>NC_051073.1:32070897-33270897 GCF_004664715.2 Peromyscus leucopus
GCAGTGTTAGTGGCTTCTCTTTCTGGGAGCAGGTCTTCCCAGTTGGTATAATATGTGCTTATGGATTCAGTGGTTGTTAGTTTCATAGGGGTTAGTTTTTTTGTTTATTTTTTGTTTTGGGGGAATTTTTTTTGGTGGGAGAGAAGGGAAAGGTAGCTGGCTGGTCTCTGGGTTTCCAATGGGTAGGGCCAAGGGGATAGAGGCCTGATCTGTCTGTCTCCAGATAGTAGCTTACCTTTTTCAGTGTGTGAAGTGTATACTTACAACTCTGGTGATCTGTTTCAGTGGCTGGGCAGTGCCATCTTCTGTGTTCTCACATCACATTTTGCTCATTCATCAACATTTCAGCTGATCTTGCTTCCTTAGGCTTCAAACTGTAGGCTTCTGAATCCTCTCCCCTGTGGATTTCAGCTGAGCAGGGTAGTCACACCAACACCTCAAAGGTGTTGGGTCTTGCAGGTCAGCAGCTGGGCCCTGGATTGGCCTCAGACTGAGTGTTCAGATCCATTCTGGTTCCTTCCCATGGAGATGAGTCCTTCCCCGGGTTTACGATTAAAGGCATCCATGTACCGAGCTCTTGATTAAGAGCTTGTTTTCACTAATTCTTCAGTGAGTGGTTTACTTTTTTCTCCTAAAGCAGGTTCTCCTTTAAATCCAGCAGTCTTTGGAGCTGCTTTGTAGTCAGGGCTAACCTTCAAGTCCTGATCCTCCTTTCCCCACTTCCAAAGTAATACAGGAATTGTGTACAGGCATTAAAAGGACTTTACTACTGAAATGTTGCAAAGATCTGGCTATTAACTGAAAGAACATTTAGTTGGAGGTGCCAGCAGGTCAGACATGTTTTAAGTTTGTAGTTCAATTGAGAACCCCCATGTCAGTTTCTACTCTCCACAGATATGTAACATTTTAATATATCTCTGAAGCTTGGGGGATGGCACATTCAAAGCCCTTGTTACCAAGGCTGAGGATCTGAGTTTTATTTCCATGTTTCACATGGTGGAAAGGGAAAATCAGTTCCCACATGTTTTCTTTTTACCTTCACATGTGGGCCATGGCAAGCTGTTACTACATACACACTCAACAAAACACATATAATAACATTTTTTTTTTTTTTTTTTGGTTTTTCGAGACAGGGTTTCTCTGTGTAGCTTTGCACCTTTCCTGGAGCTCACTTGGTAGCCCAGGCTGGCCTCGAACTCACAGAGATCTGCTTGCCTCTGCCTCCCGAGTGCTGGAATTAAAGGCGTGTGCCACCATCGCCTGGCAATAATAACATTTTTAATCTATTTCCTATTTTTTTCTTTATGACCCAGTGTTGGAGGTTGATGCCAGGGTCTCTCAAAAAGTTGGATAAGTGCTCTGTCAATGAGCCTCACCTAGGCCTGCTTGGTTAAATTTGCATTGGATTTAGTAGTTAATTTAAATCACCTGTAGATAACAAGAAAGCTTCCTAGGATTTGACCCAGTAAACAGAGGTCTACTGTGACACGGATTTTTTTTTTGTTTTTGTTTTTGTTTTTGGAGACAGGGTTTCTCTGTGTTGCTTTGTGGCTTTCATGGAACTCACTCTTATGTACATGCTGGCCTTGTACTCATAACAATCTGCCTGTCTCTGCCTCTCGAGTGCTGGGATTAAAGGCACCACCAATGCCTGGCTCCTCACATATTTTTATGAAATGAAAAAACTTGATGTTTGGTGGCTTCAGATGTGGGGAAGAATATATTCTTCCCCAAGGGTAAGATAAAGAATGTGGTTTCATATATTCATATCTGTAAATTCTTGTTTACTGTCTTGAGGAAGGATCTTTCTAAGTAGTGCTAACCATCCTGGGAAGTGCTATGTAGACAAGGATAGTTTTGAAGTCACAGGGATCCTCCTGCCTCTGCATCCTGACTCTTAGAATTATAGGTAGACCTTATGTCAAGGTAATCAAAATGTTTTGTATGAAAATGAGACCTATACCATGAGAGGGATCCTGTAGGGACCCAGAGGCAGGACAATCAAGAGACCTAGAATATAACCTGATATGTCTAGCAAAAAATAGTCAAGCAAATGATTTTTTTTAAGAAAATGATTCTTAATAACATTCTGCTATACTCATAAATCATTGCCTACCTAGCCCAGTTATCATCAGAGAGGCTTTGGGTATCAACTGATGGAAACAGATGAAGACAGTCACTTCCAATCATTGAGCAGGCCTCAGAGAATCCTGCATAAGGCAGGGAGGAAGGATTGGGAAGAGAAGAGGGGCTGAGGATATACATGAAAACCCACAGAATCAACTCAGCTCAGCTCATAGGAGCTCACAGAGACTGAACTGCCAACCAGAGAGCTTGTATGAGACTGACCTAGGCACTCTGCACATCTGTTACAGTTTGTGTAGCTTGGTCTTGCTGTGGACTCCTAACAGTGGGAGCAAGGGCTGACTCTGTTATCTGCTTTGGGGATCTCATTTCCTCCTGGGATGCCTCCTGCAGTCTTAATAGAGGAGGTGCATAGTCCTACTGCAACTTGATATGCCATGACTGGCTGATAGGCATGAGAGGCCTGTCCTTTTCAGAGGAGAAAAGAGGAAGAGTGGATAGATGGGGAAAAAAGAAGGTTTGGGGAGCGACTGGGAGGAGAAAGAGGGAAAGGGATGAGAACTGTGATCAGGCTTGAATACATTAATTCATTAAAAATCTAAAATAATAATAAAAAGCAAAAATTTGTTTTGTACTATCTTTATTTTACTAGAAAATAGGAAGTAATTTTTGAGTGCACCAATATGGAAAGGAATCTCAAGAACAGAGATTTCTAGAACTTCTCAATTGGCATCCACATGTGGCTCCTCGTCCCTCACATGATATAATGGAATTGAAATGTTTAAAAACATTTTCTTTGTCTGTGTATGTCACTGAGGTTTAGGGTGCTGCTGTGGGAGCCAGGATGAGGCCCGAAGGTCCATCTCCACCCATAGCACACATATGGCCTCCTCTCCTCTGGCCATGCCTTCCTCACAAAATTGAATCATTTCCTGTTTTCTCTTGTTCTTTCTATTCTCTACTCAGGACTAGAGATTGAAATGGGGTCCTGTTCATAGTAAAAAACAGAAAGTTTTCCCATTCAAATAAATCTGCAGTCTCTACCCCCTGTTATCTCAAATGAAAAGTTCTGGCCACATATTAATGGTTGAAAATCAAAGTCATTATGTAGCCCAGGCTGTCCTTGAAATTTCAGTTCTCCTGGTGCATATAAAAGTAGTTGGGAATATAAGTCTGTCTCCACAGTTCAGTTCCCTATATAGTCTTTGATAACATTAAGTGCATGATTATTCTTTTCATTTGAAAACTTAGAGATCCATGAAAAGATTCTGATTGTTTTTAGATTTTTTTTCTCTAGAGGCATGGTTATCTGTACCCAGGCAGGCTTTTGAGCCACTGTGTAGTCAAAGATCGCCCCTCATGTCCTGATCCTCCTTTCTCCACCTCCAAGACTATACAGACCTGCTGTACCAACATGTTGTGCAGAGGCAATAAATGGTCTAAACATCAGTAAACTTTAAATGATCTGGCAATTAATTCTAAAGGCCTCCAAAAGGTGCATCATGGGGAACATTTAGGTGGTCATGTCTATAGCCCATTAGGGTTTTGAGTTTGTTGTTTCCATGAGATCCTATGAGAAGAATAAAAATAAGTCAATAAAAATGTAAAAGCAAAGAGGTCTAGGTATGGTGTTGATACCTGTATTCTCAGCATAAAAGAGGCTTATCCACAAGACCTCTGCACATCCCAGGCCAGTGCAGACTTCAGACAGACTCTGACTCAGCAAAGCAACAACACAAAGGGTTGGGGTGGAGCTCAGTGGGCAGAGTCGAATCCTGTAAGATGAATTGATATATGTTCTTATTAATAAAAAACCCAGAGCCAAATCCTGGGATGAATTCTTTAAGATCAGAGAAACAGAAAAATCTATAGCTAACCTCACCTCAACAGCTCCTCATCCGATCCTGTTTCCATTAATCCACAGACGGAAGCCTCTGAGTTCTCACCCAAAAATGTCACCACTGAACAGCTGCTAAAAAGCCTACAAGCTTAAGAGCTTCTACTTTCTGGTCCTTACACTTTATATATCTTCCTGCTTCCTGCCATCACTATCTGTGAATAAGCTATGTGTGTTTCCCAAGCAAGACAAGAGGATGCAAGTTCTGGGATTAATGTGGTGGCACACACAACTCTCTGGCCTGTATGTCTAATCTAATGACTGTTCTGTACTCTGACCCCAGATAAATTTTATTATGGTACACAATATATTTGGGGACACAATATATCACCTCAGAATCCATCTTCTTTTCCATGTCTACTGTGTGGTGGTCCATTCTGCTAATCCGTAATCCCAGCTTCTATAGGTGATTATGAGCTACACAGCAAGTTCAAGTTCTCCTGTCTCTTTGGCTTATAGCAAGAACAGCTACAGAACCAGTGTCTTCCCAGATATCAAAGAAGCAGGAAAAAATGTCTACCTAGAGAACAAGGTTTTCACAAGGAAGAACAAATATCTAGTTAGGACAGAATGTCTCTTACTTAGTAGCAACTAAAGAGCTTTGTAAAGTCACACTCAAGGGAACTGTGCCTCTAATCTCAGCATGTTCAAATCAGGTTGTGATGGCTACTCCTGGTTGTCAACTTGACTATATCTGGAATGAACTATTATTCAGGTATGGAGGGCACACTTGTGATCCAGATCTGGAGACAGGAGGGCAACAATTCTGTGATTCAATCTTGAGCCTGGATGACACACGCCTCTAATACAGACCTTGAGGCTAGAAAGCACACCTTTAATCTGGGCCACACCTCCTGCCTGAATACTATACAAGGGCAAGGGATGTAGGAAGGGTAATCTTTGCCTGCTTGCCTTCACCTCCATCAGACCATCCATTCCTTCTTTGAGATCCAGGCAGATTAACCAAGACACCAAGCCTTCTGGGACTGAACGACTCGTGGATTCTTCTATTTTCCATTCATAATTAGCCACTGTTGGAACATAAGTCATTCCATTAAATCCAAATATTTATATGCATTTACTAAGTAACTTTTGTGACTGGAGAGAACCAGGACTAATACACAGGGGGATGAGAACTTCACAGTCATTCTCCTTAACATAGTGAGTTTCAGATCAGCCTGAGCTACAGAAACCCAGTATCTATTCTCCCTGGGGACAGAATTCTGAGAATCAGAGATGTGAACATTGGCAGATGGTGTGGTCAAAGTTCTTGTTAACTAGCCCAGTGACCTGAGTTATATTCCCATGATTCCCATGGTGCAAGGAGAAAACCACTTTCAATATGTTATCTTCTAACCTGGAGATGTGAGCACTGGCATGCTAGAGACCAAACACACACAGAAAAGACATGCAATACATTTTTTTTAATCTAGTTCCTATATATTTTCTTCCATTTTCACAGTATTGTGGGTTGAACTCCTGAATGCATACAAACCTTGACAAGTACTCTGTGAAAGAGACTCACCTGGGCCTGATTGGTTAAGTTTGCAATGGTTTTAGTAGCTAATTTAAATCACCTGAAGATGTCAAGAAAGCTTCCTGGGTCTTGGCCAGTAAACTAAGCTCTTCCCTGATACAGGCTTCCTGAACAATTAGGATGTTGTTGTTCTTCTATTTAGAAAAAATATTTAAGCCCAGGTTTTTGGAGTAAAAGTCCAACAGACAGTGGATCCAGACAAAGTGAGTTGGTGGCCTGAATGTAGTGTGTATGTGGTGGGTTTATGGAGGGGTTATCTTGGTGGGAGAGAGAGTGTGATAGGGTAGGAAGAGCCTTTGGTAGCATTCTGTAGTTGGTATGTGTGTCTGGAGGGTGAGGTCTACCATATGAGCTATACATGGGAAAAGGGTCAGTTAGAGAGAAAGTTTGAAGACCTGAAGTGATTCCTGCTCCAGAGGACATTGGAAAAATGCTCCAACCTCTTAATGGTGTAATATAAGATCTGTGTAGCTTGTGTGATCCATTTGCATCCTTCCAGGATCTCCAGTACATGAACTTACTTAAAGTCGGTTACAACCCAGTATACTTCCATGTCCACCAGTGCATAGGTGTCTCCCAAAAGATTCATCAAGAAACTTAAGGCCCCATATTCCTCAAGTTCCCCTCTCACATCCAGATTTCTAACTACATTCATATGCACCTTTGGAAACAGGTTTCCAGATGGCTCAAGATTCTGCAAGGAAGTCAAGTCTGCCAATGTCTCAAAGTCCCCTATTTCCTCCAAGAACACTAATGCAATCAAATCTCCAATGGCACTCAGATCCTGAAAGGAGCCTAGGCTGCCAGGAGTCTCCAGGACAATCAAGGAAGCTAAGTCTCCCAAGGCATCCAGGTGCCCCAGTGCTGGGAACCCAATCAGTGCATCCTAGTCACCAGATGCCCTCAAGTTCCTCAGTGAGTTCTGGTTGTGAGAGTTCCCTAGGCCCTATGGTGGGTTCAGAGAAATATGGTGACCAGCAAGTTTGCCGTAAAGGTCCGAGGAAGCAACAAAAGGAACGTACTGTGTATTCCCGCGAACAGAAGCTCCTCCTCTTAGAACATTTTGATCAGTTCAGGTACCCAGACTTGGAGCAAAGGGTGAAGCTGGCACTACTGATTGGTGTTACCGAATATGAGATCAAGGTCTGTATTTCTCTTGTTATCTCTCTCCTGCAGCCAGAATAGCTAGCCATGGAACCTGTAAATTTATCAGAATACAAACTCTCCATGATTCATCATGCTTGGGGGAACTTGGACATTTGTGGAAGTTATTCCTATATGCATCCATAACTGGATCTGGTGTTTCTTCAATCTCAGTTCCACTATAGAGCCAAATTATCACCTTGGCAGGGTCTCAGTGACCCAGACAAAATGGACCATTTTAAAAGCCTAGATATTCTAGCTGCAGATTCCCTTCCTTTTATGTCGAATCATAAACTATCCTACCTCTAACATTTTTTTTTGGAGCCCCAGACCTTTGTTTTTATGGGGGTAGTTGACAGAGACAAGATTTCCAATCAGCATGTTCACTTGGCCACACGGGTCTTCCTCTGTCAATTGTTTTTGTCCTTCCAGATATGGTTCAAGAACCAACGTGCTAGGTGCAAACGGGAGGAACTCAAGAATGTTAAAGAAGCACTCCCAGAATCAACTGGAAGCTCTCAAGATGTTTCTGTGCCAACCCACTCCCATGGTCATTTATCAGTCACTGCCAATGTGGGGTCCTTGTCTCCAGGCACATCTACTGTGGGCTCCATTCCCAACCTCAAACCCAGCATAGAAGTTTCTCTCAATTATGATCAGGCTGTAGAAGATGAAATGTGTAGTTCTCAAGAGGACCTGCTTGTTGGTCAAGCCCCTGCTACAACTCCCAACCCTGGGAAACCCACAGTAGTTGAAGTCCAGACTGACCCAGCAGTGACTGATGGTCGAGCCTCAGTGGAAGCTTCAGTTTCCGCCACAACTTCACCCAGAAGCCCAGATGTTGTTCAGTACTTACATCCATCTTCTGAGCAGCTCTAGAAGTTGATATACGAGGATCTACACCAAGGGGAGTGCTCAGAGACTTGAAGTTAGTTTCTGACTACATAATACCTCTCACAATAGAGCAGTCCATGCCCAGAAATTTTCATATCAATGCAGAAGTGTGATAATTCAAGAACTTAATCTAAGGTTTTGGGAGACTGATACAGGCTATTCTGTATTAGTTTCATGCCTATATTGTCCACATACTGAAATTATTTCAAAAATGTTTTAAAATATTAAGTCTTATTGTCTTACATGTTAGTTTAATAAAAGTATAAAATATTTTATGCAAGAATTTTTAAAATTGCTCTTAACCACTGAGCTAGCTCTCTTCTAGTCCCATAGAGTAATAATGGTTTTTAATCGTGTTTGGGATATCCTGTCATGGCTCCCAACTCCACAGAGTCCATGGGAATAAAATGTTTCCTTAGTTTTGAATATATTGGAGGTGACTGTGGGTTCAAGCATATGGGACCTCACTATAAGGGGTAATTCTAGTTCCAGGAACACTGCATATACCTGGTGTGTTATAGAATATTATTTTAAGGTGTGTTGCTTTTGTTTATGTTGCATTTGTTTAACTTTGTGAGGCATTGTTACTTTGCCTGTACAAAAAACCTGATGGGCTAATAAACAGTTGAAGATTCAATCTTTAGGCAGGAGAAAGATAGCTGGAGCTGGCAGGCAGATAGGAAAAATAGAATGGAAAATCTGAGAGGGCATCTAACAGCTAGGAATGAGAAGGATATCAGCAGCCAGACACACAGACACACAGACACACATCAAGCCACAGAGAACGAGTAAGATTTACAGTAGTAAGAGAATGGAAAAAGCCTAGAGGCAAAAGGTAGACAGGATAATTAAAGTTAAGGAAAGCTGGCGAGAAACAAGTGAAACTAAGACCAGGCATTCATAATTAAGAATATGCCTCCACTTGGTATTTATTTGGGAACTGGGTGACAGGACCACCAAAAGAGCTATAAAAAGACCATAATACTGATGTACTTATATGTCAACACAATTTGTAATCACATAATATAAAGCCACACTCAGTGTATGCTATGACACACCCCAGCATAGAAATATATCCCCCTCTTCTTTAATATATGTTTGTGTGTCTGCCAGCACTCACAGCTCACTTTAGGGGTGTAGATGTCAGAGGAAATCTCATAGGTTTTGGTTTTTTTTTTCTCCCACCCTCTTACTCTCACATATCACCAGACTTTGTGGAAAACTCATTTATTAGAAGAGTCACCTGTGACCACTCTCCCCTTCTATTTTTAGTTTTGGTACAGCGTCCCACTAACTTGCCCTGACAGCTCTGAAATGCAGCCTGGCTACCTCAGGCCTGACTGGCTGGCATTCCAGACCTGCAACCCAAGCCCTGTTTTGTCAGCTTTTGAGGAATATCCACATTGTTTCTATAGTGGCTGCAACAGTTTGCACTCCCACCAGCAAGAAATGAGTGTTCCTCTTGCCCACATGTTCTACAGCATAAGGTGTCCTTTTTTATTTTTTTTTATTGACCTCTCTGATTAGCTAAGAAAATCTCAGGGTAGTTTTAATTTGCATTGACCTTATTGCTCAATATGATATATACATAATTTTGAGATGGCCTTTCTGTGTGTAGTCTTGGCTGTATTCTAAACCAGATAGACCCAAGTGGATTTGTATTCCGAGATCTGCCTGTTTCTGCCTGATGGTTGCTGGGATTAAAGTTGTGAGCCACTGCTTTCCAGGCTGTTGGGTTTGTTCTTTTTTTTTTTTTTTTTTTTTTTTTTTTTTGAGACAAGGTCTCACTACAAATGGACCTCGCTGTCCTACAGATCTTTGTATAGAACAGCATGAGGTAATCTTCACAAACATCCTCCTGTCTCTGCTTCCTGAGTGCTGGGATTAAGGGAGTAATCCACCACACCCAGCCTGTTTAACAGCATCCAAAATAGTTGCTCTGGCCTCTGTGTTCTATCTTTTGAGACTTTGTCTTTAGTTCTATACTCCATTCTTTAAAATATAAAAAGAAAATCTACTTGTTTTCTTTATTTTATTAATTTGAAACAGGTTTCTTTTTTTTTATTCCCAGCTTTTCTGGAACTCTATTTAGGTAGACCAGGCTGGCCCAGAAATCAGGGATCCACCTGTCTCTGTGTCCCTAGTGCTAAGATTAAAGGTGTGTGTGACACCATGGCCTTTTAGGGCTGCTTGTTCTTGCAGCTTATTTAAAAATATTTCATTGTGTATTCTAAATGTTACTTCACTGTCAGATCTTCGTCTGTGACAAAATTTTTCTGGTAGAGATGCAACAAACAAATGTTTAGTCACCTGAGACAGAGAACCAGGGACAGAAAAAAGCACAGATACCACCAAAGTCCAATTTTGTGAACCATGACTTTTATTGAGGTTCCTTATGGTTTTGTGTTTTTGTTTGTTTGTTTTGTTTTTTCAAGACAGGTTTTCTCTGTTGCTTTGGAAACTTTCCACAGAAATCTGCCTGCCTCTGCTTCCCAAGTACTATGAATACATGTGTGCACGACAGCCTGGCTTTTTTTCCCCCTCCTTTTTCAAGACAGGGTTTCCTGTATAGCTTTGGAAGCTTTTCTGGAACTCAGTCTCTAGCCCAGGCTGGCCTCCAACTCACAGAGATCTGCCTGGCTCTGCCTTCTGAGCTCTGGGACTAAAGCATTGTACCACCCCTGCCCGGCCCTTATAAGTTTTTAAATCTTTTTTTTTTTTATAATTTATTTTTATGTTCATTGGTGTTTTGCTTGTATGTATGTCTGGTTCAGGGTCTGATCCTCTGAAACTAGAGTAACTGACAGCTTTGAGGTGCGTTGTGAACCCAGGTCCTCTGGAAAAGCAGCTACTGCTTTTTTGTTGTTGTTTGTTTGTTTTTTTGTTTGTTTGTTGTTTTGTTTTGTCTTTCCAGACATGGTTTCTCTGTGTAGTTTTGGTGCCTGTCCTGGATCTAGCTCTGTAGACCAGGCTGGCCTAGAACTCACAGAGATCCCCCTGACTGCCTCTGAGTACAGGGATTAAAGGTGTGCACCACCACTGCCCCGGTAGCTAGAGCTTTTAACAGCTGAAATAATGTTTCCCCCTGCCTGAGACAGAGTTTCTTTGTGTGACCCTGAGTGTCCTGGAACTCACTCTAGACTAGACTAGCCTTGAACTCAGATCTGCCTACTACTGCCTCTGCAGTGCTGGGATTGAAGGCATGTACCACCACTACCCAGCCCTTATAATTTGTTAAAACTGGGTAAACAATCAGTCTGGTGTAGGACCCATGTTTAGGCCATTAATAGTTGGCTTATATGGACTCTATATTAGTGTGTGTGTGTGTGTGTGTGTGTGTGTGTGTGTGTGTGTGTGTATGGGTGACATTTATTCAGGTACTTACCTATTTATCTATTTTTATAAAAGACAAAAAGAACTGAAGATGCATGGCCACAATGTGGAGAAGAGTTAGGGGAGTGGAAAGAATATATAATATATAAGAATATATATATATATATATATATATATATATATATATTCATAAATGCACATTTGAGTATTTAGGTACATTTTTCTTCTGTGTAGTTCTAGCTACTCTGGAAAGCATTATATAGACAAGGGTAACCAGGAACTCAAAAAGCTCCTACTCTTCCTCCATTTTGAGCCTTAGGATTAATAGTAGACCAAATGCCAAGACAATTAAAATATATTGTATTTGACATTTTTTTCTCAAAGTCAGTAATTTCTTTGCTGTATATCCCAAAAGGACTGACCAGTTAAAGCATTTGTAGAAGAAAAAACTGTGCAACTCATCCATTTTCAGCCACCTGTGGCTCCACCAGCCTCATATGTGATCACATGTAATTGAAAAAGTTCACTGTAATTTTCTTGCACCAGTTTGTCTCTGAGGCTTAGAGTGCATTCCAGGTAGAAAGGTTGAGTCCCGAAGGTTCATCTCCACACATACAAGACTCTGCCTTCATTTACCTCTAGCCATTATCTCACATTAATTTATTCCTTGGCTGTTTTCTCTCCTCTTTTTCTTTGTCTCCTTAAGACTAGAGATTGAATCAGAGACCTGCTCATAGTAAAAATGGAAAGAGATGTCCTACTCATAGAAACCTCTTATCTCCATTCCCTTTCCTTCAAATGAAAAGTTCTGGTCACATACTCCTGGTGGAGCTCAAAGTCACTCTGCAGTCCAGGCTGTTTTTGAACTTGCAGTTCTCCTGAGGCAGCTTCCCAAGTAGCTGGGATTGCAGGTCTGTGCCCCTGGGTCTGGCTCTTATGCAACCTTTGATAACACTAGGAGTGTATGATTCTTCTTCTCATTTGAACCCCTAGATACTCACATAGAGATTTTATCTGTTGTTTCTTGATTTTTTTCCTTCTGAAGTAGGTTCTCTTGTAACCCCAGCAGTCTTTGGAGCTGCTGTGTAGTCAGGGCTGGCCTTCAAGTCCTGATCCTCCTTTCTCCACTTCCAAGGCAGTACAGGCATTGTGTAGAGGCATTAAATGGACTTTACTACTGAAATTTTGCAAAGATCTGGCTATTAACTGAAAGAACATTTAGTTGGAGGTGCCAACAGGTCAGACATGTTTTAAGTTTGTAGTTTAATTGAGAACCCCCATGTCAGTTTCTACTCTCCTCAGATATGTAACCTTTCAAGAGCTCTGAAGCTTGGGGGATGGCACATTCAAAGCCCTTGTTACCAAGGCTGAGGATCTGAGTTTCATTTCCATGTTTCACATGGTGGAAGGGGAAAATCAGTTCCCACATGTTTTCTTTTTACCTTCACATGTGGGCACTGGCAAGCTGTGACTACATACACAGGCAACAAATAATAACATGTAATAACATTTTTAAATCTATTTCCTATTTTTTTTTCTTTATGACCCAGTGTTGGTGGTTGATGCCAGCATCTCTCAAAGTTGGATAAGTGCTGTGTCAATGAGCCTCACCTAGGCCTGCTTGATTAAATTTGCATTGGCTTTAGTAGTTAATTTAAATCACCTGTATATAACAAGAAAGCTTCCTAGGATTTAGCCCAGTAAACAGAGGTCTTCCCTGACAAGGATTTTTTTTTTTTTTTTTTTTTTTTTTTTTTTTTTGGTTTTTGGAGACAGGTTTTCTCTGTGTAGCTTTGCATCTTTCCTAGGACTCACTCTGTAGCCAAGGCTGGCCTTGAACTCACAGAGATCCACCTGGCTCTGCCTCCCTATTGCGCCACTACCACCCAGCTGACACAGACTTTTAAACAATTAAAAGGTCAGTTAGAGATTCTCTATTTCTACAGCTGGGAGTGACTGGACCCTGGGAAGCAAACTGATGTTTTCTGGGTACTGATTAAATGCAGGTCAGTTCCTCACAAAAGACACCAGCCCTGTCTACTAAATCCCCATTTAGCCTAAGGCCAATCCATGAAGAAAAACTAAGCCACCATCAGGTCTGTACCTTTAGCTCTTTGCAGGAGATTGGGGGTAACTCTAGGTAGTTGAGAATCCATTGACGTGTGGGACCAGAATGAGGCTGCACATGACCTAGGTAGATAGACTGGGTGGTGGTATTATCACTTAAGTGTGGTAACCAGGAAGGTCTAAGGCTGAGCAAGCCCTTCCCCATCAAGAGGTGGCTAATCTCAGCACAAAGGAGGCACAGACAGTGGGATCTCTAATAGTCGCAGTCTAGCCTAATTTCTAGAGTGAGATATAGGACAAAATGGGCCATAAAGAGAAACCCTTTCTCACTTAAACAATGAAAAAGAAGGAAAGAAAGAAAAAAAGAAAGAAAGAAAGAAAGAAAGAAAGAAAGAAAGAAAGAAAGAAAGAAAAGAAAGAAAGAAAAGAAAGAAGGAAAGAGAGAGAAAGAAAATAAGACAGGTAAAGAAGCAAGCGGGCAAAAAGGAAAGAAATAAAGCAAGAAATAATCTTGCTTTAGGAAAGGAAAGCAAGGAAGAAATCATGATAGAAAGATAGACCAGATGCCAGAAATGGGAAGGAAAGAGGTGGCCCCCTGGGCAACAAGCTGAGTAGAGTCACATTTCCTGAAAAGGATAGCAACAAGTTGGGGACAATTAACATCTAGGATGGAGCCTTAAGAGGGCAGGAGTCCTGTGCTTGGGCCAAGGCTTTCTTAGTGTTCCAGCTCCCCAGGAAATTAGCATTTAATATCTGCCCAATAAAGAAAGATGTCCTCAAGTGGATCCATAGGGTTGGGGGCCACAGTGTGGGAGGGGTTGCAGGATGTGAGAGGATCAAGAGTGGAGAGGCTGGGAGGGGCCTGGACTGCAGAGACATTTAAGGTCAGGTACTTGGACTAGAGTTTCAAACACCAGGAGGGATCTGGTCATGATGGAAGCATCTGCTGATATCCCGAGTGAGTTGGCCACAAAGGTTCCTGTGTTGACAGTAAGGGTTAGGTGGGGACATTTGGGATTGCCTTGCCCAGGGTCCCTTCACTCCTTGGTTGGAGACAGAGGGTGCCAGGAAAAGAACAGAGGACCTGGGACTTGTAAACTCTTGGTGAGCTTCCTCTCCATTGTCAGCCTTCCTAGGCTGACAGTCTTGTATTAACAAAGGAGCTGTGTGTATCTTTATTCTACTGTTTAGAAAACTTGGAGCCCCAGGAAACAGAATGACAGACAGAGAGAAAGGTTGAGGCACCAGAGTCACCTCTGCTGCATAGGAAGTCTGGAACAAATTTGCAAATGCTGGGAAGCATTGATGACTAACACCTGGGGAATGTGGAGCTACTCTATCCATTTCCTGCCTCCTTAGGATGTCTAGTAGAGGATAGTACTCCAGTAGGATCTCATCCCAGTACGTTTCCGTTTCCACATCCTCCAGTGCCTGGAGTTCTCCTAATAGATCCATCATACCAAAGGAAGTTAGTTCCCTTAAATGCCCCAAGTTCCCCCATTGCATGCATGTGTCCTCTTATGTGCCCATGGAACCAGATTTCCTGTAAGAAATTTATGTCTCCAAATGTTCTAAGTCTCCTGGTGCCACCGGGTTCTCCAGTGCAATCAAGCCTCCAAAAGTCATCATTCTTTACAAGCAAACTAAGTCTCCATTGTCTCAATGTCCTCCTGTTCCCCCAGGATTCTCAATGCAATCAAATCTTCACTACCATCAAGATCCAAAAAAGTGCCCAGGCTAAGAGTGTCTTCAGGAGTACAAGGGAAGCACAGTTTCTGGGTGCAACCATGTCCTCTAATGTGCCCAGGTCTCCAAACAGTGTGTCAAATAAAAAGAAGGGAGAGGGAACTGCAGACAAGTGAGACTTCAGGTAAATTATTTGCCACAAAGCCTGGTGACCTGTGTTCCCTGGGATGAACAAATTGGAAGCAAGGAAAGGAACTTCTAAGCCAGGAAGTAGTGGCACATGAATTTAATCCCAGCACTCAGGAGGCAGAGGTTGGCAGATCTCTGAGGTCAAGGCCAGCCTGGTCTACAAAGTGAGATGTTACATGGAAAAACACTGTCTCAAAAAAAAAAAAAAAAAAAAAAAACAAAGTAAATAAATAACAGAAATTCTGGTGAGAACACCACCAAATGTTGGTGAGGCTGTAAGGCACCTACACCATACACCACCCAACTCTTCAATACTAGGGATGGAGCTGAGGACTTGCACAGGCTAGGTGAGCATGCTAGAAACCATTGAGTCACAACCCCTAAAACTGTCCTACATGCTGATGGGAATGTAAAATGGTAGACTCGTTTTGGGAGATGAATTTACTATTTATTCTAAAATTAAATATACATGGGCTGGAGAGATGGCTCAGTGGTTAGGAGCACTGGCTACTCTTCTAGAGGACCTGTGTTGGGTTCCTGGCACCCACAATACAGCTCACAATCAGATTCTGGGGCATCTGATGCCCTTTTCTGGCCTCCATGGGCACCAGGTGAGCACATAGTACACACACAGGCAAAACATTCATATACATGAAAAAAAATAAATATTTAAAAATGAATAAATAAAATAAAATACCCATATGATATACAAAAAAAGAAATTCTGGTGAGAACACATTTTGAAAAGTGATTGAAGGCAATATTTTATACTTTTACTTAACTGACATGTAATCTAACAACAGGTAACAAATTTCTAAAATTGTTTTTGAAACAATGTCACTATATGGACCACCCTGGCCTGAAACCAATACATATTATCCTGTGTGTTATTTTGGTCTGTCTGTTCTGCTGCCATAGAATACTACAAATGGGGTGGCTTATGAACAATAGAGATTTATTTCTTGGAGGTCTGGATACCACAACCTCCATGATCAAGATGTGGATAATTTAGGGGTCTGAGGATGGCGCATGCAGAGGATGGAAGGAAGAAGGTAGCAAGGGAACTCTCTGATACCTTTATTCCACAAAGCACTAATGCCTCTCACGAAGCCTTGATAGATATCCCACAGGTCCTCCTACTACTATCAGCTTATTGGAGATTTCCCTTCAATATCTTCACACAATAGCCAATGACAACTTCAGCAAATATTCAGATACTAGCCATCACTATTTTTACTAAATGAAATAAATCTTACATAAATATTTTTTTCTACATATCTCTGGCTTTTTTTAAGTTTTATTTATTTATTATGTATACAGCATGTATGACTGCAGGCCAGAAGAGGGCACCAGATCTCATTACAGATGGTTGTGAGCCACCATGTGGCTGCTGGGAATTGAACTCAGGATCTCTGAAAGAGTAGTCAGTGCTCTTAACCTCTGAGCCATCTCTCCAGCCTATCTCTGGCTTTCTTTTTTTATACTTATTTATTTATTTTTGGTTTTTCAAGACAGGGTTTCTCTGTGTAGTTTTGGTGCCTGTCCTGGATCTCTCTCTCTGTAGACCAAGCTGGCCTTGAGCTCACAGAGATCAGCCTGACTCTGCCTCCTAAGTGCTGACTGCTGGGATTAAAGGCGTGTTATCACCTGGCTGTCTCTGGCCTTTTAAATTTAAATCTTATGTTACATTTTAGTTTGATATCAAAGCATCATCTCACCTGCAATTGTTAGTACTTTTCTAAATGTATAAAAAGACAGGATAGTAATTTTAATATAACAATCTGTCAATATAGACTTAATGGTGTTCTAACTGGGCATTGCATACATGATTGAGCTTTGGAAATATTAAATAGTACCTACCAGAACATCTGTTTACAAACCTATTTAAAAACATAAGCATAGATTACATATGTTTAGTATATAAAGCATATACATACATAGTTGGTGAAGCATCACCCAGATGGGCCTCCTCTTCCAAGACGTTCATATTATTTAAAACCTGATAGATATATAAATATATCAGTGTGGCCATCAATGCACAGCTGACAAGCATTGCAATACTCCAATAATTTGTGGAGTCAGCTGACAATGTTTTAAGTCCATTGTCTTTTGACTTGCTACTCTTCTTAATCTTGTTTTCTACCCTTCTTTTCCATGGATTTTTGTTCCCAAGTTGTTCCTTAAAAAGCATCATGTTCAGAAGGTAAGTCCTTCTCAAAATCTGTTCTATGAGAGTCAGATAAATAATATTCTAATATGCTTATTTTATCATCTTTAAAATAGTTCTGCTAAATTACATTTAAAATGTTATATATATATAATACAAATAAAATGTTGCAGCTACATTTTAAAGTTAAATTTTTTTGTTACAACTAATTGTGTGTTCATTATATTATTCAAGGTAATTAAAACAAAGATATTTCCTATTTCCTAAGAAAGCCAATCATTTGAAATCTCAAGTGCAGATGTGCATAAGAATAATTTATGGATATGACTTACACAAATAATACCCATACATGAATTAAATGTCAAAGAAATCAACAATGGATATACAACTCAAAAATAAATATTTCAATTAAAATGAAGGGTTTTTTTTTTTGCCAGTAGAAATTGGAGCCACACATGTCTCTACTCCTTCAAGGGGAACACTGGAGCAGGAGTAAAGATGAAATGTGCGCTTAACAAAAGAGAGACAAGTGAATCCGGGAGAGCAGGAACTTCGTGACCTATGGTCCGTGACCTTCAGCTCTCGGAGGGTAGTATACCTTGACACTCTGAGCATGTCTGGAGCAGGCAGCAGGTGTTCCTAAATAACTGCAATTTGCTACAACACTGACAGTAATATAAATTTCTTTTCAACAAACATTTTCAGAACCAAGTAATTAAAATTGCTTATGTTAGTTAGTGGGTCTCAAAATGAAAAACAGGTAAGCAAAAACATAAATAAATAAAGAGCATGTCAGAAGTGGAGGTAAGGTGGAGAGACCCATCTTCCCTCAAGCCTGAAAATAAAAGCATTATATTTTCTCTGTCAGTTGGACAGCTTTCTGTGATATTACATGATACAACACAGTGCTTGAATTGCAAAATCTATAGGCAGCTTTGGCTCACAGCCTCTATTACCATTATTAAATTGACTTGGAGTATGGAAATGGTTCTCGAGGCACAGAGAATTACACAACAGTGAAAGTCTCAGAAGGAACATGAAGACATTGTAAAAATCGATCAAGAATTTTTGGCATTAGAAGTCCCTGTTTGCTATTGTCACCGCACTGTGGATATTATCACAGGACTGATAGCAACAAGTGCTTTCAGCTCCTGGGTGCCCATTAGAAGTCGTCCATGGCAAATTGCCTGGTGTGGACAATTTAAGAAGTTTGAAATGTCTGCCTAGTAATTTCATCTCATATCTGTTTAAAACTTTCACAACCATGTATTAATTTGATAACAGTCACTAAAAAATCCTTAAGATAAAAATATATGTAAGCTTTTTCATCACTTAGCAGGTGATAATTAATGATAGTCTTGAGTGAGGATTTTCCTTACTCCAACAGATGCCTTTCAGGCCATTTCAAATCATAGCTCTGACTCAACCTTACCTCACAATATAATAAGCAAATCAGATCTGTAACTTGAATGCAACTGCTAGATACAGACCACAGTAAACATGTTTTCTGGGACTTTCATTTCATTTTCTTGATGGAGATAGACTAAGGTGACTCTTTCTCAAGTGAGTTTCTTCTTAATTAGCTCTAAAACACATAAAATAAAACCCTTTACTTTAACAGCAACAACAAAAAAAGTGAATTGCCTTTTCCTTTTGTTAAATATTGCTAGCTATTGACAGTTTCTGCATAAGCTCTTGAGTACTTTTGAATTCGGGTTCATTTTCTGATCCATCTATATATGAAAGAATGTTTTATATATAATTTCATGTTTATCTAAAATTACATATAACTTATAAAAATGTGTGGGCATACAAAAAAAAGAGAAAGAGCAAAGCCTAGACAGAGAGAGAGAGAGAGAGAGAGAGAGAGAGGATCAGGATAGGCCACAGGAAGCTATGGAAACAAGCAATCCTCTACATTTTAGTGCTTTGGGGGATGTTTTGTATTTAAATTGTTGTTAATATAAAATTTTTACTCCTGATCAGGAGCTTCCCATGATACCTTTGTTCAATCACCTACCTTGTACAGTGTGGAAGGGAAGGTAGATTGAACCCAACTTTTCAATGCCTCTACTCAGTTTGCATTGTTCAGAGCCAAGAATGTGGCTGTATTTTATGATCAGGGGCAGTTTCCTGTGTGCCTAGAAGTAGAAGACAATACCTTAGTAAAACATTTAGTGCCTTAAGTAATTATTTTCAGGTTAAAAATGTGTTTGGCCGCGCGATGGTGGGGCGCCTTTAATCCCAGTACTCAGGAGGCAGAGGCAAGTGGATCTTTGTGAGTTCAAGGCCAGCCTGGTCTACAGAGGGAGATCCAAGAAAGGCACAAAGCTATACAGAGAAACCATGTCTCTAAAAACAAACAAACAAAAAGTGTAAAGTGTTTGTTTTCAGACGATTACAAATACAAGGTTAAACAGATTGATTTTGTTTGAGATTGACAGGTAAATTCAGGGTCCTACATGGAATTGTCTCAGGTCTTAGGTTACTGTAGGCAGAAATATTGCCAAGTTTATTTCTTTACATCTCTATGAAATAAAATAAAAATTAAGTAGTTAAAGTGGTGTTAAAGATTAGGCAAAGTGACTTGAAGAAGTGATTATATTATTGATGTGTTTCAATGAGAACTTATATAGTATATTCAAATATCCTGGCAGCTTTTTTTCATACTATGTAAAAAATTAGCATACATAAGTATAAATATGTAGATGAACATAAATATATGTTCTAAGGCCATAGTGCTGTGGATATTGTTCTGTATAAATAAAATGCTGATTGGCCAGTAGCCAGGCAGGAAGTATAGGCAGGACAAGCAAAGAGGAGAATTGTGGGAAGTGGAAGGCTGAGGCACAGAGACACTGCCAACCGCTGTGATGAGAAGCAACATGTTAAGATACCGGTAAGTCACGAGCCACGTGGCAACTTACAGATTAATAGAAATGGGTTAATTTAAGATATAAAAACAATTAGCAAGAAGTCTGCCACGGCCATACATTTTTTAAGCAATATAAGTCTCTGTGTGTTTACTTGGTTGGGTCTGAGGAGCTGTGGGACTGGCGGGTGACAAAGATTTGTCCTGACTATGGGCCAGGCAGGAAAACTCTAGCTACACCATAGCTTAAAAGTAGCAATCTTATATTTCTCTTAATACTGTCCTAGTTTAATTTCTCTGTTGTTTGTTGCTGTGATAAACACTATTAATAAAGAATTTATCTCATATTATATTTTACAGTCCCTCACGGAGGAAGAGCAGGGCAGAAACTCAAAGCAAGAACCTGGAAACAGGAAGTGAAGCAGCCACCATGGAGGGATGCTGCTGATGACCTTGTTCCCCCTGGCTTGCTCAGCTAGCTTCCCTAGACAGCCAGGGCCCGTATGCCTACAGATGGCACCACCAACAGTGGGCTGAGACCTCCTAGATCAATTAGAAACTAAAGTGTCTCACAGATGTTCCATAGGCCAATCTGATAGGGGCAATCCTCCAATTGAGACCTTTGATTTCTAGATGATACTAGAATTATGTGAAGTTGACAATAGAAACTAATTATGACAAATATACAGTTGGCTACTTCTTCAGCAAATTCAATACTAAATATTTTCACTATTGATACAAATTTTCTCTGTAAATCCAATACTATATTTCAATAATATTTAAGAAGTTGTTGTTAGAGATGCATATTTTCTAGATTATTGTGTGATGAAGTTCATCCACAATATATTGTTTAGTCCAGGCATTGTACATTGGAAGGTAAAGAAGAAATTGTTAGAACACAATAGTTTATGGACGTCTTCATTTCTTCCCCTGTGGTTATGATGAAATACTCTGAAAGAAGGAACTTAAAGAGGAAAGGGTTTAGTTTTGTTCACAGTTCTGAAACACAGTCTATCAGAGTGAGGAAGTCATGGAACAGATTCTCTAAGCAGCTGGTCCTATGGCATCCACAGTCAGGAAGGAGGAGGATGGATGCGCGCGCGCGCGCGCGCGTGTGTGTGTGTGTGTGTGTGTACACAAATCTAGCTTTCTCCACTTCATTAAAGGCCAGGATCCTCTGTATAGGGAAAGTTCCTGGCCACAATTAACATGGCTCTTACCACATCATTTAATGTTATCAAGATAACTTCTCACAGAAATGTCCAAAGACCCAAATGCCCAAAGGTGATTCTAGATTCTGTCAAGATGACAGTTAACACTGTCATAATGGGCAGGTAGAAAACCATTGCAATCTTTAGGTAACTGATAGAATCAAAGGTTGATTCAAGCTAACATATCCTCGACCAACTCTTGAGTCTGATCTCAGGTTGACTTACTGCAGGAAGAAATCTTTAAAACTGGAAAGTTGGGGTATTCACCTTTCCACCTTAGAGTCTGCTATAGTAAAAAAAAAATGTTTCTTAACTTTATCATAAACAGATTTAAGTGACTAAAGTTAATAATAAAATATTATTATGTTTTAAAATATTATTATTCCAAGGAATTTCATTTTAAAAGAGACTTTCAGGAACAAATTTTGAGTTGACCCATAATTAAATCATAGACTTGAGATATTAAAATGTGAACTTAAAAACAAGCTTTATTGTCATGCTATCACGTTTTAAAATAGAAAAATAAAGTGAATAGCAGTGTTATCTTAGATTTTATAAACAGCTGCAAAAAGAAAGAGGAAACAAATGTGTTTCTAGCAATTTTCCATTGCATGATCCATATATTTTAAACAGATACTAGGACTTACTTAAGCATACAGACCCAAGATTTCAAAGTTCACTTCTTGGTAACCACATCTGAGTATAGAGTATATTTCAGCAATACATACACACACACACACACACACACACACACACACACACCAGGCACACACACACCACAGGCATATACACATACACACACATACATACACAACACAGGCACATACATGCACACATACATACACATACACACACAAACACACACCACAGGCACATACACACATACATCATACACATACACACACACATACAAACACACACACACACATACACACACACACACACACACATACACACATACACATACAATGTTTCCTCAGTTTGTTTTTGTTGTTGTTGTTGTTTTGCTTCTTTTATCAAGAATTTTAAAACTCAACTACATTGTCCTAAAATCATAAACACAATGGTCATCCAGAGCAACCTCAATCAGACCATGCAAGGATCCTGAACTGGAAATGTGAGGGTCACTCCATCCTGAGTATGAAATAATTTATGTGAAAAAGACACATTCCAAGACTCTCAAGTCTTTCAGAACATCGAGACCATCCACTTCTCCTTCTGCAACACACCCACACTCTCTGCCTTTGCTGACTGTCAGATTTTGAAACCCAGCCCTTTATTCCAGGCATCTGGCATGAATCTCCACTGGACAAGAAGGAGGAGGGGCAAATTCTGTGGTCTGCATGACAACAGCCTGACAACTGCCAGTTTAATCCCTTGACGATACAAAAATGTCTTCAAGGAGGGAATCCCACTTAACATGCAAACAGGCAGGCCCGGTACATGTGGTCCCTTTCCATTTTAATGATATTAATTAGAATAAAACAAAACAGCATTCTTTTTTTTTCTGAAAAACTGGTTAAAGGTACAGAGAATAAATTTTGTTTTCTTCAGTCCCTAGATTTTTACATAGTGAAGTTACATTGGATATTTGCAGAAGTCAGAACCTGATGGACATATGGCTTTGAATACTGTAAGACAAAAGTGTGCTTTAAAAAAAATCCTCTTAAGGAATTCTTTAGCAAAGAGCCCTCCTATGTGATAGAAAAAGAGCAGAGTTTCCATAGCTAGCCATGGATAATTATTGTTTTTATGTTTGTGCTTCTATTCGTTCATCCTGGAAGTATCTCGTGACTCCCACCAGATGATCCACACTGTCAGGGCATTGATCTGGCTCATCTTTGTGATTCTGGGCAGAACTCCATTTACTAGAAACTTTCTGTGCCTTGCTCCTACAAAGTTATAGCTGTTTGTCCTTTCGTGACATATTCCATGACTCCATTCTTCTCAGTAATGCATTCCAGCAAAGCGCTGGCCTCAAAGTCATAAAGAGATGCTACTAAATAGAAACTCACAGAGAGAAAGTCAAAGATTTTTTTTCCTATTTATTGTCCTGGAACCCATTCCAAAACTCCACCAGAATTATTTCCCTCTTTCCTGTAAGCAGTACTCCTGGACACATCTGTCAGCATCCAAATTAGAGCTGGCCCTGGGTTGAAATTGATCTAATGGACTTATTCTTTTTCCTGCTTAGGTAAAAGCTGGTGTACTTGACCACGTGTAACACCTTCTTTGAGTTTCTGATCCGGTAAATGGAGTTGTAATTATGTCTCAATTAACCTGTGACATATGAACCAATCTTGGGACAATTAGAGTCTCAATTGAATTACTGCCGAAAGAAACCCTTTTATTATGAGTCTTGATCTTGTTTCACTTTATCCTTAGCTCTGGAAGTGGTAACAGCTCACACATCAATTATCTTCCATTGTCGGTTATTCTTTTTAAGTGCCTCAACAAATATTAACTCAGTATGTCAAGTGCTCTGAACACCTTCTCAGATTCCCTGGACCATTCCCTCTGTGGTTAAAGGTCTACTCACTGTGTATACTGTTTCCCCTTTGATTTTAGACTTAGTCAACTCCTTCTGCCAGCGTTCTTGAGGAAACACCAGGGGCAACAAGCAAATACAGAGTGTAGGGGAGCCAGTTCCACAGTGAGGTGAAACATGATCAATAGGAAAACCAAAGATGCAGAGTGAAAACCTAGTGTCCTTAACTCTCATTTTCTTCACATTCAAGCTCTTTCTAGGTGGGTGCTGGATGCAGAAAAAGCATGTCTGCAAGACATCTCCTTGTGGCCTGTTGAGAGAGAGCACTTTGACTGAGAGAATCAGGATTTTTCTGCCTCTGCTGTCATCTCCATGTGCTGTTACTTTTGTTCCTGTCATTCTGTGTTGGCCCCTTGGCTTTCTTTTGTTTCTCATTGTTGTGATAAAACATACTGGCAACAGAAATAAAGCAACCCAAGAGAGGAAGAGTTTATTCTGGTCTCCAGCTCCAGGGGACAGTCCGTCGCAGACGGGAATTAATTGCAGCCTTAACTTGAAGCTCTGTCCAGAGTATATAGCCTCAGCCAAGAGCAGAGGGAATTTGTGCATGCTTGCTTGTTATCAGGTTGCTTAGCCCACCCTCAGAATCCCCTCCCTATGGAATGAAACCGCCAACAGTGGGCAGATCTTCCTTTTTGGATTAAAATTATCAAAACAGCCTCCCCGCAAAGAAACTATACCCATAGGCAAAACTGATAATAAGAAATCCTCCATTATGATCCACTTCCCATGTGATTTTTTTAGATGCAGATTGTGTCAAATTGATGATTAAAACTTAACATCATTACACCCCTTAAAACTAGACTCAGGCTTTTGAGAAAAAAAAAAGTCATCTCCTTCTAATCTTTTGGAAAGTCCTGTCATGTAGTGGGTACAGTGGGTGTATCTGTTCCAGCTTTAACCTGGAAGTACTACCCCCATTAAGGCATCTGGTAACTGTCATACCTATGAGGCAGAGCTGAGAGAGGACCCCTGAAGACCCGAGATCTGGGTGTACTGGCTCTCTTGGTTCCTGGATCCTGGACACTGGAGGTAGATAGAGCAGAGTTCTCCAGAGAACACCACTGGGCTGTGCTACACCTTTCCCGGACACTATAACCTATCCCTTTACTTGTGAGTTACCTCACAAAATAAACCTCCCTTTTAGTTATGTGGAGTTGCCGTAATACATCCACCAATACTGTCAGGTAAGTACTATGATTTTGCTTTATTGTGCATATAAGAAAACAGAAACACACGAAGTATATACAGCTAGTCTACGGTACACAGGTCATTTGGGTCTCGAGGCACACATACTCAATGCCACACTGGATGATGGTCTGAGTCAACTAGCCAACTTGGAGCTAAACTTCATGCCATTTTCATTTCTGAAAGCATAAGCCTGATAGGAGGGATAAAAACAAATAGGATTGAAACTGCCTGTATTGCTGTAGTGGATCTGGGAAGACACCACAGGCAATGCCACAACTGATGATGCTATCATATCTATTAACTGCACTTTTTTTTTTTGTCAAAGGCTGTTTGTTAACCCACTGCTGTCATATATAATAAGGTCACAGGTTTTTTTAAACATCATCAGAACCAGAATAGCACAGAAGCTATACAAAGCCGTATGAACATATGCATTGTTACTGTGTGTGTGTATGTATGTGTTTGTGTGTGTGTGTGTGTGTGTGTGTGTGTGTGTGTGTGTGTATTTCTTTGAATGCTTGTGGGTGTTTTCAGGGTCACAGAAGAACATTAGTATTCTGCTCTATCACTACTTGTCTGAGTTCCTTCATAGCCAGTGTTTCTAACTGATCCTTGATTATTATTTTATTTTATTTGTCTAGGCTGGCTGTGTAGCAAACTCCAGAGACCCTCTTCTCTTACACACGTACCCCTACACCCAGTACCTACCCCTATACCCAGTACCCACCCTACACCTAATACTCAGCTCTACACCCAGTACCCAGCCCTACACACAATACCCAGTGCTACATCCAGGACTGATCCCTACACCTAGTACCCACCTCTACACCCAGTACTCACCCCCACAGCAAGTACAGGTTTCAAAGTATGTACACTTAACCACATCTAGCTTTTCATATGGATATTAGGGATCTAAACTCATGTCTTCAGACTAACTCAGAAAAAAATGTTCTTAGCCCTGAGCCATCTCCCTCTCACCATCTTCTCAAGAGCTTGTTTGGAGGCTCTCGCAGGAGAAGGCAGCCGCACCATGTTTTCATGACTTTAAAAGGTTCCACCCAAGCTGGGCGGTGGTGGCGCACGCCTTTAATCCCAGCACTGGGGAGGCAGAGCCAGGAGGATCTCTGTGAGTTCGAGGCCAGCCTGGGCTACCAAGTGAGTTCCAGGAAAGGCACAAAGCTACACAGAGAAACCCTGTCTCGAAAAACCAAAAAAAAAAAAAAAAAAAAGGTTCCACCCATATGAGGAAGTCATTCCCTCCCACTAGTCCACAGCTTCAGAAAGGATATACACGGACTGTTGAAGAAGGAAAGTAGTACCTACTTAGACCACAGGTAACCCAAATCAGTCCTGACCACCAAGGTGCTGGATATTGCAGCCAAGTCACCCTAATTCCACCCTTGTTACATTTTTGATTAAGCAGTGGGGAGAGATCCTACATCTATCCTTTTTGCTGACTGCTCCTCATGGAATATTTTACGGTAAAATATGCCTTTATTCAATTATAAATGAATGATCCTGCCATTCTTTAAGTCTGGGCATTTCTTGATGATTCCTGCCATAGATTTTCAACTACGATGTGTCTTCCTTCTCAAGTTTCTCTTTAAAAGCAAAATCAAGTGAAATAAATTCTCAGGTAAAAGTAGCTGTGGATTCCTCTCTACCAATCTTTAAAAAGCAGTTTTCAGAGTAAAATAGGGAACTAGATACTTTCTTGAGGAACAACATATTTCCCATACCATTGTTTACAAATTGAAATGGCAACATGAAATTGATAAATGTCATCATTAATTTCCAGTAATATTTCCTTACCTAGATGCAATAGCATATGAGTTTACTTATTGCAACACAATGGACTGTTGTCTACCTCAGGTACATCTAAATCATTCCATTAATTTAAATAAAAAAAAACATGGTTATAGTTCTTCCAGGACATTGTGAATAAGTCTGAAAAGGAAACTTCATTTTCATGCATTTTCATGTGGGTTCAAATTTCATAATCTGTTACTCAGACCTATGATTTAAATATTATTTCTTGCCTCCTACAATATCTACTTCCCACACGACAAGAACCTTTACAGTTATTCTTAAAAATAACATTTTAAAAAATTTCCCATTATTTTTCCACCCTCATGGATATAAAACTATGGTGATGAAAATTTCTGGTTGCAATTCAAAGAACTCAGCCCCCCCCCTACACACACACACACACACACACACACACACACACACACACACACACTGTGAAAGCTCTGCTGCATCCCATGACTTCAGAAGAAAGTATTTCTATAGTTGGAATGAAAAATTGCATCACCAACCTGAAGTCCCCTAGGATTGCCACTCTCCAGTTGATCAGGATTATGTCTTCATGTTAAACTAGCATAGCTAGATTTCTAAGACATTTTTTTACCTGCTCCTCTTCTCATGTAAAACATCATCCTGTTGATCTTTATAAGTCATTGTTCACATTTTTCAATAGAGGAAAATCTATAAACTGTCCATGTTGTTTCACAATGCGTAGTGAACAACCTAGATGGCAAACTGGAGAAACACAGTAAATTGGCGAAGATGATTTTGTGTGGCATGATAAATACATAATAGGATATTCTATGAGATTTTTTTTAATGTTCTCAGGAACCATAGAACTCAAATACACACACACACACACACACCACACACACATCACAACTGTTTTGGTAACTGGTAATACAGGCAAAGAGGTCACATTCAGACTAGTGGGAGACCACGTGGATTAAAGAGTGGCTGTACCTGTTAGAAGCTGGCTGGTTTTTGGCGAAGCATATACCTGTTTCTCAATTGTCTAAAGTCTAAAATAACATCAATGACCTCTTAACAGGCATCCAGAGAATCACATGTCAATATTCATGAATACTAATTGGCTGTAAGTGCTGTTTGTGTTTTTTTTTTAATTAAAGGTAAACAAAGTTATTGTCTTACATTAAGCAAGGGTCTTTTACCTACTGAGTATTACTTTTACTAAAGTGCAAAGTCAGAGTGACAATTTTAGCTAAACTAAGCTCTACAAATTTGCTTTTATAACTCTTATTTACGTCAAAATAGTGAACTTGAAACTGCTTGGACACCTTAATTTCTCTAATTATAAGACTCGTTTCACGAGCAGAATAATGCTGGTTCTCTCTAGAGGAAAAAATAACACTGTGTCTGACTTTAAGACACATGAGTGCACAAACAATAGCCAGATGATTTAATTTCTTTGGAAAGAAAAATAGCAATTTGGGGAAGTGAAATTAGGAGAAATAAATGCAGACAGGTGGCACAGCATGAACACAGTGTCTTGCTAGCCAGTAATCATCCAAGGAAAGTCATTGTGCCATAAATATATACACTAAACGTAGACTAAATGGAAAGTACCTTTTGCAATGTTAGTACAGAATTGAATTGTGGTATCTTGCTTCCATTTTACTAATCAATATCTATTGCCTTTAAGGTAGTCCATGAATTAGATCATGCAAAATATTAGTTCTAATAATTTACACTAGGCTTACCTGAATGACTTAGAGATGGGTGTGTAATAATAATAAATGTATTGGTGAAGGTAAATCCTACAGATAAGTTGCATATATTATTGGGCTGCACTAAAAAGCACAAAAGAACATACTAATCTCCTTGGGGTTGGATAGGCAAGCACAAGCTGTCTGAGCAAGGCCACTTACATGAATTCATTACTCGGTTGCATTCAGCCCCTGCTTGATCAGCACAGACATTGATGTGCATTTCTAATTGCTGACAAACTCTCTACCTCTTGTATAGAAGACAGGGTCACCATGACCCGGAGAGTAAAGCCCTTCCAGGGAGGAAGTTCAGCGTTACCACACAAGCATGTCTTCACTGCACTTAGATCAAAGACCTGGGGTATGACTCTGTTCTCACTCACTAGATCTAGAGAGATCACACAAAAATACGACAGACTATTGATCATAAGAGCAAGATGATAAATTTGAAAGACTTGATTACTTTTTTAATGTTTGAGGGTAAATAAAACATCCATGCCTATTAAACATAAAGTGTTGCTGAAATCCTAACAAAAGTTTTTAATTCACACAATATTCATTGTGCATAAAGCTGTTTCATTTATTCTTTTATTTAACATCAATTTTCTTATAAATATTCTCACAGTTGTTTGATTATGTTATTACTTGCTTATTAAAATACACTTTGGAGAATTTCCTAAGGTTTATTGCAAAGCATTTGTAGATTAAGACAAATTGGAAATTTTCAATATATTTATATTTAAGAGTAAAATATATCTTTCAATTTCCTGTGGCTATCTGTCTGACCAGGTGTCAGAATTGTACAAGTATGTTCTTTATTTGTTTTTAATAGTAAATTTCTAGTTTCCCCTTCACTGTTTGATAATAATTGTTTTTTTTTCCTTTTTTTTATTTTTTATTTTTTTTCCATCACAGGCAATTTATTTTGTTCTATTCATTCACAGTTAATACAGAAAATACTTGGAAACATTTCCATATAATGTTTGACACAGAAATCATCAAATAGAAGTATATAATGTTGACAGGAGGCAGTACATTTATAATTTATAACCCCAAATGTATTTATAAATTAGAAATGGAAAGATCTACAAATGAAATTATGAAGGTTCACCAAAGTCATTTAATCTGTCAGTTTCTCATTCATTTTTATGTCTTAATAATATTCTATTGTATGAATAAGCCACATTTTGTTTCTCTCCAGTATTTGATAGCTATTTGAGTAGTTTTAAATTTTTTTACTATTAGCAACACACTGCTGTAAACCTTCATGTACATGTTTCATAGGTGCACATTTTCAGTAGTTTGAGGATATATTCCTAAGGGTAGAATTGTTGAGTAACAGAGTAACAGTGTTTTGCATTTTGACCAACCACCAAACTGTTTTGCCAAAGTGGCACACCATTTTACAATCTCACCAAATCCTTGTTTTTAAGGCTCTGATTTTTGTACAAAAGCATTCAATCATTCTGTCAGACCAAACCAGGAAGAGTAAGCTATAGTTCAGAGCTGTTCTATTCCATTTACTATGCAAAGCCATTCTTGGCGTTTGCAACTCTCAGCCCTTTTGAGTATTCTTGCAGTGTTCACCTTTTCCTCCACCACTTTTTTCTTCTTCTTTTTTTCTGGTTTATTTCTATCTATTACAAATGTATAAAAAATCCTCCATCAATGCTGCTGATAGCAGCAGAACCTTGAGAAATATACCTTTGGTTTGCCTCAGAAAAGGAACACATATTGCACTGTAAAGTTTATAAAATTGGCGCAAAACATTGTGATAATGTTACAATACCAGTTTTAAGAGTTCAGTGACTAATGGGGAGCCAATGGGATACATGCAGAACTGTGAAAGCGATCTCACTTAGCCAGCTGTACATGTAGACTGTAAATCTACATTCAGATCATTTCTGAACTAAGACTATCATCTCAGTTTATCTGTTGAGGTTAACCAGGAAACCCTAGAATATACCTTGATTTTTGCAAAAAACAAAATAGGGGAGGAGTTTCTTCAGCATTTCAGTCCACGAGTAACAGTATCCTAACAGGCAAAGTGTTCTCTCACTGTCAACATAGAATGAACTGCTGCTGGAGGTCAACTTGGGCTTTAATTTGCATTAGCACTTACATGCATAGTAGTCCAAGTTGTTGACCTCATGACTTTAAAAAGTAACTCTAAAAAACTAAAATGGCCCTTCTTGGAAGACTAAAGAAAGACATCCAGCCACAGTTGTAAAAAGTCTCATCAAAACAATATACCCTTTTATGAATTACGCCTCAATTAAAAAAAAAAAGTAGCCCCAAATAAGAAGCAGCTCTGAAAAAGAAAATATAACTTAAGATATTTGAAAAAAACAAGGTGAATACAGGTTCAAAAATAATTAAGATACATTTTCTTAAGGCTACCTAGAATTAGGCTTTAAAGAATTTTACCATTTCAAGTTTACCACTAGTTACTAGATACCTATTTACAAACAAGATGTTCACCTTTTTTGTTCCTTTATCAAGAGAAAAATCTGCCTTCAGACTATGAGGGTGGTGATGGAGAGGGACTAGAAAACAAGATTCAAACAATCCCATGCAAATATCACATTTTTTCAAATGGAAGAACTCCAAACTGCACTAGAAGATCCAATCACTAAGACACTTTCCATTGAAATGATTTAAGTACAACTATATGGCACCAAGGTTTAGGTCTAATATAGGCCTGACAACCAAGTCCTTGTTTTCTGGAAGAAAGGCCTCAAAAGTCCCACTCAATTCCACATAACAATACTTCAAAGATCAATAAGGTTTTCCTTTCTTTAATATTTTTGTTTTTGACTTCTAATCTTAAAGACTACATTAAAACTTAGATCATTTCCCAGAAGGCATTGCTTCCCTTTGCTCTATGAAAGAGTCCACCAAGACCTTTTCATCAAAACCATCTAGCCCCCAGCCTCCAGCCTGTGCTTGTGATGCATCTTTCTCAACATCCTGAAAAGGTAATGTAGGTAAAATATGCTCATAAACATTAAAACTAGTTGTTAGAAAGACGTAACTAGCTTTATAATTTAAGTTTTAAAACATAAATACTTGCAGCTTAATCTGCACTGACAATGATTGTTGAAGCCTAGAATTCAACATTTACAAATTCTCATTCACACACATAAAACACACTATTATCACACAGCTTGTGTCTTGAGAGAATCTTCTGCTTTTTAAATCTTTGGCCTCCCAGTCAATCCCAAATTCAACCAACTTTTCCGAGTTCTGGTAGTTACCTGAACCACTGAGGCATTGCCCAAGACTTCTTCTCTTTTGAAACATCCTTTTTCTCTAGATATTAGGATAGCTACAGCAGCTTGTTTCTTCTGTGGTGTATGTTGTTGTGTGATTATCTATTGCTTGATTTTTCATGGATGTGTTTAGCTTCTTTGGGTTGTATTTTCCCTTCTAGTACTTTCTGTAGGGCTGGGTTTGTAGACAGGTATTGATTAAATCTGGTTTTATCCTGGAATATTTTGTTTACTCCGCCTATGGTGATTAAGAGTTTTGCTGGGTATAATAGTCTGGGTTGGCATCCGTGGTCTCTTAGTGTCTGCATGAGATTTGTCCATGATCTTCTAGCTTTCATAGTCTCTATTGAGTAGTCTGGTGTTATTCTGATGGGTTTACCTTTATATGTTACTTGGTCTTTTTCCTTTGTGGCTCTTAATATTTTTTCTTTGTTCTGTGTGTTTAGTGTTTTGATTATTATGTGTCGAGGGGACTTTTTTTTTTTGGATCCAGCCTATTCGGTGTTCTGTAAGCTTCTTGTATCTTCATAGGTATTTCTTTCTTTAGGTTAGGAAAGTTTTCTTCTATGATTTTGTTGAATATATTTTCTGTGCCTTTGTGTTGGTATTCTTCTCCTTCTTCTATCCCTATTATTCTTAGGTTTGGTCTTTTCATGGTGTCCCAAATTTCCTGGACGTTTTGTGTTACGACTTTTTTGTCTTTAGTGTTTTCTTTGACTGCCAAATCTATTTTCTCTATCGTGTCTTCAGTGTCAGAGATTCTCTGTTCCATCTCTTGCAATCGGTTGGTTATGCTTGTTTCTGTAGTCCCTGTTCGTTTTGTCAGGATTTCTATTTCCAGCATTCCCTCAGCATGTGTTTTCTTTATTGTCTCAAATTCATTTTTCAGATCTTGGAATGTTTTTTCATCTGTTTAATTGCTTTTTCTTGGCTTGATTTGATTTCTTCCCATTTTTTGTTCGTTTTTTCTTCCATTTCTTTAAGGGAGTTTTTTATTTCCTCTTTAATGGAGTTTTTCATTTCCTCTTTAAGGGAAGTTTTTATTTCCTCTTTAAGAGAGTTTTTCATTTCCTCTTTAAGGAAACTTTTTATTTCCTCTTTAAGGTAGTTTTTCATTTCCTCTTTAAGGAAAGTTTTTATTTCCTCATTGAGGGAATATTTTATTTCTTCTTTAAGGGCCTCTATCATCTTCTTAAAGTCATTTTTAGGGTTGATCTCTTCTGTTTCTTCTGTCATGGTATGCTTAGGTCTTGCAGGTGTAGAATCACTAGGTTCTGAAGTTGCCATATAGGTCTTTATGTTGTTGCCTGTATTTTTGCACTGGCGTCTACTCGTCTTTTCCTCTGTGCGGTGCAGGTGGTGTCTGTGTCTGAGAGTGCCTCTCTTGTTCTAATTTTTAGTCTTGGTTTAGTAGGGGTTCTTGGTTAAATTGGTGCTATTGGGCTGTTTCTTCAGGGACAGCTGATTTCAGTCGGTGAATTATATACTTATGATTCTGGTGATCTGGTTTAGTGGCTGGGTAGCGCCTTCTTCTGTGTTCCCAGGTCACGTTTTGTTCATTTGTCAACTCCTCAGCTGATCTTGTTTCTTCAGACTTCAAACTGTAGGCATCTGAATCCTCTCCCAGATGGGTTTCAGCTGAGCAGGGTAGTCTCACCAACACCTCCAAGTTGTTGGGTTTCACAGGATCAGCAGTTGGGCCCTGGGTTGTCCCCAGACGGAGTGTCCAGACTCGCCCTGGTTCTGACCCACGGAGATAGCCTCTTCCCCAGGTGTTGGGGCTAGGGGCGTCCGCGTTCCAAGCTGTGTCCGCCTGTCTCCAACCCGTGGCCTGTCTACTTCTGTGGGCCTGAATGTCTCTTTCGGCCGCCGCCGCCGGGCCCGTCCACCTCCGTCTGCTTATCTCCACCACAAGGCCTGTCCACCTCTGTGGGCCGCCGCTGGGCCTGAATGTCTCTGCCAGCTGCCGCCGGACCCCTCTACCTCCGCGGGCCGCTGCCACAGGCCTACCTCCGTCTGCTTGTCTCCGCCATCTTGATAATAATTGTTTTTGCAGAGAGGAAAGCTACTAAATATATGTTACAAAGCTTTTATCTGAATCCATTAATGTTAAAAAAGAAATTGTTATAGATTTTAAAATAATAGTGGTGATATTTTATTTCTTCTGCATGCAATGTCTGAGAACATATAAAGAAGGAATCATGTGGTCTTTTGAAAAGTTTATAAATTTTCACACCTCATAGAGGCATTGAATTTCTTAATTCTAGATGAATGTGTATTTTTCAGTGATTGTAATCCACTTAATTATTTCCATTACTTCAAAATATATTGAAGCCTTAAAGTATTATTTTAGCTGTATAATTGAAGCATGATTATTTCTATTCAATTATCCCAGTTACTCAACATGCAGCATACCATCACAAACTCAGTTGAGCTGTGCTCAGAGACTAAATAGCATAGCACCTACCCCTTTGACAGCATCGTGTTTCCTCATCGATTCTTGGTCTGTGGCCTTGTATTGGAATCCACCCTTTTGAAGAAGTAAACATTTGTTCCACTCTGATGAATTACCTTCTAGAGGTGAAGCAAGCCCTTCAAGTCTGGTTGCATTGAAAGCATGGACAGCCTATCTGAGGAATCCATGAGAAAATCACCTGCTGAGTTTTCTAGGAAGGTGGGTCTGGTACCTGAGTTAGCATAGATGAGCCTGACATGTAAATCTACAGTAGGCTAGTGTTGTAGATCATAGTGTTGGGTCTGGACTTCTCATCCACTGAGATAGAGCTGTAGATTAGGTCTACTATAGTAGGCCTGGCTTCTGCATCCAAGAGAATAAACTCAGATTCTAGGATATAGATAAATCTGAGTCCACAGGTACAAGCTTGGGGCTTAGGTTTATGAACGCTTACGTAATGCTGAGGTCAACTGGGATGAGTCTGGGAACTGGATTTATGTAAGCCTGAAGCTTATGTTTATTTGGAACATGGATTTATGGGTACAAGCCTGAAACATGAATCTATCAAGGCCTTCTGAAGTCTGAGGCAACAGAGGTTATCTTATTTCTAGGATAGGCTGGGAAACTTGGTACACAGGAAGGCACCTGAAGGCTTGGGCTGTAAGGAATGTCCAGGACTTTTGAGGGAATTGTTCTGGTAGATCCTAGATCCTCAGTCGAGGGACTTGCCTAGAACTTGGTTTAGTGACCCAGTACTAGAGCCCAGGACTAGCTTCCGTTGTGACTAGACCCTGTATTTCTGGAGTGTAGGTTAAGGTGTTTACCATGTACCCTGTATCTACTGGAACTTGGGATTATAGAGGCCAGTTAGGGTCCTGGGACTGGTGGTTTTATCTTGCCACTGCAGTAAGTCTAGAGCCTGGGTGGGCAAATATATGCCTGGAAACTAGAACCCAGAGACTACCCTGGTCCTAGGGTCAGCAAGCGGCCTGAGCAGGACTGAACCCAGATCTGATCTAGAATCTGGAGGCAAGGAACTATCTCCCTTCTAGGTTTCACTGTGGCAAGGATAACAAGGTTGAGACAAAGTCTGGGGCTCACTGCAGTCTTCTTCCCCAACATAAGGAACATCTTAGTGTATTGTGCTGCCAGGTTTGGGGAATGGGTATTAGGAAAAGTATACACGTATCTTTGCTGTTTTATAAAATCCAGGTTTCGTATTTGTAATCCCTTACTGTGTTGCTCTAACATCTCGCCTGTATTCCTGGGCTTTTGTGAAGATAAGGTTGTACATAGGAAGAGAGGTTGAAGCTGTGAGGCTATGAGTCCAGGGAGGGTCTACTCTTCTAACACGAATCTTAAACGGTCTTATTAATTAAAAAAACATAGGAACCAGATATTGGGGTGAACACTGAAAGATTAGAGAAACAGAACAAGCCACAGCTAACCTCACCTCGCCAGTTTCTCAGCTGATCTTGTTTCCTCAAACTGGAAGCCTCTGTGTCCTCATCCGAATGGATCTCAGCTGAACTGCTGCTAAAAGCCTAAAAACTTAAAAAGCCCCTAGTTCCTGGTCCTCACGCCGTATATACCTTTCTGCTTCCTGCCATCACTTCCTGAGATTAAAAATGTGTGTCACCATGCCTGGTAGTTTCCAGTGTGGCCTTGAACTCACAGAGATCCGGATGGATCTCAGCCTCCCAAGTGATAGGACTGAAGGTGTGTGTACCACCATTTTCTGACCTCTGTCTTTTTAGTGGCTGTTCTGTTCTCTGACCCCAGATTAGTTTATTAAGGTGCACAATATATTGGGGAACACATTATCTCCACACACTCTATCATCGTTTTGACATCTCTGTGCCCAATGCTTGCATAAATTCTTTGTTGGTGGTGTCATCATTGATACAAACACATTCTTTATATGTTTTACATATAGTATCGATGCCAAAATGTGATTTTCAAGTATTTCATCCTTTAGTGTGGGGTTCCATAACACCTCCCTGATAGTATCTAGTGATGCTTAAAAAAACATTTGAAATTTTGGTGAAGTTCAGTTTTTTTTTTTTTTTTGGTTGCTTTTCTACTGATGCCATGCATAAGAACCTCTTGCCAAAATCAGTTTTATGAAAGTTTCTCTTAACGTTGGCTGCTGAGAGTTTTTTAGTTTAAGATATTAAATTTAGATATGCTCTGTTTTTTTCAATCATTAGCTACATATAAGGACTTAAGTTTTAACACAGAAAGATTTATATTCGATACCCAGGGTGAAAGTTTCTGATTATTGGAACTAAGTCATATGGATTTACCTGTTACTGCTCCTTTTGCCCCCTAGGACTTTATAAGCATGAAGAAATGTAGCATTCCTTGCCTCTCTGTCTCTCTGTCTGTCTCTGCCTCCCTTCTCTATTACAGTCTCTTGGCTATGCTAATCATTTGTTCAGCTCAAAATATAGCTCCTATATTTTCTGTATGTTTTTTTCTGTTGCATATACATTTTTTGGTCATTTATATCATGGAATATTTCCCTTTCTCCTTCAAGTATAGCTGTTAGTTTTTCTGGAAACAAACATTAGTTGAGGTTGGCCATCCTCAACTTTTAGGACTTGGAACACTTTTTTCTAAGCTCTTCTAGCTCTCCAAGTTTCCATTCAGCAATCAATTGTTATTTTGATGTGTTTTTCTTTATATGTGACTTGTGGGGTTTTTTCTTTATATATGACTTGTTTGTTTTTAATCTCTTGTGGCTTTCAATTCCCCATCCTTGTTCTGCATACTTGGTTCTTTAACTATGATATACTGTGGAGTGTTTCTTTTCTGGTCTTATCTGTATGGTGTTCTACATGTTTCTTTTATCTGAATAGATACGTGCTTTCTTAATTTGGTAATGATTTTGTCAACAGTCTAGTTTAAGATATGATCTATACCATTGATTTGGGATTTTTTTCTATTATCTGTTCCTACAATTCAAAGGTTTGGTTTTTTGTGACATTTCCTGTATATTTATTGCCTCTGTTTTAATTTTTTGTCATATGCTTTGCTTATTTTGTCTAGGTCTTTTGCTTTATCTTTGAGTTTTGATATTCTATCTTTTGCTTGATTCATTTTAATAGTAAGGATTTTTGCTGAGTATTCTACTTCGGGTTATTGTTTTTCTATTCCATCTTCATTTATGTTTGAGTCATCCTCAATGTGTCTATATTTTTATTGAATTCTATTTTCAAACCCTGGATTGTCTCTGTTATTTCCATTAGCCTTATGTTTGTATTTTCTTGGGCATCACGCAGATGAATATTCTCTTTGAATTCATTATATTAAAATTCATTCCTTGAATTCCTTGACAAAGTTTATGATTATTCTTTTAAATTCTGTACCTTGGGTTAATCTACATAATTCTCATTGTTGAACACATCTACAGAACTGGTAGATTTGAGGAAGAGTGTAAAGAGAATATCTTGATCTTCATATTGTTTGCATCATTGCAATGCAATCTGACGATCTGAGCATGTGGACTTCTTTTGTTCATTCTGTACCTGATATGGACAGAACAGGTTGGAGCCAAATGGGATGTGTGGGCTGAGCTGGGGATAAAGGCTGAATATGGCTTAGGAAGAATGCAGTCACTTGAAGACAAGAGGCTGGGCTAGTAAGCAGGATGTGCATCCTGGTATAAGCCTGGAGTTTTGGGGGATGTCTGGGGTTTAGGGAGGGTGTGAGTAGGGCAGAATCTGATGACATGATGGGGCCAGACCCTGGCAAAAGATATGCATATTCTGGCTGATTAGAGAGATTGGATATGGCATGTTAGGACCTATAGTTTGTGGTCAGGTAGGCAGGCTGAAGGCTTGAGGTTGGGACAGTGCCTGCAGTCAGATGAGGCCAGGACACTGGGTAGAGAGGTTAGACCTGGGACTTGAACAGGATGCACAGAAGGATGGATCAGGTGGATTCACCTGGCTAGACCTTAGTGAATATTTTCTAAAATGAAGAGTCTAATATGAAAACAGAAATCATTCTTTCTCTTTTCAGGAAAGGTATTCTCTAGCTTTCTGTTTAAAGGTGTGTATTGAAACCCAAGCCACGTGGATTATAAAGGAATAATCAATGATAAAGCAAAGAAATAATAGAATTGATTATAAAACAAATTCAGTGGATTAAAAAAAGTATGTGGATTAGAGATCAAGGTCTAAGTAGGTCAAGATAATCAGATTCCTAAGGATAACCACATAGGTTATAAGGGCACACAGAAGCCTTCCAAGACTGAAGAAATGCTTTGCACACCACAACATTTTGCTTGTAATTTCTTTACTTGTACTAGAGAGTGATGATCAGTAGTAATATAGATTTAAGGCTCACAAAAGTTTGCATAAAATCATTTACTCACTTGCAATTTCTGAAGAAACAATAAACACATTAAAATGAGCTACAGAAACATGAAGATATTTTATTTTGGGTAAAATCATTTTGGTTACTTTTTTGGATGATCAATGAGTTATCCTTTTAAATCATCCATTAAAATCTCTTTCTGAATTAATCTTAAGTAACATGAACAATTGTGCTTTGATAAACAACCATTTGGCACAAATTTACTAAATAAGGCTTGCATACTATTTCCTTAAAACTTAAATTGTAACTCATTATATTTTTGCTTCACTGTAAATTTCTTTTTATTTTATTCTCTGTAAAGATATTGAGTTAGATTCATCCAATATGTTCCCAAACTCATATTAAAGACAAATGAGAACACACTGGGCGTATTTCATAAAACATATTTAGAGATTAATTTCCGATGGCTAGGAAACCTTTTTGGTCAATTTTGTAATTGATTTTCAAAGGTCATTTTTAAAAATTCAAACTCAATTAATCTTATAAAATACGAGATGGTCATATCCATCCAACTACTAGGAGCATGTAAAACTTATGATGAGTATAAAATAGTAAATAAGCTGTGGGTGTCTCCTATTTATTCCTGGCCAAGTCTAATCAAGCAGAATTTGCATTTCCAGAAAAAATTTCAATAACTAATAAAGTGACATATTGTCACTAAACAGTTCTGTTAGAAAAAAATCATGGTTTATTTGTACTTTAAGACATATTTTTGTAATATACTTTTATTGCCTTTTAAATCATGTGTTTGAAAAAACAGTGGTAGAAATTATAACAAAAAAACCCTCAAACAGAATAAATCATCACATTTTACTTTATATTTGGACACTTTTTAAATTGATTTAATGTTTTTTGACACAGCTTTATGACTTACATTCAGCAAGATATACTGATGCTACTGCAAAATCTAAGTATGATTTATTGTGATTTGTATTTGAGATTTAACACGTTTGAATGAGAAAAGCTGGTAGGATATCTTCTCTCTTTTTCTAAATACAAGCTACTTTCTGATATCACTTCATGGATATCAGTATTTCACTTAAAAGTGATATTTCCGTGCTATCTGCTGAATTAGATTTAATGGGATAGATAATTACAAAAAGCAGTAGTTACAAAAATAGGGAGAAGATATTTACATAAGGCAAATATGGAAAAATTTGCTTCCATAAATTTATCTAGTTTAAAAAGTGAAAAGCAAAGTTGTAGCTAGAGTTTTCCTGCCTTACCCACAGTCAGGACAAATCTTTGTCACTCGCCAGTCCCACAGTCATTCAGACCCAACCAAGTAAACACAGAGACTTCTATTGCTTACAAACTGTATGGCCGTGGCAGGCTTCTTGTTAACTGTTTTTATAGCTTAAATTAATCCATTTTCACAAATTTATACCCTGCCACACAGCTTGGGGCTTACCGGCATCTTTTCATGCTGCTTGTCAGGGTGGCAGCTGGTAGTGACTCCTTTTGTCTTTTTATTTTTCCTCTCTGTTAGTCCCGCCTATACTTTCTGCCTAGCCACAGGCCAATCAGTGTTTTATTTATTGACCAATCAGAGCAACTTGATATACAGACCATCCCCCAGCACAGCCAAGTGCAGACCATCTCAGACACCTGCACTCAGGCCCATGGTCCTAATCATCCTCTATGTGGACCTGCTGGGTAAAGCCAAGAGGAACCCAAGAACGGGCTCCCACAGGACATACAGAACATCCCACAGCACAAAGTTTTTTGGTTGTGGTTCCAGTAACAATCTTACATAGGCTGAAACCTAGACAGCAGCCCCAGGACAGTACAAGGCACTTGGGTTTCCGCTTGCTTTCCACCCTACCCTGATGAAACTACACATTGTTGGACAAAGTCCCCCAAACAGCAATCTCATATCAATGGTCTCTATCTCAGTCATTAGTGTGATTAGATGACTGAGGGACACAGCATGCACCACAGATGTAGAAAGTGTGTAATTTTAAGCTTCCTCCAGAATAAGCTCTGGTAGGCTGGAACTAATGTTTTTCTAAATGTGTAAAATGACCATGAATTTAACAACTATATCTCATATCCTCAGTCAGTTTAAGCATGACAGTTAACTGTTCATAGGATGGCTGTCTTACAGTACAGTACCTAAATCTTCTAGTTAGAATGAAGAGAACACTTCTGACTCTTTCCTCTAAGAATTTATTGACATTTTCTTTTTGCTTGGTATCTGATACGCCACAGAACTTGATTTGTTGTATTTAAAATATCAATATATAGAAAAAATTAATATGATTTTTATTGCATAAAAGTTTTAATTTTGTTTCAAATCACATATTTTAAAATTTTCTAAAAATTTAACACAAATTTTTATTACAAAGGTCTCCTTAACCAAAGATTCAGCTTACTTAAATTATAATATGTGATTAATTTCATTCTAATTATCATTAATTGGATTTTAATTCACAAAGAAATTTGAATATAATAGAAAATATTACATCTATAAGTACATACTACTAGAAAAATCTTTGTTTTTTTTTTTATTGTTTGCATAACTTTTTCATTCTCCCCATACAAACATGTCCTCTCCTTTGGCATGGAGGAACATTAAAATAAGTGTGCTAAATTCAAAAATTATAAAATCTGTGAGATTGGATTTTGCTTTCAAAACTTCAATGCTATTAGGAACTAAACTAAAATTTGAATTATAATGTTCTAAATTATTATTCAGTATTAGCATCTCATGCTCCTGCTGGTGGTGGGGCAAAATTTGAGTCCTAATTGATTCTAACCATGAAGTACATTCTTTCAAGTGGGAATGTTGCAATAAACTCACTTTCTTCTGATACATATTACTCTTGCACTGGAGGAATGAATTGCTTAGTTTCAGGGGATACTTGCACACATCATGATGTAATATGAGAAAAAGACCAGTATTATGAGGTGGATGACCAAGCCAATTTTTCTAGCTTGCAAATCATTTTATAATCAATATTTCAGTTTTCCATTCTTTACCTTCAACTGAGGGAAACTCATGAGAACTAGGGCACTGAAAGTACTTTATGCCTCCTTTTTCTTTCATTTGGAAGTGTTTTTATTGCCTTATTTTGTTAACTAAATGATGACATTTAGAAATTACTGTGTGCTTGAATGAAATACTTGAACACATTTCCACATTATGAAATGCTATTATTATTTTGTAATACCCACCTAATTAAAAACTACAAAATGTAACAAACAGCCAAAGGAATGTTATATTCAGTGTATAATAAGTATTTATAGTCCATTATGAAAAAAGTACTTGGTTTTATTTTGTGCTATAAAGTAGGATACAATGAAAAGAACAATATCTTTAGAATGTCATAATAATGACACTTTATAAAATTATAGAATATTAGAATCATTTTGATATTGTAATTTCAAAAGATAATATTAAGTTTCACAATGCCTAATTTTAATCTCAAAATGCCTTTACTGCAGAACCATAGTTAAAAAAAAAAAACAGCATGGAATCAAAGTGAATTAATAGAATTGAATAGCTGATCTATAAATAAACCCATATGGTAAAAGTCACCTTTTTTTCCAAAAGCTGTCAAAAAACATACCATAAAAAGATAACATATTCAACAAGTGGTTTTGGGAAAGCTGGGTCTCCACGTGTAAAAAATGTAACTTCACCTTCCTAAAATAAACTCAGAATAGACCAAAGACCTTAACACCTGAAACTACCAGAGGAAAACACTTCAATATGTCAGTGTAGGCAAGGATTTTCTGAAAAAGACTCAACATTGGGAACAATCCCAAGAAACAGTGTACATAAAATTATAAAGTTTCTGCAAAACAAAGGGAAAGATTAGCAAGGTAAGTATACACTACACAGAATGGAAAAAAAGTATTTGCAACCATACACAACAGGGACCTACTGTGGACAGTCTGTAAATAGATTTTAAAAAATAAACAAGAAAAAGTCAAACTATCCCATTGGTAAGTGGACTAATAGATTGAATAAATAGGGCCCACAGGAAGAAATACAAATGACCAATAAATGTTTGAAACAGTGTTCAGTAGTCTTAGCCACTAATGAAAAGTGAATTAAAAATACATTGATATTTTATATTAATGTTGTCAAGGGGCTATTATCAAGATAAAGAATCTGTAAGTATTAAATAAAACTGGAAGTAAAAGGAATTTTTATTCACTTCTGTGGGCTACATTTTGTGTAGCCATTATGGAAGTCAGTATGGAGGTTTCTCAAAAAAATATTTTAAGCCAGGCATGGTGGTGCATGCCTTTAATCTTAGCACTCTGCAGGTAGAGGCAGGTGGATCTGTGAGTTAGAAGCCATCCTTGTCTACAAAATGAGTTCCAGAATATCCAGTGCTGTTACATAGAGAAAAACCTGTCTTAAAAAAATCACAAAAACAATTAAACTACTATATAATTCAGTAATAGAATATCTGGATGATAAATTCATAGGATTCTAAGTTAGCATATAATAAAGAGATACTTGTGCTCTACATTTATTTCTACACTGTTCACAATAGATAAAGTAGAGAGATAACCTAGAGTTCCATCCAAAGTGAGTAAATGAAGCAAATGTCAAACTTATACTCGATAGAATTTTACTCTGCCATAAATAAGAATGAAATTGTGGCTCATGAAAGAATGTGGATGAAACTATGTATCTATTGTTAAACCAGGTTTTCTCCCATGAATATAGATAAAGATATTTGTCTCATCACTTTACAATCTAAAACTTTAGATAATGATAAACAAGTCAAACACAATAGAAGACAATGTCTAGAACCCTTGTCAAATGTATACATTTATTTTATGGCTCCAAGTATGTCCCCTTTAAATTTATATGTTGATGTTTTAAGCTCCAGTACCACAGAAAATGACATTTACTTATGTCTGGCTTTATTGGTTATTTGATCATATTTACCCTCTCTCCTTTAGCTTTTTCCATGTTCAACAGTCCTTAGATTTACACCTAACTCTGTGTCTTTTCTCCATTAAGGTCAAATATTCTGCACAAATCTTCTTGAATATATGACATTCCTCTGGAACATGGTTGTCTTGTCAGGGGATACATGCTTATAAAAATTTATACTTCCTCATCCAGCAGCTAAAAATCGTAGATAGCTCTGGTCTATGGGAGAGACTTTGTATCCAACTCTCTGTCTCCATAATGTGATTTGGTCTGCCTTGGGCTTACACAAGTCTTATGCATGTCACATTTATTTCTACACTGTTCACAATAGACAAAGTAGAGAGTACACAGTACATTTATATGTGCAGCTGTCCTACTATGTCCAGAAGGCCTTTTTTTTTTATTGTCATCCACCATGCTGGCTCTTACACTCTTTCTATTCCTGTATTACAATGATCTCTTGGACTGTGGATGAGGGACTATGGTTCCCTTTAAGGCTGAGTATTCTTCATTTTTGTTTTCTGCACCTTAGCCAACTGTGTATCTCTAGCTTAATCATCATCTACTACAAACAGGAGCTTCTCTGCTAAGAGTTGAGAGATGACTTAATCAATGGTTATAATGAAAGGTCAATGGGAGTTGATTTAATACTGTCCATTAGGCATAGTAATAGTAGGTTTCTTTACAAGTCTATGCTGTCTAGCCATAGTTTCATGGCTCAATAATGATACCGTGTATGTGTTTTATCTTATGGTATGAGCCCTAAATTCAGAGAGCAGTTGTTTACTTTCATGATGCTCATGCCACTATTGCATTAGTGAGCATGTGTAGTTGGAAGTTTTCCTATGTCTTGGCTGGCCAGCGGTCAGGACAAATCTCTCCCACTCGTTTCCCCCAAATACGCATACAGAGGCTTAATATTAATTGTACCCACTTGGCCATTAGCTCAGGCTTATTACTGACTAGTTCTTACACTTAAATTAACCCATATTTCTTATCTGTGTTTAGTCACATGGCTTGGTACCTTTTCTCAGTTCTGCCTTGTCATCTTGCTTCCTCTGTGTCTGGCTGGTGGCTCCTGATTCTGTCCTTCCTCTTCCAGAATTCTCCTTGTCTGCTTGCCTGACTGTACTTCCTGCCTGGCTACCGGCCAATCAGTGTTTTATTTATCAACCAGTCAGAGAAACATATTCACGGCATACAGAACAGAACAGCATCCCACAGCAGGCCTGTCTTGCTCAACCAGTCATTATTGTAGCTCACAAGGTTCACAGATATAATGAATGGTTACTCTTCTGCTTTGTTGGCATATGTGGCACATTCCCCGCACTGTGAATGCTAACCAGGAATGTTGAAGAATCCAGATCAGAGGCAGCTTTATTTTGCATGTTTTATGCTTCAAAGACGTAGGTTCTTTAGCCATAGGATCTTACTGCTACATTCTGAGGATGAACTAACTATTGGTATTGGTTATAGCCTGTAGTGTCTGGAGGCCTTCGGGATCTCTAATGACTGGCCAGTGACTCCAAAAAAATGTAACTTATGCTTGATTCTATGTCTTTTATTTGTTAGTCTTTGATGTATAGGGGGCATTATTGCCCCATTATAGGATAATTCCATTTTAACTTTTCATGTATCTGCATAGACATATTTTGGAAGGATTCTATGGTAGTAGGTTTACATATGACTTTTTAGAAAATCTTTTAATGTTATTATCTCTCTCAGCTTCCCTTTTTTACTCTGTACAAAACCATTTTAGTTTCAAGAGATCTTATTTATTAATTGTTAGAAAAAAATTACTATTTAGATAGCATGCCCTTAAAGAACTATTTCCACTAAAATGAGGCAGGTCAGGTGAACATTACCCAAATATGACGCATGTTCTCTAAAGAAGAGGAAACACAAAAGAAAGAACCGTGAGAGAGAGTTCATTTTCCAACCAAGGAAGGAACTAATCAAAACCCCTTACAGTTTGCTCATGAACTATTTTGGTTCATGGTGCTTTTCCTTTCTTTAACCTTTCACCCTTCCAGACACGATCTGAAACTCCCAGGTTCAAATAATTGTACTTTAGCCTCCCAAGCAAGTAAGATTACAGGCATGTCCTTTGGTTGCCATGGGATTTATTTTATGGTAACTCTAAAAGTGTAATTCAGTATGCTTGCAAAAGTATTAAATCACCTTACATAAACAAGTTCTCATTACTAGAAGTTATAGTAGGTACAAGCATCAGGATTTGTTCTGCAGCATTTCAATGTATTTTTTTTACCCAATAGTAATAATGAGTTTTATACTATATTAATATCTACATTACAAAGAGAAAATTGAGTAGCTCGTGTTTCTAGCTAATTCAAAGCCTGAACACAAAAGCCGAATTGCTTTTTTGTGAAGATAACTGATGAATAAAAATAAACAAATACAATTAGATTTATGAAAATGTAATACAAATTGTATATCAACAAATGAAAAAACATGAAGCTCCACAATCTTCATTTAAGAAAAAGAGAAACCATATAAACTTTGAAGCTAATTTGGGTATATGTGTGCATGTGCTATCACATTTATTTTTATAAGAACTTTCTAGTTATCATTTTAATAAGAAATGTAAATGGCATACACAGTTTTGAAAGCACTGACAGATGCATTTAGTACAGTCTAGCCTATAATCTTGACGTTCCTAAGGTCATCAGTTATAAATATTCATTGTGTGTGGGTATGTGTAAGCACAAAGTAGATACAACTCAGAAGGTAATAGAAGTTAATCACACATGTCTAAGCCATGACTAAAATGTTCATATTTTTAGCTTGGAAACATGATATTGCATCTTGCCTGTAAAGATTATGAAACTATTAAAATGGGGTCAAATATCTGAATAATACTTTTAAAACACTATCTGAATAAATTGATAAGTACTATAACTAAATTTACTTGTAAGTAAATTATGCCCATTAATATAAAATAGTAATATTTTAATGAAGAAAAATAGTGTTAATCAAGTGTCAGTTTGATTTTTAATAAATCTGAGATAATACTATCTAATGTACTTAATAGTATTATATTTATTTAAGTTCATTATTGTTTTGAGACTTTCTTTTCATTCATGTATATAATGAAATATGGTCCTATTTACCCCCTATTTCCCTCCTTCAATTCTCCCTATATGCCTTCCAATAAGTTACTCTCCCAACTATATATAGTATATAGTGTTGTGATGAAATACCATGATCAAGGCAACTTGTAAAAGGAATTATTATTCCTTTATTTTTTAAAATACTAAGGCTTCCAGTTGCAGAACAGTAAGAGTCCATCTCCATTATGACTGGGAAGAGTGTCAGCATGGCTGAGAGTTCACATCTCAGGCACAAAACAGGAAGCAGAAAGACCAAACTTGAAATGATACGAGTCTTGCGCCCAGTGATATACTTTCTCCAGCAAGGCCACACCTTCTAAGCCTCCCCACAGAGGCCATCAACTGATGCCCAAGCACTGAAATGGAAAGACTCTTGACAATATCTCATTCAAACCACCATAGCAGCTGTGTCAGTTCATTGTGTGTGTGTGTGTGTGTGTGTGTGTGTGTGTGTGTGTGCGTGCGCGTGCGTGCGCATGCATGCTAGGCCCATCCGCTGGAGCATGGAAAACCTACCAATGACCAGTCTCAAAAATAAAATAAAATAAATTTCCTAATCCATCAGCTGTCAATCACCAATATGTCCTGAGGAAGGTATTATGTCTGGAGATTAATTACTACCCCATATATGCCAGATTTGGGCTGAAAATGTCTTATTTTGATGTAGCAAAGGGAAATGCTTCTCTAAATTACAATTATTCAGTTATGCCATTTTAGCAATATATTTATTAGTTTGTTTATCAAACTTTGCATATGTTTTAAAGTCTGCAAACAGCCACTACCTCTAGGAATAAAAAAAAATCATGATTACAAATATAAACTAAGATAAACACTACCACTTATAATCGTTCTACAACCATGAATCACTAGAATTCAGATATTGAAACTGTAGGAAAACCTGGATAAACCACCAGCTCTTATTTTCCTAATCAAGTCTAAATCATTTGAACTTCCTCTGATGTCCATTACTTGTTTTCTGACATGTAGGTCATGATGGTAATATATAATGAAGTTGGATCCAAATAACTCTTGTCTCACTTGTGTTCCTAAATATCCCAAGCCATAGACTCACATAGATTTGGGATGCAGATTTCTTCATATTTTGCTGCTTCATGAATGAAACTATATGTATAGAAATCTCAGTGTTTCAGTGGTTGATTTGTTGCACAGCTAGGAAAATTGTCTGAGTTTGGTGACAGGATCAGTGCATTACACTTTAGTTTGCTATCTGTGTATAGCTATTGCTGCTTTTTATTAATGTGCCTTTAACTAAGAGCTACCAAGCTATTCCATCTCTTCCAGATCAACAGAACACATGAGCCATGGATTCCATGCTTTAGGATAGACAAATATGTTGATGAGCAGACTAGAAATCTGGGTGTGGGCACGTATGTATAACATGTATTTTCATATTCAAATGGAAAACTTGAGCACAAGTTTAGAATTTGTACGTGTCAGAAAAAAAAAATCCTTGTCCACCTGGATAAAATTTAGGATTTGAAGCTATTTAAAACCATGGGATCAGACAAAGAAACAGAGATATTAGTTCAGTTTGAAAAGAAGAGTAACCTAGGACTAAGTTTTGAAAGCCCTTAGCATGGAGAGGATGAAAAAGAAAGGAAGAACCAGTGAGTGGGACAGAATGAATGAGAGTGTGGTGGCAATCTTTGATTGTCGACTAGATCTTGGAATCATTTAAACCCAGGTGTCTGGGTACATCTGTGAGGGATTTTTTTTTTCTTAATTATATCATTTTAAAAGGGAAACCCCTACTTCTAATCTGGATCTTCTGAGGTGGGAAGATCTACCTTTAATCCAGGTCTTTTGAGGCGAGCTGCACCTTCAAGCCTGTATACGGACATGGGAAAAGGAAGCTCGCTCACTCTCTCTTCACCTGATTGCTCTTCCTCGTCCCCTCACAGGTAAATCCATCCCTTCACTGGCATTAGAACTACTTCTTCAGGATTCCATGTATACTGAAGACCACTGAAGACATCCAGTCCCATGGACTAAACAACTAATGGATTTTTGGACTTTCCATTGGTAAACAAGCATTGTTGTGCTAGCTGGACCACAGCCAGTAAGCCTTTCTAATAAATCACATACACACACACACACACACACACACACACACACACACACACACTCCATTGTATAAGTTCTGTTCCTCTAGAGAACTCTGACTGATACATGGAACAACCTGAAAAGGAGGATAAAAACCAACCGAAAGGTATGCAGGAGTCAAGAGAGGGGAAATTATCATTTTATGTAGGGGTAAAAATCCCAGCCCTATTAGAACAAGTAATATGGCAAAAGGTCATAGACTGCTACTAGATCCAAAAAAACCCCAAGAACGACATTGGTCATCTTTAGAGTAGTTCTTGAGGAGCAGTAAGAACGAAGGAAGGAAAACTGAGAGAAAATGACAGGAGAACTAGCGAATTTATAAATCCCATTTGCCCTGACTCTCATGAAGATAGTAATAATCTGCTTTGGGAATAGAAAAGAAAGACTTCATTTTTCTTTGGAACTAGAAATACCATTTAATTTGAATGCTAATTGGTATGACTGAGAGGGAAACATATGTTTGATGGTATATAGGAAGGAGGGCCATGACACTCTTGGGCAGGGAATGGGACATCCTTCAGAAGATGTGGGTAGTTGAGCTGGATCTTAGTGATGAGTAGGACTGACAGAATGTGAAGCTATGAGGTTAAAGAGCATCTGGAATGATCCCTGGTTGGCTGGAAGAGTGTACTGTAGACAGGCTGGGTAGGATGTGTCTAGAAAAAAAAATCAAAATTTTCACAATTTCAAGTGAGCATTTTTTTCCACTCATGTTTAGCTGCCAACATGAAGGGGAAAAGCAAAGAAATTTTTGATTAAGATGGTATTCAAAGCTATTGAGTGGCCAAGGAAGTGAAGAATTGTAATTTTTTCTTCTTTAATATTAAGGAATAAAATATTCTCTTAAGTAGATGGTTTTTAGTGCTTATGAATCAACATATGCACTGATATACCAAAGTATTTCCCTAATGCGGAGATTTTTCCTTTTGCAAATTTTATATATTTCAACTTACTGATTTTAAGATTACTATCTGAGAAAAACTGAAAGAATTCAAGTCTTAATCCAAGAGATCTGAAAAAAGCCCAAGGATATTTAAAAGAAATATGATTTTTGTTTTAGCATTTGTTAATGATGGTAAGCAACACTGTTCAAAAAGCATGGGAGAAAAGGAACAATGCAGACAAATTTTACAGCAAGAGACAGAAACTGGGTTCATCTCTAAAAAGAGTGAGAAAAAGTAGAGACGAGTCTAAAAACTATGGTTGAGAGAGCAGTGCATGAATATTAGGTGCCCTTTAGGGTAATTATTCCTAAACAGCCCATTGGGGTTCTTGGTAAAGGCAGCCAAGGGTGATTCGACATCACCTGTGGGGTGATGAAGATTAGAGGTTTGGCAGAGAGTCCTCAGGAGGAGGATTCTGGCTGACTGACTTCATAGGATTCTTGCTAAATACAGACTCTAACACCAAAACCAAAGCCCAAGTTCTCACCCAGTTAGCAGAGGGCTCACAGGGTCCTGACTATACTCTGGCCAAGTAAAGAAGCTTAGTTAACAGCCAAAGTCCTGCTCAAATCTACCCAATTGTGCAAATGTAATGTTTTCACTAAAAGAAATGGTCTGTCTATAAATAACTTCATTTGGTAAGTGTAATATGAATAATCTATTTATATTAAAGCCACAGCAAAAATTGCATTGTATAAGATAGATAAAAAGTTAATCTAAACATCTACTACCAGTCTGTGATAAAAAATATAATTGCTAGATGATAGACATTATTTTTCTGAATTAAAATTATCTTTTTTTCTGAGATTGAATAAAACATACCTTAAAATGCATTAAGATCTGAAAGAAAGATTCCATTTATTCACATATGCTTTTCCTCCACATGCAGCCCTAGTATTGCATGGTACAAACGACTTTATGATATAATGAATCTTCAGTATTCCTGACTTAACAACCTCATCAACTTCAGTAATTATTTTGTCCACCTGACTTTAAAGAATTTGCAGAACCATGATGATCACATGGTTAGCAGCATTCGTGTCTGTCAGTGTTTACCAAAATCACATACCTTCTCTTTTGTCTCTTGATTTTATAAAACAGTTATTGGAATTTATTTATTTGTATAGTTCTATGATAAATTTTATTGCTAAGTCTCATTTAGTGAAGTTGATGTTTTATTATAACAATTGGTGTGTTCATACAGGTTTCTCATTATGAAACTACCTAAAGGTGTAAGTTTTAAAAAGTTTTCTTTTAACTGGGGGTGGTGGGAGTGGTGCATGCCCTTAATCCCTGTACTTGGGAGGCAGGGGTATTTCTGAGTTTGAGGCCAGCCTTGTCTATAGAAAGAGTTCTAGGACAGCCAGAGCTACACAGAGAAACTCCATCTCAAAACAAACAAACAAACAAACAAACAAAAAATGTTTTCTCTTATGAAGCATATTCAATTGTTATATTTACTATTAAACTGTTATTTCAAATTAATTTTCTGTTATTTTAGCTATAAATATTTTTTTCAACTTAATTATTGAGCAGGGCTTTTTTTCCCTCTCAAGTATAACAGGTGTGCAAATTATTTATTTCCATTTGTAGAAAAATCGTGAATTGTTTTAAATTCCACTGCGTAAAGAACTCATGCAGAAAATATCATTTTCTTAAAATTGTGTTTTGGAATTTAGAACTGTCCTTTTAAAATATTGATTCTGTTTTGTTTGACCAACATCCAGATGAGAAATTCTAATAGTATTCTTATACTCCTTTTTAATAAATCATACCTTGAATAATACACACACACACACACACACACACACACACACACACATACACACACACACCAGCATGAAAATGAACAAGTATAGTGCAAACTCCCTGATCTGTTTTAGTGAAGCTTTTGTGTAGACTTCCATATTCTCCACTCAATAACTATTCATTTAGCAGTTAGGATATTTTATTTATTTACATATTTTAAAATAACCATGTGGATAATTGGATTATACTAATATTTTTCAATAATGTTACAATGAGTACATATTTGGATAAAACGTGGATTTGATTCTATGTGCATAAGGCTTATAATTTAATACAGTGAATCTCTCAGGTGTATTTGAGCAACAAACAGGAATTGTTTCAAAGTCACAGGTTAAAATGTATGTGAATTTTTTTTTTTTTTTTTTTTTTTTTTTTTTTTTTTTTTTTTTAGCTTAGAAAACATTTCCATTGGCTGCTGCATAGATAATAACCTTCGGCATGTGGTCGCGAATTAAATGCAAAATAACATCAGGAGCCCTGCTTCAAGAAACAATTAGACCTTCTGCAGAGTCATTCAGTAAAATTACATTATTGTGTTCAACTGAGAGGAGCTGTGCAGAATGTATTTATAAAATATAATTGCAGGGACAGCTGGCCTAAAAAAGAGGAATCTTAATAATATATGTTGCTGAGGTGGTTGTTTACTCCCCATTATGAGAATGGTTGATAAGAAGAACAGTCATTGTTGCATGGGAAAGAGAAATTAATTCAGGAAAATAATGATGTAGCTTCTCATGTCATTTAGATGAAATTTAAAATGTACTGTTAGTCATGCAAGCAACACGCCTGGAAAATTTCTGCTCCTTGTTCCTATTCCTGAGGCCACTAATCTTCTGTGTGGTTTTTCCTCAGTTGACTTCTTCTTTTATTTGCTCAACTTCCCTCCTGCAATGTAAACATGAGGAAGAGAAAATAGATGAAGAACAAAGAATAGGCATACAAAATAGCCCCACTCCCTCTGCATAAAGGTTTAGTAGGGAAATGGTGTCACACAGAGATTTTGTGAATAGCCCATTAATAGTGTTCATTTAAACCAAAGAGGAGACCCACTCACTATATGTTTTACTCTTTTATAGTGAATTTCACTTTGACATGAAAGCCTTCCAGACTGTTTTTGTTCCTATTCTTTGCCAAACAGAGCAATTAATTTATCACCAAAGACTTTCAACGCCATTAGAAATTTGTATTTGCTAAAGTAAATACTTTCAAACTTTTATGATCATGAATTACACAGATCAATACATGAAATATGGAAGCTAGGGGCCAGTGAGATAGCTTAACCTCTAATAACCCTTGCTGCCAAGACGGAGGATGTTAGGTTGATACCTCAGACCCATATGGTAAAAGGAGAGACTCAACTTATCACCTCCTACAAGTTTTCTTCTGACCTCTATATGAATACAGTGGCACACAAGCACACATAAAAGTAATAAATTAAAAAATTAATTTGGAAGGTAACATTTTATTAGTGTTATCTAAATTCCACAAAACTCAATAGAAAACAAAAATCTTTAATTTAGTTGATTTTTTATTCTAGAAACAGCTAGTTCAACTTTGAGCCTCATTTAAAATTAGCTTTTTAAATTGCTACTGTTATAAAAATGAATATTAACAAATAGTTGTAGAAAATGCCATGGAAACTATAACATTAAAAAATATGTGGGCTGGGATTTATTATTTTAGAAACTTTTTTTTGTAGTTTTAGACAATAACAAGATAGCATATTCTTTTAAATAATTTGAATAATTTTTAATTAATTAGAATAACTTGCATTTTCATTTGTAAAAGAAAGTTAACCGATGCTTAGGCAAACTTTAAGTCAAAGTTTCATTTCTTCAACCAATTTACGCATATTAACATTGATGCAGCCATTGTACTGTATAGTAAACAAAACAAACTAACTATATTCTGGGAAGTGATATGAGAATGTGAAGGTGAATACCACACACTGTGTAAAAGGAGTAGTAGCACAAGGAAGACAAACAAAGAAGCCCAGAAGAATGTTATCCAGTGCATATGTTAAACAGTGGATATGCTATTGTAAGTGGATTGGTGAGGAGTATCTTTCTGTGGAGACTTTATACAGAATTCTGTCTTTTCATAAGCCTTTAATATTTTTATTATTCTGAAAATACAGAGGAACCAAAGCCAACCTCAAATCAAAGTACAAGTGATAGAATTTTCTTTCATATTACAGGAATTCAAATCAGACCCCTCTAGGGATGAGACCTTGTGATATTTCATCTACCTGCATCAGCGTGCACAAAACACATATACATATGAATATCACAAAGTGGACTTAGGAAGTTCTACCATCTATATATCTGTCATCATATATATATATATATATATATATATGTGTGTGTGTGTGTGTGTGTATGTGTGTGTGTGTGTGTATGTACACATATATAATAAGCAGGAAAAGCTTCAATTATTTGAGAGGGATTGGGGAGACGTGGGATGAACTGGAGGAGAGAAGGGAGACTAGAAATAATGTGAATATAGTATTCATTATAAAAATCTCAAAAATAAAACAGAGTTTAAATTTTAAAAAATCATGCCTTCTAGCTACCAGTGTCAATGTGCAGGTGACATTGATGGAAGTGTTTCCATTGGCTTCATTTTGTATAGAAAACACAAGGTGAGTGGAGCACTGGGAATCCTCTTAGCTTTCTATGTCTCATGATCCGTGGGTCAGTGTTCAGATGGATCTTCTGTTCCACATAGTGTGGACAGCTAATAGGTGGATTGGAGATCCAAAGTAGCTTTATCCACATATCTCTCTCTTTGGCAGAGAAGGCTAGAAGGCTGTTCATGCCACCTTAGCACAGCATTGTCTTGAAGTCAAAACTCCAGTTCACAGCCACTGCCAAAGAGGATTCCAAGACAAGAAACCTAGACAGACTCAGTCTCTCATGGTCGAGAGTCTACAACCGTGATGTCATTTCAGCCAATTCTCAAACTGATTTAAGGAGGGTGACTTAGGTTTCATGGGTCTACAGTAGTCACAGATAATAGTCATCTATCTTTTTTTTCTAAATTCTTATTTTGGTCTATTTATTTAGATCTCTAATTTCTTTCAATGATGTGTTACATATTTTATGATTTTATTACTACATACAACATTGTGATATAATTACATTAATTACACATAATAATAGATTGCATTATGACTATGTACATACACACACACACACATATATATATATATATGTATGTATACACACATGTAGGTTGTTTTTATCATATTTAAATGTCCCTTTCTCCTTTTCCCACCTCCAATCACTCCCTCATTTTTCCCAAGTAGACCCTCTTTTATTTTAATGTCTTCATTGTTGGTATTCAACTAGTAATTTTATGAATGAAAATTCCTGAAAAGAAACTATGTCTGGCTATGAACAAAAAACTCCTGGAAGGGGTTTCTGTATCTACAGAGACTGATGAGTCAACAGGAATTTCAATATTGTGGCAAGACTGGAATATTGTAGATTCATAAGCTTATTACTTTATCCTGGTCTAGTTCTAGCTTTTCTGGAATATCTCTTCTCTGCCTCACTCAGTATCTGAACTAACACCTCATGTTCATAAATTAAAACCTCTTAGAAGCTATTAAGTTGCAGACCACTAACTCCTGCCAATCCAAGAACTAAGAAGGTCATCAGATAGCATCTTGGGCCCATACAATAGCTCCTTGTACCTACCTCTCTGGTGTACCCACCAATGATTTTTTTTTTACATTTTAATTTATTTAATAACTTTTTTTCATTTAGTTTACATACTAACCACAGCCCCCCCTTCTCTCCCATTCCCTCCCCACACTCCCATCTACCCTCCTCCCTCTTTTCAGGAGGACTCCCAGAGCTTGGCCCAGTGCTTGACTGTGGATTTCTGAATCTACTTCCATCAGTTATTGGATAAAGGCTCTATGATGACAATTTAAGGCAGTCACTGATCTGATGACATAGATGGCCATTTCAGGTACTCTCTCCACTATTGCTAAGAGTCTTAGCTGGGGTCATCCTTGTCATTTCCTGGGAGTTTCCCTGGCACCAGGTTTCTCCCTAACCCTAAAATGCTGCCCATCAAGTCATTTCCTTCCTTACTCACACCCTCCATCCCACCTCCAAGATCCTTCCCCTGCCCAGCCCACCCAGACTCCTCCTTCAATTCCCACTCACCCCCAACCCTTGCCTCCAGTTTACCCAGGAGATCTCTTCTATTTACCAAGGAAATCCATGAATCCCTCTTTGGGCCCTCTTTTTTACCTAGCCTCTCTGGGGCTGTGGATTGTAGGTTAGTTATCCTGTCCTTTACTCCTAATATCCACTTATGAGTGAGTACATTCCATGTTTATCTTTCTGGGTCTGAATTACCACACTCAAGATGATTTTTTTATAATTGCATCCATTGTTCTGCAAATTCCATTAGGTCATTGTTTTTTACAGTTGAGTAATACTCTATCATGTATAAATATATCACATTTTCCTTATCCATTCTTCAGTTGAAGGGCATCTAGGTTGTTTCCCCCACATCTGATGGAGGGCTGATCTCCAAATATACAAAGAACTGAAGAAACTAGACATCAAAATGCCAAATAATCCAATTTAAAAAATGGGGTACAGATCTAAACAGAGAATTATCAACAGAAGAATCTTAAATTGCCAAAATACAATTAAATGTAAATCAAAACGATTCTGAGATACCATCTCACACTTGTCAGAATGACTAAGATCAAAAACACTGATGACAGTTTATGTTGGAGATATGGAATAAGGGGGACACTCCACTGCTGGTGGGAGTGCAAACTTGTACAAGCACTTTGGAAATCGATATAGCAGTTTCTCAGAAAATTGGGAATCAATCTACCTCAAGACCCAGCAATATCACTCTTGGGCATGTACCCAAAAGATGCTCAACCATACCAAACAAGGATACTTGCTCTATTATGTTCATAGCAGCATTATTCATAATAGCCAGAATCACCAATGCATTTTAAAGTTGCCTTGATTTATGATTTTGTTCTGTAAAACTAAAAACCCTGTGAAATTGCTTGCACATTGGAACATGGATTTGAGGTAAGCTTAATCTGTGTTCCCATGCCTGCTGTGGATATCGTTCTATATAAATAAAACACTGATGGCCAGTGACCAGACAGGAAGTATAGGCGGGACAAAGAAGGAGAGAGAATTGGGGAAACAGGAAGAAGTGGGGAGAGACACTGCAACCACCCCAGGACAAGCAGCATGTAAAGACACCAGTAAGCCACCAGCCACGTAGCAAGGTATAGATTTATAAAAATGGGTTAATTTAAGCTATAAGAACAGTTAACAAGAAGCCTGCCACGGCCATACAGTTTATAAGTATTATAAGCGTCTGAGTGATTATTTTATACATGGATTGTGGGACTGTGGGGCTTGGTGGAAGCTGGAGAGAAGCCCTCCAGCAACAAATGGCACCCAATGGCTTGAGTTTCCACCTTAAACCTGAGAATATTTAATAACCAATTCTAAACAGAGCCAAAACCAGGTTCCTGCTTCTTGTCTCATATGGGCAGCTAGATGCTGCAAAACGCAGGTTTGAACACTGGCGGGTTCCTGGCATGTGCGTTTGACCGGCAGTATGGTGGGAATGAGGCGTCTGCCAGTGGCACATTATGCTCTGTGGTAGATTTAGTCTTTACTAGTATTAAAAAAAAAAAAAAGATTCATTTTGTTCCTTTATTTAAGAATACATCAATTTTAACATCCTTTACTTCTTCCAAATAGGTGTAACAGCTCATTGCTGCAAAATCATCTCCTCTTCTTATTATTTTCCAATGAATATTATTATGCATGCATAAATATATAGTAGTCCAAATCACATCATAAATCATTCCTCTTGTCCCTATTGAACTCTAAAACTTAAGCATAAATTTGAGAACTATTCTTTGGGAAGCTATGCACTATCACCCCAGTCAATGTGGCCTCTACTTCTTATGTCTCTTTTAGTAGATAACTAAGTTTGAAGCAAATTATTCACCAAGTCAGTTTCATTTGCAAGAAAAATAAAAATAATTCTATTAATTTTGTATATGAAGCAGATTTTATTGATTTTCATTCAGCGGGTTTGCTTTAATACTCTCCATAGATATAGAGATCCTTAATTTGGCAGTTATAAGGTTTTATAAGAATTGGCATTAGGTGGATGCTCTGAGTTAATAGTTGAAGTTATTTTTACATTATGCATAAAATGCTTTGTCTATGATATTTGTATAGCCAGCATTTTTCTATTGTATCGTAAATGAATCATGTTAAATTCCAGCGATAGTTTTGTCTACATTTCATCAGTTTTCTGAATTGTTCAAGTTCCTGTTTTATGTGCACAGGAAAAATTATATTTTCCATCAATTTGTTTAATATTTGATAGAGATTTCATATATTAACATTTGAAATTTGCCATTAAGACTATACAACTGTGTACAACATAGTAGTTTCAATTGTCCCTCTGACATTAGTTAATATTGGAGTGAATCAGATGGAATAATTCAATAGCTAAGTTTTCATAATTTACTTTTTAGATTTGCTACTGGGGAGATACACATCTGTGTAAATCAGTAAACAAAACTCCACCTTGAGTCTTCACTAATCAAACAAACAGAAGTTACTCAGACACTACCAACCAAAAATAAAAAACTGCCAGTTAAAGTACATTAAAAAAGGGACTACTTATTATGCTTCTTGTACTGGCCTCAAGAGAAAACATCAGTCACTCTTTAAATATCACTGTGAAGTCTGCCCTTGGACAGGAAGTTAATATAATCACCTATTCCCTTTGAAAGGCTATGTCTGCTGGGTCACTTTCCTTTTACATCTATGGTTTCATATTAATTGTACCACCGATTGGTAATTACCGTAATTATTTTTTGAAAAGTGTCACTTACAATGATCTGCTAACATTTAAGTACATAGACACGTAACCACCTAGAGATGAGAATCATACTGCCCACTCTCATGGAAATATTTGAATCTAGATATTTGAGCATTCTGAGAAACCTTACTGATGTTTTTCATTTCAAATATTGTATCTCTTTATTTCTGGACTTCTAGCATCATGGATGTCTAATTAGAAGTAATTAAATGAGTAAATCATAGACAAACAGTCAAGCAACTTTTCAAAAACAATGTTGCTGATTTTACTTTTTTTTAGATTGACCATATTTATTTTCTGGAATTCAAGGATTCTTTCATATCCATGGAGCATTAAAACAAAGAAAATAATAGTGCTGGTTATCAAGTCAAAAGTCCCAGTAGCAATCTATAGACAATGTAGTAATCATAAAAGCTTCATATTTCTCTGAGGTACAGTTTTGGAGGGCTTAGGGAGAACCACACACATTCCACAAGGATTTTCATACTAAGAAGAGATCAGCAAGGCAGTAAATGACAGACTCAGAAATTACAATGAATCTGTTTGAATTTACTGTCAAGATTAGGGAAAATATAAAGAAAACATTATCAAATAAAAACATCAATGACACTAAATTTGGGATTTTTTTCTTTAACTTAATATACTTTTAGTGACCACATGAAGATAGATATTCCAGAAGGAAGAAAGGACTTTTTTTTTTATTCAAGACAGGGTTTCTCTGTGTAGTTTTGGTGCATGTCCTGGATCTCACTCTGTAGACCAGGATGGCCTCTAACTCACAGAGATTCACCTGGCTCTGCCTCCCAAATGCTGGTGTAGGTGAAAGTTTTCCTGTGTCCTGCCTGGCCTGCAGTCAGGACAAATCTCTCTCACCCACTGGTCCGCAGCCACTCAGACCCAAGCAAACACACAGAGGCTTATATTAATTAAAACTGTTTGGCCATTAGCTCAGGCTTCCTACTGACTAGCTCTTACACTTAAACTCAGCCCAATTCTGCTAATCTGTATGTCATCACGTGTTCCATGGCTTTACCTGTATGACATTACATGCTGCTCCTTAGATGGCAGCTGGCATCTCCTGACTCAGCCTTCCTCTTCCCAGAATTCTCCTGTCTGCTTGTCCCACTTATACTTCCTGCCTGGCTACTGGACAGTCAGTGTTTTATTAAACTAGTATGAAAGCATTATCCCTCAGCATGCTGGAATTAAAGGTGTATGCTACCACTGCCCAGCTTGAAAGGACATATTTTTAAAGAAACAATATTTCACAAGTTTGGATGTCCAAGAGATAGAACTGCAAATAAAAATATTTAAAATTAGTTAAAATATAATACTAAAATAATCATGTCTCCTATTACTGTTATTGTTAACTAGAGTATTTAAGATAACTTGTTTACTTCATAAATATGAAAGAAGTATGTTTAGACATAACTGGCATTATACTTTTGAGAGGGTTATCTGTCATTGCAACAAAATCCACTGTAGAAAACTTCCAACATAATTTTTAGAAATGATTCATAATCCTGAGAAAAATGTTAAAATCTTTCCATTAAATTATTATCCATGATAGAAATATTTTCCAGTAAATAAAATATAAATATTAAAGCAATTAATTCAGAATTCATTATTTCTTATGACTTACTAAAATAAAGCTTTTTTGTGCAATTGATGTTAATACATCAGTATTATCTGCTTGCTATTTAGGTTGTATGTGAATTGGCTCCCAAGAATACTTACATTTTTGTTTTTCTGTGCTTTCTATCTCCTCTGATTATTTGAGATTTAGGATTAAATAATACATTGAAGAAATTTTTATTTGCAAACACTATAACCTGAGCTCATTTAGATGTATCCAACCTGAGGACTATGAAATGTATGTTGCTGAGGAGACCTATGAATGCAGCAGAATACAAAATAATAAACTTACTTAACATGATGTGTGATGAGGTTTCACTTTTGTTTGTTTCTTGTAACTTCATTGCACAGTCTAGAGAGTTCACTATAGAGAACAACAACATCCTGTTTTGATGTCAAAGGTTGAGCACACCCGCATTTTTTCTTAAGGAACTCTTTACAGGTAAATAGTGTTTTCTCCAGATATTTAGCTTTTGGTTATTTAATCAGTAAATATAAAAGGTCCAACATATCTTAAGATATTTGATGTTAGGCGTGCATGTGAAACTTCAAGAATTTTTAGCTTGCTTTCTTGGCAGGACTCCAAGAGAACATTATAAATTCCCTAAATTCGAAAGCACATGTTTTTCATTGTGAGTGTAGTACAATTTCTGACACATAGTAGGCTGTTAAAAATATGTGTTGAATGGAAAATAACTAACTGGCTAGATGTTTTTAACTGTTCTGATTTAGCAGTTGGAGGTTATTTTTGAAACTGAGTGTGATGGATACACTCATTGACTACAGCAGCAAATATTTTCCTTTGACAAAACTCCAAGGATTTTTGATAAATATGCTTATTCACCATAGCACCAAGAGCTTTCCTTGATGTTTTTCTTTTAATACAAGTACCATGCAAGGCTTTGGTTAAATCTCCAAGAACTTAAAATTGCCCTCTTACTTGTTTCCTTTGAATCTGCTACAAACTGAATTTTCCGTCATTTAGATACTATTTATAGTCTTTATACATGATGCCTATGACTGTAAGCACTTGTCTTAAAACAATTCACACTATTTAATTCTCATTCAATAATTTTTCAATCATGTATTATCCATAAAACCATAAGCTTGTTATTGTTTATATTAAGTCCAGAAATGTTAAAAATTATCTATCACAGTTCATTCTATTGATAACATGGCTAGACTTAAAAGATACTAAATTGTTACCTTTACACCATGGGCATGCCAAAATATATTTGTTGGAATTTTAATAACTGTACTGTATTTATTGCTACTTTCCTCCCTCTATTTCTGCCCCCACCTCTCTCCCTCTCTCTATGTTTTCTACTACATATTAGACTATTTATAGTTCTTTATTATTCTCTAGATAATTCATTTAAAACTAGAACCAAAAGCATATGGCTGGAAATGTCAATTTTCTCTAAGCATTTTATAACTAATACATTCCAGTACTCTCGGCGTGTAACATTTTTCCTTACCGTCTACATTCTTAATTCTGAACTGGGACATCTAAAGATACTGACAGATCTTGTTCGTTTTTTCAGCAGTAGATTTGTTGTTCATACAGTGACTACCTTTCTCTGACTATGTCTCCCTGCTCCCTCAGATGCTGGCACAGTCCTGTCTGGAGACCTGGGGAGCTGTTACTGATATTTTAGTGTTTAATAGCAAAGGCAGGTTTCTTTTACGTTTTTGTCATACTGTCTTTTATTATTGTAAGTCATTATACCACTAAACATCCTATATGAAAGACTAAATTATGGAAGAAAACTGAATGCTTTACTATCTTCAATTGGGAGAAAACACATGTATTTAAATTATCCACCAAAAGTGCTCATATTAATTCTTCAAATGATATGATTCAGATAGGAGTAGTGGAAAAGCTGGCTCTCTGAGAGTAGCGATTATATTCCTATTATGTCATTTGGAGGCTCTTAGTTGATTCTGTATCAGGACGCACATCCTAACCATAGAACAGACTGTTTCAGAGGGAAAACAAATACTGCCCTTTTGGGGATTTTGCATTTTTATTATGTTTACAGGTTTCCTTTTTACAAAGCTAAAGAGTAATCTGAGTAATTGTTATATCCAAAGCAACAGACATAACTATATTACTCAAAAATTCCTTTTATTATCATTCAAACAGAACAAGTAGCCTGGCAAAATCACTGTAAAACCTCAGCTCTTTACCCTCAGCTCCATTCTTTGACACGAATACCAATTTTCTTTAGACTGTCTAGATATACAAATGCACTAACCACATACATTGGTGTAACTGGATTTATAAGTCAACAAGACAATATACTATGATTAAAGATATTCCTGATGTGTATAGAAATAGCAAAACTCTACATCAGTTAGTTTATGTACTGCTGTGGATATCACTCTATATAAATAAAACACTGATGGCCAGTGACCAGGCAGGAAGTATAGGTGGGACAAGGAGAGAAGAGAATTGGGGAAACAGGAAGGAGGAGAGACACTACAGCCACCGCCAGGACAAGCAGCATGTAAAGACACCAGTAAGCCACCAGCCACGTGGCAAGGTATAGATTTATAGAAATGGGTTAATTTAAGGTAAAAGAATAGTTAGCAAGAAGCCTGCCATGGCCATACAGTTTATAAATAATATAAGCGTCTGAGTGATTATTTTATATGTGGATTGTGGGACTGCGGGGCTTGGTGGAACCTGGAGAGAAGCCCTCCAGCAACAAATGGCGCCCAACGGCTCGAGTTTCCACCTTAAACCTGAGAATATTTAATAACCAATTCTAAACAGAGCCAAAACCAGGTTCCTGCTTCTTGTCTCATATGGGCAACTAGACGCTGCAAAACGCAGGTTTGAACACTGGCGGGTTCCTGGCATTTGCGTTTGACCAGCAGTATGGCGGGAATGAGGCATCTGCCAGTGGCACATTATGCTGTGTGGTAGATTTAGTCTTTACTAGTATTTTAAAAAAAAAAAAAAAAAAAGGTTTCTGGGCTACACGCTGCTTTGATAAAAGCTTAGACCCACTATTTGTGAGACTTGATGACTCACAAAACTGGTGGAAAATGCCATGTTAGTAAGCTGAAATGGGCGGAGCCAGCAGCCACAGCCCCATTTCAGTCTTAAAATACTACAGTTTAAAGCAATAGATACACAATACATAGGCTTAAAAGAGACACACAAAAAAAGTTAAATTAATATAAAAAAACCACATAAAGATGAATATTACACAGACAATCTGTGTTGTCTTTGGGATTTTTAACTGCAAAAAAACATTTGATCATAAAAGATGTTGAATTAAACCAATATGTATATTTTAAAGGTACCTTGACTTCAAAATTTGGATTTAAGGATATGTTGCTTTGGAAAAGAGGTTCTGCTTTTGTTTCCACAGAAAGCCAGAGGCTGTGGATTTGTTCCAGATTAAGATACATCAGGTTTCACCAGCCAAGACCCCCTGAAAGATCTCTGATGACACCATGGCCCAGATGATCCAACATCCAGAATGGTTTCAAGGCAACTGGCTCCCACAATACAGCCTCAAGGACTACCCCATAGGCCTAAAATTTTCTTTTCGTCCCCATAAGATACAGCACCCTCCTCCAGCAGGAAGTAGTAAGAGATGCTACACCCAAATTCCAAATATACCAAGCTGGCTTTAGAGGTGGAATTGGCTCACTCCTCCTCTAAACCCAGACATATTGCTTTAAAAAAAATGGTTAAGAGATTCTTCTGTCCCAAATCAGAAGAGCCCTCTGGTGTGGGACAGAGAAAAACCAATATTTTTATTTAAAACAGGTTGATTATAAATGTGATCTCTTTCTAAAAAAGAAAAGGGGATATGATATAGATATATAGAGGATATGGAGATGATAAGATAAAAGGGTAGATTAATGAACCTACTTTTAAAGAACAACTTATTTAAAATGTTTTACATTGTTATAGATTTTAGTTTATGTTTAAAATGTTTTACATTGGTATAAATTGCAGTTTATTGATACAAATTTGAAGTTAATTTTGTTATAATGTATATATATATATACATATACATATATATATATTTCTATTCTTGTTTGAGGTATTATGTTTATGTAACTCATTTAAAATTGTAATGGATAATTAAAAAATAGATTAATAATTAGTCATCTATGATAATCATATCTGTAGCCATGTTAGTTAAGTCTTCTAGGTATACATAGATATATTTCAGATAGATAGGTAATCTTCAAACACTTCATAGACATAGAGAATATGGCATTTAAATAACTTAGAATTCTGTTGACGTGAGACACAATTGCTCCTGGCAGCACCAATTTGATCCAGAGAGAATGTTGGACTTCTAAGACATTTCCATTTGGAAGTTTGTCTTCTTGGCACAAAATGGCCTACTGGGTAAAGAACTACCCTTGCCTTGACGGTTGACAGTACGAATGCAATGCTGTCCTTCCTGGACAAGTGGGACACAAGGAAAGCAACCACTGTACTCTGCCAAGACAGGGTAAGATGGTCTTTCAGAATTCCTGCTTCTGAAAATGGTCTGTCAGATACTCTAGGCCTGTAGCCAATTTGAATGCACCAACAATGCTGAGAAACATTAGGTGACTGTCCATGCTGCCAGCTGTCTTGGTCTACTCTTGCAAGATTCCCGAAAGTTGCTTGCATCCATCTACCATTTCTCAGGTACCATTATCTTCCTTCTCAGGTCTTTGATGTGGTTAAAGACTAGATAGTTGTAATTTCCTCAGTTATGATAAAAGATAATTTAGATATAAAACCTTAAACTCACAAATATAAGATATATAGGACATCTTTAATATTGTAGCTATAATTCTTGCTTGATAATTGTTTTGTTATATGTAATTTACTATGTTAAAGTTAAAACCTTCCTTTTTAAAAAAAGAAGAAAAGGGGAAGTGCTGTGGATATCACTCTATATAAATAAAACACTGATGGCCAGTGACAAGGCAGGAAGTATAGGTGGGACAAAGATAAAAAGAATTGGGGAAACAGGAAGGAGGAGAGACACTACAGCCACCGCCAGGACAAGCAGCATGTAAAGACACCAGTAAGCCACCAGCCACGTGGCAAGGTATAGATTTATAGAAATGAGTTAATTTAAGATAAAAGAATAGTTAGCAAGAAGCCTGCCATGGCCATAAAATTTATAAATAATATAAGCGTCTGAGTGATTATTTTATACGTGGATTGTGGGACTGCGGGGCTTGGTGGAGCCTGGAGAGAATCCCTCCAGCAACAATGTAGGTGTGGAATAAATTATATATAAATAGATCAGTTTATCCCACTTCAGCAATATGTCAACAAAGTCCAATCAATGAACCTGCGGTGCCCTGGCTAAGACTCAAAGGTACCCACTTAGACATTATGAGTGCCAAGGAAGAGAAAGTCCTTTTTAACAATCTCATATTTTTAAATAGATAAAAATTCTATGGATAGACCATAATTTACCATCTTTATTGAGAAAGAATGCAAGAAGAAAAAGAAAATAACATTAAGTAATAGCAATGTCACTTAGGAAGTGTTTTTAAATCAAATATTTTCATTCAAAGTAGATAAATTGATGAATGATTTAATTCTGAATAAATCAGAATCTAAGTTATCTTTATTTTTATCAATTTGTCATGATTCAGAATGCAAAATTATGAGTATGTATCAAACCAATGGTGAATTAAATGCCTATGGTATACTCAACAAGAGTCATAATGTTCTAACCATTTCATGAGGTTGAGCTAAGAGTTCTATATAGATCATATAAATTAATTTGCAGTTGCAAAAACCAGTATGATCGTCTGATTTAGCCCATTGCTTCTGAGACAATAAGAAGAGGAATCATACTGAGTTTGATTTTGGAGGCAAACAATTCTCTCTTCTCTTTTGAAAATATTCAAAGGAACTGCTTGAAAGGAGCAGCCAGTCATAGCAATGGATATATCTTTGGGAAACTGGTGGTGATTAGCCACAGAGACTGGACTACCAATCTTCAGTGCTCTATTCTTTAAAAGAAAATATTCCATCCACTAGCCTAGTGTCCATCTTCCTTCTGCTTATAGTTTTATCTGAATTGGCTCTCTTTGGTGTGGTAATCTGGAGCCCTCTGTTGACATGATCCATTAGCTGACCAAAGAGAACACAACTCACTATCTCCATAGCCAAAGGCCATTCCCTGTAGGAGGGGATCTGAAAAGTTTCCTTCCATTATCTATGGGTTAGATCCCATATCACTTTGTGGTGGTGTCTAGCAGCATTGTTGAGTGCCCATTCTATGTATGTGGGGTATCTGTCTCCACGAAGTCATATGTGAAGGAGACCCTGCATGGGTGCGGGATTTCTCCTAGACACTGGATTATGCATGAAACACACCCAAACACCTGTTTTCACAGAGTAATCCTTCACTAAGTTGGGAAGAAAAGTTGAAGTGGCTGCTTTATGACTCAGGAAGAGAAACAGCAGCAAATAATTTTAAGAAGAAAAAAAGGGGAAGTCTGTATAGGAATGGGCTAGGATGCAGTGATAAAGGAGATAAAGGATGAGGGAGAAGGAGACAAGGGAAAGGGAGCAGGGGTATTTGTTCCAGAGGGACAAAGGACTGCCTCTGGATAGAGAGGGGACAGATGTGACCCAAAGGAATATAGTGGTTTATAAGGATAAAAGGGGAAACCCTGTGTTAGGATGAGGTGTTTAATTTAATTGTTCATGTTAATTAGGTGAGCCAAAGGAGGCTTTTGATCATTGGACTTTAATACTTTGATAGGTGGACCTTGGTGGTCAGCCTGGAAGGAATTGGCCAAATAAAGAACAGGCCTTGGTGGCTAGCTTTAGAAATGTAACCTAACAGATTTTAGCGAGATGTACGGAACTGGGAAGATGGTCAAGGCCTGCCAGGGCCACATGCTTACATGGGCTAGTGTCTCTTCAACATGCACTAACCCAGGCTTCAGGGAGAAAGACAGGCCAGCATACACTGCCTGGCTGTTCATTCCAGTCACAGGCAAAGTCATATTCTTTGGGTCTCAGTATTCCTCTAAGACCATAACATCCTAATCCCACCACCATCAAACCTGTTAGTGTTCATGTCTCTGCTTGACTTATCACATGGCTTCAACTTAGCCAATAACAAACACAATTGCATGCAGAGCTGTCTACGGCTTCAATGTTTATGCACACATCATTTTACAATGAGGTGGAGGGGAGCATGCTGGATAACTATTCTCACCAGATGGTGCTATAACCTTCATTAAGTTGTCCAATGGTATCATCTCATTAATTAGATCAATGTTATTGCCAACCAGTATCTGATGACCATTCAAAGTAAGACATATTTCCCAACCTGAGATTTCACAAAATCATTACAGCACAAACACTATGCAACTCTGAAGCTCTGTTGGCAGATATGTTCACAGCCTCCATTTTTATGTAAGCAGGGATCTGCCCCTGGTTTTGCAAATGGTTGGACTTCAACCAATGACATGGGCTTTAATATGCTGCCTCAGATTCATACCATGTTTTTACCAATCCTCTTGTTCACACTTATTACCAGTGACAGAGCCCAATGCAGGAACCATAAGTAATCTCCAAACAAGCTACAGCAAATTGGTGACCTACATTGTTTTGAGAAAGTCTTAGGTATTTAGTATCAACCATATTACCAATATCAATCCCAGAACATTTGGTGTCATGTCAATACAATAAATTGAAAACCCTTGGAAGTCTGGTCAATAATTTATTAAGGGGAGAAATGGGAATAACACACTCACAAATACAGAATGACTTGACTCTGCTGCCTCCTCATCTACCAGGGAAGGATGGGGAAAGCTCCTTACCAGCTCACCAAAACCATCACATCAGAAAACCTTCCACATCCCAGAGAAAGCACTAGACCCTCCTCCTCAGTTCTTATCCAGTCACATACCCAAGCAAGACCATACCCTAGGTCTAGTCACTCCAATATCACTGGCTGGCGATCAAATTATCACAACAATATAAAATGTATGCTTTTTTTAAAAAAAGATTTTATTTATTTATTATGTATATAATGTTCTGTCTGCATATATGCCTGCCAGAAGAGGGCACCAGATCTCATTATAGATGGTTGTGAGCCACCATGTGGTTGCTGGGAATTGAACTCAGGATCTCTGGAAGACCAGTCAGTACTCTTAACCTCTGAGCCATCTCTCCAGCCCCACAAAGTGAATGCTAAATGGTAATTATAATTTCACTGTGTCCCAAAAGATCAGAGCTGGCTATCACTGTCCAGAAGAGCTTTCAGTCCAAAGATATTTCCCTGTATCCATTCAAATACTCTTAGCCTTTGGTTGCACAGGGATTCTTCTGGCTGGAAGTTTGTCTTCTTGATTATTTGATGACATTTTCCACTTAAATCACTCCCTCTAATGAGAGATTTCCCACTGTCCATTCAGTAGATTCACTAGCTGATGCAGTCCACTGTAACACCTTCTGTCCTTTCTGTTCCTTCCTTGTTAAGCCTTTCTCACTGGGAAATATTAGCTCTCCCCTCTTCAGGACTATCTGAATAGTTTCATAGTCTATGACATCAAAGTGTATATGCTAAATATCTTGAGAACTGGCAAACAGTAAAAGTTGCAGTGGTCCTGAAGATGCTTGGGTCTTATGATCCAACTGTGGCTCATACCCATGGCACTAGACTGACAGCAAGACAGAATTGGCTGCATCTACTATTATCAAGTGATGAACAACTGCTGCATGTTTTTCCATCTGTTTCAAGCACTGAGTCTCAATGACAATACCACATATCATTTCAACCGCTGTCCTCAATGTCACAGGGGACCTGATGTCAGAACACAACCGTGGCTGCATTTAGATGCATTGCTTGGACAGGAAGTGAATTCATGGCATAATTTCCCATCAAGAAGCAGAACAAATCTTGCTGGGCAGGTGCAGTAATAGGATCCCAGGGTTTTTTTCACACCCAAGAGTAAAGCCATGATTCTGGAAGGCACATTCATTGACATCTGCACAGAAGTTTCTGCTTCTCTTACAGGCCACATTTGTACTTTACCTTCTCAATATTTTTGGATTTAGCTTAAAGTACTTTTGCATTTTTAATTAATGATGTTTGTAAATTGTATAACTTAAAGATGACTCATTTATGGCTTAGAGGTTTAGATGCTAGCTGGCTTTGCTACAAAATGTGGTGTGAATTAATGACATTTATTTAAGCATTTTGAGTCTCGGCATTTTTTTCAAGAAGGTTATTGCAACAATCTCTTATTCATTTACTTTATGAAAACTATCAAAGCATATGGGATACTTGGAAAAGAGAACACAATCCATATAGCAAACTATAAAAGAAATCTTTCTAAATAGATTTTCCTTATGAGTAGAAACTGAAATTATTTAGAGCATCCTTATTTACATGAAAATTTTGGCTTGGTAGCTTGCTCATTTTCAGAACTTTCAGAATTTTCTATGCCTATCCCAAGAAAGGCAAGAGGAAATTTTCCTTAAAAGGTTTAGAGATACTAGAGATGAAGACGTGCACCTGTCATAACTTCAAAGAGTTAAACTGAAGCTCCCTTCCTATTTCCCCATCAGCTCATGTACCTCAAGTGATATGGATAGTATTGTGCACATGTGCATTGATTTCTATATGCCAGTGTGTGCTTATTTTTTCCTGTCATAATAAATGTTTATTGTACATTCACCAAGTATATAAATCTTCAATATATGAACAATACACCACATAGAAGTTTTCTAATGCCATAGCGTACAGGACTGTAGCACTGGGAAGCATAATGCAGTCGAAACGAACAGCCTCCAAGAACGAGTTTTTAAAAAGACACACATGTTATGTTACCATATAAGAGTGATCTTTCCCATATAGGATATCAAATGGCAGTAGAAATCATATCTGACAACAATACTGGGACCAATTAGACATAACTGGGGCAGCGGTGCTTAATGGACAGAAAACACCTGTTGGTACAACCCATCATGCTCCAAAGAATTTGAGGATTTCACCGGAAAGAACTGGGGGATTTGCCACATTACCACTCTGCTCTAATTGGTATTTCAGCTACAGAGCAACGTAAACTTGCCTTCAAGCTCGAGGCAGCATTTTGCAAAATTCTACATAGCATTAAACAAGTGTCCCAAGATTCCAGAAAGAAAGAAGGATTTCCAAGTAAAATTACTTTTCAACAATTGTCTTACTTCTTGTACTGTTGCAGGGACAGTTTTTCTTTAAATATAACAAAAAAAATTCATGAAGTAGTGACACGATATTAAATCATGATCTCCATATAGGTAGGAACTTTTGTTTCTAATAATAATTGGTAGGTGGCAATGTTTATACACCAGCCAGCTCCAGCAGTTGTGGTTGATTTGGATTAGCAGCCATATAATGATATTACAATGAGGTAATTATTTTGTAATTCATTATTTCAGTGACTAAGAGATATCAAAAATTAGCCTGTTAGAGTTTTGAGAATGGAAAGAACATAGTCTAATTGTTCAAAATGTTTTTTTTCTATAAACTGATTTCAGTATTGATTTGCTGTTACTACACATATCTACTTTTCTAGTAGAGACATAACAGAGAAATGATAGAACTCTAATCAGTGCACTTAATAATAAGAGAATTTATTTTTTAGTCATGATGTCTAGTTTAAAGAAAATGGCCCAAAGGGACACTATAACAATTAAAAGTGAATGTGTACACCAAATTCAAATGCTAAAATCTCTCTTCCCATATTAACTATGCATTCCTAGAATCATGAATGTTTGAAACAATGAAAGTTATTTGTATGTATAAATATATTAAACATTTTTTGGTAGTGTTTACTTCTCTAAAGTCAGCAACTGATTTACCGCAGAATCAGTAAAGGTATTTGATGTGATCCCTATGAGAAGGTCATTTTGTTTAGCATAACTTCAAGTTTCTCTACGTTGCACACGTTATTAAGCAAAGTGAAAGTCATATAATGACATTGGTAATGCTATTCAGTGTGCCCTTTGTCATTGGACTGGTTGACATCTGGATGGGGGCCTATGATGAGCAATGTAAAAAGAAATATGTTTTCAGGTAACAAACACCTATGCATCAGTGCCCACTTGGCATTAGCACATTGTACTGTCTACTTTACCCTCTCTCAAGCTCCTCCCACCTCACACATGGTTCCTTACACTCTACTTGCCTGGATTCTGGGGTTACTTCACATTGTAGGTTAAAACCAAAGATTTGGAGCTGGAATCCATATAAGAGAGAACTAAAAGTCACAATTTCTTAGCTACGATTTTCCAAGGTGTGAATAATAAAATAATACTTTCACATCTGATGTAGATAACATTAAGCCAAGACCAGATTAGTCTTTGTGACTAAGCTCTTGGCAAAGCATGTAAAAATAGAGTGAGGCTAAAATGAAATGATTATTACTAATATTACTTTTAACCTCCCGCTCCTCCTTCTGCTCCTCCCTCCTACTCCCCCTCCTCCTACTCCTTCTGTTCTCCCCCCACACTGCTTCCTCCTCCTGTGACATAACATTAGCTTTTATAAGCAAATGGATAGTTTCCAAAGGACCTGATACACAAAAACAATATACTTCTGAAATATTTTTAGTTCTGTGTTTTATTTATTTTTCTGTGTGTCCAAACATTGGCGTCCCACTGGGGACCCCTGCAAGTCCAAAGACAACTTCCAGGAGCAGAGTCTCACTTTCCACCATGTGGGGTCCTGCTGGCTGCAATCCCCATAACCCATTGGGCCACCTCACTGGGCCTCCAACAGTGTTTTAAAGAATACCAACACTATGTGGGTGCTCAGTGTTTGAGAGGATATCTATACTATGTACTACACCAAAAATGTACTTTGACTCGCCTTCTAAACTGATTAATTTCATGGCTCATTGGTTAAGACAAAATAGGGATCAATAACAAGCATGTTATTTCTTGAGATTTTTTATTTGCATTAAGATATCAATTTCCATTATATATATATATATATATATATATATATATATATATATATATATATAATATATATATATATTCCTCTTTTTCAAATTGAACCCAAACTACACATGCTGACATCTAAGGTCAGTTGGATCCCTTATCCATCTCTGTGCTTCAGCTTTTAGACCGATCATTTTCTACAGTGAGAATCCTGAAACTGTCGGCCATTGACTGTGCTTTAACATTTTTATGCAAACTGGCGTGCTGAAACTGCCATGACAGTAATGTTGTGAAGGTTAATCTTGATTGGCAACCAAATCAACCAGACAAGGGTTTTAACTAGCTAACCTGGGGCACCCAGACTTTACTAGATTTACAATTACCCTTGTGACATACTCTTGTACTTGTCTGTGAGGGTGTGCACAGACAGACTGCATTGAGGAAGAATGACCCACCATGTATTGGGGTGGTTCAGTGCCATGGAGGTCCTCACACTAAATAAAACATAGAATGTCCATAGGGCACTAGTGTTCATCTTCCTCCACTCCGTGGCTGCAGATGGACTGTCACCACATCCTCAGCCTCCTGATGCTGCAACTACACCTGTTCTGGGTGTCACATCTTCCCTATCACAATGAATCCCATGATCAGGCTTTGAGCTAAAATTAATAGGTCTTTCTTTTCTCACATATTTTGTCAAACCAGTGAGAAAGGCTTATGCACATATGAACAACCAGTAATACTTTCCCAGATTAGTACCTAAGCAACAACTCCAAATAGGTTATGTATCCTATTATGTCTGCTAATGGACACATCATGTAAGAAGAGACACTTACCGAACAAATTTTTATTATCATCATTGGAAGAACAGCTGCAGCAGGCCAGGAGTTTGTAGATAGGACAAGTGTGCCCAGCCAAAGCTGACAGCAGTCAAAGTTCATGTTCAGACTTTGCACTCTATTACCTGATGTTCAGGCAGGAATACAAAACAACCATCTGTTCAGCTTGCACATCCTTTACTAATTCATTTCACCAGTCACAATATTTTTCTAATCAAGTCCAAAGAATAACCTAAATTTTTACTTCCCAAACATGGAATAAAAACCAAACAACTATAATCAGAACATGAGTATTATGGTGGTTAATTATATGACTGTTAAAAAAATTATATGACTGTAAGTAAGTAGAGTGATTGTCTGGGGTAGAGTTCCCTAAAATATAAGTTGAAGTGGATGGGATAAAGAGCCTCACATGCTCTTTCATCTTGGAAACCTCAACATCATGTGGTTCATGATAAAAGAGACAGAACAAAAGGGGAAAGCTCTCACAGGTGTTGACAAAAGGAAATCTAGGGTGATTTCTATGTTCAGATAACAAACGGCATTATTTTAGAAATACTGCCTAAATTTCACTTAACTCATCTATAACACAATAATAACTCTTAGTTCTTAAGAAAAAAAGAAAATTGAAAGTCAATGAGACCCAGTATAAATACTTTCCTGAAAGCATGCATGAAAATTGTCTCACATAGAATACATAGAATGAATAGAATACACACAGAGAAGGAAAAATCAAACCAACTCCAAACTCATATCTCCCGTCTCAATCCTACAAACTATAAATCTATAGTGAAATCACATCAAAAAGAAAAAGAAAAAAGTATATAAAAGGATGGAAGAAAAGAAAGATGAAGAGAGGCAGGAGTGAAAAAGATGTCCTTTAATTCTAGAAAAGAATTATTTTTTCTTAATACAAAATGACTACATTCAATCATGGCCATGCAGGAATATATGGAACATATGGAAAGCTACATACTATAAAAATTAAATTGTCAGCAGCTGTATATGAAAAATATAACCACAAAAGGAACAAGCATAAGCAGTACAAAAATATTCACTAGGTATCTGTACTGGAACACAAGCACATTAAAAGAAAAAATCAATCATTAAGATGTCAAATTCACAAGTGCCATTAAAAGATGAAAAGTCTTGTATTATTTTCAGGAATGCTGATGAAAATGTGGCCCTGAAGGCTCAAGTCAAATACTATTTGAATCTTGATTCCAACACTGTACTTGTATAATATGACTTTGGTATATATTTTTTATATCCTGCCAAACTCAATCCCATAGTTTATTAAAGGTAGGCAATATTACCTACTTCTCTATTGAACATATTATCGATCAGAAAAGCACATAAACAAACCTAATTTGCATATTTAACACTAGATCTGATCTTTGTCTAAGTGTTGTACCTTCTGAAATGAGAATGAATTTATACTACTTGCACACAGCATTCATTCAATAGGTATTAGGTTTATTATATTAAAGCTTCAACATAAAATGGGTCAATAGAAACAGTGACCTAAAGACACAACCAGACTCATGAGAGAATCTGTCTTGTGAAAATGGAAATCCATTGAAAGGGAAGATCTTGACTTCACAATGCCCTTGAAGCTTTCCTAATCAAAAACAACTGTGTGGAAAAATGTATGTTCGGAATCAAACAACGGGGTGCACAGAGGTCACTACAGCTGTGATATAAGGAGCCAGGCTACATCTGGAGCTGGCAATAAATTTATCAGCATCATGCATGTGGTGCTGGTTTTGCAGACAAGAAAGGTGCAAGAGAGAGGCGGTCATGGGGGCTTAGGCTGAGTTCCAGAAGGCTATTTGGGCAGCAGGGTCCAGATCTTTACAAGGAGGCACTGAGAGATCTTTCTGTGAAACTATGAAGGTGAAGCCCAAATTGCTTTGGCGAGCACAGGATGTTGGAAATGCTGAGTCTATAGTATATTTTCTGTGTAAAGCTATGTGCATAGAGGGGTGCCAGTCAAATTAGAGTCTATGCATATGACTGGGTATGTTTCAGGTGGCAGAGCTGGAAGCGTGGGATTCCTAGCCATTTTGTTGCCTAGTTGATTTCATCATGAACCTCAGATGTTAGTCATGGAACTGTGGGGTTGGGTGTCTCCTTACTGGGTTTGGTCTGGCTATACTCTCACCTTTCCTTTCTATACCACCCCCTTTTCCCTCTTTTGGAATGGGAACATTTATCATTGCATAGTTCAAGTATATAAACTTATTTTTTTAGAGGCTCGCAGATAAGAAGTTGCCATACATCTCAGAAAAGTGTTTGATTTTTACTTTTTAAGTTACAGGACTGGAGAGACAAACTAACTAAATTTTGTTTGATGAAGTAAAAATGATCTTTTCAGAGTCTGAAATAGAACGTTGTAATTTTAATATTATGCGTTTGGGTGTCTGGTTGTTGTTGTTGTTGTTGGTGGTGGTGGTGTGTTTATGACAGTTAATCTTGATTGTCACACCTGTAATCCAGAATAAGATGTAGAACTTTGAGTGCGTCCATGAGACGATTTTCAAGAAGTTTAACTGAAAAGGGAAGCAAGCTCTACCATAATTATGAGTGACATCATTCCACAGGCTTGAGTTTCAGACTGAATACAAGGGAGAAAATGAGTTGATCACCTGTGTGCCCCGCTCCGGCTCTGAGTGGAAATGCAGTGTGATCTGTCACCTCCTAATCGTCAACACACCTTCCCCTCTGCAATAGGCTGTATCTTCTCGAATTGTGAGCCAAAATAAACCATCATTACGTCGCTTTTATCAGCTGTCTTGTACAGCCATGAGAAATTTACTTATATGCTGAGCTATGTGCTGTCATCAAAACAGCACCAACATGCTGTAGGATGGTCTGTATGTCAAATTGCTGACTGGTCAATAAATAAAACACTGATTGGCCAGTGGCCAGGCAGGAAGTAGGTGGGACAAGGAGAGAGGAGAATTCTGGGAAGTGGAAGGCTGAGGCAGAGAGACACTGCCAGCTGCCGCCATGACAAGCAGCATGTGAAGATGCTGGTAAGCCACCAGCCATGTGGCAAGGTATAGATTTACGGAAATGGATTAATTTAAGCTATAAGAACAGCTAACAAGAAGCCTGCCACAGCCATACAGTTTGTATGCAATATAAGTCTCTGTGTTTACTTGGGTGGGTCTGAGCAGCTGTGGGACTGGCAGGTGACAAAGATTTGTCCTGACTGTGGGCAAGGCAGGAAAACTCTAGCTACACCAACAGACTAGAATTAATTTCCTATAGGGTCTGTCACTTTGCGGGACAAAAGTGAAATATGGCAGCATTTTTAGTATTACATATTAGTATATCTTTTCTAAATAAATGTATAATGATTATTACTTTAAGGTTGCTTTTTAATGAAGTGAATTCTGACATAAATTTGTCAGACTCTCCCTTTAGTAAACGCTTTATTTTTCCTTATAAGATGATTCATGCAGCATTAAAGAAAATGCTAAATTATTATTGTTAAGTTACTTCCAGCAACAAATTCATTAATTTAAAAATCACCTTGAATATCATAAAGATAAACTTTTATAGATTATGTTTCAATGAAGCTGAAAGAAAACATAGGAAAGCATGATTCCAATCACATTTGTTTTAACTCAATGAAAATGATTTCCAGTCATTTAAAAAAGATAGAAAATGCAGGAATAATGATGCATTTTCCTGATAACTTTTGCCATTCACAATGAGCTGTTGCGCCTCTCTTCACCAGAGCTTACATTTACATTAAACACATATTTTTTCAAAAGCTAATATAAAAGAGACTCCTCTTTTTTTTTCCTTTCATCATATTATAGACATTGTGTCTTATCTATTTTCATCACCACGACAAATACCTGAGAGAAACAATTTATCAGGAGAAAAGAGTCATTTTTTGTCTCATGATTTTAAAGGCTTTGTTATGTCAAATAGACTGCAACCGAACACAACAGCACACACTAAGAGAGCAAGGAGGCAGGAAGAGGACCTGTGTATGCTGTGGGTTTTCAAACTTCTCTCCTTTATCCTACCATTATCCAGCCTATGCGATGGGGTCTTCTATATTCAGTTAAGGTCTCTTCTCAATTACTTCTCTCTAGACATATGTTTGCAGGCATACTCAGAGCTATGCCTTACCAATACCCTATGTGCTTCTCAATCCAATCATGTTGACAATCGCAATTAACCACAAATCCACATCTCAACTTGAAAACCAAATACATTGCCTCAAATTGTAGCATTTGACTTTGCCTGCAAAGAGCTCGTGTCCATTCTTTGATGCTTAATTCATCCAATCCATCTTCAAGAGTCTCTATAGTAACCCTTATAACATTGTTAGAACAAAAATTCTCCTTTGAGACTGAAGACAAAACCTTAACTGTGGGCCCATGCTAAATCAAAAAGAAGTTACATTTCTCCAAAAAATAATATTACAGAATATATATTCCAATTTCCAAATGAAAATATAGTAATGTTTCAAGGGATGATAAGACCAAAGATCAAAACCTAGTAAGGCAGGGTTCGTCTCATGATAACATGACATGCACTCTGAAGTACTTGGCCCCTGTTCTATGTAGCCCACATAGCTTTTTTTTTTTTTTTTTTCACAGCCTGCCTGTGCCTTTTCAGCATCTCAAAGTTTATAGTCCGCACTAGGGAATCCACTTGCCACATGTCATGCACTGCCTTCCAAGGCAACTTTATGTGTAGCAGTTCCCTGCCACATACTGCCTTAGCCTCACAGGTCTCTGTGAAATCTGAGTGAAAGTTTCCATGACCTTGTAAGTCTTTCTTGAACCCCCAGCATTGCAGGTGACAGCAACTTCTGCCGGCATCTCAAGTGGTAATACAGGTGCCAAGGCCAATGTCGGCAGCACCTCTGGGTGGCAGAGCCATGGAACTTGTGTAGCACGTGTGAAGTCGGATGTATTCAAGCAGGTCCCTCAGGTGCTCTTTGCAAAGCAAGTCTTGCAAGTGAGTTTATTCCTTAGGACCTCTGAACCTACAGTGGGTGAGGCTTAGCCAATTCTTGAGATGCTCCCCGAAACAAATTTCTTTGCCAAGGGTGGTGACACATACCTTTCGTCTTGGTAGCAGGCAGATTTCTGTCGGGTTGAGGCCACCCTGGTCTATAGGATATAGGAAAAGGCCAGACCAGCCAGGGTTACATGGTGAGACTGTCTCAAATAAAAACAAATGAACAGAACCAAAACAGCAGCAACAAAAAGATCTTTCCTACCATCCTGCTCCAAAGCCTTTGACTTCTTTTTAGCAGAACACATCTTCACAAATCATGTATTTCCTGACCTCAACTTTATAGCATGTTTTTTTTTTTCTCAGAAGACAGCAGGTTTTTCCAGTCTGTCTGCTGCAAAGTTTGTCTCCTGTTCTCACTATTTTGCTGTGACAATATCCTGAGTGAAGAAACTTTAGAGATGCAATGTTTACTTTGGCTTAGAGTTTCATAAATTTAGCCCATTATGGTTGAGAGGACAAGACAGAGCAAAGCAGCTTGCATCGTGATCTCCAAGAAGAAGAAGGAACATCAGGAGGAGCAAGAGGAGCAGGGAGAGGAGGATGAGGAGAAGGAGGACCAGGAGGAGAGGGTATTAGAATGCCTGCATTGCAAACTTCCTCCTTTTAACACTTTACTTACCCAGCCTCCAAGCCTATATAATGGAATTGGCTATATTCACTGTGACTCCTACAACTTTAATAATTCTCTCTCTGAGTACCTTCACAGACCCACCCAAAGGTATGCTTCATTAATCTCCTTGGTGCTTCTCCATCCATTCAGATGACAATCAAAACTAACCACTCCAATAAATCTATCATTTTTATTGTCTTTTTTCTTGTCTATGTCAAAAAGCATCACCATTTCCTTCATTACCCTAATCAGAAATACATGGAAATCATAACCTACATCAAGTTACTTTCATTTGCCTAGCAATAACATGTCCAAAAATGTTTACCTTACCCTTTCTGTCTAGTACCACCATCTTATAGGCAGTAGCCTGTAAGGCTGCCAGAACTTTCTTTCCAATACTAAAAAACATAATTTCACAACATTAATGATTTATTTAAGCTTAATCCTGTATGATACAGTCTCTCTTCATGTTTTCAGTTTCAACTATCTTCTGATGTTGTGTTAGATCAATGGTTCTCAACCTGTGGGTCACAAGCCCCCTTGGCAAACCTCTAATCCAACATTATTTACATTATGATTCATAACAGTAGCAGAATTACAGTTATAAAGTAGCAATTAAAATAATTTTATGATTTGGGGCTTGTCACCAAAATATGAGGAATTATATTAAAGGGTTGCAACATCAGAAAGGTTAAGAACCACTGCTTTAGAATAAGTCTATATTTGAAAAGGCCAAAAGCTTTGTCCTTCCTTACTATTTGTTTCTTTATGGTTGTTTAAATCTAACATGGGAGTCATCATATAGAGGTTAAGAGTTGAGCCACTGCAGGCCACTGCTTACATTTCTGTTTCCTCGCCTATAGACTTCAAATGAAAATATCTGAGACAGTTATGGGAGCTACATGGGCTTTTGAGGCAAATGGAACAGGAACCAGTGTAAACACGTATGGTAGAAAAGCCTGTGAAATGCAGACTTCATTTGCCTGTTGTATTGCTGCACTTGCAGACTTCACCCTGTGATCTCTTCTAAGCTTATGCTGAGTCTATGCTGAGCTGCTTGTCTCTTCTCTTCTATGTCCACCTTCTTAGTTTTCACGGTGCTATAATTGTATTCATTTGTGGCTCTCAAAACAAAAAAAGTTATCCAAAAGTAGAGTTTTTCCTTTCACTCTTTATTGTCAACCTCTAGCACAAAGTTGGAGCAATGTCCCATTAATTAGTGGTAGTTTGTTTCTTTTATACATAAGCAATATTGATAATTGACAGTTCTCACTCAGTTCATCCCTTTTGTTTTGATGTGCAATGTGTTTTTAAGACATGAAGTAAAACATTTTAAGTGTTAAGCTTTACCTCAAAATAATTTATAACATAAACTACTTTTAAAAGGACAGAATCATAATTTATTTTATCAGGAATTTTACCAGTTTTACTGTACATTTTCATAAAGACACAAAGTAGAAAAGTTTCTATAACTAACTCAGTAAATATTAACACCCAGTAAGCCACATCTTCTGAGATCACATGCAGTAATTGAAACTGGGCACAATAAGACTGTAATAAGAAATGTTGCCATAAACGCTTCTCTGAAGGATATTGTGTACACTCTTGTTCCACAACACATACTTTTAGGACTAGTTAGGAATACCTAGAGACATGTATCTGTATATAATTAATAGAATAAGGACATTAAAATAGTATAGTAAGCATATATATCATATAAACAGATTTGTTTTACTTAATTAGTACATAGTCTAGAAAGGTCTTCATTTTAATTTAGATTATAGATGTAAATCATCAATGATTTGAATGAAGAAAAGTAAAATAGGTCAGGGAGATGAACATTACAATCAAAGTCATGAAAGTAAAAATCATAAACACAATATTTAAAAACATACAAAATCTTTCAGAAAGCATAAAGCATTTTGGAAATATTTTCTGAGCCTGACAATACATCTGAAAAATGAAAAATAAAAAGCAGTTCACTGCAAATCTGGGTGTCAATTTCTATTCAAGTCTGATAAAAAGTTAGTCCTTGTTAACAAACATAATGCTGAAGGTACATATTCTTATGATATCAATAATGTAATCATTGAGTTTATAACACTTGTGAAATAGTAAATAATAACTTAAACTTGAGACTCATGGTAATGATGGTGTATTATTATTATTATTATGTTAGTTGAGTAATGGAAACAGGACTAAAGGACAAATATATTCTATGTTCTGTTCTTTTCATAATAGAAAAACAAAACACCTGGGCATGTTAAAGTGGTTGCACCAAAGAACATGCTATTATTTTTATACTAAAAAGCTTCAAAGAAAAATAATTTCCAAAGCCTCTTTAGTCACCAAGTTGCCCTTACACAAGAGGAATGTGATGAGTTAAGTGTAAATGCATAAGCAACATGTGGATTGAATTTTCTTTAAAAATACACAAGGGTTTAAAAATTAAGGAGGAAAAAAAAGTGTTTGGCACAATGCATTTTTGGTGAAGCCAAACCAAAAAACATTTGAGACAGTTTCAGATTTTTGTATGACCTTCAGTATTTCTGATTTCTGGGGTAATAAATCTTCCTAAGTGTTAACGCTATCTTTTGGAGGACGAAAGTCCTAAATCCTGTGCCAGATAGGGCTCTGAATGAAGAATGCTATAAGGGTCTGTCCTGAGTTTCTTTCTCCCTTTTGTAAAGTAACCTCCTGTCTTAAACTTTCGAACAAATGCCCACCACATGTGTCATGCTCTGTGTCTATTTCATTATTTCTTCACGATGTTTCTATTTCATGTAGCAGAAGAGACAACATCTGAATGCGTGTAAGAAAAATGTCAATCCTCCCCTAGTGGTAGGATTAATTTAACCATAACTTGTACTCTCAGATTGATTCAAATGAGTTCTGAACTTGAATTATTTTTTTTTAATACTTTTCAGCCTTGTTTAATTCTTACCTCTCCCTATATACTAGCCAGAATGATACTTTCTGAGAATATTTTGTTTGTTTATATATAGGCAAGGATTGCTATGATACTTGAAAGTTTGTTGCTGTTGTTGTTTTTTAAACTGACTGGTTGGTGAGTTAAAGTAGATGGAGTATGTGCTATGAAGGCAGTTTCCATGCTGACAGCCTTCATCGAATTAAAAAAACAATGCTTTTATTGTTGCTTTTTGCATCTGACTCATCTAGTACCTTTACTCAAACATGTCATTTTAAGAACTTGAAGCAATGGCCTTTTTTTTTTTCTTAGCAGACAGAGTGTGGTATGGACCAACTTGCTGATCCTTAAGTGTAAACAGAGACTTTTTTCTGTCCTGCCTCTCCCCCCAGCCACTTCCAAATAATCACTCAGAGGCTTATATTAATTATAAATGTTTTGCCAATGGCTCCGGCTTATTACTAGCTAGTTATTACATTTAAATTAACCCATTTCTAATTATTTATTTATTGCCATATGGCCCGTGGCTTACGGGTTTTCTGGCATCTTGTTCCTTGGGATGCTGGCTGACATCTGCCTGGACTCCATCCTTCTTCATCTCTGTCTTCAATTTGAATATACTGCCTAACCTTATTCTGCCTGGCTATTGGCAAAAACAGCTTTATTCTTCAACCAATGAAAGCAATGCATATTCACAGCTTACAGAAAGATACCCCACAGCATTACTTAGTACCTCTACTCAAATATGTCATTTAAGATCTTGAAGCCATTGCTTCAAGAAGTTAAGGACAGCTTCTACTCTTAAATTGTCTCATTTATAAAATGGATGAGTGTAAACTAGAATGTGGATATAAGGGAATTTCTCCCCCTATTCCCACATCCTCTTGGCTCAAATTCAACCATGTTCTTGACAGAGTACACCACATTCTACATTCTACATTAAATGCCAACCATACTTTTCTTCTCTTTAGTTGCTGAAACTCCAAGGAAGCCATCAAAGCAACTGATCCAGGTGGTTAAAATTCAGGGAAGAGCTGATAACAGAGGTCACAAGCTTTTGTTCCTGATTGAGAAGCTTATTCAACACAGACCTTCAGAGAGAACCAGGCTCACCCTAGTACTGAATTCCAGTTGTTCTTTCTTCTGTCCCATACCACTTTCCTCTCATTTTTGTTGCCTGTGATCACCTCCCCAGTAAGCCAGCTTTTTAGAAATCCTTCTTCCAATCTCTGCTTTCAGCATTACTGATTCATTAGCAAGTTTTACAACAGCATACAGGGAGGAAACCTTTGGCTGATAGGGTAGCCCTGAAAAAAACTATATGGAGAAAACAGCAATTTTGGAAGCTGTTGAACTAGCTGGCATCTTTATTGGTGGCTCTATTTGAGGATCTTAGTATATGTAACTATGATTGTCTTTTCCGATATACATGCTGTAATATTGTTTTTGTTCTGCAGGTGTGGCCTTGCTGGAGGAAGTATATTTATTACTGGGGGCAGGCTTTGAGGTCTCAAAAGTCTTTGGCCATTTTGAGTTCATTCTCCCTGCGTCCTGTTTGTGGTTCCAGAAGTGAGCCCTCAGCTGCAGTTCCCTCTGTCATGTCTGGTGCTTACTGCCATACTTCAAAGCAGTGATGGCGATAAACTCTAATCCCTCTTATCTTTAAGCCACAAATAAGCCTTTCCTTCTATACTTGTCCATGGAGTTTTATCACAACAGCAGAAAAGTAACTAATATCCCAACTTTGAACAATTATTAAAGCTTAGCATGAGATGATAAAACTTTCTGAGGGATGGAAAGGAATTCCATAGCACAAAGTGTAGTTTCTCTGTGTGAAAGCCTCTAGACCAGATTGAAATTGCATCTTAATTTGTAAAGAACCAATGAAAATGAACCCTCCTATAACATCACACCTCAGAGCTGATTCTTGACTTTTTGGCACACTTATTCATATGAGTATCACATGAAGCTTACACACTCTATACATGGGAAATAGGTAATGTGATATGATTACTGTTAAGATAACTCACTATAGGCTAACATTCTGAAGTCAAAAAATCTAAAATCTCAAAAAAAATATTATGGATAAAGGATACCCAAAATATGATACAGCTACCTATTATTATCATACCCCCAAACTTACACAAAGAAAACAATCCATCTTATTTAAGATTTGACCTGGCCCTACTGGTGTCTTGCTCTCTTTTTTCATGCTGGGAACATGGAAGCATGGTGTAGAAAAACACAACCACAGAGTGTTTCTCCTAGCTGTTCCAACCAACTTCCTTTCATAAGCTATGCTATACTCAGGTGGCACATAGTTGCAATCACTGCATTTGAGGGACTGAGGTGCAAGTATGACGAGTTCCTGCTAAGACTGGGAACAATAGTGTGATCCTGTCTCAAAAGTAAACAAATGAATAAATATTTAAACAATAAATAAGGAAGAAAGTATCAACCACCAAGCAACAACAATGAATGCTATCTAAAATTTTGAGTGAGATTCTCAGCCTCTATCGACAGATTAGCAAAAACCAGATGTAAGGTGAAGCATGGGTTTAAAAATGTTTGAAGACCTGTCAAGTAGCAAGTAGATAGGTAATATTCACTTACATTCATTTATCCATCAGAAGTTTCCCACTGGTCATTCTCTGATGTTACAAAACCATCACAGTGAAATATTTGCTTCTGTAGTTACCAGTAAACAAAATGGCAAAAAAGAATTCTGCCACAATCTCTAGGAAGCCAAACTAAACATTTCACATCATAAATTATGTTTATATAAAGTTTTAGGACATTCTTATAGCAAAAACATGTACAGATAGGGTTTTTTACATTGTGGGGTGATTCCCACGTTCACACTGGAGACCTGCAGAAACTCCACTGTTCCAGTATAAACAACTTTGATTTCCTCTTGACTTTTCTTTTTGTGAGCATTAATATCATTTGTGGCAATTTTCCATAGACCTTTCTCTTATCCTTTCATATGACAATCAATGAACTTTCATCCTTCTCAGCTTTTTAGTGGAGTGACTACTTAGGTAGCATTTGGTATACCTTTTCCAGTGATCAATTTCTTTCCTCTTGGTTTAGGTTTGATTAGATATCAAACACTTTTCTAGGTTGACAAAAATCTGAGGTGGGATAAAGGATGCCATTTCCATAGTAGTCTTTTCATATAAGCAAAATGGCATAACAGTAAGGAATTCAGCTTGTTCTACCAAAGTGTATTTTTCATCCCTATCCTTGCAATGGCTGTATTCACAAGCACAATGTGTCCTGGGATTCTTTTATTTCAGTAGTACTACAGGTGGGTAAAACACTGCAGGGAATATCTCTTCATGGGTATAGCCTACGATCTTCCCCAGAGCCTCTACCTTGATTCTATCTGATTTAACATGTGTAAATCTAATACTTGGAATAAAACTTTTATTTGAGAAAAAGGCAGAGCTTCAACTTTGTGAACTCTAAAATTCCATATGCAAGGTGACTCTTACCTAATTGATTCCATTTAAAACAGAACCACTTATCTCAGGGAAATGAACTTGAATGAAATTGTAAGTAGGTGAGAGTATGAATAGACATGCCATGGTTAATTGATATGAAACATAATCATTTTATCAGACAAGGAATGCACAGTGAATAAATATGAATAGTTAGAGTCTTTCATAACATTTCTAAAGAAATAATAGACATTTTTACGTTTCATCTGTATATATTATATCTAAAGTCTCTAAGAAAAAATTCTTAGGATCACAGACTATCAGAAGAAGAATGGCATCAAAGAACATCCAACTCCATTCTTTGTCCTTCTGTTCTCCTTTTTGCCCAGGGGAAGCTAGATGCAATGAACTTGCATATCATCAACTAAAGCACAACAACCTTATGTCTGGTCCTAGTGATAGGCTCCCTTTCTGACCTTCTCATAAGCACAATGAAAATGATAACAGGAGTACAAGATAACAATACCATTGGATAACTAGGTGGGTAGATCTTAGAAGAATTTGTAACATACTGAAAATGAAATGTTTTATTACTTGGCAGCTGTTCTTCCAGAACCCAATCACTGATAGAAAGTGGAAATGTAAAGATAACTGTCATGTTTCCTGGCTTCAAGATGCTAAAAAGCCTGAGAAGAATGAAAGACTACATTCAAACTCCACTGAAGTATGAATAAACATATGTTCCCAGAGCAATAAATGGATGAAATAATATAACTAAAGACTAGGGATTTCTAAAATAAAAAGTGTAGTTGATAAAATTAAAGGAGCTTTCTTTCCTCAGCAAATACAAGCAACAGAACATATTCAACAAAGAGGGGAAGGCCATTGCCATGGCTCTATCTATGATCATGGACTTGAGGCAAACTCCAAACCCATTAGGAACATAAATATTAAACATTGGTCTAAAAGAATGGCCAGCCTGTGATCAAAGAAGGATGACATTTTTTTCTTTCAGATTTTCATCACTGTGACAAAATGCAAGTTGTAAGTAACTTAAAAAAATGAATTTATTTGACTAATGGCTTCAAAGGTTTCAGTTCCTGGTCATCGAGTCTGGATACTGTGGTTCTGAGCTGAGGCAGAGAGCATCATGGTAGAGGGCATGTGGAATAGAGCTCTTCATGGCAGTCAGAGTTTAGAGAGGATGGTTTCATTAATGGACTTTCTCCTTCTCCCCTTTTAGGTTACTTAGTTACTTAATCAGTTCAGAACAGACACCCAGGGGTGTTCTTGACTTAGTTCCCTCACTGGGGCTACTTTATCTAATCAAATAGACAATCAAATTGGACAAGAACACAGAGAAACATGTAGGAGACTCAAATGCAGAGCTACTCACCAAATTCTAGAAGAACCTTTAAAAATGAAATCTGAAGAAGCTTAAGAAAGTAGCCACAGTTACAGGGCATTAGTACCCTGAAATTACTTTTTTGACTTCATTCTTTGATGGATTATCACAGCATCCCCTTCATTAAATGAGGCTGTATACTATCATGTCATCTGCAAATAGGGAAAGCTTGACTTCTTCCTTTCCAATTTGTATCCCCTTAATCTCCTTATGTTGTCTTATTGCTCTGGCTAGAACTTCAAGTACTATACTGAATAAGTATGAGGAGAGTGGACAGCCTTGCCTCATTCCTAATTTTAGTGGAATTGCTTTGAGTTTCTCTCCATTTAATTTGATGTTGGCTGTTGGCTTGCTGTAAATTGCCTTTATTATATTTAGGTATGTTCCCTGTATTCCTGATCGCTCCAAGACTTTTATCATGAAGGGGTGTTGGATTTTGTCAAATGCCTTTTCTGCATCTAGTGAGATGATCATGTGTTTTTTTTCTTTGAGTTTGTTTATATGGTGTATTACATTGACAGACTTTCGTATGTTGAACCACCCTTGCATCCTTGGGATGAAGCCTACTTGATGATGGTGGATTGTTTTGATGTGTTCTTGGAGTCTGTTTGCCAGTATTTTATTGAGTATTTTTGCATGAATCAGGCTCTCTGAATGGGTGAGACAGTTGATTAGCTTGATCTGTTTGGGAGGCATCCAAACAGTGGGACCAGGTCCTGTGCTTATTGCATGAGTTGGCTGTTTGAAACCTGGGGCTTATGCAGGGTCACTTGGTTCAGCCTGGAAGGAGGGGACTGGACCTGCCTGGACTGAGTCTACCAGGTTGATCTCAGTCCTGGGGGGGGGGGCTTTGCCCTGGAGGAGGTGGGAATAGGGGTGAGATGGGGGGGGGGGGGGGGGGGGGGAGGGGGAGAACGAGGGAATCCGTGGCTGATATGTAGAACTGAATTGTATTGTAAAATAAAATAAAAAATAAAAATAAAATAAAATACATGACAAAGTTATCCCAAGAACTATGTTTAAAAAATTCCATTAAATTGTATGATAAAAGTGATGTCTAAGGGGTGGGGGCAGTTAATAGCAGGAGCAGAGCAGGGATCTCTGTGAGTTCGAGCCAGCTCTAAATGAGTAAAAAAAAAGAAAAAACTCAAAAAAAAAAAAAAAAAAAAAGTGATAAAGTGATGTCTAAATGGAATTAAACCATGACTTTGATTTAGAAATTTTTTTAAAAATGAGGCTATATATGTCAGAAGAAACTAAAATCGGCACTGCTTACAATGGTTCTGAGGGCTATTTATTTATTTATTTTGAGAGAGAGTCCCAATACCCAAGGCTGGTCCCAAACTCAAACTCCTGCCTCTACCACAAAGTGCTGCCATTATAGATGCATACTGTATACCAGGCCCAGACAAATGCTTTAAAGGGATACATCCTCAACTTAGCCCTGGAAATACTGACTCCATGAGTGATTGCTCTTTAAAGTATTGCGTAGGAATCAGAAATGTTAACCATCTCAGTGAAAATGATTCCCAAAGCTCCAGTACAGTTTAGTGTGAGGATCAGAGTACATAGAAGGGTGCTATAGCCAGACACTTTTCTCTGCCCCACCTTGGTCCCAAGGTCCCGCAGGCACTTATGTAATAATCATTCAGAGGCTGAATATTAATGCCAAACTGTTTGGTCTATGGCTCAGGCTTCTTGTTAACTAGCTCTTTCATCTTAAATTAACCCATTTCTATTAATCTATGTATTGCCACGTGACTGTGGCATTACCGGTCTGCTGGCATAAGACTTCGTGACCAGGAAGCCCAGCGCAGCTCCGTTTCTGTGCATTAAGAATCCTTTTTAAGCCTTATTAGGTCTATGCGGGCCAATGCCCCATGGTGAGCACTAATTGTAGACAAAAGTTTCTGTCCCACCTGCTCCCACAGCCGTCCGGTTCCAAATAAACACAGAGAGGCTTATATTAATTACAAATTGTTTAGCTTATGGCTCAAGCGTATCATTAACTAGCTTTTACAACTTAAGTCAACTCATTTCTGTTAATCTATGTTTTGCCACGTGGCTGTGGCATTACCAGTTTGTTGATATGTTGCTCCTTGGGGGGCAGGCTGGCGTCTAACCTGACTCTGCCTGCCCTCTTCTTCCTGTATCTCTCTTGGATTTCTCACCTGGCTCTTATTCTGCCTTACCATAGGCCAGAGCAGCTTCTTTATTAACCAATGGTAACATATTCACAGTGTACAGAAAGACCATCCCAAAGCAGGTTGCTTCTTCATTTGCTTGTTTTTGTTGTTTTTGTCTCATCTTTCTTTCTTCTTTCTTTCTCTCTCTCTTCTCTCTTCTCTCTCTCTCTCTCTCTCTCTCTCTTCTCTCTCCTTCTTTCTTCCTTCTTTCTTTCTTTCTTTTTACTTGCCTATTTAAAACAGATTTTAGCAGCTTGGGGTTGAAATTGAGGTTCATTTTTTTTCTGCAAAGTAAGTTTTGATAGATCAGGAATGGTCCTTCTGGGTGCAACATTTCCAAACAGTAGTTTTGATACTAATACTAACCCAAATGAATTTAAGGCATCCATGGGAAGAAAAGAGACAGTGGTTATTTATTAAATATTCCTAACTCTAAGAAGCTGTTAGTTAGATTGATAGGTAAGGATAAAGCTTTGGAGAAAGATAGCTTTGTCAAGAGATGTAAAGGAAAGCTGAGAAAACAATGCTGCTGTAGTCAGGAAGATCTTTCCTGACGCAGGTAAGACTGGGCTGAGAATAGGCAGAATGATACAAAACACTACTCATGTTTCAGACAGTAGTTAAAGTTAGTCTTTTCATATTTCTGTAGCTCAGCTAGAGTTAGTAGTAGACAAATAATATCATTAGTGTTTCCACATTAGAGATGGTAAAACTGAAGTCCATAGTGGTTAACTACTATCCCAGAATCACTGCTTTCGCAAGTAGATGTTAAGGATTAAGTTGAATCTTTTATAAATTAATGGTGCACCTTTAACTCTTGGCTAAGAATACAAGTGGAAGAGGGGACGAGGGCATTAAGGAGATGATGAAGTTAAAGTGAAGCCCTGTAGGTGAGTCCTAATATAATATGATAGATTCTTTTTTTTCCTGTGTGAGTATATGTTTATATTAACAAACTCAAGTGTGAAAACAATGTTGAAATTATTACCCAGGCTCTTCAAAATTAGAAGGAAATGAACCTCTAAGTGTTGCATAACATTTAGGAAGGCATCTGAGCTCTGACCTGGCAGGGAGGGCCAAAGGAAGATGCTGTGGGATAACCTTTCTGTATGTTAGGAATATGTTTTATTACCAGTGGTAAATAAAGAAGCTGCTTTGGCCTAAAACAAGGCAGGATAGAGCCAGGTGGGAAATCTCAGCAGAGATAGAGGGGTAAAAAGGGAGGAGTCGAGGGAGATTCCAGCAAGCCACTGGAGCAACAAGAGGTACTAGAGAACAAGTACCACCACGGAGCCATGTGACAAAATATAGATGAATAGAAATGGGTTAATTTAAATTATAAGGACTAATTAATAAGCCTGAACAATAGGCCAAATGATTTGTAATTAGTTTTAAGCCTCTGAATGATTATTTTAAAAACATCTTTGGAACCAGCAGGACAGAAAAGCCTCCATTTACAGGAAGACAACACACACACACACACACACACACACACACACACACACACACTCACATACCACACTCCACACAATTAAACATATGCCACACAACTATACACATACTCCACACAACTCCACACACACACACACCACACAATTACACACACTCTACACTACATACACACCACCACCACCACCACTCCACATACACACACTGCTGCAGGGCATCTCTGTTCAACCAGCAGCATGAAGGAAAAGAATCCTGAACCTGGAACAGCACCCAAGAGCACCTTAATCATCCACAGAGGACCACAGCTTAGTGGATGCTGGCTTCACCATTTCCTCCTCCACACTCACAGAATCCCCCAGACCAAAGAGCTAAGGAGAAAGGAAAACACCTCTGGGGTTGCTTAGAGAAAAGTATTATTCATTTGAATAATGAAGGACAGCACCTTCTCTGATGAAAGACATTTTATTTAATATATTCCACATTGCAGAAATTCAGATGAGGTGCTGAAGACAGAAAAAAAAAAAACACCAAAAGAATTCATAAATGTTTTAGTGCATCAGATAATGGAAGCTACATATTTTTAACCAGATGTAGTTTAAAACAGAGTTCTTTAAACATTTTCTCTACGTGATTCCTTTCTGCCCCCAAATTTTCTGCAACCCCAGAAAAAGAGATATCTAATACAGGCATAGAATCAAACATTTGCTGATAATAAACAATATTGAAATTTGTTTCAAACATTTTTTTGTATACATATACTTTACCATTTACTAAAGATGAAAGCAAAGTTTTAGACTAATGAGCTGGGTACCTTTGCTCATTTTTCCATAAAGAGTAAAAAAAATAGCTGAATATTTGATACTGATACTATGGGATATAAAATAGCTTCAATATTTTTCAGAGTTGATTGAGATTTTGATTTTGTAATCCATAATACTGAGAATGTCACTCCATTATAAATTCATAGTACAAAGTTGCAGAAGTGTGTTTAAGAACATTTTAGAAACTATTGGAAATTCTGTTCTACCTCCAAACAAAAATTCATTTAATATTTTAATGAAACTCAAGTCAGCAACACAAATAGAAAAAAATTTAACTCAAACATATTAATATAACACAGCAAAAAAAAAAATCCTACTTTGCAACTTACAAGTTGAGGGATGATAATCAGAAAATATTAATAGTCTTTGTTTTCCTTTAAACATATAATACAATAAAATTATTGCAATCAGTTCATAGAACTCAAGAGTCTCAAATCGGAGCTGTGGTGTTTCAGGCAGTGCTGGTACCACGCGCAGTAAGGGCATGAGCAGTGCAGGATTCACAAGTTGTACGTTCAGAACCCAGGCTACAGTGACATCACTCTGCAAAGTGGGCGAGCACTAAAGAGCCACCTTGTTTTCATTACACGTTTGCTTTTGAATTAATTTCAATTAACTTTGGTCCTTGTACATCCAGAAATGTCTTACTGCTGCCAAACGTTCCACAACCCCACACACAGCTATGAGTCTCCATATGTGGGTGGCACCCACAGTTTCAGAAGCTGCAGGCTAGAGGAGCCTCCTCTGAGTCTATACTGTGTTCTGTGAAATACATCCTGAGATTGCAAATAGTGCTAATTCTTCCAAAGGCCTCCACTGAATGAAAATTTATAAAAATGATAGGGTCAATCATAGCTACAGATGTTAGAGCTGTGTCATTAAAGCCCAATGGGGTTTTCCTTCAATCTCTTAGCAATATGCTGTAGGAACAAGCTTGTGAAAAAAATTTAATATTTTTCTTCCTCACCCCTAAATAACCATTCACTTAACTGTTTTGAGAAAAATCCTCATAACTGAAACTGTAAACTATTCTCTCATCTGACTTATCCTTTCACCAATACTGGAGGCATGCTCTTCAAATAGGGGTTGCTTCCTAAAAGACTCTTCTAGGAATTTAATTCCTATCCATGATGGATACATCTGCAACACAATTCCTGTGCCTAAGGTTCAGGAGACATTGCTGAAGAGGAGACAGAAAGATTCTAAGAACCAGAGGACTAGGAAGTCTGTAGCTGAAAGTTTTCCTGTGTCTCAACCCATAAACACTCAGAAGCTTATATTAATTAAAACTGCTCAGCCATTAGCTCAGGCCTACTACTGACTAGCTCTTACACTTAAATTCAGCCCATTTCTGTTAATCTATATTTCACCACAGAGAGGACACAGGTAAAGCCATGGAACACGTGGTGACACTGTGTCCTCTCTGGACAGCAGTGTGGTATCTCCTCCTCAGTTGTTTTTCCTTCCCAGAATTCTCCCTGTCTGCTTATTCCACCTATACTTCCTGCCTGGCTACCGCCCAATCGGCGTCTTATTAAACCAGTGTGCAAAAGCATTATCCCACAGCAGAAGTCTGCTGTGGTGAGATTGTGTCCACTGGAAATGACAGATGAGCTAAACCCATGACATTGGCAACAATTTGGTTACCTAAACAATATCAAAATAATAGTACCACCAATATGGGACCCACTCATTGACAAAGAACTACAGGCAACTAATTACTTGAGAGAGAGAGAGAGAGAGAGAGAGAGAGAGAGAGAGAGAGAATTAGTCTATGCTAGTTATGTGCACCCTAATTGGTTATCCAATACCAAATGGCCAGCTTTGAAATCATAAGTGTGTGTGTGTGTGTTTGTGTGTGTACACAACACTAAATCAACTCAGCAGCTTCTATTTATATCTTTATGCATATATATGTAAGCATATCAATTAAAAAAAGAGGCTACAAATCTGAGAGGGAGGCATGGAAGATTTGAAAGAAGTAACAGAAAAGAAGCAAATGAAATAATTCCATTTTAATTTATAAATAAAAAAATCAAATAAATGAGAAACCTAACTCGAAATGGAAGCACATATAAACTCAAAAGCTCTTACAAACAGAAGCTAGGTGACTCAAAGATCTAATCTGAGATGAAAAATGCATAAAAATATGCACAATTTATGCTTCCATAAGTCCAATAGGAAGATGAAATAACCTATACTGTCTCCATAAAATAGGACTTTTATACAATCCCTCTCTTAAAGTCATTCTCATTTAAAGTAATTAATATCTGTATATGAATTAAAATTACAGTACAAAGTAGGAGATGATAAAGTAGGATGCTACAGGGACAATATCAGATTCATCATAAATGAAAAGTCAAATTCAAATCAAACAGAACCCATTCACTCTTACAAAAGAAAACAAAGAAAAAATTGCCTTTCAACTAATTTGTGTTTCCTGCTAAGGCATAACCAGACATTTTATAAACCATTCCTCAAACACAAAAGAGAAAAGAAATCAAACAACAAACAAAAAGAAAAGAAAAGATTTGGGGGATAGTAAGGTTGTGATATTTTGTTAATTTTTCACTTAATGGTATTTTTTTATTTTGTCTCCAAAGCCACTTAATTTTTCCTTTATGTCATTGATTCCAGAGTCTTTATATTTTTCTTGATTTTGCTTACTCAAAATACATTAATTATTTAATATGATTTCTTTTATTTCTCCACTATGAAGTACCTATTACACAGAGAATTTTATTTTCTTCAGGTTCATAATTCTGGCATGAGTTCTCTCTTTTGATTTACTTGGATCTATAATTTATTTTTGCTAGAGTGTATGTATTTCTTTAAAGAAGAATTTATAGCTTGTTAACTTAAGTTTTTGCATTTTTCAGGATGCTTTCTCATCTCACTCTGATTAATGACTTGACTCAATATAAATATCCACTTCTAAAATCATTCATTTTACTAGTTTAAAACCATTTGCCATCCTTTAGCATCCCATGATACTTAGGAGATGCAGGATGACAACATTGAAGTTGATCCTTCCTAACATAGGTTATTTTTTAACTTTAGCTTTGTTTGAAATCCTTCTGCCAGCAGATTTGGAGATCTTTTCATACTCACTACCTGACAGAGTCTAAGAACAGATTGGCTAGTCCATGGTTGAGGAAAACAGTTGAGAAATGATGGAAGGATGCAGCATTTTGAGTATGAAGGATGGATAAGTTCCAGAGACTACAGAAAGATGTCTAGTTTATGGCAATGTAATTATATACATGAAACAACTAAGACCCTGGATTTTATATATTCTGAGTATAAAAAATAATAGATGTTTAAAGCAATCCCTATGTTAACTAGCTCACTTTAGCCATTCCACAGTTAGCAAACTATCCTGTACCCTATCTGAGAACATCATGTCATATTCCAAAAATATACATATACAATTTTTGTCAGTTAAAGATTACTTTAAAAAGTTCTCATCCAAATTTTTGTGAGGGTGTATGTCTAACTCCATGTTTCCTGTTATTGAATGTTGTTTTTATACTTCATGGATTAATTTCACCTTAAGTACACTGTTTTTTTTTTTCAGTGTTTGCCATTAAGAAATTCCTACTTATTTTATTGAGCCTTGATTATTTAATTTTCTTTGTAGTAATTTTCCATTTTTTGCTATAACAAATTTGAGGGCTAAAACAATACAAATTTACTATAACTGTTCTGGAGATCAGAAAGTCTAAAGCTGAGGTGTCAACAGGACTTCATTTGCTCTGGTGTCTTGAAGGAATTCCATCTCCTTGTCAGCTTCTCAAGACTTCCTGTCTTCCTAGACTATAGGCCCCTATTCCAGCAGCCTCTCGATTTCTGCTTCTGCTGTCACATCTTTGTATCCTGACTGCCATCTTTATAAAAAGATCTTTGTAATACTCTCTCTAGGTCCATTGCATCATTTTGAATAGTCCTCTAAGCCTTAGAACCATTTTTTCCTTTAATTTTTTTTTATTTTTGAAATTATAATATAATTACACCATTTCCTCTTCCCTTTCTCCCACAATATCCCTCTCCTTGTCCTCTTTCAAATTCATGGTCTCTTCTTAGTTTGTTGTTACATACATGTTTTATATATATATATATATATATATCCTAAATACATATATAATAAATCCTAAGTATAATCTACTCAGTTGGTATAATGGTACCTGTATGTATTTTTCAGGGCTGACCATTTGCAATGGATAATCAGTGGGTGTGCTCATCCCCGCAGAAGACTACTTCCCAGCTCATAATTCTTAATGTAGGCTTGAGGCCTTGCTCTCCCCCTGTCCACTTTGGCATGTTTACTGTTGTTCTTTTTCAGCTCTTGTTTAGACAGTCCTGTTGGTGGAAGATGAAATATTCACAAGTTCTGTGGCTTCTACATCTTTGAGATGTATTCTGTTTACTACACTTTATAATTTCTCTATTCTTCCTTTTTCAGTTATCATTTTCACAAATTAATCATCTATCTCCTCAATATCTATCTTACTGTTTTCTTTCATTTTCACACCCTGGCACCTTTGCTTTAGATCTATTTTAACACTTCATGTTGGTAACTGTATCTATTATGTTCTTCATATTTTATAGTAATTTTTATTTCATGAGAATTTTATCTATGTTGACTACAAATTGGATAGCAATATGATTCATGGCCAAATAGCTCTACTAATTTAAATCATTCAGGAAGAAACTAAACATTATTTCTGATAATAGCTTCTCTTTCTGCACTTTAGAAAACATTTTATCATCCTGACATTGTATTGCCATTTCACCGAATTTTCTGGAAGAGAAATATGTACCCACACAGGCACCTTTTATTGGAAATTTTGTAAGCATAAACTTTACATTTACCTTGTAATTTATAAAAGATATTCTGTAATTAGATACTACTCCTTTTGGTCTGCTATAACAGAATCTCTCTCTCTTTCTTTCTTTCTTTCTTTCTTTCTTTCTTTCTTTCTTTCTTTCTTTCCTTTCTTTCTTTCTTCCTTCCTTTCTTCCTTCCTTTCTTTCTTCCTTTCTTTCTTTTTTTTTTGGTTTTTCAAGACAGGATTTCTCTGTGTAGCTTTGCATCTTTCCTGGAACTCACTCTGTAGCCCAGGCTGGCCTCAAACTCACAGAGATTTGCCTGGCTCTGCCTCCCAAATGCTGGGATTAAAGGTGTGCACCACCACTGCCCAGCCCTATAACAAAATTTCTTAGGAAGGGTGGTTTATAAACCACAGAATGTTTTTTTATCTTAATCTATAGGCTTGAAGTCTACAATGAAGCACTAGTGAATATAGTGTTTGAAGAGTATTCTATTTCTCGTTTATAGATGGCAATTTGTGGCGTCATTCTACCAAGAAGGAAAGGCAAATAAGCTCTTTTGCTTTTTGTTTTTCCCCCCACTTCCAGTTTACCCAGGAGATCTTAACACTTTTCCCTTCCTGGAGTGATCCATGTGTGTCCCTCTTAGTGTCTTCCTCTTTACCTAGCTTCTCTGGGGTTGTAGATTGTAGTCTGGTTATCCTTTGCTTTGCATCTAATATTTACTTATGAGTGAGTACATAATGTGTTTGTCTTTCTAGGTCTGAGGTACCTCACTCAGGATGATTTTTTCTAGTTCCATCCATTTGCCTACAAATTTCATGATGACATTGGTTTTTTTTTTACCACTGCGTGATACTCCATTGTGTAAAGGTACCACATTGTTTTTTTTTTATCAGTTCTTTGGTTGAAGGGCATCTAGGTGGTTTCCAGGTTCTAGCTATTAAAAATAATGTTGCTATGAATATAGTTGAACAAATGTCCTTGTGGTGTGGTTGAGTATCTTTGGGGTATATGCTCAGGAGTGGTATTGCTGGGTCTTGACGTGTTGATTTCAATTTTTTGAGATACCACCATACTGATTTCCAGAGTGGATTCCAACAAACAGTGGAGGAGTGTTCCCCTTTCTCCACATCCTCTGCAACATAAGCTGTCATCACTGTTTTTGATCTTAGCCATTTTGACAGGTATAAAATGGTATCTCAGAGTCATTTTAATGTACATTTCCCTGATGTCTAAGGATGTTGAACATTTCCTTAAATGTCTTTTAGCCATTTGAGATTCTTCTGTTGAAAATTCTCTGTTTAGCTCTGTAGCCCATTTTTTAATTGGATTATTTGAGACTTTGCTGTCTAGTTACTTGAGTTCTTTATATATTTTGGATATCAGCCCTCTATCAGATGTAGGGTTGGTAAAGATCTTTTCCCATCTTGTAGGCTTCCTTTTTTGTCTTATTGACAGTGTCCTTCACCTTATTGAAGCTTCTCAGTTTCAGGAGTTCCCATGTATTAATTTTTTTCTCTCAGTGTCTGTGCTACTGATGTTATATTTAGGAAGCTGTCACCTATGCCAATGCGTTCAAGGCTACTTCTTGCTTTCTCTTCTATCAGGTTCAGTTTAACTGGATTTATGTTGAGATCTTTGATCCACTTAGACTTGAGTTTTGTGCATGGTAATAGATATGGATCTATTTGCATTCTTCTACATGTAGGCATCCATTGATGCCAGCACCATTTGTTGAAGATACTTTCTTTTTCCCATTGTATAATTTTGGCTTCTTTGTCAAATATCAGTTGTTTGTAAGTGTGTGGATTAATTTCAGGGTCTTCAATTTGACTCCATTGATCAATGTGTTTGGTTTTATGCTAATATCAAGCTGTTTTATTATTGTTATTATTTTAGCTCTATAGTAAAGCTTGAAATCAAGGATGATGATGTCTCTGAAAATTCCTTTATTGTATAGGATTTTTTTGGCTATCCTGGGTTTTTTGTTTTTTTTATATAAAGTTGAGTGTTGTTCTTTTAAGGTCTGTGAAGAATTGCACTGGAATTTTGATGAGGATTGCATTGAATCTGTAGACTGCTTTTGGTAAATCACCATTTTTACTATGTTGATCCTACCTATCCAAGAACATGGGAGATCTTTCTATTTTCTAATATCTTCCTAAATTTCTTTCTTCAAAGACTTAAAGTTCTTGTCATACAGATCTTCCACTTGTTTGGTTAGACTTACGCCAAGATATTTTATGTTATTTGTGACTATTGTAAAGGGTGATGTCTCTCTGATATTTTTCTTAGCCCATTTAACATTTCTACATAAGAGGGCTACTGTTTTGTTTCTTTTTTTTTTTTTTTTTTTTGAGTTAATCCTGTATCCTGCCACATTATTGAAGGAGTTTATCAACTGTATGTAGCTAGAGTTTTCCTGCCTTGCCCACAGTTAGGACAAATCTCTATCACCCGCCAGTCCCACAGCTGCTCAGACCCAACCAAGTAAACACAGAGATTTATATTGATTACAAACTGTATGGCCATGGCAGGCTTCTTGCTAACTGTTCTTATAGCTTAAATTAATCCATTTCCATAAATCTATACCTTGCCACATGGCTCACCGGTGTCTTCACATGCAGCTTGTCATGGTGGCAGCTGGCAGTTTCTCTGACTCAGCCTTCCACTTCCCAGAATTCTTCTCCTCCTTAGTCCCACCTATACTTCCTCCTGCCTGGCCACTGGCCACTCAGTGTTTTATTTATTGACCAATCAGAGCAACAGATTTGATATACAGACCATCCCACAGCAACTGTGGATGTAGGAGTTCCTTGGTAGAATTTTTGGGATTACTTATGTATACTATCATATCATCTGCAAATAATAAAAATTTGACTTCTTCCTTTACAATTTGTATCACCTTGATCTCCTTTTGTTATCTTATTACTCTAGCTAGAACTTTGAGTACTATATTGAATAGCTATGGAAAGAGACATCCTTGTCTTGTTCCTGATTTTAGTAGAATCGCTTTGAGTTTCTCCCATTTATTTTGATGTTGGCTGCTGGCTTGCTGTATACTGCCTTTATTATGTTTAGGTATGTTCCTTGTATCCATGATCTCTCTAAGACCTTTATCATGAAAGGGTGTTGGATTTTTCCAAAGTATTTTTCAGCATCTAATGAGATAATCACGTGTTTTTTTCTCTTTGAGTTTGTTTATATGGTATATTACATTGACAGATTTTCATATGTCAAATCATCCCTGAATCTCTGGGATGAAGCCTACTTGATCATGGTGGATGATTTTTTTGATGTGTTCTTGGGTTCTGTTTGCTAGTATTTTATTGAGTATTTTTGCATCAGTGTTCATGAGGAAACTGTAATTGGTCTGTAATTCTCTTTCCTAGTTGTGTCTTTATGTGGTTTGGATATCAGGGTAACTGTAGCCCCATAAAAGGAGTTTGGCAATGTTCCTTCTATTTCTATTGTTCAGAACAATTTCAGGAGTACTGGTGTTAGCTGTTCTTTGAAATTCTGGTAGAATTCTGCACCGAAACCATCTTACCCTAGGCTTTTTCTTTTCTTTCTTTCTTTTTTTTTTTTTTTTTTTTTTTTTTGTTGTTGTAGTTGAGAGACTATGATGACTGCTTCTATTTCCTTATGGGTTATAGGTCTATTTAAATTGTTTATCTGATCTTCATTTAATTTTGGTATCTGGTACCTATCCAAAAATTGCCCATTTCTTTTACATTTTCCAATTTTGTGGAGTATGTAGGTTTTCAAAGTATGACCTAATGATTCTCTGGATTTCCTCAGTGTTTGTTATTATGTCCCCCTTTTCACTTCTGATTTTGTTAATTTGGATATTCTCTCTCTGCTATTTTGGATAGTTTGGATAAGAGTTTGTCAATCTTTTTGATTTTCTCAAAGAACCAAGTCTTTGTTTCATTGATTCTTTGTACTGTTCTCTTTGTTTCTATTTCATTGATTTCTGTCCTCAATTTGATTATTTCCTGTCATCTATTCCTCCTGGGTGACTTTGTTTCTTTTTGTTCTAGAGCTTTCAGGTATGCTGTTAAGTTGCTAGTTTGAGATTTCTCTAACTTCTTTATGTAAGCACTTAGTGCTATGAACTTTCTTCTTAGCACTGTTTTCATTGTGTCCTGTAAGTTTGGGTATGTTGTGCATTAATTTTCATTGAATTATAGAAAGTCTTTAATTTCTTTCTTTATTTTTCACTTGACCCAGTTGTGATTCACTTGAACATTATTCAGCATCCATGAGTTTGTAGGCTTTCTGCAACTTATGTTGTTATTAAATTCTAACTCTAAGCCATGGTGGTCCAATAAGATACAGGGGGTTATTCAAATTTTTTTTTTTTGTCTCCGCTGAGATTTGCTTTGTTACTGAGTATGTGTTCAATTTGGAGAAGTTTCCATGGGGTGCTGAAAAGAATGTATATTCTTTCGTGTTTGGGAAAAGTATTCTATAGATGTCTGTTAGGTCCATTTGAGTCTTAACATCTGGTAGTTCCCTTATTTCTCTGCTAAGTTTCTTTCTGGCAGACCTGTCCAGTGGTGAGAGAGGGGTGTTGAAATCTCCCACTATTAGTTTGTGGGGGTTGATGTATGAGTTGAGCTTCAATAATGTTTATTTTACATTATGTAGGTACCCTTGTATTTGGGGCGTAAATGTTCAGAATTCAGACTTCCTCTTCATCTCTTTTGATTGGTTTTAGTTTGAAGTCTATTTTCTTAGACATTAAGATAGACACACCAGCTTATTTCTTAGGTCCAAATGATTGGAAAGTTTTTCCCCAACCTTTTTCTCTGAGGTAGTGTCTGTCTTTGAGGTTGAGTTATGTTTCTTGTATGCAGCAGAAGGATGGGTCCTGTTTTTGTATCGATTCTGTTAGCCTGTGTCTTTTTATAGGCGAATTGAGTCCATTGATATTAAGGGAAGTTAATGACCAGTGATTGTAAATCCTGTTATTTTTTGGTGGCAGTGTGTGTGTGTGTGTGTGTGTGTGTGTGTGTGTGTGTGTGTGTTATCTATTGCCTGTTTTTGGTGGTTGCAGCTAACTTCCTTGGGTTAGAGTTTTCCTTCTAGTACTCTCTGTAGGACTGGATTTGTGGATATGCAATGTTTAAATCTGGTTTTGTCATAGAATATCTTATTTTCTCCTTCTACAGTGATTGAAAGCTATGCTGAGAATATTAGTCTGGACTGGCATCCCTTGTCTCTTAGTATCTGCAGGACATCTGTCTAGGACCTTCTGGCTTTCAAAGTTTCCATTGAAAAGTTGGGTGTAACTCTGATAGGTCTGCCTTTATATGTTTTTGGTGCTCTTATTATTCTTCCTTTATTCTCTATGTTTAGTGTTTTGACTATTATGTGGCAAGGGGACTGTTTTTATGGTCCAGTCTATTTGGTGTTCTGTATGCTTCTTGTACCTTCATAAGCATGTCTTTCTTTAGGTTGGGAAAGTTTTCCTCTATAATTTGTTGAATTTTTTTTTGCATATTTGAGCCAGAATTATTCTTCTTCTATCCATATTATTCTTAAGTTTGGTCTTTTCATGGTGTTCCAAATTTCCTGGATGTTTTGTGTTAAAAATTTGCTGGATTTAATATTTTCTTTGACCAATGAATCTATTTCCTCTATCATATGCTCAACACCTAAGAGTCTCTCTTCCATTTCTTGTATTCTGTTGGTTATGCTTGCCTCTGTAGTTTCTGTTTACTCAGATTTTCCTTTTCCTGAATTCCCTTGGTTTTTCTTTATTGCCTCTTGCTGTGGGATGGTCTATATGGCAAATATGTTGCTCTGATTGGTTAGTAAATAAAACACTGATTGGCCAGTAGTCAGGCAGGAGGAAGTATAGGCGGGACTAACAGAGAGGAGAAAAGACAGAACAGGAAGGCAGAAGGAGTCACTGCCAGCTGCCATCAGGACAAGCAGCATGTGAAGATGCCGGCAAGCCATGAGCCACATGGCAAGGTATAGATTTATGGAAATGGATTAATTTAAGTTATAAGAACAGTTAGCAAGAAGCCTGCCACGGCCATACAGTTTGTAAGCAATATAAGTCTCTGTGTTTACTTGGTTAGGTGTGAGTGGCTGTGGAACTGGCGGATGACAAAGATTTGTCCTGACTGTGGGCAAGGCAGGAAAACTCTAGCTACAGCCTCTATTTCAACTTTCAAGTCTTGAACTGTTTCCCTCACCTGTTTGATTGTATTTTCTTAGGTTTCTTGACTTTCTTCAAGAGATTTCTTGATTTCCTCCAATTTTTTGTTTGTCTTTTTCTCCATTTCATTAAGGGAATTTTTTGTTTTCTCTTTTAGGGCCTCTATCATCTTCACAAAGTTGTTTTTGAGGTTGTTTTCTTCTGGATCATCTGCTTTGGGATATTCAGGTCTTGTTGTAGGATTACTAGGTTCTGATGATACTATATTGCTCTTTATGTTATTTAATGTGTCTTACAGTGCCATATACCCATTTCTTCTTTTAATCCAAACAGGTAGAGCTCCAGGTCACTCTTCTTCCAATTATGCAGGTATGGCCTCTGGCTCCTGTGGTTGCTCTTCTTCTCAATCGGTCCAGGAGTGGGTGTATCACTCTTTTGCTTCTTAAGGACATTAATTTCTTTCATATGACCCACCTCTTACTAATCTCATAACATAGTTACCATTCAAAAGGCTTCCCCTCTTAATGCCATCAAATTGGAAGTTATAACATAATCATGAATTTGGATCATAAATGAATATTAAGATCATAACACATATATACAGGGCATTGTAAGGCATGAAGCTATAGGATCTAATGTATTCCCTGCTTGAATTTGATCCTACTTTGACCCAAACCCATTCCTCTCTTTGAAAATGGAAACATTTTGCATTATGATGTGGATAAGAGCCTTTTGGCAACTAAAGATGGAATTTTATAATTGAGTCAGATACAAGTGGGTGTCAAGTTATCAAGGTGTGGATTTGTGGTGGTTGCTCTGGATGATTGTCAATTTGAATAGACTGGGGAAATTCTAGCTGATTAGAGAAGTTAGCCTCTTGATGTATCTGTGTGGGTTTATCTAGGGATTATTATGTAGAAAAGGAAAACTTACTCAGTAAGTCTATATCCTATAGACTGGCCATCTAGATGGAATCACAAAGAGAAAGACAAACTGCAGGTATTATCTCCCTCTCTGCTTACTGACTAAAGCTAACAATATTTGCTCTCTCGTGATCAGCTGAAACTATGAGCTGTGATAAATCCTATCTCCTTTCACTTTCTTGGGTTTTTGGTCATGCTGACAAACAGTTGATGAGCACATTATTCTTTTCAGATATCAATACATTTCTGACTAATCACTGAATCAGTGAGCTAATATGAATAAATGTGTATTAATAATGATGCTTGCTTTTAAGTAATCATGAAGCTTATTGGCACTGGGTGCACTTCTGTTGTGTCCTCAGGCAGCCAGTCGCATCAATAACTCACTCACAAATCACAAATGACCCCATGGATAAAGTTAGCTCCATTTAATGTCTTCCCCTTCAACTCTGATGTAGCATTACATTTTCATCCTGTGCTCAAATAACATATCAGAAGCAACATACTTTCTATTTACAAATACTTTATGCTGTTTCCCTTTGCTTTTCTGCTTGCTTTTCCATTAATGATCTTCCTTTCATTTCAGCCTTGCAAGGATTAAATTACTCTCTCCTCCCTCCCTCCCTTTTCTGAGATCTATCTATATTGCATTCCACCCTCTTGCTTGAAAGGGGATCTGCCCTTACATAAAAGACAATACTGAATACTATTTAGTCATGATAAATGGAGTAACTTAAGCCCACAGGATTTTTATCTTTGAACATATTTTCACTCTGACATCTTGAAAATATTTTGTGATGCAATTATCTCCACAAGTATTCATAAGCTGCTTTTTCCATTCCAAATGTAATATTCCAAATGGAGCTTCAAATTATTACCCTGATAACCATTGCAGGAACTCCTTTTCCATGTAGGATACTTTAAAGATATCATAAGTACTGAAGTATATCGAGGAATCTTGTTCACTGAGTTATCAAGCTTAAGAAAATTGTGCAAACTAGAAATATTATAGTCCCGGGCAAGAATTTCTTCCACAGCATTTATAAGTATAGCAGGAAGTAAATAGTATTTGTAAAGTGTAAAAAGATTCTAAAGAATTTTAAAAGATGAACAAATTGTTACAAATAAGAACATTCATCATGGCATCCTCAATAGAGAGTGCTATAGTAAGCACATGGTATTGGGAGAAATGTGCAGCTTGCAAAAAACAATAGTGGCCAGCTAAGCCAAAAGGAAAGTTAAGATTGCATCATTATTAACATTACCAAAAACTATAATTAGTTTACATTTAAGGATAAAGAACATCCGCACAAACAATATAAGTGAGACTACTACACAAATGTGTTTGAAAATATTCTTGTGTGTTTCTTTTATAACGTCAGTCTAATAATAGTCTAAGTCATATGCAGTCAAGAGCAGAGAACAACGAATTAATGCTAGCTCCAGAGCTCAGTTTGCCAGTTCTCCACAGCCCAGGATCTCTTAAAAAAGGGTGCCATGCACAGGCAGGGTTTCCCACTTCTATGAATGTAACCATCACAATGTAATCAATTAGCCAGCTACATGATATCCCTATCAAGATGACACCTAATGTGTTCATATGAAGCAAAATAAATAAGTAACTCCCTTATTGTCACCTGAAGAAGCCAGACACTGAGATGAGTCTGTGTGGAGTATCCAAAGTACAACATAGAATAGATAGATGCTTGCATCTCCAAACAGCTTCTGGTTGTATTTGTCATTGTTGAATTTCATGATATGCTCAAGGTCTTCCCTCTGATGCATTAGATTCGGTCCTTTTCTCCTCCAAAGGCTAAAACTAAAAGAAGGCTTGGTTGGAGATCACGGTAAGACACATGTGAGGATAAGATTTGTGAACTATGGTGCGCCGAGCCTCAGCTAGTTCTCCCTTGATGGGAATGAACCCTGAAAGGGGGTAGCTGAACAGAAAACTACCACAATTATGAGTAGGGTCTGGGTCCTGGCCAATAGGAACACAGCTTTGTGTTTACGAATCTAACCATCATTACCTACATTTGCATGAACAACTAGTCATGAGAAAGATATACTTCTGACAGTCTCTCTATGCTGGCCCTGCTTCCCTCTCTTGGGATGTAGCATGCCCTGTTACTAATGAACCATCAGGGCTGTCTCAAACATAGCGACAGCTGCAGAGTTTTGGGTAACAGCTCTCATTCTGCTTCCCCTTCCGTTGGTCTACAGATGGCTCAAATCTGACCCCTCCAAAAACAAAACAACAACAACAAAAATCTAACCACAAGGCAATTACTGTGCTTGTAGATTTCTCATTTATAAAATGACAAGATTATGATTAGCAGAAGAGCTGGTAATTGTGGATCATGTTGAGAGTCTGACATTCATTCTGGATGTGGAGGTTTTGACACTATTTGAGGGCTCATTGCTAATATTGCATTTAGATTTATTCAACCTGTCAATCATAATACCACAGATAATAATCATAAATGCCAGCCATAATTGCTGAAGGAAGTCAGTTCTTGCAAAACTATTAGAATTTTTTTATTTTTCTTTTTAAAAATATCTTTCAACTAAGCAGGATGATACAGAACCAACATGTTTCTGTTTATTATGTGCATCTGGGCTTTTTTAATTAAATAATCTCCGAACAAGATCTTTCGTCTGAGATTTGCAGAGCATTTGAAGGATATCACTTCATTACTCATTATACTTCAAAGGAGTTGTCTCCACATACAAAACAAGGCCACGCTAATTTTGGAAAAATAAAATGTTGCTAGGATCGTAGAATATTTCAAGGAAGAACAATTCTTAGGCTGTTTGAAACCTCAAGCTGACTGGTACATATCTCCTTTTTTAGATTCAGGAAAAACTGATGTGCATCAAAGCATTTACTGGGTCATTGTCTTAATTTTGAATCTTGTGGCTCTAATAAAACACCAGACAAAAGTGACTTAAGGAAGAACACAGTTATTTGGCTCACAATTCCATTTTATAGTCCATCACTGAAGGAAAATCAAGGTGGTAGGAACTTGAGGCAAGTAGTCATATTCAGTCAAGAACAGAGAACAATGAAATAATGCTAGTTCTAGGGCTCAGTTTCCCTGTTCTCCACAGCCTAGGATCTCTGGCATAGGGATGGATGCACAGGCAGGGTTTCCCACTTCTATGAATGTAACCAAGAAAATCCAGCAATCACACGCATAGACTAGGCTAATCTGGACAATCTTTCATTGAGTTCACCTTCTAAGATGATTCAAGATTTTTGACTAGTTGATGGTTATCTCGAACCATTATAGCTGCTGAGTAAAATGGACTGCAGAATAATGTACTTTTGAGATAAAATTTACATGTAAGTCATTAGTCTTTGGTGAGTCATTGTTTCTTTTCTGTTTTGTTTTGAGTGTGTGTGTGTGTGTGTGTGTGTGTGTGTGTGTGTGTGTGTGTGTTGTGATGGTATCATTTCTAACTAAATATTTAAAAAAAAAAAAAAGAATTCTCTGATAGAAAAGAAATTTTATTTTTAAACAATACTTAGAGCACTCGGTTTATTCACAGTCTTAAAGACCCTACCAAAACAACAACAACAACAAAAATGCAATCCTTGTCTCCAGCACCTTGTCCTTGAGGAATCTTATATTGAGGATTTGTGCATGTGAAAGACTATGAATATAGAAAGTCTGTATATAATGAAAATCTCAGGCCCTGTAAATTTGTAAGTGTATAGAGTTCATATACATACACACCATGCACATACATACATGCATCATATACACATGCATAAGAATATTCTATTAGTTCATTTTGATTACTATAGTGATGAGTCAGAGTAAGTTTATAAAGAAATGAGTTTGATAAAATGAATTCAATCACAGTATTAAGAGGTACCTGTTTCAATAGCACTGGGCAGTTTCTAGCAAGGCTCTACTTCAATGACTCACTTAATGGCAGATGCCAATGACACAAGAGTTTATGGGAGTTAAAAAATCTCATCTGGAATCATGAAGAAAGGAAGACTTGAATCCCACAATCCTTTGTGAGGAATCCGGCCTCCTGTTACGTAGGCTCAACCTTTAAAAAACTGTAGCAAACACTACCCTATAATAAGTGAGCTGTATTAAATGGAAGCCACATATTACTCCATCAAAAGTAATTTACAAAAAAAAATCACTTTTTTATAAAGGTTTGGAGCACATTTTGTGTTCTAGAATTTCCTGGGGAGTTGTAAACAAAACTCTACTAACCCCCAATAGGGCACTGTTTGCTTACAAAAGTGTGGGAGAAAAGCCACTTTTTTTCTTGGGTTTTCAAGACAGGTTTCTCTGTGTAGCTTTGGTGCCTGTCCTGGATCTTGCTCTGTAGACCAGGCTGGCCCAGAATTCACAGAGATCAGCCTGGCTCTGCCTCCCGAGTGCTGGGATTAAAGGTATGCACCACGAGAAAAGCCTCTTATAGAAGTACGGACGACTAGATGACTGAAAAACTTATCCTAACCTGAGCAATTCATTCAGGCTGAAACTCCAGAGCTCTCTGTATGACTTCCAGTCAACTCCACAAGTCAGGTGGATTTGTAGCTGGGGAATCTCCTCTTCCTTGTTGTCATTTTCTGTTGCTTGAACCTTAGAGAGGAGCCTTGTAAGTCTAGTTAGTCTGGAGAACTCCTGAAAAGTTTTAATAGTTTATTTCCTGAATCTCAGGAATCTACCCTCTCTTTTTAGCCAGAATGTTTCAGTTCAGAAGAAATGTGCTACACAACAATTAGACCAAAAGAGTAACTCAAGAAATAGATTAGTTCCTCATACTTTTTAGAAATTCCATTGTTCATATGCATATGTGTCTGAGTTTCTAATAGTAGATATTCTTAGTTTTCATAAAATAATGTATTCAAAGTAATATATTAACCTTTGTTTGCAGGAATCCAAGTAGCCACCACAACTAGTCACTTTCAGCAAAGATTAACTATGTACATTTATAACATTTTAAAAGAGGTTCTAATCATATACAATCAAGAACTCTTAACATCAAAAGCTAAAGCCTTACTTTAGTAAAAAAATTTCATGTAAATACTGTAGTAATAAAATTAACTAGTTAATTAATTAATATGGCCCTGTCCTTCATATCAAATAACAATAAGATGTTAACATGAAACATAAAAATAAGCATACATATACTTCAAACTGTGTACTTATATACTTAAGGACTAGGTTATTCTGGCTTCAATTAAAGTTGACCATGCCTTTAAAAATGAGAAATGTGTTGAAGTCCTTCCCACAATGGGAAAAGGCAAGACAAAGTTGAGAGGGCACACAAGCTCAGAAAGGAATAATTCAAATAGTAAGAAAAGAGGCTGAATTTTTATTCAGAAACAAAATGTTATAATCGGAGAAATTTTCATGTAGCTAAGTCAAAACCATCACTGAGTCAGAATAGAAATCGTTGTGGCTCTTTTGGTGTTTAAAACAATCATGAGAAAAATGAGTTTCATATGAAAGATCTGTTCATTTAGTCTTGTTTGGAGGAACTAAGATCTCTAGACCTTCCATCTATAATGAAGAATGAAAGCAGCTGTTTCAGAATCTATGCTAAAATGACCACACTGACCCTTGCAACAAGCCTGAATGATAGGAGCAAACAAATCGAACATGTTTTCCTATTTTGTAAGTATTCAGCTCTTGTAAGATGAATGTATATCCAAATCATTTCTCATTTCTGAAAACTGGTCTCAAGGACCAAAACACAGCAAGACAGACTGTGACACTCCACACTCCACACACCATGGACAAGTGAATGAGATCAAGTCCTTGATGCTCAAGTTATTTTATTTAATCTTTATAATTGTGACCTCGGATGGCCAGGTGCATTATCTTCTGAGATTAGCTAACCAACGTTTCTGAGTGGTCTATGTTCCTTGGCTTTTGTTAGATTCATAAGGGTTTCCATTAATCTTTACTATAAAATATGAAAGTCATAAAATGCATTCTTAGAAATCCCCTGGATTCCATACATATTTCTCCTTGCTCTCATTAGCAGTAGTGTATCCCCCACCCCTTAGATCTGTTACCTCCTTTATTCCTGCAGGCACAGTGATACAAGCTGAAATAAACAGATGACAACCTCTACTCCTAATCTTTAGTGTAATAGTTTTCATATCTGCTAGTGAACTCATTCCCTTTCTAAGAAATGAAGGCCTTTAACAAAGCAGCACTTGATTTAAAGAGAGATGAAGTGAAAACTCACAAATTGGGTTAGTGAAAAAAAAAAAGAGTCACAAACACAGCATGAGCACACATGTTTATAGTAAATATAGAAGAGAATTTAATGGAGAAACATGCATGTTTAAGTTACTGGAGAGCTTTCAGACTAGAAAAGTAGTAGAGCATATGCCCTCTCCGAAGTTCATGATTTTATTGCCAAGGCAGTGTATAATACATGGTCTTAATGTTCCCTGGCCACAAGGCTACCAGGACCAGAAGGCTGGAAGTCTGAGAACATGTTAAGACAGCAAATGAGCCATGAGACAATAATGTTAGCCTGTGAGGAACTAGGAGACACTGATTTTTCATAAGAAATGAGAAGCTTGGCAAGATAACTCTGCTGGTCCCAGGTATGGACTACATAGAATGAACCTCAATCATCCAGATCTGAAAGTTTGCAGAATGCAGGCGTGAGTCAAAGGACTTTTTTCTGTGTATAAGAGTTCATTCCAGCTGTGCCATCTGTCTCAGAACCTTCCAGCACAGAGGAGGTATTAACTTTGCCATAGGGTTCAATGATGTAACAGAAGGGTAACATATGTCATTAATTTTTTCCACTTATATTATTAATTAGCTAGTACAGAATGGGTAATTTGTAAAAAAAAAAAATTGGTTATTTTATGGTTCTGAAGTCTAGGACATACAAAAGAACTATGTTAAGATCTTCCCAGCAACAGGTGCAGACCTTCTTATGTGGTAGACAGTATCATCTAGCAATTCATAAAAACCTTCCTTTTAAAACAAAAACACTCTTCCTATATCTTTTAACTCATTAATATATGAAAGAGTTCACTTTCTCTCCCTCCCTCCCTCCCTCCTCTCTCTCTCTCTCTCTCTCTCTCCCTCTGAGTTTCTTTATGTAGCCATGGCTGTCCTGGAACTAGCTCTTTAAACCAGGCTGGCCTTGAATTCATAGAGATCTGCTGGCCTCTGCCTCGCCCAGTGCTTGGATTAAAGGTGTGCATAAGGAAGAGTTCTGATAATGACTCAATTAACTCTAAAATAATATATGAATCTAACTTGCATTTTTAAAACTCTCTTACTATTTCTGTACCTGTCTGTCTGTCTCTCTCTCTGTCTTTGTCTCTGATCTCTGTCTCCCCCGACCCCTGTGTGTGTGTGTGTGTGTGTGTGTGTGCATACATGCATGCAAGTAGTGTATAAAATTATATAAATTTGGGGGGCATATTTGCCTATAAGTATTCTTCTGGAGGCTGTCTATCTACTCTTTTTGAGACAAAATCTATCACTGAACCTCAAGCCCACCTTATAGGTTAGATTGTCTTATCAGTATTTCCTTGGGACCTACCTGTCTCCCAGGATCTCTCAGCACTGCAATTACACATTTATGGCCTTTGATCGGTTCCCTACATTAAAATGCAGGTCTTCATGCTTACACTTTACACACTTTGCCAACTCTCAAGTCAGAAGAATCCAATATTTGTACCTAGGAACAGTAGTTAGCTTTCAACAAGAAATTTAGTGGCGTCTGCACACAGTGCTCCTCTTTTCCTGGTTTAATTCTGGGATTACAGTCTTCTGACTAGGAAAAAAAACAAAGGTGATGTAGAAGAAATGATGCACTGCATAAATGTGCTTGCCATGAAAGCCTGATGACCTGAGTTCAGATCCCCTAAACCCATGTAAAAGCTAGATATATGGTATATATTTGTAATCCCGGCATTCCTAGAGAGATGGGAAGCAGTAAGGAAAATCTCCCAGAAGCTAAATGTGCCAGTGGCAAAAAAAAAAAAAAAAAAAAAAAATGCAAGAAAGACCCTGCCTCAGATATGTAAAGACAAGCTAACTCCTAAGGTTGTCCTCTGACAACCAAACATGTAGTGTGACACACACACACACACACACACACACCACACACACACACACACACACAATACACACACAATCAAGCACACACACAGGCACACACCCACATCACTCCCACACACAAAATATGTTTTAAAAGAAAGAAAATAATAATGGAGCTACATACCATTCACTGTTTTAAAGCAACTTTTGCATACTGTCGGTGTCAACTCCAAGTTTGGAACTTGTGGTCTCCTAAGTGGCCTCAATATAGAATCTTCAGCCATTCCACTATCTGCCAAATCACTTAGAATATTGATATGGACTCCTTGTCACTTTTCTGGGGTTCTCAGCTAAGACAATGTGGAACTAAATGGGGTGAGCATAAGATGCTATACTGTTGCGTATGTGGCAGTTCTGGACGAGGTAAAATGCACATAGAAAGCCAATTCTGAAACATCTACCCAGGTTCTGTAAAAGTGAATTTTCTGCACCAAATGTTGATTCTGCTCTCAGAAGCTCCATGTACAATTCATAGCAACTGGTTTTTATCTTATTCCTACTTATCTTTAGAAAGTCCACTTATAGGGTAGGACCTTGAACTTTGATAGGGTTTACTTCCCACTTTGCACACACTTAGGAATTAAGCAATGTTGCCTGTTCTTGTTACATCCAATTCACCAGATTTCATCAGTATGAATGTTCAAGAATGGGGCAGAGTGCTACAGAGTGCCTGGATGAAGTCCCTGCGAACTCCAGCATTACACAGCACAAGAAAGTTGAAAGGGCTCTAAGGTATACCCATACCTTTAGAACATCCTTCAACCCACAGTACTCTAATGTATATAAAGATGGAAAATGAGCTTTTGGGTCATCCTTTCAAATGATTACAGTGAAGAGTGAATCATTTTTCCTAACAAACAGCTTTGTACTCAGTGCCAAAGACTGCCTTGGTTTATTTTGCTCAGGGGACATATCTGGACCTGGAGTTCAGGTTGCAATAACTGTAAAAGTTGAAAACAACCCACAGTCATTCTCTATGTCTTCTTTCTGCCTTTTTGTAGGGCATTTGTGGAGGAGCTCTGAATTTTTCTATCATTTAATGCCTAGAGAGAAAACCTTCCATGCACAGAGTTGACTAAGCTGTGGTTCTGTTTTTGATTTATTATTTAACAGAGAATGGCCTGTCCAAGAGCTAACACTTAGCCCTAACATGAAGATGAAGATGAGGATTCTGACACAGAAAAATGACAAGTTTGACTCCATGGAACCCATGGACACACTTTGAGGGGGGGTTGACTCAGAATTGCATTCATCAGTTGTAGCTAGATTTTTTCTGCCTTGCCCACAGTCAGGACAAATCTTTGTCACCCACCAGTCCCACAGCCACTCAGACCCAACCAAGTAAACATAGAGACTTATATTGCTTACAAACTGTATGGCCATGGCAGGCTTCTTGCTAGCTGTTCTTTTATCTTAAATTAACCCATTTCTATAAATCTATACCTTGCCACGTGGCTGGTGGCTTACCGGCATCTTCACATGTTACTTGTCCTGGCGGCAGCTGGCAGTGACTCCTTCTGCCTTCTTGGTTTTTGTTTGTTTGTTTGTTTGTTTGTTTGTTTTTTCTCTTCTCTGTTAGTCCCACCTATACTTTCTGCCTAGCCACTGGCCAATCAGTGTTTTATTTATTGACCAATCAGAGCAACACATTTGCCATACAGGACATCCCACAGCATGCCCCCCCTTTTTTTTAATAAAGGAAGGTTTTAACCTTAACAAAGTAAAATTACATATAATTTGGGAATTTGGGCGTAGCTTCTCTTACTACTTTTTGTTGGAGGGGGGAGCTGTATCTTATGGGGACACAAAGAAAATTTTAGGATTATGGAATAGTCCATGAGGCTGTATTGTCTGAGCCAGTTGTCTTTAAACTGTTTTGGATGTTGGATCATCTGGGCCATGGTGTCATTGGAGACCTTTTAGGGGGTCTTGGCTGGTCAAATCTGATGTATCTTAATCTGGAACAAATCCATAGCCTCTGGCTTTCTGTGGGAACAAAAGCAGAGTCTCCTTTCTAAAGCAACACATCCTTACATCCAAATTTTGAAGTCAAGGTGTCTTTAAAATATATGTATTGGTTTAACTCAACATCTTTTACGATCAAATGTTTTTTTGTAGTTAAAAATCTCAAAGACAACACAATCTAGATTTTCTGTGTAATATTTATCTTTACGTGGCTTATTTTTTATATTAATTTTATTGTTTTTTAAAGACTTTATTTTTTAAAACTATGTATTTGTTTATATAACTGTATATATCACCTTTTGTCTCTTTTAAGCCTACTTATATTTTACATACATTGTAAACTATTACATCTGAATCTGTCTTATTGTGAATCTATTGTTTTAAACTGTAGCATTTATAAGACTGAAAGGGAGCTATTGCTGTTGTCTCCGCCCACCTCAGCTTCCCAACATGGCGGTGGTAAGTTTACCACCAGCTCTGGGAGCTATCGTGGGTCTACGTTTTTATCCACGCAGCGTGTAGCCCAGAAACCTCTTTTTTTTTGTTTTTGTTTTTGTTTTGTTTTGTACTAGCAAAGGCTAAATCCACCACGCAGCTTAATTTGTCACTTGTAGAGGCCTCATTCCCAACATATTGTAGGTCGAGCATGCACATCAGGAACCTGCCACAGTAGCTCAAACATGTAGGCTGCTGCTAACTTGAAAGAAACAACTGGGAACCGTTTTTCAGGAATCTTTTTACTCAGGTTTTAGGTGGAAACCCTTGCCAACACATCTTGGTGTATTGTAAGTGTTTCACGTCAGCAGAGAACAATGTCAAGAGTGAGCCAATGCCTGGACACTTTCGTTTCTCTGGTGTAGAATCAGAAGCTCCTTCAAGGGTATGCTTGGAGAGACAGTTATAATCAGGACACAGGAAAATGTTGCAGGACCTTCTTCAATAGCACTGAGTGTCCACTTCAGTCAAAGAAATCTGAGGGATGGTCTTACTTGGCTATGGGAATTGGGTGAGAGATATTACATGAGGTTTCAAACCTACAGGTTAAGTAATGTCAAAACTCAGTCATTAACTATCAATGGCCCAGATCTCTCTAGATTAAAACAGGCTGCATGACAATGTTGTTTGCTTCCAGTCACAGTAATTGAGCCATTCTTATCTTTTAACTGACCTCTATCACTCTTAGCCCCCAAATTAATGTTAAAACTGCATAAGGTACCTTGAAGACGGCAGTTCTCACCACCATCTCCAGACTTCTAGTAAGTGACAATTTCTTTAGAAGGCTGTGTCGTATGATATTTTGTTTGTGTTCTGAAAAATAAAGTTTGCCTGGAGATCCGAGGGTGGTGCTAGCCACTAGTTAACCATAGAGGCCAGGCCATGGTGCCACATACCTTTAATCCCAGCACTTGGAAGGAGAAAACAGAAAGATCAGAGAAGCAGAACAGCTGGGCACCTAGAACCTTCTTACCTCTATGAAATCTCAGATCAAAATGGGGGTGATCCTGTCTTTACAAATCCTCAGACTGAATTGCAGAGATCCTGTCTCCACCCACTTTAAAGTCCTCTCTCCACCTTCCTAGTGCTCAGATTGAAGACGAGAGCCTCCCACGTATGTGATGGGATCAAAGGTGTGCACCATTACTGCCTGGTTCTGTTTCTCTTTTAGACTGAATCAATCTCATGTAGTCCAGGCCTTGAACTCCTAATGTTCCTGCTTCCTCCTTCCAAGTTGGGATTAAAGGTGTGTGTCACCATGGCCTGGCCTCTATGGTTAACTAGTGGCTAGCTCTGCTATCTGATCTCCCAGCAAGCTTTATTTGTCAGAACACAAATGAAACATCATACAACGTGGCTGTTAGTTTCCCCTTAGAGCATTTATCAATGCCTCATGAATGGGAGTGTTTTCTACAACTGCTATGCCACATTTTGAGAGGGAAAGTAAGCAAGTTAAATGTAATATTGTTTTCCTAACATTGCCAAATTTCTAAGTCTGTTGTATTTCTTCTTCTAAATAATTAGAGGGAAACTCTAGCATCTTAACCTCATTAACCACAGCTCTTGGAACCAATGCTCTGGTCAGTTAACCAAGCAAGCTGTTAGGGCCATTTCCAGCTGATCCACTTAATAAATTCAATACTGCTGTCAACAAAAAATCCCAGGCTAACTTTATATTCCATTTGTAGTCTAAACTTTGTAGACTAAATATAGTCCTTATATCCCATTTATAGTCTAAAAACTTAGTCTAAATTACTTAAGATCCATGTGTATAGAGATCTCTAAGTTCCACTATATGTGGTTCCTGCAATCCTTGTGGGATATATGCTGTCTTCTCCCAAGGTAACTAGTTACCTCCTTTGATGTTGCAGAAATGTGACTTGAGTTTTAGGCCTTTATAGGTAAGAAAATGTGGTTTAGAAGTAGATGTGGAAGATACAGACCATAAGGAAAAGGGAATCTTTACATTGGAAGATAAATTTTGAGAATTAGTTTTAGGATTCAGTTCCTTATAAAAAGTTCAGCATTGCTCAACTATTTTTTTCCCCTAATTTAACTTCTTTATTCTTTGTGGATTTCATATCTGTATCTCAATCCCACTTTTCTCCCCATCCTTTCACATCCACTCTGTCCTTGCAACCTCTTCCAACCAAGACAACAAAATAAAATTTAAAAGAAATATCTCATCGTGGAAGCTGTAGTGTGACACAGTGAGTCACACAGTGTACCCTTTAGTTCATACATCCTTACTTTCAAGTGTTCATTGCAATGAATCATTGCCCACCCTCAAGTGTTCCTTTCTATGTCTATGAATCATTGTTCTCTCACTAGTGTTCTGACATTAACAGAAGAAATTTAGCAAAGATATCTGAACAATTTTCTTCAAAATTCTCCAAACTGTACCATAAGACTTTAGGCTTGAGCTGACCTTTGACTACACACACCCCACATCTATAGTACATTTTTAAGGACCACTTAACACTGTAATGAAGTCCATTGATACTTTATCTGTGATTTGAACTGAGAGTTAAAAGCCTTTTGACTTTTTTTTTCATCTTTGAAGTCTTTGAGTGCCTTTTCCAAAGTTTTTCCAAACTCTAGCAAACTTATAATCCTTGTCACTGTTGTATCGACAGAGTACAGCAGAATACTGAGCTTTCTTAAGCCTTGATAACCAAGGTAGCTGCATTGCTGCTGTGTGCCATGGATTACTTGTACTCCCTCTTTCTTCCTGTAAGCAGACATTCTTACTCTCATGATGTGACAGATAAACAACTTCAGGCTCCAAATCCTTTTTGAGACTTTGTCTTCTGGGACAATGCCTTATGGACAAAAATGGTCTGTACATTAGAACCTTATTAACAAATACACTCTGAGTTTCATTATTATTTATTTATCTTTACTTTCATTTTGGTTTTCAGGGCAGGGTTTCTCTGTGTTGCCCTGGCAGTCCTGGAACTCATGGAGATCTGCTTGCCTCTACATCTCCATGTCGGATTAAAGGCGTGCACTACCACAGTCTGCCCAGCTACACTAAAACAGTAATGTGAATCAGAGAAATCCTGACAGGAAATCTAAGAAGACAGTAAAGCCAACCAGAGAATAGTGATCTGAGAACAATCCTACTACATGAGGAGCAAAACCAAGAAGCAGTTTCCTGGGTACCAGGCAGAGGTAGGGAGTATGGGTGTTGAGCTGTGGGACCAAGACCAGCTCCTACCACATATGGTATTTAAAGCAAGGCAGGAGAAAAAGTACTACCATTGGTCCCCCATCTCCTGGTATTAGCCTCTATTTTCCTACCAGTGCTAAGAGTTTATGTACCTCTGATACTGCCTACATCTTTTTAGAATTGGATAAAGATCCTCCTTGATAAAATAGACCCCAAGTTTGCAAAGAACAGGACAAGTGGTTGTGTTCTACAAAGCTGAATGATTGATCCAACAACAGAAACTGTTCCTTCCTCTACTTCAGATTGGAATTATTTGGCCACACTGGGTCACCTCCCTTGCTCAGCAAAGAGAACATCAAGCTGTATGGGTTATATGTATATGACAAACACATTAGAAGAATGAAAACAGGTTAAGGATAGAATAGGATGGTTGGCAAGGACTTAAGAGGAAATGGACCTCAACTCATAAAAAGTGAAGTCAAATATGAATAATTGGTGAATTTATTGATAAATGGGAGTGTGATTGAGATTCAAATACAGGGAGCAGCCAGACAAAATTGATTAAGGATTTCTGTAGGGTACAGTGGTCATAACTACTAACTTTTATCCAGGATAAAATATGGCAACCTAAAGAAGTATTAAATATTTTTGGATTATTGCAATAAAGTTATCTTCCTGATGGCCATGAGGAGATGAGATTTGAAGAAGTTAAGCAGTTAGCAAATACAGAAAAATTAAAATTTGTCCAACATAGTTTACCAGCAGGAACTATGGAAGCCAATGTCAATATAGATCATGAAAATTAAGCTGGAAAAATCACAAGCATTTGACTCTCTCAAATGAGGGAAAGCTAAGTGAATGGGAGATGAGTCTGGATACCCTGATGTGTCTTTAGTGACGTATCTGAAACTGTCAACTGTGCTGTACATAATTAGTAATAAGAATGCTGTAAATGTTTTTTATTCTATTTTCCATCCTGAGTAATTCAAACCAGCATGTGGGACACATGGGATGAGAAAAAAAAAAAAAAAAAAAAAAAAACTTCTAAATTACACACAGGTTCGCATATTGGCTCCTTGCAGGATAAACTGTGTTAAAAATACAAATTCCAGAATGTCAAATCCCTAAGGGAGTCATGTCTCTCTTACTTCTCAGTTTTTTCCCTTTTCAGATTACATAAATACCAATGGCATTTGTTGCTGAGATTCTTTGGAATTTTTCTTTGTTCCATTCTGCACATTGTCATTACCGAACTGTTATAGCCTGGACTCCCATTAGCATCTAAAGTTGTTGTTAAATATTGTTTTCCAATTAGACTACTCTTTCCAAACCATTCTAGCCCCGGGAAAAATTAATTCTGGTGTCTAAAGAGGCTTTGGTTGTATATCAAAAGAAAAGAGACATGTGATCATTGAACTCTCAAGGGGAAGAAGCCTAGATTGCCTCGGTTTTACTTTCCCAATTTAATAGACCAGGAAACACAATAAAGACATTTGGTCATTTTTTCCAGGAGTGCATGGGTCATTAGCAACACAACTGGGTCGGGAACTTTTTTTTTTTATACAATCTAGAGCTTATTCTTTCTGGACTACTTCAATATCAAAAGTTATTGTTACTTGAAGCACATTATAATTGTTCTTGCTCATGGTCACACAGTTACCAACACCTTACAGTGTGTTTTCCATAAGAAACAAAGACAGGACTGTTCCACCCAGAAGATAACCCAGGCCTCCCTCTGTTCACCTTCAAGATATTTACATTCAGACTCTTCAGTGTCACCTTTACAAGTTTTCTCCTTGTCTGTGTAAATTCCTTTCAAAACGTTTTAGCTGCCCCTTCTCTTTCCTTCCTTGCAAGCGAAACATTTAAAGATTTTATTCACAATGTAATTATGTTATCTTATGCAAATTTCCAGCTGAATGTACCACAGCAGATAGGAAAGATAAAGATGCAAAGCCACACATTAACACAACTGAAATGGGAATTGACACACATGGGGTGGGCGGTATCCAACTCTGCCCAAGTTGACCAAGGCCTGAAGAACATTTGGGGTGTCCTGCTCTGTCCCTCTCTCATTCCTACAAACAGGCAACACTTCAGGTACTAGTGTGTCCTTCTTGCACAGGGGTCATGCTAATCTCCACTGTATCATCTTACTCTAGGGCACAGTCACAGTGTGTGAAAAGAAGAGTCCTTCAAAAGTACTTTCTTTAGTATGAAAATCAGAATTAAAAATGCATTTTTAAAAGATTTAACTTTGTGCATGAGGGATTTGTCTGCGTATATGTAGGTATACCACGTGCTTGCCTGGTACCAGGGGAAGCTGGAAGTGGATGTGGGATCCTCTGGAACTACAGTTAGGGTTGTAAGCCGCCATACTGTGTCAAGGAGCACACCCTTCCTCTGAAGAGCAACAAATGCTTCTGTTAAGCCATCTCTCTAGCCCCACATTTTGTTATTAATTGACAAGATCTTATTCATCAGTTAAAGACATCAGGGATTGACAATTTCAGATAAAAAAACAAAATTTCAACAAAAATATAATGTTGCATTTCTTCTAACCCATTGCTATTCAATAATATTTGAGGTTGGTCCTATAAGAAAACAACTCAAATCTTTCAAACCAAAATGTTGAAGGAACGGTTCTGCATCCCCAAACTGGAAATAATGTTCTACAATCCCAAAGTCTTTTAGAAATCTAAGTGGCTCACAAAAGTCAGATTGCCCTCTCTGAGTGTCCCAAAGCATCCTGTCCCGGGCTATGTTTAGGCCCTTCTATTAATGTATCCTAACTTGCCATGAGAGTGTCTCTACAGCAAAGACATGCAGATGAGACAGAGAAGAAACCAGGGACAGCAGCGTGGTGCTCTTGAGGTTTGATTACACCTAGGTTGAGTCCCGGCTTGGTCCCTTGCCCTTGAGTGCCCTTGGCAATGACTTAACTGAAGATTTCCACAATGAATAAGTTCAGTTTGAGAAAGAGAGAAGACAGCATGTACCTGGAGATAACTGAATCACAGGCTGGTTTTTATTTTCTTTTTAAGCTTTATAATTCTCCAAATTGTGACCCTTAGTACCTTAATTTTCCGGATGGCCACATTAATAGCTAAGGAAACTAACCAAGAATAGACAGCTTCTAAATAAATAACACTTCCTAAATTCAAACCCCCATTTTACCTTGCTAAAAATCAATGTCAATCTTCATAGTGCCATTTGTGAAGATTTCTTAAGTTCAGGTGGTACTCATTGTTTACAGAGAAATTTGGGGTTGTTTTATTTTATTTTTTAGTTCTCTTCTCTTTGTATTTGTCAGTAATTTTAGTTTTCCCAAAACAATTTAGACTTCTTTCTGTCGATTTTCAATGATATATAAACTGAGGAAATATAGTGTTGTGACAGCAACATGTTGCCATGGACCCTATTTCTAGGGTCTAGGCTGTCCCTCTTCATATTCTTAACCCTTTCTCTAGAGTCTTTCAACAAAATGCTTTAATAACAGACTCACATTTTACAGCTCCTCTGAGGTCCCCCCTTCCACTTCGGGTTCTCAGGAGACAGGCACATGTTTACTTTCATAAACAGTTTAGTGTCTAATGTTACAGAAGGTGGTGGTGACACACTTAAATCGGGTATTTTGTGAGCGAAAGATTGGACCCTCTCTGCCGGAAGGCCACTCACAACAGGACTTTCTCACCCACCCCTTGCCGTGACAAGCCTTAAAGGAATCTGGCCTGCGGAGTGTCTGGGTTCTGTGTGAGGCTGGTGTCAAAGCAAGTCCAAGCAAGTTCTCCGAAGTGCAGCCTTCACAACATCGATCAACTCAAAAACATTTCTTCAAGGCACCACCCATCGTTTCCGGTGGGAATCCAGGGAAACGATCCTCTTGGAATTAGCGTGTAAGTGGGAGAGGGTGTTAGATTTGTGCCATCAGAAGATTCATGGGGGAAGGGCAAGGCCAAGATGGGAAAATGAATGCCATTACCACCAAAATATTCTTTTCAAGGATGAGGGAGTATACCCTGCAGCTGCACTACTCAACATATTTTGCATATTTACATACACCAAGTATTTCCTCACAGGCCTATGTTTGTTTAAAATCCCCCACAGAGCTGTCTGGTAAATCTGTCATTGTAGAAAGTTATTTGCTTAGTGAAGTTTACAAAGCTGTTTTCAAAATCACACACATACACACACACACACACACACACACACACACACACACGCACACACATGCACATACACACACGTACACACATGCACACGTTTGTGCATAATCAAAAGCGTCACTGTCATTAACCACATTGTAAAGAGATCTGGATTAATCTTATTTTTCGTCTCATGCTTAGAAATAAAATGACAGAGCCTAAGATCAAAGAAATGGAGAAGAAAAACATTAGTTGAAGCTAAATTCTTTTTTCAAGTTAAAAATTCTGTACAAAACAAAATACAAATTAACATCATTCAGTAATCCTTGGTTAGTCCTACACTGTCAAAATTGAATTTTCTTAATTGCTATTATCTTTGATCTCTGACTTATAAATACTTTCACCCAACTTTAGTAAGATCTAATTGGCAAAACAAAAATTGTATATATTCAGTGTATACAGGATAATTTGATACACACACATTGAACAATAATTACTACAGTCAAATTCATTAACACATCTATCACTAAATGTGCTTTGGTTTTTGTAAGAAAACCCAGCACTACATAGATTTCTCATATAACTGATTTCTTTTGGAAACTTAAAACACCACAAAACCACACATAAACACATAACTCATTCGAAAAAGGCTAGGGAACTTTCAACAGAAGAGATTGGGTATTTTCCTTTTAGCAAGATCCACAAGAAAAGGATAGAGTATCATGCTTAAGAGGGAACAGATTTTGTGTTTTTTGGCAACATACTAAATCCTCTGTTGCTATATTTGGTTCTCTGTAAATAGTGGCTTGTACAAGTGCAAGGCAAGGATCAATGCTGGTGTTCTTCATTCAGCCACAGCCAAACTTGGTATGGAAAGTGGAGCTCTTGTGTTTGCCTGTTGATTCCAACAGGCTTGCAGCTCATTTATTGATCAGCAGCATTCCACAGTATGGATTCCTGCTTTGCTTTTTAAATCTATCAATTCATGCATGCTTTTCTATAATAGTTTTCCTCTGCTTAACTGACAGCAGATGGAATGATTCAATCTGGACAGAAGTGTTAAGACTTCACCACATCAATGTGGTTATCTTCCACTATTTAGTCAAATAGATGCTTGGAGAACTGGCACATCACAGGATGGGCATAAGCCCCAACCCCCAAGCAAAAGGCCTAAATGGTTGTTGGTTGTCCTCAGAGAAAACACTTCAGTAAGAAATCTAAGACTGTTGTCCACTCCTTTGAGTTCTGGTTGTGACCTCTTGGATTCTCCAGCTCCACAAAAAGTCCCAAACACTTCATGAGACATTTGAAGAAACAGCAGAAATGTCTTTGATGCCCAGTTATCTAAAGGGAAGACCCATACAAACACCTAAGCAAAGATAATTATCCGTTAATTTCTGATGAAGTTGTAAGTCTTCTCTGGTCATAAACTGACTTTAAGAAAACCACTAAAGGCGATAAATAATTGTGGTAGAATAAGATGTGTTTACATTCTTTCCCCCAAATTTGAGAACACATATCTCATACAGAAATAGGGATCTTACAGATGAGGGCTGTGAAATAACAAACACTAGTCTAAATTCTACAAGTAGAGCTAATTTGTAACCACAAAGGGGCCTTACCTATGCAAAGAGGAGGTGGAAGAGAATGGGAGAGTACCACCAGGTGAGGGGGACTGGTTTTGAATAAGGATGAAGGGACCAGTGCTGAAGGACTGTGGAAACTGAAATCAGAAAGGACACAGATGTTCTCTAGGAGCTTGTGAACAAGCTGCAGCCTGTGCTTTGTAGCCCACCATGACAAATCCTGTGCAAGATGCCCAACAGGTGCAGAACTGTAAAATAATCTGTTTGTGTTGTCTTAAGTCATTATATTTGTAGTAAATTTTTAGAGCAGCCATAAATCCCTCTTATACTACCCTAATCTACGTCGGACTGTAATGGCAGCTGTGCCAAGTTATTTCACCTGCATTGCTGGAGGATATTCTGATTTAAGACTGCTTTCCAAATTCACATTTCCATATTAAAGAACAATTAATAAGAAAAAAAGAGAGTCTACGTAGTGAGTATTATTCCTTCATAATAGAAACTCTTAAAAACATCTTCTCCAGGGCCACTTCTTTCACATCAGTCAATTGCACAAAAGTTCCCTTGTTTGTTGTTGATTTGTCTTTTGATATTGCTTATAGAAAATTCTATGCTGACAAATGTGGAGATAAAATTGTAAGGACATGTTCCCCAAAGGGTCAAACAAATACCTTAGAAGCATCATACTGAAAAACTTCTCAAGACTCCTGCTGTTATGTCATTAATCCATTTCACTTGCTCTTCCATTATAAACATCTGTTTCCTAATCCACTCCAAACTGTAACAAATAAATGTCATGGCTCTGGAAATTAACCTCATAGTTTATAAAATCTAAGATGTGATTTTCAAATGATATCTACAAGTATTTTAAACACAGAGGAAGCAGGTTTAGTTACTAGAAGTGCAGACCCAATCATTAAAGTCACATTAAATTATTTATTGAGCAAATTACAGAAAATGACATCTGTTTTCTCTTACAAAGGTTTCCATGATTTTATATGAGTGACACAGACAGGAGTCCTGCTTTTGAAGTATAACAATAAAAAAATCACATGATTTTACAATAATAAAGTCAAGATTTAAGAGATATACATTATTCATTAGTTAACAATGACAGCATAGTAGAGATTACTCGACTTCCCTTTCTGGACATGTGAAATCAAGGTGTGGTGATTTCTCACAGAACTAACAAACCTGGAATCTCACTGTATGTCAATGCTGTAAGATATGAGTCCTATTATTAGTTTTCAGTTTACCTTATTGAGTGATAAATATAAAGTTTATCATATTGTGTATCTTTCTCTTTACAAAAGCATTTCACCTTACCTAGCTGTACACAATGAAAACAAAAGGAATCCATGTTTCCCTTTAAATATATGCATTTTAAAATGAAACCAAGAACTCACATGAAGGTTTCCCTACATCATACATCTTGAAAAATACCTATATGGAATAGTGTTTGTAAATCGGATAGGATGTCCACAAGTATACATCTCCTACACATGAAACCAAGAGTGTACAAATCATTACCTTTGGCTCTAGCCACAGCACAGAACAAAACAAAACAAAACAAAATCTACCTCTATTGTATAAAGAGAAAAGTTCACATCTTAGGTAAAAAGGAAGAAAACCTAATTAAGAATTTTATATTCTAAAGGAACTAATCTTAGGCTAAAATTTAGTAGTCAGAAATCATTCAAAAAGAAACTTATTGGGGCTGGTGTGGCCCTTTCTAGTAGAGCAGGTGTCCCTGTTGACTTACACAACACAACAAAATTGGTAAATTACATTTAAATCTATTATAATTCCTTGTAGTTTAAAAGGCAAATGTAGAAAATGTCATTGGATCAATATAAACTGGTCAAAACTTCAAGAATATTTCCTTGATTAATCACTTCACATCACAAAATGTTTCAAGCAAATAAAAGCTCATAACAGAAATTTAAAAGTTAAGACATTTAACTATAATGACTAATTTTATAGTTTAAAAATTCCCAGAAAGCACTAAGAGTAAAAATGCTATGCAATATTCTACAAGTCTGACCTGTGACCTACTGCCATGACTACGTGACCATGGCAATTAGCATTGTGAAGCTCTCGAAACTGAGCTTGCCTGGCTGGCTCCATTCATCCCCCAAACACGAAAGCCATCCTTCTTTTATAGTTTATATATGAGTTTCAGCTAGTTTGTGACACAAGTGTTAGCCTATTCTTTCTGAAATCATTTTCATCAAAGGTTTCACGTTGGGATGGTGGATTTAAAGGATTCCTCAAACTGGAGATTTTTTTTTTTTAAAGAGATTTGGTTTTCACTTGTCCCTCTTGCCTTAATATTATCTGAAAGATGTCCATTATGCACTCTGCAGGAGAGGGTTAAAAAAAAAAAAAAGACACCAAACAAGCTTAGTCCTCGGTGTCTCTTACACATTGATATCCCAGGCTGACTTCAGTTTGGGTTCCATATAGCTTCTGCTGTCCTGCCACAGCTGGGAAGGAGATCCATCACAGGAACCCTGCCTGCCATCAATACCCCTTTGTAACTGCAGCGATTGAGTGAACTCTTTCCATCTTCAATAACCGACACAGTGTCGACATCTGCTTCCAATAAAGTTGTTTCTTTTTTTTTTTTTTCTCAAATAGAGTAAATCCGCTGACTGAGATCGTAAAGGGGGTGCTTCCCCCTCCCTTTCCATGCAAGCGATTTTTTTTTCCACCATATTGTGCAACTTTTCCTCCCAGGCAAGTCAAAACAAGGGGGAGGGGGAGCTGAAAAGGAACATTCTTAGTCCGGTGCCACGGAAACACAATGTATATCTGTCAAATACAAAGTTAGGTGGCTTGATGACACCGTCCTCCTAACTTCAGAGACAGCAATGTATAGAGTTGTGAATGAATATGACTCAGACTCAGCCTGCATACCACTAAATGTTGAATTAACTTTCCTTCAGAAACACCATGTTAAAAACTCAGAGTCAATTAAGAAGTTAATACTCCGCCCCCCCACACACACACCATAAGATGAGAGAGATGCATTCTCTTTGCAATGACTCCTTACAGAAAAGCCGTCACTGGTTTATTTGGCTGCTGAAGAATGACTATGCAACATGAAGAAAAAAGGATATTTGTGAGTTCAATTTAATAAGCAACTTGTTGAACTGATGGTCATTTGTGGAGGCTGTGAGTTATTTGAACATCTATACTGTAAGTCAGGTACATCTGTATGTTTTCAAACTTTCACAGTCTTTCTTATTAGGTAGGATTATCCCATTTTTATCATGAGGTAAATAAATGAAGTTCCAAATCACACAATAAACCATGGCTAAGTCAGCATTCAATGAAGAACCAAGCTTACACTAACCCTCCTGTTCCCCTCCTCTCCTATCAGTCAAAACATGTGTCCCTGCCTTGTCCATCACTACTGCCACTCCCACTGGCTAGTTCAGCAAACACTACTTCACACGGGACAGAAATCAATTTATAAAAATGTAGTCCCTGTCACTTGAATTACAGCTACCCCTGTCAGTCACATAGTGAGCCTAAAGCTGCTTCCTTTCTCATATTCTGCAAGCTTAGAAATGGACAAACACTATTTGTAAAATAAATGACAAGCTCATATAGGCATCCTCTAGAATATTCTTTTAATCCTCCAAAATCAAGGAATGTATTCTTCAGTATTTTGGGGGCAATATAACTATTTTGGGGAGTTAGGATAATGCAAATTTTAAAAAGAAGTGGCTAAGAGAAAAATTTGAAAAGTTAGCTAACTTTCTTGATTTATAAAAATGTTTAGAATCTAAACATTAGAAGTTCTTTACAAATTCACAAGGAAAGATCAAATATCCTGTGTGGACTCTGATAGTCAACACTATGCTGTTTCTTACTTTAGATAGTCCATTGGTGGAATAATAGATTACATACAGAATTATAAAGTTTTCCAGTGTCAAGTTTATAGGTTTTCAGACAGACTGAAAGAAATTGACACTGTAAAACAGGCAGAGGAAGAGTGGATCTAATGAAGTGAGTGTGGCAGGTGGTGGATCTAATGAAGTGAGTGAGGCAGGTGGTGGATCTAATGAAGTGAGTGTGGCAGGTGGTACCCACCCTGCAATATAGCAGTCATACTCTGAAGTGAGAAATCCAGGTCCAGAGTGTAATAGCACTTTACATGCACATGAATTCAGATTATTTATTATGCTATGTTTTAGCTCCCTTTATTATTTCTGCTTGTTACAGTAATGTCAAAACATTGAGTGATGCTGGACAGTAGACAGGTTACCTCTCCTTTTACTAGATTTTGATGTATTCCTTTGATGACAGTGTACCATTGATACCCATGCTTGTTCTCTAAGGAAGAGCATATGTCTATGTTGCGTGCAATAGAAGTCAGATTTTTCATTTTCCTTAGGCCTCATGCCAAATGTGTTGCCTGTAGTTATGAGGCGATAAGAGCAAAATCACTAAATTACCTGTTTTCTCTTTCAATCTAATTTGATGGCAAAGAAAGAAGCAGAGAGTTGGCTCTCTCAGCCTCATCTCAACTTGGAATAGCCAACAGAAGAAGCTCTTTGAGTTCTCACTGTGGCACTGTTCTAAGAGACTGCAGTGTAAGTCAGTATGTTCGAAGGCAAGACCAGATAACAGCCAGTGATTCTCCCCGCGGGAGTTGCTGAGAACTTGGTTCTCAAAACTTAGGAGGACTCAAGCCAAAATGAATTTGACAGATTCATTCAACTCTGTGGTCCACATATTTGTGCAGATAACAAATAAAACAATTTTTGTTATCAAAGTCCAGATAAAAATGCACAGAATTTAATTAGGCCACTGTCTGGAAATTTAAGTTTATATACCAGCGAGTGGAAGGTGCCATGAGTCTAGACTATATTGGGAAAAATATGAAGACTGTGTTAAGTAAAATCAAGATGAAGAAACGATGGAGTCTATGGAGACAAGCAAGGACATGGGTTTATAATGCAAACACAGCTGGAGGAGAAACTAATGTCCCCGATACAGCCAAGGAAAATGTCAGGAAACGAGCTGTGAGAATTCTGCCGAACCGCTTGTTTGGTCGTTAATGTGTAAAGTATTCACACCCATGACGTACTCAATTAAAACCAGAAAGGAGCACGTTTCTCAACATTCTGTTTCGTGTGGGTTGAGAGAGATGGGGAAATTTGTGGAACATTATCAAATGAGAGCATCAGCACTACAATCACTTCCAATGTCAACGATGGCTGGGAGCAACTGAAAGGAAGAACAGACTGTGTCTTTGATTTGGTAATCAGCACTCCTTCTTAATCCCAACCTTGGCTGAATCTCTTAAGGTTAATCCCAACATCACTTTCTTTTTATCTGTGTGCCATGCGAGGCTCACTCCTCAAGCTTCCCCTTTCTAATCCAGTTTCTGTAATTAAAGTATAAACTTACATCTATTGCCCCTTTTACTTTTCTGTAATTTTTGAGAAACTAATTACACTTAGAAGAAAATTAAAATATTGCCAAATCCTCCAATTATAACATTACATACAGAATACATGACTTGTCAGGTCACAATGGTGAGGGACAGTCAGCACTTTGTCACATGTCTACATCCTCTCCTAATATGGCTCATTTGAATTCATTCCAGGAAATGAATTCATTCAAAGTATGACTTCCAAAACTTCCACGAATGAGTGGTTAGAAATTAGAAAAAATCAGTTACTGGTATCCACAGGTATCATGGCTAAATGCATTGTCTTTCCTGTGTTGAGCTATGCATAACCTCTATTCTAAATTATTAAGATGGGATGGACTGTAAAGTTTGAGTTCATTAACCTAAACTTTCTTGTTAGCCAACCTCCTAGAACTCTTTGGGAGACATCAAAGTAATAAAATACCCTATCATTTGTGGCCCTTCCAAAGAAAGTGCCTTTTCAAGCTGCACATATGTGTCTGCAAACTAAGGGAGATAGCATGGAATTAAATCTTCACTGAGATTCAATATAAATGCATTGCTGCACTGGTTTGTCTATGGCAGTGCCCCTGTTACAGGCTGAAACCCTTGAGGTACCCTCGGAAGCACAGACCCAGCGCATCACCGACACTTGGAAGATCTGTGCTTCAACACGTTTTGGCCAGTGCTTTTCTGAGAGCAAGTTCTTTAAACAGAACTCAACAACTGTTACAATATTTAAAAAAAAATTACATCCCTCCAAAATATCCCCTCCATGCTCAACCAAAGTTTCTGTATTTCTACAAAAAAAAATAGATGAAGAGAGAGCTACAAAATGGTTTTCCTGAAAGAATGAGCATTTTCCTTTGGTGGCTCATCTTTTGACAAGGCGGCTGGTTCCAAAAGAAAAAAGAAGAAACAAACAAAAACTACCCAACGTACTGGTAAAAGGTGAGTAATGAGACGTCGCACAGCTGACAAAGGCTCAGATGAGGGAAAACAGACAAAATGCTTCTCCTCAATGACTAGGACCCACTCTGTTTTCTCCAGAAAAGGTTCAAATGGAAAGACAATGGCCTCATATGTCCTCTTCTCCATCCATGCTTCCTGTGTCCCATTGCTGGATAGGAAATCCCCATGGCATCTTTTCCCAGTGGGACCTGGGATTCAGGCTGCAACAGGGTCTGCTAATACCATGCTTCAGTACCAAGCTGATTCTTTGCTCTTGTCCTGATGCTGAAGACCTAAAAATGATGAGAATGGAAAATGATGAAGAACAAGCATACACATGTAGCAGTCACAAATGCTCATGACCTACAATACACTGACTACAGAAAGTGAAATCCTGGCAATCATGAGAAATGACCAAAGGATAACCTGGTCTCTAAAAAGGAACACAGAATATGAGAAGAATGCTGTACTAGAACAATGCTTTTAATACAATAGAAATTCTTTGCTGTGTTTTATTTTTTATTTTCTTGGATTAGGAGTGCATTAAAATTGGAAATTGTACCTTAACTTTAAGAGGAGATGATAGTGTAAAAGAAAACAGACATAAACAACTTGAACATTTGAACAATGCTTCAGTTAAAACTTCCAGCAATTAGACTTGTGGACTAATATATTCAGTTGTTTTAAAATGTATTTCATTCAGAGGAGCATCATTAAAATCACAGCAAGTGGTTAAATATGATTAAACATGGAGTTTAGCACTATTGATAAGCTAGTAGGCCATATTGTGACTAGTACAGACCGATATTATATTTATTAATTTCCTTCTTTTAACATCTTTCTCATCATGAATTCAAAGTGGGCTCAGGAAAGCCTGAGGGACATTGCAATCAAATGAGATTAAATTAAGTATAAAACGGATGTGTAAACACATCTAACGTACAACTGATAGGTAAAATAGAAAGTTGATTAAAGAGGGTATATATAAAATGTGATTCTGACTTAGGTCTACTACAGTCATTTAACTCATTTCTGATACAGGCAGTTTGCAGAAGAATTGTCCCTCAAACCCACCTGAAGTCAAGTTTTAGTTTTGGTAGATACTCCTTGCTTTTTTTTGAGATGTTACTGATAAACACACACATAGATATTGAATGCACATATTAAAATATTTTTACATACATATATATATTGAAACAATTACCACAGTCAGTTATGTCTACCACAGCTTTCAGTTTCCTTTATTTTTATATCAGAGGCATATAATTTGGAAGGGTAAACACTCTTGATGAATTCTTCAGTCATTCAGAACCAAATATCAAAATGTAAAGTGAGGCCTCCAAGTGTGGGTAGGAAGATATGACAATTGTTATATGGGTGTCAGGATATTAGGCTTTTTTCCTGACCCTTTATTTAAAAGTGGTATCAGTCTTTGTTGAATATTAGAAATCTAAAAAAAAATCAAAAAAGGATAGTTTTACATTTTGATTGTTACTATAACAGTATTTCTTGTCCTTCCAAATATCAAGGAATTTTTTTTTATCAAATAATGATATCATTACAAACACTGTCATTGGATGCAGATATTAAGACAACAACATAATATGACGGAGAATAAATAGAAGGAACACAGGAAGCACATCAGAATTGCAAGGACCAGTCTACCCAGAAGAAAGCACTAGAGTATGGACTAAAGGCAACATGGGTTTCAAAAGAATGGTCTATTATTTTCTAAGATTACTGGCATTTCACCTAGGGCAGAATGTCTACTCCAGTTTCCAAAAAGGGAAGAGGAGGATAAAAAAGATGGTGAGGGGAAAGGAAGAAAAATAAAGGATCAGGAATGTATCACGACACTTGTTTGCTTTACTCATTTTCAAATAACTGTGGGTAGAATAATTTGCAACCTGACGTAGTCTCTGTGGGGTGACTTGTATAATCTAAGCCACCTTTACTGACAATTTGCTGACTACATGAATATTTTTTTCATTATTAGTACTTCTCATCTTCGAGGTGACACAGTATTTCCAGCTGAAGACTGCATCAATCTATAGAATGTCAGCACTACAAGTCATGAATACCATTGTAATCATCAAATGGTTTGACTTTTTTTCCTTTTAAAATCAAGGCAATTCCTAGTTTGATGTGCAAAGATATATGACTCCTTCAGATCATGTGAGCATTTTGTCACAGCTAAGTATGGTATTACTTAAGATGGACCCCAAATTTTCAGCCAGAATAGCAGAAATCATTCTCTCATTATAAATGCATCTCTTCCATGTTTGATTCCATGTGTCAATGTCACTCCAGAGTATAGTTTAAAAAAAAACCAGTCCATCTGCCAATTCATCTATAACCTCACAGGCATTAAACAGCTATTGGATCCTGATGGTTTAGCTTCTTCTTGGTGGAAAGACATAAATAAAATCTTTGCTTTAATTTCCACGCATAATTTTCTGTAAATTTCAAAATAAATATAATTTTAAAAAGAACAGTGAGAAAAGACCTTACTAATACATTGATTGCATCATAAATGCAGGACTGCCATTTTTCTAGTAAAGACGATTGCAGGAGGTGATTCAGGATACTTAAGAACCAGTCACTTAGTTTTTACCCAACAAAATGAAGGGAGACAAAGTTGTTAATTATGATCCTTAGGTGGTCTACATATGTACCACCATTTTCCAAAACTTCTTGCAAGCTACAATCTTTGCTCCTATTTGGACTCCCTTTGCTTGTCCAATTCCAATCAAATCTATAGAAAATTAGGTCCTAACACATTCTGAAATGTGGTGGTATTCTAATTGTACTGAAATGTGATTTTGATTGTATGTTAATAAATAAAGTTGCCCGGGGGTCAGAGCTATTAGAGCCATAGACAGAGTGTGGAGGTGGTGGCGCACGCCTTTAATCCCATAGATCTCTGTGTGTTCAGGGATACAGCCAGCATTGGAGACATATGCCTTTAAGACCTGGGGGGCTGTACATACAGACAGTGACGAGGCAGTCACGTGTTTGGGTTTACAACCAATGAGAAGGCAGAATGACTATGAAACGACTTACACACAGGGAAATAGCTCTCTTTTGGAAAGCTGGAATCACGACAGGAGGAAGGGTGAGATTTTAGCTCTGAGCTCTGACCTCTTGGCTTTCTCTTTTACATTGGTTCTGTGTTTCTTATTTAATAAGACAGTTGGTTACATCTACACTGAAACTTCCACTGGCTATCAGGAATCCCCAGGTTTATTTTCCTTGTGATATCAATTCTACTTTGGTTTTATTCTTCAGTCCATAGGCTATTTTTGTAGGAAGGAGAATGAAAAGCATGAGGACAAGGCTAGCTAACATTCTTAGGATTTGCATATGCCAAGCTCTGTGCTAGGTATTTTACATGAAACGACTCAGTCATGCTTTGATATGCATCTTACTCAACAAGATTGTAGAAATCAGGGGAAGCGATGGCAGAGGCAGGTTAGTAAAGAGGCATTCTGATGTCAGAGACGATAGTCTTAATGACAGCATATATGTGCACCTTATATGAATGGTGTTGGTTGTAAGTATTGGCAGTATGACAGTACCCACACTCAACCTAACTCCTAAGTAAATAGCGTCTCACAAAATAAGAACACAAAATGCTAAGCGATTTTTATAATCCCCTTTCAACTCTTTAAATATACATATACCACATTTTTTCTGAACCGATATCAAGACTAGGATGAATCTCTTTTTAACAACTACATTAACTTGATGTTTGTTTCTCAAACATAATAAAGAATTACATTATAGTCGGTTTTGCTTTAGACCATTACATTGGTATAATAGGCTATGTCACATCAACTAATGGACTCTTCTGTGTTTATTTGTAATGTAATTGCTCCAGACCCATCCACTTCCCTAGTGTGAACTTTTTCAAAATAAAGGACATTTGATTCATGGCCTTTTGCTTGTTTATTATAAATCAGAAGTAAACAAGGAAACAAAATATCACATTATTGACTTTGGAGACTGAATGGGAGATGTACTTAGGAAAAGAGCCTGAAAGAAACTAAAAGCTCAGAAACACATTTCCTCATTTCAGTTCCAACACCAACACCACCTGATCACCACAGAAGAGAAGAAAATATCCATACCCAAGCAAACAAACTTGGAGTAATTAGGACGGGAGAGAAAAATGGTCACGGTAGAGGATCACAGTTTGCTTTCATTTCAACGTCTGTGAGTCTGGAAGTCTGTCTGCTCAGGGTCTTGAAACAAATGCTGCAAACCGGGAAGCTGATTGACAGCAGAGGTTGCTCCAATAGCATTCTAGAGGCTCAGATCTAAGATCAAGACACCAGAAGACTCTGTGTTGGATGAAAGTTTGCTTCCTGGTTCATAGTGGTTCCTTCTCACTGTATCCTAAAGGGGAAGTGTGTGTGTGTGTGTGTGTGTGTGTGTGTGTGTGTGTGTGTTTTCTCAAGCCCTTCAGAAGAGAATGGATCCCATTCCTAAGGACTCGGCCCCTGTCACTTATCTCATCCTCCAAAGGCCTCACTTAATACCAACAACATAGAAGTCAGGATTTCAACACAAACTTTGGAGAGGACACCAACATCCAGATCACAGCACTGACTGAATCTTACAAGGATGTTACTGGGACCAACTTTCCCACCCCTGGGGGGAAAGTCATACTCTAAATTTCAAGAGGCAACAGTTTCACAGGTTGGATGGTATCTGGCAAAGGCTGTGGACATAAGAATCAGAATAGCAACTATCTGTAGGTAAACATGAGAAGTCTAAAGTCTTCACCCTCCCTAACTTCTTTCAACTCCAAAGAATTTTGTGAAAATATACTGAAGCTCCCAAAAACTCCCATGGGGGACACAGGAATTGGCTCAGTGAGGATTCTGTTAAGTTTACAGGAACATCTGCACCCCACAGTGGAAAAGGTGGCATGGGCAACTCTGGATGAGCATCTTGGAGGGATCACAACTGCAAAGATGAGTTTGCTGCCAAGTTTAATAAGCAGTAGAGAATGCATAAAGAACAGGGGAGAGGAGGGAAAGATTTGAAATCAGGGGTAGAACAGGAATGAAACAGCAACACCAAAAGGCAGATTGCAAACTACTAATTAGGTGTTTGCATAACTGTCTAGAACTAAGAGCTAAATCCCATGGAGAGAATGAAAGAATAACTTGAAAAGTTTCAACTGTAAACGGGCTTTTTGTTTCAAAGTGGGAGCAATGGCAAATCACTAGATTAATTAAAGAATAGCTAGACTATCCAGCATGGAGGTTGGAGGTGGGCACAAAGTTCCACCCCTAGCTGAGGAGCTACTGGCGATTGATAGCAGCATGAAGAGTTAGCTTTCTTTAATGGTGTGTCCCTTGGTAGGTCTAACACACTCCAGAGGATGCCCATATTCTGAGGAGTGTAAAGGTAAAATAGGACTTGATAGGATTTTTAAAAATGAGAACACAAAGTTGGGTGGGTACTAAATGAGGTATGGACCTTGAAGGAGTTGGAGGAGGGAAATGAATATGATCAAAATACAATGTATGAAAGTATCAAAGAATTAACAAAATATTTAAAAGAAGAGCTGGACAAAAGAAGATATCATTTTTCTGCTATTAGGAAGATGTCATAAATAATAAACTGAAGTGAGCATTCCACACTGCTGCAGAGCTGGGTTTGGGGAACTCTCTGGTTGCCAGTCATATCCCGCTAGATGAACATGTTCAATGTATAAGGAAGCATGATCATTTGAAAATGCTATCCACCACACCTCTTTAAATAAAAAAAAAAAAGTTTCCAATTTTTTGTTGTTGTTTTTGCTAGAGATAAAAGAAGTAACTATACAATGGAAAACATACTATTGAAATAAGGAGAGAAATTATATATATAAAACACAAGAGTGGGGATGAAATATTATGACCTTAAAAGGAAACAAAGTAATTAGTAAGTATAAACTGTTCATCTCACAGACTTTAAGGGGTTACATGCAAGTCATTTACATAATAATGACACTTGCTATTAGATTAACAAGCTGGCAACTTATTCCTGTATTCAAAACTAAAATAAATACCCAGCTCTGCTATGCTAAAAGTAAATAGTACATATTACAAACTTAAATGCATACAACACTGTGTTGGATGCTGTGCCAAATATCCAACTTGCACCCACTTGACAAAATGACAAATGACTACAGAGACATTCAAGAGACAGTCATATGCATTTCTATGACTTTATAAAATTAGCACTGCAAATGATAATACAACTGCATCTGCTTGCCTGAGGCTGGGGTAATCAGGTTAAATGTAAGTTAAAGCTTCCTAAATAAGATCCATGTGAACATAGCACCTTACTATTAACTTTGAGGAGGGATGGAGAATACAAGCAAAAGCTACCCATCTGGTGAACTGTAATGTGATTTCAGGTGGATATCAAAACAGATGAAGTATAATCACCATACATCTTTTATAACTTCTTAAACAAATCACTTAAATCTCAGCGCATCTCAGAATTCTTATTTTTAAAACTATGATCAATAGTATTTAGAGAGTAAAAGGTCTAAGTAATAGTTTATTCCACCATTGTGCTCAATATCTTTAAGGTATGTTTAGATCTGTGAGTAATCACCAGTCTTTATACTGAAGAGCAGATCACAGCAGCATTATCTTTGGGAAACTGCATATGTACCTTTACTTTATTCCTTTGGGAGGCTTCCTAGCAATTATTCTTTAGTGAGACAATCCTCTGCAGATATATATCATTTGAGTGCAAATGGACATACATACACATATGCACATGCATTTACATAAACATATACATAAGCATGAATATGTTTGCTATCGGCATGAGTTCTTTAGGAGTTACAAACTTCTTTTTGAAAACTTACTTGTATTATTGCTGAAACCACATATACAGACACTTATAATTGCATATTTAATTGTGGTGTCCAAATGTGCTCAAGATGATTATAACACTCACTTTTTAAATATTTAATTTATTTTTATAATTATTATTATAGATTTAGCAAGTCTAATTGTATACATTATTTCACTGTTAATGAATATGGACACCACGTGATTATGACTTTCTCACCATTTTATCTTTAATCAAATTTTGTGCTTTTCAAAGATTAAAGTTCTCCTTGATTATTATGTGCTTTTTGAGCATTAGATAAGAGTACTTTTTCTCATATGTTATAAGTATTTTTGTCTATTTGATGATTTAACTCCGTACTTAATACATAAAAGATGCATTCTTGAACCAGATATAAAGTTAAATTCATTCCATATGACATTTCAATAACATTTATCAACTCAGTATTACAACTCTTGCACATGAACAATGAATGATAGCTCACTATGGACGTAAAGGACTTACTAGTGAAAGGAGACCTTTCTACTTATAGAGATATTTTCTGGAGGCACATTTACAACCTGCTTAAAAATCTCCACAGAAACAGTACTGTCAGGGACAATGAGGTGAAAACTGCCTGAACTTGTCAAAATGTCTTTAAGTTCAGATTCAAAAGAAGAGTAGAAATGTAAACCCCACCAAACTCAAAGTTGCTTTTAGACAATAATTCACTACGTTGTGGTAGGAAGGGCCGCACCTGTACACCTGAGGCAAATACTGTGGGTGACAAAGCCGTTTACTGCCAGGTGTTTCCAATTGCTCTTGTTTTCCCAGGCCCAGACAACAAGCCACAGTAGTCAGCCTCCACTCTTAGAGCCTTCCTTGCTCCAAAACCACAGACCCTGCTGCACAGGGGCCTCCAGCCTTTGCCTTTGGCATCTGTTCTGTGTCCACCTGGATGGGCATCTGGCAGGTACTGACAGCATTACAGATATGAGACAATCGCTACAAAACTGAACCTGTGGCTGATGTAAACTATACACAGTGACTGGTAGTCTCTTTCTTTCTTTTTTTTTTTTTAATTATCATAATGGGCATATACTGAGTTCTATGCCTGAATGTCAGTGTGACTGAGCACCTCCTGGGTGGTAAGATTGTAGGATCATGGGCAAGATAGGGAATGTAGACACTGCTTACCCATTCAGGAAACTCATTTCAAACACAGATAGGAAGACATCTTAAACATAGGGATAAAAATTAACAAAGAAAGAAAGAAATGAAATATATTCTTTTGTAAATTCCCTACAAGCTACAGACTTTCTCTCAGAACTGAGAAAAGCAAGACCAAAGAGAGGAAAAAGTTTGGATCACTTATTGTAACTAAAACCACACATTATAATGCTCTCAAGAGATTCTAACTATCCAGACATCTGTTGGATAACACATGCACATGCAGCCAAATATGCATCTTTAAAGAGATTTCTAGGTTATGCCATGACAGTTTTACGATTCAGAAAATAGATCATCCAACCAGAGAAAGAGCTAATCTGAGACCATTGCCCGAGGCCCCCACTCCCCCAAAAGAGAACACTTATATCTGGGAATATGAATTATTAAAAGATTCCAAATTTAAAAATGACTTCAAAACTGCTTAAATACCAGCATATTTTAATATGAATTTGGCTTAAGTCATCAATCTCTCCATTGAAGCAAAATGTATTAGAAGAGACTCGACCGTAGGATGCCCTGAATGTGTATAAATTCCTGTTGTGACATCAGTGGGGTTTTCTGTTGCCTTGTGACCTGGATGCAAACTTGCTCTCTGACATGTTCCAGAAAAGTCTATTCAATCCTAGTAAATGTAGATAGGGCTTCAGTGATACTAAAGATGCTAGGTGCCACTTGATATTCACAAGCAAAGCCAGCATGAAATACACTTTAGAACACATGCCTGTGGTTTAAAAAAAAAAATGAACTCAACTTTCTCACATATCAGGTTGTATCCACAAGAAAAAAATGGCACATTTTGCCTCTCATCAGTCCTTTGCAAGACTTTTTTTGGCATGTCATCCTTTCACCAAGGAATTCAGAACATATTGGCCACAGACAACTGTTTGTGAAACCTTATATTGTTGATAAATAGAACAATAAGAGGAAAGTACAGCAGCCTGAAAGGGAATAAAGATAACTGTAAATTCCTCAGGCCACGGAGAATTCTTTCCCAGAATCCTTGCAGCCTACTTGAAAGCTGATGCAAAATTGGCTGAGAATGAATTCTGAAACAGATTTCTTCATTCGAGCTGTTCCTTTAGATGGTTTCTAATGCAAGCTATTCACACAGCAGAACAATCGTGAAAGGATTATTTGCTGATACTCAAAAACCCTGACCCATGAAACACATTTCAGTGTCTGCACGTTCTCCACTGAAAGTCATGAATCATCATCTGGGTTTGTTTGTTTGTTTGTTTGTTTTTGTTTGGTTGGTGTTTTTTTTTTTCCTACACAGCTTCTTTTTGGTGAAGAAAAGATTTCCCCAAAGAACCAATAATATTATTTGAAAAGTTCCCAAATTCCCAGCTGCAGCTAGTAGAAAACACTGCCTTACAAAAACATTTGAAGAGTTTCTAAACATACAGAATTGATAAAATAATTTCATGATTGATTAGTGAATGTTGCTTGCCTGTCAAAATATCATATTGCAATCTGTAGATATGTATAATTATTTAAGCAAGCAAGAATTTTTTAATAATAAAAAGGTAAAAAGATAGTAGTGACTAATTTTGCTTGTAGCTTTGAGAAATTATGTTTCAAAAGCAAGTGATGCTATGCAATTTACACAGCAATCCTTAAGGTGAATGAGTTTTGAAACTCAATTACAAAATTAATGTTAAGGTGGAAAATGGATCAATGGACACAAAGTTAACACTTTCAAAGAACACTGTTAACCAGTGGGATTGTTTTGAGTTTAATTCATAGACTAACTTTCTTGCTACACATACAATTTTTGAGCTTTATGAATACATAGGATAAATATCCTCATTGTACACAAGTGCATATTGATGAGACCAGTGTGTTCATTCCTTCAGTCTATATGTAGAGTGTAGAGTACAGGAAAAAGCCATATCTTAAAACTCTCTTGCCCGGCGGTGGTGGTGCACACCTTTAATCCCAGCACTCGGGAGGCAGAGCCAGGCGGATCTCTGTGAGTTCGAGGCCAGCCTGGGCTACCAAGTGAGCTCCAGGAAAGGTGCAAAGCTACACAGAGAAACCCTGTCTCGAAAAACCAAAAAAAAAAAAAAAAGAAAACTCTCTTAAAATGTATGCACTGATAACCTCTCAAATTCTTTTGTTTCTTTTCCTTTTTTTTGTCTCACCATTTCCATTTTCAGCTCAATCAATAAAAAAAATTCACTTCTTCCTACTTTTGATGAATTTGGCTAATAAACATCACAGCTAATTTTCTAGAATATAAACAGATTTAGTTAGATAGCCCCAATGTGATAGAAGTATTGCAAGCTTGCATCAACTTCTCAAGATGACTCACACATTCAGTGTGAATTTTTTGGTTTGAAGTGTTTCATCTTTGATACAAGTCTTTATTACATAGAGCAGTTCATTTCATATCACAATTCTCCATCCAGAAACATTACCATGTTCGCTGAGTCACTGACTTTCACAATTGGGTCAGGTCAGAAAAAAAGGAAGAAGCAAAATGTTACTATCCCAGTACTCACTAGTGAGCAGTATTATTGCCATTGAAAAATCATACAGTCCTAGGGTTGGCTTCAACATCAGAATTTGGTTTATGCATTCTCTATGCTGAAATAGAATATTTAGAAATAGCTTCTATACTTTTGATACAAATACTGAAGACACTTTCAAAATTTCTAATTGTTTATAAAAATTATCATAACTGTCAACAAAAATGTCAATAAATTTCTAATCATCCAGAATCCAGATGGTTAATACACGTTTTGTGGGAAGAGGTGAAATAGAGTGAATACTTTGAATAAAACATCTACAATATTTGTCTCCTTGCTTTCTATGCTCTAGGGTGAAAATATCACAGTGCCTCTGTGTTTTAATTGAATTATAGTGCCTGTTACTCATGTGGCTCTTTGACAATTCCTCTCCAAACTAGTAATATCCCTCCTTTACTGTAAAGCCTTAAATTGAGCCACTATGATATCAATAAATATTCAAGGGTCATGGATGAGTAATGCTTGGTTTGCTTTAATTCTTTTTATGAATGAGAATGGTTTTTAAAAAGTCACTAGATATAAATTAGCTAATTTACAACTGAATTAGAGTTAATAATATGGCTAGGAGTAATCACTAAGTCATATAGAAAACATTTATCCAATCTTTGTAGCCTAGTTCTGCTAGCACATGACTACCAATTGCCAACAAGCAGGCACAGATTTCAGGATGTAATCTACAGATACGAAATTTACAGAATGAATTGGAAAAAGAAAAATGCAACCTGATCCCTAATTTTCTTCAATAGACAGAAGTTTTTTTCATTTGTTCTTATAAATGATTTTATAGTTTTCTGTCTTTTATGAAAACAAAGAAATGCTTCACCAATCCATTCCATTGCAAAGCAGCCTTGTAGTACTGACTACCAGAATCTTAACCAGGCACATAGTGTAGCCTATTAAAAGGGAACACTATACATTAAGTAGCAATTCAAAGCAGGACTGGAGGATTGGGAGGACACATTAGGTATTGAACCTAGGGTTTTACACACACTCAACACATAGTTTGTTACTGAGTTCTTCCCAGAGTTCCAGCATATTACAATTTTGAGCAACAATAATTCCAACCTGAATTATATTAAAAGACATTTCATCATTTGTGGACAAGACCCACTTTCATTAGATATTCAGATTACAAAATTCATCTTAAATTAGAATTTTGTCATCAAACTTCATAAAAATTTCAGAAAACTAATGTGACTGTGCTTGTATATTTTATGAGCTGTAGTACCTCTAAAGAGAAATAAATAGACAAATAAAGACATTGTCTACTGTTTTCCAGTGTTACTCAATACCTATCCTTTGAAAATTTATGTTCTCAAAGAAATTATTTCTTTTTTTGAACTAATTTGTCCTTGAGACAGGGCTCATTTTGTAGCCCTGGGTGACCTGGAGTGTACCATGTAGATGAAGCTAGTTTCAAACTCACAGAGATCCACGAGCTTTGCCTCCGGAGTGCTGGGATTAAAGACATGCACCTGGCAGATGCATTCTTTATGTGTATACATGTATGGCTGCATGTGGGTTTGTACATGTGGGTGCAGTGCCCATGGAGACCAAAAGAGAGCAGCAGAGAATGCATGTCATATGCAGAGGTAAACAGACTTTGAGGAGTTGATAGAGTCCTTCCATCATGTTGGCCATGGGGATCCAACTCAGATCATCAGACTCAGGTAAGCTGCCTTTACCCAAATGACTCATCACACTGGGCTCAAGAAAGCTTCTTTCAGAAATAATCTAGTTTATCCTTTAATATCTTGATGGAGTCATAGAAATGTAGTTTTCTGTGCTTGTGGAAACTTTACAGCCTTCATTTCTCAAGTAATCTATGTCTCTAATATCTAGAAAAATTCTGTTTCTCTACCTGGCCAAAACAAAAACAAAACAAACAAACAAACAAACAAAAACCCTGCCTTATGACACACAATCTTAATTTGGAAATCTGAAGATATATAACTTGGTTAGTGAGAGATGAACCATATTTTAGCTATCATTATATTTTGGGGAAGGCTCAACTAAAGATTCTCTCACCGACTCCAAATATTTAGTAGTAATTTATATAAATTTATATCTAATGATCTTTAGATGTATTTTTAAGAAGTCAGAATAATATCAACATGTTTTGTTATGAAAATATGATTTAGTACAAAATGTTCTTTATTTTCCTTTGAATTTCAATTTTTGATCATGTTCACACACACACACACACACACACACACACACACTTATATAAGGCATTATGACATTCATCACCAGAAAAAACAAAATCATAACAAACTTGTAGCAGAAATAACATGAGATCTTGTAAGAGAAATAAATCTGTGGATCTCCAGATGAATACAAGCTGACGCCAGGAACAGCTTGTGTTTATAGAGAAGCTACATCACAAAGTAAAACTCCTTCTAGTTGTGTTAAGTTCAAATGTAGTGAAGGATGTGAAAGCTACAAATGAAGTTAGCTGTGTATTTTAGTAAAGAAGCCTCATTAGCAAAGCTTTATTTGGAAAGTTAACAGAGAATGACTGAGAATTGCAAGATTATACATCTTACATTAGGTAAATTACGAACAAAAACTGTAAATTCAAATGTCAGGATTGCACTGAACTATGAGAATCATTGTGACCAGTAAAAGGTGAGCCTATGAGTATTACTCTGTGACATCCTATCTTATCTATGTCTAATAAAAAATACAATGCACACAGTTGCAAACACTCCCACATTTAACTCCTCCTTACATACAGAAACCCAGGCCAACAACTCTGAGTTTGCTTGAAGTTCACCCTCCTATCCTCTCTTGATCTTATCATTCTCCATATTATCTTCAGATAATATGGATATAATATGGAGCTTAGTGTAAGCTGATCATTATTCACGAAAATTGAAAACTAAGGTTTCTTATGAGGAAAAAGTTAAGGTAAGTGAAATTTTCAAAATACATTCAGAGAAAAGTGTGCTTAAAACACAGTATGGTCCTAAAAACACAAAGTGTGAAAATCTTCTCCTGCAAAAAACTTAAAATTTGCACTTGCTGAAGAATAAATAAAAGCTTTCAAAATGCTGAAATTAATGGTGATTGCTAAGAGAGTTACAAAGTATCCTGTGTCCAAAACTTCATTTGACCATAGATCTTGTTTTCAGGCAAATCCACACTTTGGAAGTACTGGTCCACAGGACTTGCCAAACCCAGTGTCTAAACTGCCAATCAAAAGGAAAAAGGCTAATGTGAGATTTATGATAACAGGCTTTGGGTAAAGGTGGGGATTTCTGTAAAGAGGGCAGACACAGGTGAGTGGTGATTGTATCAGTGTGTATGTATGTAAAACCTGTTCAACAGAGACAACAGTGGCCCGAAAGCAAGCTAAGCATGACAGCAGCGCAAACTTCAAGGATACGTGGTGTACACAACTCTAGCTTTGAGAACTTGAAATTGTGTGCACAAGTGACAGCACGCAGGGTAGTCCATTCCTTCAGAAAATATGGGGTCACCTCATTGCCTTCTTAGGGAATAACGTTATCTACCAACCTCAGAACTCTACTATTGTATGCTATAGTTAACTTAAAAACTGAGGAACAGTTGGAAACAAAAATTATTTCAAATATAGTAAATTATTTTTAAACCCCACAAATACAGAAGCACATAAAAAATTTTAAGTGAGGTTTTCTCAATATCACAAGATATACTCAAGATATTTTAAAAATATATTCATACGAACATTTGTACAGGATAACTCACAGCAGTATTAATCATATTAAATCAAATGTAGGATACATCAAACATCTACCAACTACGCCGGGCGGTGGTGGCGCACGCCTTTAATCCCAGCACTCGGGAGGCAGAGCCAGGCGGATCTCTGTGAGTTCGAGGCAGCCTGGCTACAAGTGAGCTCCAGGAAAGGCGCAAAGCTACACAGAGAAACCCTGTCTCGAAAAAAACAAAACAAAACAAAAAAAACATCTACCAACTAATGAACGGGAAAATAAAAATATGACCCTGTCATTCAATGAAGTAAGCTCAACTCCTGGAAAGAATGGAATTCTATTCACACATAAGATGGATGGATGACACTTGAAGCCACCAGGTTAAGTGAGAGAAAGCACATATTGTAGGATTCTATTTCTCTTCAGTGAACAGAAAGGGGTGAGACTCTGTAGCGGTTATCAAGTAAGTGAACAGTGACCAATAATGGAGAGTAGGAGGAAGAAGAGTGTAAACTCTAACAAGCAAACAGTTCCTTACTGAGGTGATGGAATGTTCTGGAACTAGACATTGCAGATTATTACACAAGATGGTGAATAACTGAAAACCACTGAGTCATACACACTAAAATAGAGCATATGTTATTCTAAATTATAACTGCACAATAACTTTTAAAGTTAAAAAGCAAGTTTGGTCATACATAAATAGAAAGTACAGAGTACCCTCTATGTGCTAGCACCGTTCTTACTGAACTGACTTGTTCTCCCCTCAAAATAATGCTATATATTTTATAGATGACAAAGCAGAGGCACCTTGCTCGATGTCCACCTTGTTTTATTTTGTAGACCAGGCTGAGTTAGAAAAGTAGGCACTCTGTCTCCATACTCGGGATATCCACTAACTTGCAGAGGCAATCCCCTTTAACAAGTTGGAGCTACTCAAATTTCCAGAAAATCTGAGTGATGACATCCTCCCTTAGGCTTTCTCTATAGTTGTTTGAGTGCCACCAAAGGAGAGCCAAGTAGTAGTGAAAGGGGTAAGAGACCCAGAAAAACATGAAACGTTTTTATTGGTACCTACACATAAAAAATTGTATCAACCCTCCAATTATACTGTATACAATGCTTTGAAATTCCTTTGTCAGTCAACATTATATCAAATTCAATCCTCCTCCTTAGAGCCCCTTAATTTCTCTACATTCTGCAAAATAGAATCGCAGCTGTAATTATCGTTTCACTGGCACTAATAGAATGTTTATGTTCTCTTCAGATTAATGTACTGAAATCCAAATCCCCAAAGTAATAGTATTAGGAGATGAGTCCATTACATCAAGAAGGAAACTCCCTTGTGAATGGGATTGGTGTCATATAAAAGCAGCTACAAGGCTAACACGGTCCTACCACCATGTGAACATGATACCAAAGGATAACCAATTGTGAACAAGGAGGCAGGTTTTCCTGTGACATGGATATTACCAATACTTTGACCTTGATCTCAGATGTCTTGGAAGTCTGACAATCAGTTATCTGCTGTCCAGGAGTCATCCTGCTTATGGTCTTTTGTGATGGCCACCCTAAATCTTGCCCTTTATGGGTCAAACTGCTACGTCCTTTACCAAAACATTCTCAAAGTAGTTAAATTAGATTATTTGTCATCTAATGAAACATGAAAATTATCTATATGAACCATCAGATACATGGATTTGGATAAAAGTTCTTACTGTCTCACCTGACTCATCTCACTTTTGGCTTGACTGTTCAGTGGTCTCTCAACATGGGGGGCTGCCTGCACAGTCAGGTCACTATGGCATGGATTTCAGAAAGAGACACTCCTCATCCCTAATCCAGCTACACAACTCATTCCTTGCTTTTAAATTTTACATGGAAACATCTGTTATCACATTCAGTCTGAGCAGGAGAAAAGTAGTTACTTCCTTCTCCTCTTACTGGTCTCATAGAACGAATGCTGTACCACTCAATTCCTTTCCCTTCATGATTGAAGCATCCATTTTCCTATTGTTACCTCAAGACTCTCTCAGGAACAGTTCTGTTTGAGAGTTAGCTTCAACTAAGCAAAGACACCTTTTCCAATGTTATGTCCCTTTTCCCAGAGGTAAGCCACAACCAAGAACTTGTAAATGCAGAAACATAAAAGCTAACCCCTTGGGCTCAAGGACTTTTCTCACACACTGGCTCAAAGGCTGTTTCCTGTAAAAATTGATCCCTGCCATGCTTTTCCAGTTGGAATTTAAATGTGTCATTTGATATTATGTCTGAATTTTGGAGTAGAAACTGACCGTATCTGACTCAGCATCTTCTACTCTATCATCATTGGCTTGGGCCAGAGGGGCTGGCTCCCTTCTACTGCAGTTTGCAGGGTAAACACACCATGTTGTGCCTTAAGCCATCCTTTTCAGAGGCAACTATAAAGCAAATAAAAAACAGCTCTTTTTATAGTCATGGCACTCTGAAATGTGACAGAGATGACTATGGGAAGATTCTCTGAAGTCCAGATTTCCCCTGGTGTAGGATATAAATTTAGTTCCAGCTAATAAAAAGTCCATTGTTGAAGGTGGTCAAATCAGAGATCTCAAATGATTATGCCAGTAAATGATCTTAATCTGTTAGGTTGCTTTGTTTTTCCAGTTGGGTGAAAACACAGACTAGGAATGAATCTTAATTACTATCTAATTACTTAGCTTTCACTAATTATGAATACCCTTTTGTATATCCAATAAGGAAACCTCCCTTTCATACTACTAATCATTATAATGTTATAATTTTTCACTTTGCTTCCTTACAGTACTGTTACTCTGACTGCACAGGGAACCACAGAACTTCTAGCTGAGAATTCTCTTGGAGCAAGTACAAAGATCAGTTTGGGAAATTGAAACACTACATAGGTGCATGAGAAACCTATCATATGTGTTATATACTGATATAAATATTATCTATAATATATAAATATACTAATTTGTTGACATACGTATATAAAGAAAAGGGAAGAAAAATTGCTAATAGCATATATAGTAAATGCTTAATAAATTAAATTAAATCATGGATTAATAAACCAAAGGAGATCCTCTCAAGATATCCTAGTGAACAAAACCTCTCTATTGTCTGCTTCTAAAAGCTAAAAGCATGGCTTTTAATATTGATGAGACTTTTTCAATCTGGAATTCTGAAGAAAAAAAAAATGCATGCACCAGACTCATTCCCAACTTCACAAGTGCAAAAATAAGCAAAAGTTAGCAGAGAATTAGAAACAGAAAGCAGCAAGGAATCGTGCCCATTTCCTCTTTATTGACAGAACATACAGAAAGCAAAGTCATCCCCTGCCTGTCAGGAGCACTGTTAGTCTGACCCCACAGAGCTACAGATATGAAACAGAGCAAGCTCCATCAGATACACAGCTCCAGGTGGGCAGCAACTGCATTGAGACCCCAACAGTATCTGTCCTCAGACACTAAAAATCGTAAGCTTCTTTCTTGTTAATTTATGACAGTGCACAAAGGGCAGCCTGTGGTGCTTAGCACTACAGATGCTCTTCAGCAGGAGAGAGAACCCAGTCCTCACCATAGACCCAACAGGAAAGTAAAACAGGTAGAGGAGGACAATGATGGCAGGAAGGCTAAACCATGATCTCCAGGACTAGGGACTCCAGAGACAAGTGCTCTATAAAGAAACGTTTTCATTACTATTTCTAAGTATGTTGAATATAAATTTACAGTACTCACTGATGTCCTCTGTTACTTAAATCAGACAGAATAGGAACAGGAAGGAAGGGGAAAGAAAACAAAGAGAGCAATGAAGGAACAAAAAAAAATTTAAAAAAACAAAAGAGAGAAAAGAATAGAAAAACATCTACTCCTCAAATATGGTCCCTATTTATTTTAAGTCTGGACTGTAGACCACATTCCAAAAGACAATCTGTTTTACAATGCATAACTGAAGCATACCACGACTTTTGAAATCTACTGGGCAGAACACATGGTGTAGAGTGCAGAGTCATGGGAGATTTAAAGAAGGGTTGAGTGATTTGTAAACATAAGGTATGAGAAATCCAGTTCAAAGGAACGGATCCCCCACATAGGCGATTCAAGAAAAGTGCTGAGACCTTTCTTAGGCAGAGCTTTCATGAGCTAGTCATTCAACTTTCCACAGGAATGCCGGAATTATTGCAAAATGCCTCTGTTCTACAAGCATATTAGCTTCAAGAGAAAACTTTGCAACAAGTATTTTCCAAAACCTATGTCTCAACTTTTTCTTGTTTACCTAGAAAGGAGGAAATCTATCAGCTCACCTGTATCAAAGCCCACACTTGGCATGATGTCCACTGTCCCGTGAAAGGCTCCAGCCCATGCTGAGGTAGCAGTGGTGACTGTGGTCGGATCTGTCTTTGTGATGTCACACTGGGGAGCAGGAATCCTGGCAGCACGCACTGATGGCATTAGCAGGGGCCCGTACGCGGGATCCAGGGCAGAACCAGCAGTTGGGTGGTGGTGGTGGTGATGGTGGTGGCGGTGATGCATGTGGGCGTGAGGGTGGTGATGCCGCATGTACATGTCATGCATGTGGCTGTAGGACGGGCTCACCTGAGATGCCAGAGGATAGTGCCAGGACTCGGACACAGTAGGGGGTGGGGCAGGGCCAGTCTGATGCAGACCATGTCCTGGCCAAGAGTTGGGGTCTGTTGTTGTAAAGGTGGCATGGGGTGCAGTGACTTGGAAGTCAGGATGAACTCCCCCCAAACAGGGTGCAGGTGGGGGCTGGTAAGAGCTGGTCCAAAAGGAAGTCGGAAAATTACTCCGCTGGCTTGAGAGAGCTGAGCTGTCTGAGAAGACAGAAAAAAACATTATTTACATAAGATAGAGTTCTGGGATAGATTTGCCTTTGCTTGTCCTGTAATGTTTAACAAGCAAGTGGATTACCACACACTTTGTTTCTCTACAAAGAGGAATTAGCTGATATGGGGTTTTAACTTCTGGGGTTCCATGCCAGGGCAACAGGGCAAAATTAAAAGCATGGAGTGAGCCCCTGTATTTGCTTGCTGGGCATCCTCTGTCCCAGTCTGAGCTGAGGTTTTTGCTTCAATTTCATGACTGAAAAGCTTCATTTCCTGTTGGGAGCCTTGTGGCTCTTAGTTCTAAACAGAGGTTATTACGATATATTTCTCTGGTGAACCTTTGTGCCCTTGATGGGGTGTGTGTAGACTGGAAATAATTCCTTTAACTTCAATGCCAACAAAATTTTTATTTAAAAATAACATTTCAATGTCAAAAGTAAGAAATGGCAGTCAGATCACATGTAATTGTCCCCACCAAATCATTGATCATTAAAAGGAATATATTTTATCTTTACTTTTGTGGAAACCTAGGAGTCTTGTGGTCTTGGCAATAACAATGGTTTACATTTAATGAGAAATGCCAAATGTCCAACATCAGCCCAAAAGCCACTCATGAGCACATAGAATTCTCACTCCAGTCCCATGAGAAAATGGGGGCAGGGCAAAAGTATAAGGTGTTGGCAAGTACAAGCCTACCCTTCAAACCCAGATACCCTGCCTCAATAGTCAAAGGATGGTAGACTTCATAATGGCCACTAGAGGGAACAATTATGACTGCAACCTGGCCGCCTGGATTTGAAGATTCTTTAGAATGATAACCAGCAAAGTTCAGGTTGAACTATACTTTTCAGGTCATACTAGGAAACTGTGGGAGACTATAGTGCACACTTGAAGACAAGGAAGGAAGAAGGAGCATCCTTCTCCATCAGCTCCCTCAATTCACTGTCGCATCTCAATGTTTACAGGTGACCTACATGGGTCAGACAGAAAGTCAGAGCTATGTAGACACCTGTCACTGTTAATCACACCAGGAGACACACAAGGGAGGAAGACATGCAAGCATCTTCAAGAGCAAGCCCACAAAATGAGCCAGAAAAGTGATAACCATGTCAAAATCGAATGGCTGAGGAAGAGCTAGGCTAATGAAGGGGTGAGGTGGAGTTCTAGACTGATGGAGCAGCAGGTGAAATATTAACACATCTATACAATCTACACAGATGCGCCAAACACAACAACAACAATACCACCAGCATCAGTAGCATTTAAGAGATAAAATTCAATAGGCAAAATTTGGTGAGAAAGAGAGAGTGGTGGGAGGCGGGAGGGAGGGTGACAGAATGGAGATATGAAGGACTCAGAAGAGTGTGGCCTTCCTGGTCAGAGAATTGAAATGAACTTTATCATAAGAGGCCTCCCACAGAGCATGGAAAGGTTTGAATCTAGGGAATGACAAGGTCAGATGTGTATGTAGAAAGGTCTCTGCCCACCCCATAGTCAGCTTCTTATAACAATGTGTATCTATAGAAGCTGTGCCCTGTGAATCTTCACTTCCATTACAGACATGTCTTTTCTCATTTTATAACTGTAAGTGGACTTCTTGATCTCCTTGTCACTTTCTTCCATTAAAAATAATAAAGCACTTTAATTCATACACTTGCAATTATATTGCTCAATATTTTTTATTCTGTCAAATATTCTATTGATGATTTCTGTTAATGTTTGACATAAGGTTGAACTGGCATTACTTATGTATATGCACTGTTGATATTTTTATGCCAGGTTCAACATAAAAAATAATCTAGATTTTTACCATTGAACAAAGGGTATCCTCTGAGGTGTTCATTATTAGAAATATTTAATCGAGCACATTTATCATTTCTTACACTTCCAGGGCATGAGCCTTAAAAAATAATTTGAATAAACTACCACATGCATCATGAGGTTAACCAAATCAGTCCATCTCTGCCATATTCTGACATCTTCTCTAAGTTCCCTAATGGTTTTGGTATTATCAGGGCATGAACATCCACTCTCTCCTCTTCAAGTCTGCACCAGTGTTGCCATGAATCACCCCCTCACCCTGTGGCCAGGGACCCACATTTTCATAATCATCTCTTTCTAAGCATTACTATGGATCCTCAAAACCCTTGAAGAAACCTATGATGCTCTTCAAGAAGGGAAGGATAGAAATTGTTGCTGAAGCCTTCATTCATTCCCAGTAATCTCTTCAATGAATGACTGTTTCTTGACAATCACCACTGATTAAAAGGTAGCACTTACAAGTAAGCCTTATGGACATTGTAGGGCAGCTTGCCAACCAGCAATCTTCCACTTTACTGGCACACCTCCCATCTTTGGTACCATTCTTCTCATAATTTGTATCTCCTGGCACAATCAGAACCTGAATATGAAAACTAACAATTCCTGATCTACATAGATGTGCCAGGGACAAAAGTTCCTCTTATTCAACCTCCTGAGGATAATGTCCAAAGTACAGAAATAATACCTAACTTATCTAATATCTATCTTCCTCTTGATTCTTACCAAGATGGAATCATTCTTATTTTTATAACTGTATAGACATTGTATATATGCACACACAAATTCTCATAATGAACACATTCCTTACTGAAGTATTATTGTCCTATTTATGAAGCACTATATTATGATGAGTGAACATATTATCATTTTTTAAAGGCACTCAATAAAAATTGAACCACTCTTTAAAATTCCCCAGGGAAAAATAAAATTAAAAGCAACTTAATATTTTCCCAGTCTATATAAGGTCTCCTGAGATTAATATAAAGTTTGTAGGGATCTAGGCAGCCCTTTTCCACAAACACCGTCGCGATATTGAATGGAAAATATGTTCATGAAGAAATCGTTGCTTCAGGATCGCTATTTGGTATCTTGCTTGTTAGAAAAAAAAATGTGACACAAAGAAACAGATGCTACAGAGGGGCTCTGAACTGGCAACAGCATGCTTATTTCATATGTATGTAAATTTTTTTCATTATCTGACTCTTTGCTTACGAGTACTTAATCACAGCCACATTTGGTGGATAAGAAAGCAGATGAAAAGCTGCGGGAGCTGTTTCCATGCAATGTTACCTTTAAGGTTAGTGGGAACGACTCAGAGCTGCATAATGTTAAGACTCAACTGGGATTCTGGAGTCATCATTATTCAACATTCATGCAATATTAGTATTCGGATGGTGCCAGCACTGATAGCTTCATACATAGAAATAATAATAATAAAAAAACTAAATATGATTTTTGTTGAGTTCACTTTTAGGAATACACACACTTTTTTTTTTTTTCTAAAAATTGAAAGACAGGGCAAATTGTGTTGTCCAATACCATCTTTCCAAAGCATGACAGTAACCTCATCATCTGACTTTCTGGGGAAAAAAATGTTTCATGGAGAAACAGAGGAGTTGAACATAGATCACAGAGGTCAAGCAGTTCTTTTAGAATGTCATAATACTGGGGTACTTTTTATAGCAACCCATCACACACACATACACACAAAAAGAAAGAAAGAAAGAAAGAAAGAAAGAAAGAAAGAAAGAAAGAAAGAAAGAAAGAAAGAAAGAAAGAAAGAAAGAAAGAAAGAAAGAAAAGAAAGAAAGAAAGAAGAGAAAAAGCAAGAACAAAAACTGTGAAACAGTCTAGGGAAGGCTCAAATTCTATTTTTCTTAGATAACAAAAACAATAGTAAATCAAAAATAAGGCAGAGAAATGCTATCATAAGTCATCTTTAATAATCTACTGCTGCCGGGCGGTGGTGGCGCACGCCTTTAATCCCAGCACTCGGGAGGCAGAGCCAGGCAGATCTCTGTGAGTTCGAGGCCAGCCTGGGCTACCAAGTGAGTTCCAGGAAAGGCGCAAAGCTACACAGAGAAACCCTGTCTCAAAAAACCAAAAAAAAAAAAAAAAAAATCTACTGCTGACACATTCTTAAAGTTAATACAGATGAAAAATATTAGTGTCCAACATAACATTTTCTTTTAAAATTCACAATATAGAAAAAAAAATACTTAGAGCATTGGGATGCATGCCTGTACAGGACTCAAAAAGAGAAAGAGGCAGGAGGAGTCTGCAAATTCACTGAAAACCTGGGCTAAAAGTATCTACCAGGTAAGGCAGACCTGGGAGCAAGACCCTGCCTCAGAAAGAAAAAGGAGGAGGAGGAAGAGGAAGAAAGAAGGGGGAAAAAAGCAAGAAGACTATTTAATCTCAACTCTTAACCTAAGGGTTCTTGACACCTTTTAAGGCCCTTTCCCTGGTTTCTTCTGATTCCTACAGAAACCAACTGTCAGGTCAGAAAAAGAATGACATGTGCTTCAATCTTTTCTGTCATCCAGGAATTGTGCATTGCCGTGGTATCCAAAGTCTGTCCTCCAGTTCCGGTTTTGTAGCATTACTCAAAAATCAGCCTCCTGACTGCAATGAGAGCTAACCCTTGAGGCACTATCAGGAGGTGAGTCAGGCCTCGCCTTCCCCTCTCTTGCTTTTAGCACTTCCTGGAAGAAGCAGCCTCCAGGGCCTCCTTGATAGTCTGCTCCGACCCCGCACTCCTTCAGGACATAGCCCTTTCTTCCCTTTCTCCTTGGCTCTGCTTGATCTGTACTGTTCATTCTGAGGGCTCATTCCCATGTGGCTGAGTTCCTAAGCAGACCCAAGCCGCATCAGCTAAGTGACAAACACTTAGTTTATTTTGAAGGTGCCAGAAAATTAAATGGCAGGAACTGCCGTAGAGCAAGGTTGTTAATTCAGAGGCCTACTCTGCTACATCTTACCTGACCACTGCCCTTCTTCACACACACACACACACACACACACACACACACACACACACAGAGAGAGAGAGAGAGAGAGAGAGAGAGAGAGAGAGGGAGAGGGAGAGAGAGAGAGAGAGTCATACACACTGATTCACACATTTTCTGTAAAACAAACGAAGCATGAGTGTATCTAAAACTGATGTTTCAGACTAGATGCTAAATGGGATGAAGGGGTAATCAGATTTATATTGTTTTCTTAGCTGAAATGCAAAGTGATGTGTGATATAACTCACAAGATGTTGTACCAAAATAAGGTACAAAAATTTCTTCACCTTAACTGTTTTTCTAACAGATGCACTTGTCACAACACATTTCCTAACCCTATCAAGAAGATATGAATTCGACTATGATTATTCTTCTCTTAGCTGATATATGTTCTTTGTCTAAAAATTTACTATGGAAATACATTGTTCACATATAATCCAGTTTCAAGTTCATATGTAGCACATCAGTAGGACTGTAATAACTCCATCCTACAAGCCAGAGTATTTAATGCAGGTGAGGTGGCCAGCACCTTCTTTCAAAACTATCCCTTATGGTTCCATTAACATTATCAATAGTCTTGAGTCCCTACTATATTGAAGATACTGCTTTGTGCTACAAATATGAGCTTCCAGAAAACAAAGCTCCTAGGTAAAGACTCAACACTGGTCTTTCTTCTGCAAGTAAGTGGAAATAGTTAAGGAAAAGAGAAGCATCTGCTTCACTTATTATGTTGGTTCAAGCTCTGCATGAAATCATTTATATATTCTTCGACACATTTTATGTAATAACATAAAATGAGTAGTAATGAAAATATGCTATTGTTGGAGAAGTTGGCCTCACAGAGATTTTTAAGCTGTTGGTCCAATACCACTTTGCAAACATCAAGGAATAAGGTGATGACCAGAATCCATAATGAGTAGGATCCAAAGACTGAATTGTCTAATCCTGTGTAGCTTTGTCAATTAATATTTATATTATGACCATTTCTCTTCATGGGATATGTGAATTTCATTCATTATACCTCCTCTTTAAGAAGGTTTCTATATCTTTAATATCATTTTGTGGCTTCCCCATGAATCCTAGTCAAGTGTTGTGTGCTGATTTGAAAGAAATTTGCTACTAGAAGCAGCAGTGGCACTATTCAGTTCACAAATGGAAAGTAAACAATGCATTTTTTGCCCAACCTTATATCAATAATTACTTGATCCTGTGCCTTAATTTTAAATAATAAAACTTCAATCAATATGCACACCTATAACCCCAGCACTATGGTCAGACAGAAGGATTCCTGGGGCTTGCTGGCTGCCAGCCCAGCTCCAGGTTTAAACAGTAGATCTGTCATAAGAGAATAAGACACAACTTGATAGAGCAGGGGACCCAAAGTCTACCTCTGACCATGAACCAACAGACATGTGTGCACATTTGCCTGGGAAACATATAACACACAGATGGAGAAAAGAAGGAAGGAAGGGAGGGAGGAGAGGAGGAGGGGAGAGGAGGAGGGGAGGGGAGGAGGAGGGGAGGGGAGGAGAGGATGGAAAAGGGAATGAAGGAAACTGTACCCAAAGATTTCATACAACTGATTAATAAAAAAATGTTTCTGTGAAGACTTTTTTAAAAATATTTGATACATAATATGAACTTTCTTCACACAATTCCATTCCTTAATCACTGAATTATATTTATCTTAGAATATTCACATAGAAAAGCATTACCTTGAGTTTTGAGGGAAGTGATGTAAGATAACTAGATACAGTATTTGTAGATTTGGTGGGAGAAGAGACAAAAAGACACGAGACATTGGTTGGGCATACTGCTCCACCTACATACGCATATGCTTCCTTCTCATTGAACATTCTGAGCTCCACTCATCTTTATGGGCTTTGCACTGGATAGTCCTGAGTAGATCCTTTTTTTCCAGAAATATTTACATGAGGAATGCCCTCATTTCCTTCAGGTCTATGCTCACATATAACTACCTTTGTGAAGGCTTTCATTATCACTTTCAGTAAAGTAACACCTTACATGTCACTCATTGTATCCTTGTGTATTACTTGTCTCTACTATTAAAATAGTAACTCCATGAATATAGAGCCCAGGACTTTGAAAATTACATAGTACATAGTAGAAGCTTAATAAACATTTGTGGCAATGTCAACTAATAAGTCACATACATGTGGGAAGGCCAAATTTAAGATGACATCAAGACAAGGCTAGCAATAGCTATTAAAACATGGCTCCCATTCTCCCCTTCTGTATAAAAATCAGACAGCTAGCCAAAGCTTTCCTTTGATTGATTCTAATTTCTACGTAGAATGGTTGAATTGTTTAAGAGTCAACACACAGGCTGGAGAGATGGCTCAGAGGTTAAGAGCACTGACTGCTCTTCCAGAGGTCCCGAGTTCAATTCCCAGCAACCACATGGTGGCTCACAACCATCTGTAATGAGATCTGGTGCCCTCTTCTGGTCTGCAGACATACATACAAACAGAACACTGTATACATAATAAATAAATAAATCTTTCAAAAAAAGAGTCAACACACACACACACACACACACACACACACACACACACACACTAAAAGTCTTCTGGCTTTGGCACTATAGTAGGCTTTATGCTCCAGGTAATGTGGCATCCTACTTTCTCCTTTCCAGACAAGATCATCACAGGATTACATATGCCATCATGCTGAAAGAAGGAACCACTGCATCATTACTCTCCTGGAACCAATTATGTTGGTGTGATTAATTACTGATATATAAAATTGTTTACCTAAAACCATCTGATTCATAGAAACTTTCTTCAAAATAGTCACATGATTTCTAGGGAACTAGCAAATAGAATATTGGCTCTATCTGTAAGTATTGGGAATTCTGAAGGGCTCTCTGTTCCTAAACGAAGTTCACAGCACATAGTTGTCACTTCAGCTGTAGTCATGTGGGTGACTACCCTAGCCAGCCTCTGTTATTTGAGTTTATATTCTATTGACCTCTTACAATGCCTGCTTCATGTTGAATACATTGGCTAGAATGGAAAAGAAATAAGGAAGAGGAAAAAAAGAAGTGAGGGAAAGGAAGAGGAAGAGAAAAAGAGAAGAATGAAGTGACAATAGGAAGGCAGGCAGGAGGGAGAGAATGACAAAATAGACTATGCGGAGGAAGAAGAACAGTGTATCTGTAGATAAGGGTCAGTGGTGCCAGCTGAGATCCTCTCCAGCAACAGCAGAGCCACGCCTGTGATGATATGAGCCAATAATCACCGATCACAAGACCCTATGGCAGGTGGACAGCCTTGCCTCCTCAAATACTACTTAAGAGCATAGTTACTGGTGATTCCCTCCACCTTCCTGCTGATGTTCTGACCCTATAGAATGCTCACAAACAGGGACTTCAGGTCACTAATTCCCAAACTTAAGCCTGGTTCTCATTCCCTGGCAGGGCTGGGTAAACACAAATTAACCCACACCGGTTTCTCATCCCACAAGGCTTGGATGAGGCGCCAGAACATTGCTTTCTAAAAGGTTCCCTGGTGAGGACAGCAGTTTACAACAATTCTATTAGACCCTTCTTGGAGTCAGGTGAGTTTGGAACAAAATACTGGCACGTAAAACTTTTCTCTGAAACTGTCTTTAGAGTGTGCACCATTTATCCTCTCCAGCCCTGTCAATCACTATTTCGAACATGCCACTCACCCACTGACTTTTTAAAAGTAGAGCATAGAACTAAGCACATCACTGTGCTCGTCGAAAAGAAGGAAATAGAAAAGTTCATTCAGTCCGAAACTTTTTGTTTACTGAGGTAAAACAATGGATTAAGTCATCAAGACGCTACCTGAGAGGACCATACCCTGTTCACAGCAAGTCAGTAGAGAGAAAGCCACCAAGAGAACACAGGCAGCTGTCTTTCAAAGTCTGTGTTCCTGGATCACAGTCAGAACTCAGCTATGTCACCACGTAACACCTAGTGGGTGAGCAAGAATATGTTTTTTAGAAGCTGGTTCCGGCACGCCTATTTTTTAGAGCTCCGCTCTGGGCCAAGGGGGCTTTAGGAATGGAGCTCTGGGCTCAGTCTGGCCACTATAAACTGGGGCCACTTGTATCGCTGCTTTTTCCATGAGGAATTTAAGGGGTGTGAGAGCATCCTTCCCAACCCTGCATTCCACATGTGACAAAACTGATCCAGCTGTTTGTCTGAAAGAAATTCCTTGCTGTCCTTAAAAATTAAAAAGCAAGTGGATATCCGTTCTCCAGGGGCAAGCCTCCAGCTGGAGCCTGGTAGAGGCCAGTTGCGAAACAGCGTGCTCCGAAGGGCATCTGCTCTCGAATTCTTACCTCGCCATAGGGGGGTTAGCCCCATCTTGCTTTTTGAAATGGCAGATTCTGGATGCAAGGTGCTGGCTTGGCCCAAAGCTCTTGAGAAGTGTTCATCCACTACTGACCCAATGTCTCCCTGGAAATAATTGAAAAGGACACAGCGAGAGTTAAGGTACTCCATCTCGGCAGGCTGGTCTTTCTCCTCCTCCTCCTCCTCATCCTCATCCTCCTCCTCCTCCTCTTGTTTGCTGGGAAGCGTGACTTCCAGTGAGTCCTGCATCTTGCTGTATACCGCTAACTTCTGGGATAGAATAAACAAAACATAGTATCAAAGACAGTTTGTGGAAAAGCGTTAACTAGTTAACTTTTTACTTTAAAAAAAAAGAATCTAAATATTAACATATGTTTGCAAACTGATTCTCCGTCATCTGCTGTATTCCATCTTTTCCCTCCCCAAACCAGTTGCCTCCCTCCCACACTAAGAAAAAAGTCTGTTATTCCACATTTGGCAAAGAAAGGGGGCTATTATCAAATTGTATAATTTCAGCATGTCAGACAGATTTTTTCCTTTTTTATTCTTTTGTTTTTGTTTTAAACCAAGCTATACTAAATGAATTTTTTTTAAGTGACAGATTCTTTCCAGATTTTTTAATGCTCATTTTTTATTTACATTTAAAGATTTAATGTACAGGAACATTCTACTTTAGGGCAGTAGAGGAGACAGGAAAGCTAACTGTCTAGGGCAGGGTGGAGAAGAAAAACAGCTTTTCATAAATGAAATAAACTAAAATAAAAACAGGAATGCACCATCTTCTAAAAGTACTTGGCAGATGTGCTGAACTCATTTCTTAAAACTCAAACTGAAATGACAGAGTGAGCCTGTGTGAAGATCCATTTTACACGGACCATGTTTTTCATATGTTCCACTCACTACTATTATCACACAGGGGGAGAAAGAGTTTATTGTGGCTTACTGAAAATAAAATAAAATACTAGCAAGGATTAACTCTTCAAATGAAAATGATCAGAATTTGATATCTTAAAATATGTCAAGATACAGTCATACCTACAGTAATCATAAATATATATTATCCAAGAATCTCTCCTAAAACCTCACATACGTGACCTGAGGTGAATTTTGCATTCCTATAACATGGTTATTGTTGCTGTGTGTATCTTAAAGAACCGAAGGGACCAAGAAGCTAAGTAAGCTGCCAACAGTCACAGAGTATATGACTGACAGAGACAATGTATAGGAAAGTAAGCAGGTGTAGGTGTTCATGTACAAGCCATACTGGGAGGTAAGGAAGCAATATCTACTATAGGGAAAAAGTCACAGAGTAATTACGACCAATATTGTTTTACTGAATGGAAACTTGGTAGCTAATAGTTATTTTCCTCACACCTGCTTTTCAACCTTTCAAAATATTTTCACTGAACATGTATGACTTAAAGATGACCAACAACTTCACTGTAAATGATACATAAGAATACACTCCTGGAGGCCACATAAACATTCAATATGAGTAGCACAACAGCAAAATTCAATTTCTTATCATATCATTTGTCTTATTTCAGGAGAAATTATGCATGCTGGCAAAATGAGCATGAATAGCAAATACAGATAATTCCAGAATCCTCAGTAGTTTTGTATGTGTTAGCAACATATAACTCAGATTTTATGTTTCTAATATAATTACTAGTTTGGAAACCAATAAGCACCAATTATAAGCACACCTTCAATTAATCAATTATTTTCTTCTAGCAACAAATATACTGTTCTTATTCCAGGTGGTTTCTGAAATGGGCATATGATGAGGGGCTGATTATTATTTGGGAAATATTAATTACAAACATATGTGGCATTTTTATTTAAAATTTGCATCAATGTAGTTAGTATTTTCTTATGAATAGATAATTTATTCCATGTGAATACATGTATCTTATTGATGAATAGGTAGTTATAATGCTATCGGGTTGCATTGCTTATGATCTGGTTTTGTTCAAATTTGACTTCAAAAGTAAAACACTGCATTACAAGGGGTTATACAAAATGCAGGGATTTAGTTCAATGACCTCTAGTTTTAAATTTCATTATAAAATCAAAAAAATGCTATGATTTATTGGTCACATCACAGTGCTACTTTTCTGGGTGAATGCATATATACTAGAAACCTGCATGGTTATAACTATACATAACTCTGTCCTGGCTATTCTAGCTTATTTGGAATACCACCTTTATACTGAAAGGAAATTAAAACTGATCCACAGAGCAGTTTCTCTCTCTGTTCAGAGTGTTCACAATCACCCATGAAAATGATTTATTTTTCCTATCAATGTCCTTCACAGCTTCAGTTTGTGAGTTGTGCTTTGCATATATCTCTTCCATTTCCTTGGTTTTTAAATTATGTTAATTAGCCAAATAAACAAAAGAAATTGTTTCACTGCTAGCTATCAGCAACTACCTCTTAAATTAAATAAATAAAATACAAGCAAACTATTTTAAAAAACTATGAAACAACATAAATTTAAAAATGCTTTGTTGTAAGTGATAGCAGTCATAAACTATCTCAAGATCAATTGCTGGCAGTTGAATTGAAACTATAGCTTTTCAATCTAAGGTTGCACAGCTTTGTTAATGCTGCATAACTCACGGGGGATTTTTCTATCAGCTGTGGAATGGCTAACTACAAATAAATTAATATTTCAAATCCTGTCCTTATCCATAGGCAATGAGGTAAGAAGTAAGCTAAGTCTTACGCCAAAATAACCATCATTAGTCTAATTTGTAAAAATTATTCTTTTGTCGGTGCATTTACTAATTGATTCTCTGCATTTTTATATCCATACATAAACAACATGTCTCTGCATGTATCACTATGCATGACAAAATATACCCTTTTGACATTGTGGATGCCTGTAGTTCAATCAAAAGTGAGCCTATGATATACCAACAATCAGAACACACAAACGTGTATGATTCTACTTGTACTTTCTCCCCATAGTTTGCCGAAACTTTCATAATCTGCAGTGAAACTATTACATTTCCAACACATATGTAATCTCAAGATAATCCCTGGTTAAAGGAAGAGTCTCCAAATATCCAAATCCAAACTGCTAAGCTTGAATTTGCTGAAGTATTTTTAACTTAAGTGACGGCGGGAAGGACATAGAAATACATCAATTAAACATCATGGGGCTTACATGCCACCATCCCACCACCTAACTTCTCAGACTCGAACACCAGCCACTTTCAGACACTAGTTCTTTGTGCCTTTTCTTACAACATATTCCTCACCACGCACACTTTAGCTATGTGTGATTTGCACTTGCTCTTTATCCCTGCATGCTATTTCTCCCAGTGATGCATGTTTTTGTTGGGGAAGTATATATAAATCTTAAGGCTGAGATGAAATCTCAAGGTGTCAGAGCACAGATTTGCAGAATCAAGATCAAGATGTCACCCAATGTATTTTTCAAAATACAATCCCTTTTCAGGATATATCTGAATATCTGATAAGTGTCTGTACTCTTCTCATGAGATTGCAAAAAAAAAAAAAAAAAAAAAAAAATGGGCTGGAGAGATGGAGAGATTACTCAATAAGTAAACAATTGCCAAGCAAGCCTAAAGAGCTGAGTCTGGATCCCCAGTATCTGTGTAAAAGCTAGGTGGGCTTAGTAACTAACCTATAATCTCAGCACGAGGGAGGCAGTAACAGAAGATCTTTGGAGCAAGTTGGCTGAGCTAGAGCAGCCAAACACCAAATACATGAGCTCGGTCTCATGCAATAGACCCCACCTCATCATTTAAGGTGGGGGAAAGAAATGGAGGAAGACACTCAAATTTAACCTCTGGCCTCCTCACACACTTGTGTGTGCACGCAAGCACCCACTTACACACGTGTATATCAACAATCACTGGAACACATACACACATGCACATTTGTATAACACACACACACACACACACACACACACACACACACAGACACACACACACAAGAAAGTTGGTTTAGGCAATACACAAGTAAGTGTTTCGGTGCCGCTGCACAGTAGAAACCATTTTCCCCAGGTAATAGGATTCCAGTTTGGTGAAACAATGAAGGTTTTAATGGCCAGAGTTGAGGCCAGCTCACAAAGCAGAAAGGTAAAAAAGGGAAGGGAAGTTGGCTTGGGCAGTGCGAACCCTAGTGATCACCTCAGAGCCTGCCATCATGCACATCAGAAACAAACTTCAACAGGAATGTGCAGGGGAAGGATTTTGTCTGACGGGAGAACGACTTCCAGGTCAGGAGCCAAACACCACTAACTCCCCAAGGCTAAGCCGCAAAATGCCAAGCACTTATGATGCATGTGTGGAAAGTTTCTTCCTAAGGAAACAAAACTATTTTAATGAATCACTGAAATCACTGGATATTTAGAAAAAAGTTTCAAAAAAAAACAAAAAACAAAAATTCTACTGACTATCTCTTTTAAATGAAGTGACTGTTTTGTGTTAAAAGAAAGGGAAAGGTTAGAATTTGTAGAAAAAAAATTAGTCTATTTCAAAAGCATTAAGTCCATAAAATCACCCACTGATCTTTTATCATTTTTTTAAAAATTTACTTGTAAAACATATCTTTAAAATATCTCAGAGATTTGTGGGTACACCAGGAAATATGTGGTTCGATTGGCTTAAAGAAAATATGACAGAGAACTTCTCTTTTAGATTTTTTTCAACCAACATTTATTCATTTGTGTGTGTCTAAGTGTGGGAATGTGTGTGTGTGTGTGTGTGTGTGTGTGTGCATGTGTGTATATATGTGTATGTGTTTGTATTCTCATGAATGTGTGCCATACTTTGTATATGAAGATCTGGGGATGTCTTGTAAGAGTTGGAGGAAGTATACTATGGATGGAATTTAGGTCATGAAGCTTGGAGGTAAATACCTTTAGATGCTAAGCCATCTCTTGTCCCATCTATCATTTGTTTCACTTAATTTCCTCACATTTGCAAATATTTCACAGTGTCATTATTTACAATATACAAATGCAAAAACTTCTTTCCATATCTAGGATCACCTGACTAGTAACGGTCATGGGATTAGAACCAATTTCTATCTGTCCCCAAATCGTGTGCTGAGAAAACATGCCAATGTGCATGAGTCTCTATAGGACATTTATTTTGACTGAGGAAATAAATAGAAGTGAACAACATGACATCACATGCTGACTAAGACAGTCTACAGTTATGTACGACATCAAGAAATGAGAACTAGAAACATCAACAAGCTGGAAATGTAACTGGAGCACTTTGCCTAGAATGCATGAAGCCCTAGATTTGATCCCTGATACCACAAAAAAAATTAATTTTTGATAAAAGTGGAAACGTATCAGAGATATAACTACTAATTAATACAAATGACACACACACACATATGTGTGTGTGTGTGTGTGTGTGTGTGTGTGTGTGTGTGCATATATATTCCTAGATGACAATTAACTTCTATGCCTATATAGGCCATCTCTTTGGATACATTTATACTACATTTGTTTCCAGTTTTTCTGAAAATCCTATTTTGGAAATGTGAACAGAGTCAGCCAGTCATGCTTCAGGATTCTGTGTCTGTTGTATTTGCTTATTTTCTTTTTCAATTATTTTCTTAATAGCAGAAAAGCAACCCCAAGACATCATTACTCAACCTGATAAGAGCTGGAACCCATAACGCCCAAATAAATCTAGTCATTATCAAAAATCTAACCTACCCACTCTAAGAATGGAAATTTTCTAGCTTTTACAATGTTTAAAAAAAAAAATGTGCCACAGGCTTAGAAGCAATTTCAAAATTTGCATTCCCAAAATGTTTTAAACTATGATCACATCATTAGGGAATGTGTTCTTTCTCAAGGCAACTACTTTGAATGAAACAAGTTTCCGATGTGGAATTTCTGCTATATTTGTATAAACCTTTAACTAAGCTTAGGATGCAATCCCTATTACAATCATTATCATTCATTCATTCAATTATTCCTACATTGTGTCAGTAACTTTGCACGTACTAAGATATGCAAACTGAAAAGCTCAGCCAGGGCCAGAGCTGAATTGGCTCACACAGTGGGACAAGCCTTGCTAGGGAAGCAATAGAGACTGGCCCTGTGTTTATCCCTGAGGTAAACTGTATTATTTTTGCAAGTATCTACTATTCCAAAATTTGAAAGTAAGACAAGCAAGGCAATAGCATTAGGCTAGCTATGAATTGTTTTCAACTTTTTATGGAGGTTCATTTAGAAAAACAACACTAGAAACCAAAATCACCAAGATGACTTGACCAAAAGTAATTCCACAAGTCTGAGCAAGTAACTGAACCTGGTAGCCCTAGGCTGCCACTTCTGAAGATGAGGAATTCTGATGTGAATATTAGGTCTATAGGTCTCATATAATATATATACACATATAATTAGAATATATATTATAATCAGCAACATGTTGGCTCTTTAGGCACATTCACACTTGATTTTGTTTCCTATATTGGCTATGTCTTCTGAATTTACAGGATACTAGCCAAAACGCAAAATCTACAAGCCATGGAAGCCTCATTTGTTTCCAGCTGTCACCTAGCTCAGATCCTAGGAATTAGCTAGGATTCTTCTTTTATCTATCATCACATAAACAAGAAAGGATGAATATATCTTTTCAGCCCTCCTCCAGCTCTCAAGAAAAAGTGATTTGGCATTAAAAAAAAAAAAAAAAGATATATGGAAAAAGAAAAGTTACCTGTTGAGTTTGGATCATCTTCTCTTTCTGCTAATTTTGGGAGATGGGTAAAAATAGTTGAGTTTCCCCAGACTATACTTGTAAATTAATGGCATAAGTCTAGAATCCACTAAACTATCTACAAATATGGCATTTATGAGTTGATCTAACAACAGCTGTGTGGGTCTAGTAGTTCAAGGCACTTTCTGACTCTGCCTAAATGAGTCGCCAAAGCACAAAACCAGCTGTTTGAAGAGGTGCATTTTGAAAAACTCAAAACAGAGCCTTGACCAAAATGACTGCCTTTGCTGGATCTCATCTACTACAGAATGCTAGTTTTTCAAGTGAAAATATTTAGAACCTTCTTCTAGAGACAATGTTGTATGCTTTCTGAGACTTAAAAATAAAGAAATTCACTTGGAAACAGGGCTCGTGGGGGATGAGATCCAGCTCAGCAACACCTTTTAGAATGGCATTCCTCTACCTGACAATTGCACTGCAGGACCTGCCCCAGGCATCACGTGCATAATTGCTTTTATCTCTTGGAAAATTCTCTTTGCACAGATGGTCTGGCAGGGTTAGTTTAGTGTCTCACCTGCAGTACTGGGAGAGAAGTCAAGCAAAGGAGCAGGGCTTTTTCTCTGATTTCCCTTGATGGGCATCCTTTGCACCACTTCAAGCTTTGTGGAGTGTCTACCAAATGCTAAGTGAAGTGGTGCTCTTTGCATATTGGGCAAATACTTTTTTTTTTTTTTTAATTTCTAGCTGTACCATCTCCTAGTGGTTGATTCTAGGTGAATACATCCTCACTCTGTGAGACTTTTGTGGCTTTTAATCCCACCCTCTCTGGTATCATTGTAATCTCCATTCTGAATCACTGCCCTGTGGATACTTTGGTTACTTAAATGCTTAACTGTTTCTGTCTCTGACTTCCTTCTGCTGGGAAGTTACTAGGAACATGAAACTCTGGACAACTTAAGCTTTTAAAGCTTTGCTGTCAAGTTAATTTGTGTATCATGGGATTATAGAGGCTGCTCTTTTTCAAAGAAGTCCTGTAGAAATCCTTGCAAATATACTTAAGTCCTTGCTTACAGTTACAAGAAAATTAAATCCCCAGCCTTAAATAATTTGACTGTGTAAATGAAACTATTTAGGTTAAAATTGAGTTCTTTCCTCTGATTGAATCTAATATTATGTTTGAGTACCAATAAAATTGAGGCACCTAAATGTGATCGTTAATGTCATTGCTTGCATTTTATTTTAAATAAACAAATGTTCAGTTGCTAAGTAGGTACACATTTTTTTCAAAAAGTATGTAACATGGAGAGCAAGAGTCATTAGCACACTACAACAGTTTGCACAAAGGCTTTGACATTTCTAAACTTTAAAAAGTACACTACCAAGGACTCGGAAAGAATATCAAGCTCCAAGGCCCAAGAATCTATTGCATATTAATCTTCTTTATCAAAAAATTTGATTGGGGTACTAAAGACAAAAATTAACCTGTTGTGTAATAAGGAGGGGAAAATGGTTGGGAAACTGCATGACACGGTAGAAGGATGCTCTTCCAAGAAAAGAGATCTGCTGGTCCTGATTCTGTTACCAATGAGCATGGAAATTTTAGCCAGGAATTCCAACCCCATGGGCCTGAATTTTCCCATTTATAATACGTTCCCCACCCTCTAGGATTTTCCCATGTGGGAAACAGAATCTCAGGGTCGTTTTGTAACTTAACCAAGGTAGCAGCAGGCATACAATGAGTTTCAAAAACTCCTTATAAACATTACTGAAGTCTCCCCTCCCAAAGAAACTTTTTTTTTAAGAGATGGCCTGTGGGCATTTTCACCCAGCTGCTATCCTTGAAGAAGAGAGAGTAAACTGGTTCTAACTTACCAGAAGCCAAAAACGACCATTAAAAAAATCTATATAGATGTGGAAGTTTCAGCTACTGCTGTCTGTGTTTGTCCTTTCATCCAGAAGCCTGACTTTAAGTGTACTTCTAATTTAACATTCTTAATATGGGAGAGGATTTAGACAACAGACTGTCTGCCTTTAAGATGAGAAGTCCACTGGGTATGAAGGGAATCTCTGAGTTCATATCGTTGCCCTCAATTTTTCCTGACACGCATTTCGAAACCTTGTGCTGTTTCCTACTGTCACTGGTCGACTACAAGCGCATTCCTTTCTGTTCACGTTCTGCAGTGTCATCAGCCTCCGAGCATGTGCTGAGACTGAGTCAAGGCTTCTCCCAGGGAGATAGGGAGGAGGGCTGTCTGGAGGCTATGGAGAGCTGGTGAGGCTGGGGATGAGGCTGCTCAGAATCTCTCAGAAAGTTCTGCCTCTGTAAAGTTCACTGGAAGACTCGAGCCCAGCACACAGTGTCGAGGAATTAACTCCATGGATTTACTTTTCAGACACGTGCAGAATAGTTTGATTGGTTTAACTGGAATAAGACCCTGTAGTGCGGCAATTGTATGTAGATTACTGGGTTTTTAAACACTCATCTACTACCTACCTACCCCTACAATATGTTCAATGAAAAACTTAAGCTTAAAACTTTCAGATTTTAGAGGGAAAGCTGGTAGTATATATGGATGGAAAATGAGGGTCTTTCATTTCTAAAAAGAATTTTCAGACAATGAAAATGCACCCATGCTTAAGATCAATCATAATGAACTATTTTGATACACTAATTTGCAAGAACTTCAGAGGTAGGGTTGTGTGTAGTTCAGTGATATACTGCTTGCCTAGCACGTGTGAGACTCTGCATTTGATTCCTTTTCCTTCCAGAAAAATAAAAAATAAAAACAAATGTACAAGAACTCTAGACAGCCAGTTTTGAAGAGAGACAACTAAGGACACATTACGACAACTGAATGCAGAAGCAGTACTAAATGTCAAAATCTCACATCCGGCACTTACTTCATAAATGACCATTACGTTTTTTGATTACACTCTCATTTTTTTTATGTTCCTTTTCTTTTTTTTTTCTTTTCTCCTCCTCAACAAATCAAGTGTGTTTTGTTTGTGTTTGTTTTGCTATTGTTTTAAAGCAGCAAGAGTTGCAGTCCTCATTTTTGCCTTCCAAGCAAGATGTTATTAGGGGTCAAATCCCATGTAGGGAGAAAACAACCTTCGTGGACAATAATGATAAAACCTTATGGAATGCAAAAACAACCAAAATATGTATTCTCAGATGACTGTGTGAGGGCCAAGTCAATATTAGTCCCACTTCACCCACGCACTGCATAGTCTAAAAATGTTGTCAGGCTGATAAGAATTTCCTGACTTACTCTTTCTTCCAATAGAAAATATAGGTCATCAAAATAAACTCCGACAGTAAGAGAAAAGTGACACTGTCAAGTCTCTTTAGCCCATCAACCAATAACAGTCCAACCGTTTATTTACTAGGGGAAAATTTAAGTACCAAATAAGCCAATTAGCCAGAGAAGTATGAAAGTTTCCATACACACCTCTCAACTAAATCCTTCCAAGAAACTCAGCCAACCATCTACTTAAAAGAAGTCTACAGAATATAGTTCAGAATATAGCAGAAGCTGGGCATTGTGTCATTTCTCAACACAGACAGTTTAGACTCTTCTGGTGTTTTATTTTTTAATTCATCTGTCAGCTTGTTGATAGTTTTAGCAAAAGAATGGAATTTGGGGTTGAAACTTTGGGCTATCACAAAATAAGATAAAGTACCTGTAGTCGGTTCTCACTGAAAACTAGCTTTCCTGACGACTGATTTTTGATTTGTCTAAAACAGCCTTTGATTGTTTTAGCTGAAAGAGTACTACAATGATGCTGTCTACCATAGACACCTATTTCAATGGATTTAATTTCATAACTCCATAAGCAACAACCTTATTCACAACTTCTACTACTCTTTACATTTCAGAAGAGAAAGTTATCTTTCTTAATATTTAGAAACATCTCAGCCTGTTGCTCATCCACATTCCAACTGATAATTGAAGGCCTCTACAGCATCAGAGATGGAGCAAAGGGTGTTTCATACAGAGCTAGGTGTTAGTAATATCCAAGGTCTTTTTGCCTCCCTTGAATTTACAATACTTCTGTTTTGTATATGTCAGAGAAAACATCAGCAGCCAAAACATTTTCAATTATCACCCTTGACCACCAACTAGAAAAATGCTTGCCATCTCTCCCAACAAACGTCATTTCACTTTGAAATGGTAAAGTTGTCAAATATTAAAGTAAATAAATAAAGACGAGCGAGAAGGTGGGCTCTTCTCTCATGTGCCCTGTTGGTCTTCATTAAGACGGGGCTGTTTAATGGAGAATCCTGAATTTGTACCCTTTCAGAGTCAGCTGAATTTAACAGCCAGTACATTTTAATCAGAGAGCAATAGTCTCTTTCCCAACGAGTAGCCCTGTACTTGTAGAAAAGGGACAGAGGCAAAGGAAAAATAGGAATTCAAAGGTCAGATTCCTCCAAGGGCCAAACCCTGAAGGCCAGAATAAAACATACAGTTCCTAAGAAATGAAAACAAGTCAATAAATTCTGTAATTCATTATTTTCTAACTCTATCTAGCTGTAGTTTTTAAGTTTCAATGAAATTACCCCTACTCTAATCCTTGGAGTCCAAGAACTCTGTTTCAGTACCGTCTCTTGCCACATGCACGTTTTCCTGATTTTAAGATAGTGCTAACTACATTTCTGTGCGCTCGCTATGTGGCCACAAAGTGCTGCTCAAGGATCCCCAGTGTCGAGTTTTCCGGTGTCTACTCTTTCTTATCATCTCCTAGATGTTCGGCCCTTTTTACTGACATTTTCAATGTCTTGGCTGGGTGCGGCCCAGGCATGCTGACACTCAAGGCTACCTCTGGGCTGAGAAACACGGGTCCCCTGATGGACACAGACAAGCTCTGTGCTTTGTTGGGGACAGAAAATGAATGAAGAGTCTTTTGGGCAACCCCGTCATCTAAATCACAGCCCCGGACAGAAAGGCAATGGATAAGTTCTAACTCTGAATGTGTCTTCCATCAGAGCAGAGTTCCACCCTAAAAGTCCCTGAACGGTCATTTCATGAAGCTCACTGATCAGGTAACCCCTGTTACCTCCGTGGCACACTTTCCTCCTCTTAATCCAGAAAACGCTGAAAAACCCTACTTGCCCAAGGAAACAAAGTATTCGAGTTAAAAGTTTACTCACACAATCCTAAGACAGATGCCTTTGGTGAGCTTCAGAGAACTGAATCCCAACGACCAGCGCAGCTAGGAGTTAACAGCCTCTGTGTCCAGGTGACACAGCTCAAAGAAGCCCCGGGCCAGGTAAAGCCACTCCAGGGATCCCAGCCCCGCCACCTGCAGCCCTGCCCTTTGGTCTTTTTTCTTTCTGTGACTCCCTGCAGGTCCCAGAGCATCCTCCGCGCCTCGGGTCCGGGCGGGACACGGCTAGAGACCCACACCGATACCGGGTGCCCCTCGTCCCCGCCCCCGGAAGGCTGCCCGGCTGGTGACTCACCTGCTGGCCAGGTTGGGGCGCCGGATGATAGCAGGCTGTGGGGCAGGTTGCAGCTGCCACGGGGTTGGGCAGATACTGGGGCGCTCCATACGGCTGGGGGTGATACATCACCTCCGCACAACTCATGGCAGCGGGGCCAGCGGCGGCCCCGGAGTCGCCGCCGCTCTACGCGCTGGCGGGAGGGGCGCCACCGCCACCGCCGCCGCAGCTGCTGCTGTCCGCGTCGCTGCTCCTGCTGCTACTGCGGCGAAGGCGGGTCCTCGGCGGCCTCGGGCTCCACGCCGGGAGCGAGCTCGGGAGGGGTTGGCAATCAGCGGCGGCCCATGCGCGGGCACCTTCATTTTCAGCCCCTCCGGGTGGCCCCTCCGCTCGCGCTTATATAGCGACAGGACGACGCTGCCGCCCGCCCCGCGGCAGGAGCATGACAGCGCTGGGCTCAGTCTCGGGCGGTGGCACCCGTGCCGGCAGCAGCAGCGGCAGCATATATACACCCCAGCGCCAGCCGCAGCCGCCGCAGCAGCCGCCGAGTCCCCGGCTCGAGCTGCCCCGGGAGCCCGGCGATGCTTTGCATACACACAATGCACGCCCGGGGCTCGTCCTATCACCGGAGCGGGCGGCTGGGCGAGGACTGGGAGGCGGGGGCCGGGGAGCCGGAATGTGGGGAGGCGGGGAGCTTCCCTCCCCAGCTCTCAGGAGCAGTTTATCTGCAAAGTTCCATCAACTCTAGTCCACGGCGGGCGGGTCGCCCAGCAGGGGGACCCTGGGGAGAGCGGCAGCGGATTGGAGCGAAGTTTTGCAGCCCTCTCCGCCTCCCGGCGAGCGATGATGGTGGGAGGAGATTGGTATGCGAGAGGCTCCGCGCCCAAAAAACTCTGCGGGTCCCCACCCAGTCTCGGTCACCTGGCCGCTGGGCCAAAGTTGCCCAAGTCCTAGGAGCTTTTTTCACGGAGCATCAACCCCGATGATGATTGGACAAGATCAAAGGGAGGCCAAGTGTAAAGAGAGTTATGAAACAGGCCAGGGTTAAAATACACAATTAGTTCCTACATTAAAAATAAGCCAAAGTGAAAGTTAACATTGCCATGAGTGCCCACAGGCCAACAATATGGAATTCCCTTGCAGCGTCTTCACTTGAAAGGCACATCTTGGTGGCTTGTCATCTTGGCAGGATGTATGTCCTTTTCTGGCATTTACCAACCGGTGTGAAGGCAGCAGGAGAAGATAATTGGCTACTTACTTGGCTACAGCTTAAAGGTGTTGCTTATGTGCAAACGGACTAAAATCTCCAAAATGAAATAAAAACTCTATTTTCAAGAATATTATTATACTCCAGTATAATCATGAAATCTAACTCAACCTTTGCCTCTCTGACAAACGGAAAAATTTGTAACAAGAGACCAAAAGGCTTAGTCTTTCTCAAAGGAAATGCCACTTTGGATGTCAAATGTATTAGTGTTGCCATAGAGTTAAACACACACACACACACACACACACACACACACACACACACACACACACCACACACACACCGCCGCCGCCGCCGCCGCCGCCGCCACCACCACCACCACCACCACCACCACCCCCTCTGTTTCTGGAGACAGTTCTTTAAAGAGGTGATATGTGTGATCACATGTGTATACAAAGCTGTACAACACATACACTCACACAAACTATAAGGATTGTGTTGGGTACTTTTGCTATCCCATAATGAGTTTTCTTCATCTATTCATTATTTTATTAACTGAATCTCAAAGTACAATTTTTTTAAGGGTTTATGTAGTTGGGACTTTCAAACTGTGTTCTTTCTGGTGGGAGACTACCCCTATCGAGGAGATATAGAAGAACTTGCTTTATATGTTTGTAACTCCTTTGTGTCAAGTTGACAGAACCTTGGTTAAACCCTGTCCAGGCAGCTCCACATGGTACAGAGTCATAAGAGCATCCACCTACCCATATCCCAATCTAAGCTTCTTTTTTCGTGTCTTCTAAGCTTCTTTTTTTGTGTCTACTGTAGATAATGAAACTCCTACCTCTCAGTTGAACTGGCACTACCTGGGAATCTCCCAACATTCCCTCTTCTCACAGTGCCTCCTCACAGGGCCTTAGCCTTTAGTACTTCCTAAATTTTATACTTCTTCTAATGCTCTTGCTCTCCTGCTTTTATATCTGTTGCTATAACCCTTATTTCAATTAGTCCCTCTTGTTCAGACTCTTGGATGAGGCCCATTACAGTTTTCCTAGGCCCGTGGTCAAACATCTTCTGACCTATTGTTCGGGACCCATACTCCAAGAATGATTTAGCCACAGTAAACCCAATGGAGCCTTGATGCTTTTCCTCATGTTTTAAACGTAGTTTTTCACATTCCGTAGTATAGAATTGGGCTATAACACTCCAACTCTGACTCCTACTCATACCTCCCTCTCCTGCCTTCATACAGATTTCTGAATGGATGAAACTCTTATTTTAAGGAAGAGCATGGCTCTTCCAACCCTGCATTTATATTGGTTGTGATTTTCTGTAGTTGTCTCCATGTATTTCAAAAGGAAGTTTCCTTGAGAGATAAAGACTATTCTTGTCTGTGTGTATAAGGACACATTTTTCTAGACTGTTGCTAGCTGTATGCTGGTTTAGTAAAGTAGTGGTTGTAGATTCTTCTCCAATAACCATGGCTACATCCACAAAACACTCCCACAACTAGAGTTCAGGGAAAATTTCAGAAGAAGGAGCAGAGAGATTGTAAGAGTATGAAGATCAGAGAGTTTGCAACCATAAAGTCTCACCAATATGATTTTTCTAAGCAAGAGCTGAACATGGGTGACAACGATAGATACGCCACATAGAAAGTCCACAAGGCTTCGACTTTACACAAAGAACTATAGGTAACTGAGGAAAGTGGGGAGCAGGAGAGGTGGACTTCCCCAGGGAAAGGCATACAGATTGGTTATCCAGTACCAAATGATCAGCCCTGAAAACATGCGAACAAGTAAAGTTCTAAGGACTGAGTGGAAAGGGCATATGAGAGATATCGGAGGGAGAAAAGGGAAGGGGAAATATTGTAATTATGTTATAACCTCAGAAAAAGGAGGTGGGATGGAGAGGAAGAAAGAGCCTGGTATTTCCTACTATGATTTCTTTTCAAAAGTCAACAGCTGTCCACCCCCATCTTCTACACTTGCTAACTCTTTGTAGTTCATAAAGGATTCCTATCTTAAAATAGTCAATGCTGACCAGTTGTTTGTTTGTTTGTTTTAATTCACATCAAAATGTTATCTACTGTGCAAAGAGAGGATCATGAGCCAGCAGGAAGGTCTGGGCCCCATTTGGACAGACAGTCCACTTTACGAGGCCACTTCCAGTTGTCACACATTACAAGAGCTCCAAGGCCTGTGAACACACCCGTGAGAGCCATGCATTCTCTAGCTCCTGTTAAGTCTTTGGCATTTGAACCCTGTGGGAGCCTGTGGAGCCTTGCTTCCTGATTATGGTGCAGGTTCTGCTACAGTCCCAGTAGCAGCTGGTTTAGGAGAGTGAGGTTGCTGTCTCTGTGAGGCAGAGGCAGGGGAGGGAGGCAGTTCCTTTATATTTCACTACCATCTTGGCCTGGTCTTGTTCTTTCAGCTGACTCGGGATCTGCAACATCCTTACGTAGCTCCCATCCTCACCCCAGAACCAAGGCACTAGTGCTTTAAACTGCTTTGAGATCAAGTCCTTCTCAGTGAGCCAGAAGTCAATTGCTGACCAGTTTTTAAGTCTGCCCATCACAACCATGGCTGTTTCAGTGCAGGAACATGTGACTTTTATGTCTGAATCCCAAAAATGTAACGGTTGGCTTAATAGGTATCTATTGTATACGGTATTTAAAACAGAACAACAAAAATAACTCAGAATAATTATAAATTAGTGAGAGATGAGAGGGCATATGGGATCAGTGAAAATTATGATGAGGAACATGGTTTCAGATTGTTTGAGTTTTCTATTATGTGAAAAAATGAGAAATTTGCCGGGCGGTGGTGGCGCACGCCTTTAATCCCAGCACTTGGGAGGCAGAGCCAGGTGGATCTCTGTGAGTTCGAGGCCAGCCTGGGCTACCAAGTGAGCTCCAGGAAAGGCGCAAAGCTACACAGAGAAACCCTGTCTCGAAAAGAACCAAAAAAAAAGAGAGAGAGAGAGAAATTCCTTATATTGTGAGAAATTTTAAGGCCAATAGAACCAAGTGACTGAAATGGAGCTTGCATTCAAGGGCATCTTTCCCTCCGGGTCAGACATCCTGCCCAACCATCTTAACAGCTCCAACTTTCACTTCAATTCCATGGTGTATCTTAGTTAATTAGTTTTGGCAAAATAATGTGCTAAATATCTGTTTCTTCCACAGGGCGACTGTGTTTAGTCCGTGTTTAGTATGTGTGTTACTAATAATGTGAAATGAGCATATATTCCAAACTGCTATGTCTCCCATGTGCTTTAGTGTGTGTGTTGGTTACAATAAGAGTGGCCACCATATGCTCTTAGGTTTGAATGTTTAGTCACCAGGGAGTAGAACTCCTTGAAAGGATTAGAAGGATTAAGAGAAGTGGCCTTTTGGAGGGAAGTATTTCACTTGAATTGGGCTTTGAGATTTCAAAATCCATACCAGGTCCAGTAGCTCTATAGGCCTGCAGATCTGGATGTAACTCTCAGATACTGCTCCAGCACTATGTGTGCCTGCATGCTTCTGTGCTCCCCACCTTGATGATAGTGGACTAAACTTCTGAAACTAGGTAAGCTCCCAGTCAAATACTTTCTTTTTCAAGAGTTGCCATGGTCATGTGTCTCTTCACAGCGATAGAACACTGACTCAAGACAGTGTGCTATAAATATTCACCACAGGAAAGGATACCCATTGGTACTAAAAAAGGCCACGTGCTGGATGTGCTTGCCAAATGTTCTTACAAAATAACATTTTGGTGATATTTTATTTCTATTTTCTAGTTATAGCAGAGAAAATGAGTATAAAAGTGAATTATGTCCAGAATTAGAATCTAGACAAAGAATGGACCAAGAAGTGAGGGAAAAAAAAAAAAAAAAAAAAAAAACTTAAGCAAAACTGTAGTCTTCACTGGCTTGTTAATAAAAAAAAAAGGGAGGGGGTAAGTCTTGTTAAGGAGTCATCAGTTTATAAATTTGTTTCATAGATGGACAAGCATGTGCTCTGATGGAGCTCTCCTAGGGGGCTGGGGGCAGAGCTGACACTGGAAGAGGCCTGAAACTCCGAGTGCTTGGTTCAACTGCTTCCCATCATCCTACAGTGAGGCACTGAAATAAATAAAACATGTATAATTTATATGTCTGTGGTCATTACAGATGACCACACATATTCAGACATGTTAATACGTGCAAACACATGAAGGAATAAATATATATAAATCAGGCTTATGATATGCACAGGCCAATGGCCATGTAGCATTAGAGAGTCGTTTAGACAAGAGAATTCAACCTGGTCACTGGGGCACAGATTTTCATCACTGTTACATACAGGTGTCATAATTAGATAAAGAGCACTGGATAGAATGTGATCCTATATATTCTTAGCTAATTATGTTCCACACAGTTTACCTTTCTGTCTTTTTATCTTCTGTGGGCGTTACTACCCACTCTTCGTCTTGAGTCCTGATGAAGAATCTGAACCCAGCTATCTGAATCTCTCCAGCCTTTCTATATCCTAGTCCCTGCAGTGCTCACAAAAGATAAATGATTATAAATGTTTCTAACTTTTCTGACTTGGGGTCCATACACTTTTAAGCTTCATCAAATTTCTAGGAATTTTTTTAGCTGGATTGTAGTAAGACAAATCCCCAAACAAATTTGGGGAGAAGAGGTAAGTTGTAATGGATTTTCTCATTATCTCTTGGGATAGATTAGCTTAAAGAGCAGGGGAACATTTTGTCTGAGTAATGACAACCAAGTCTGCCTTGCTTGATAGCTCACAAGGCTTGGAACATGAGCTCCTCCTGCCTTGGTCTCCAGGCTTGTCAACACCATGCCTAACTAGAGTATATTATTTTATGTAGCAAAGGGGAGTTAAGATTGTAGGGATATTAGTCTGCTAATGAGTAGATCCTAGAATAAGGAAATAACCCTCAACATCTGTTGTAGAGCCAATATAATTACCAGGGGCCTCAAAAGATGGAGGCAGGAGATAGGCAGAGTTAATGTCATATCCATAAAAAGTAAGAAAAAAAAACACTCTATGTGCAGCCACTGACTTTGAAGATGGAATGGACTCAAAAACCAAAGATTATACAAGTCCTGTAGAAGTTGAAAAGGCAAAAAAATGGACTCCCCTAAGTACTCCAGAAGGAATAAAGCCATGCTGACACCAATGGTGAGCAGAAGCTCTGGACTTCTAATCTTTGAAATAGGAAATAATAAGCATGCATTATTTGAGGTTACTGTGTTCATAGTAATTGGTTATAGCAGCAATGGGAAATAATATTATAATTTCATGTGGCAGGAGATGCTTAAAGAGATGACCATGGATAGGCGCAATAAGAAAAGGACTTTTAAGGGGAACTCTAAAGCTTAGAGGGCAGGGAGGCACTGCCTTTGCCTGGTCTAACATTGGTGAAATCACAACAGTGGCAAAGAGATAACAATTCACAGGTGAAACAATAAGACTATTTTTTCCATTGTCCTTCATACCAAATGCCTTAAGTGATCTCTGTAACATTCAGCAACTAAAACAATTCTCCATTGATTTCTGCCCCTTTTCAAGGATTGTCTCTGTCTTTTTCACCATTCTCTTATTATTCAAGTCCAGTTTTCTTTGTGTTCTCTAGTTCCATGGACTCTTCTACAGTTTCTCACTCCCAAATGTGCAGTATTATCAGTAATGGACACATTGACAAACACAGAGTCCGCTGTTAGAACCTCATCTAAGCTGGTGCTTCATAAATACTGATATCGAAAGTCATCCGTCCTTGCTTATCTTTCCCTCGTGTACATGTACAGGACCATGACCATGCTCCTGTCTTACTGTTTTCTTACATGTTAGCCAGTCTTCCTCGATTTCCTGTTAAATTTCCATGTATTTAAACTTTAAACGTTGAGTTTCTTAGTGTTCCATCCTTTCTCGTATTTTTTTATATTCTTAAGAGATTACAGTCATCGTAAAACCTCTATTCCACTCAAATAACATATAAAATGTTCCTCGTGTCCAGAATGTTTCTCATAGTCGATGACTTGTAAGGATACATTTTACATGTTTCCACAAATTAATCACTAAAGCAAGTGAACCCGTACATATTATAAATTACTACTTTAATTTCTTCAGATTACTGTTTTATTTTAAATATTTAATCTGTATTTGTTTTAAATTAACTATGAAATCTTCCTCAGTTTCTAAAAATGAACTGAATATACATTTACTGTATTCCCACAAGTACCGAACATTGTTTAACATCTAGTATTGCAACAAACAAACCAAAAAATGTACTGTTGGGTTGATTACCAGATGAAGTGTCTATTCATGTTAAGGAACCATGTGCTAATTTAATATGAAAATTACAAAAAATCACACCAGATTTGCAAGATCAAAGCATAATGTAAGTAAGAGAGCCACAGAGGAATTCAGGTCTTTCATTTTGTTATTTAATATTTACCAATCTACAGATTTTAATGCTATTAAAAATAATATTTCTTGTCATTTACAATACATTCTCATATACCTAAGTGGTCACAGTAATATTATGAAGGCCTCAGTGTGGATTAATACACAATATTAACAAAACTCATAGAGCAGAATCTAACCCAGCTTGAACATCAAAATATCAGGGTACTTCCCTGTCACAAGTCTATCTTAGAAATTTTTAAAATACACAAAAGTCTAAACTAAGATCTATCCTAGGACAACTAAAAACTACTTTTAAAGGTAATTTTCAAACCTTTTTCAATGTTCTGAATTGAAAATCCATGAGTCAATCACACAGCTCAGTGATTTGAAGGACATTCCAAGGTGTAGAGTATGGAAGAATCAGTGTGGACCACACCTGCTTTGCTCTGCATTATTCTGGTCTCTCCCTCCCAGTAAAATTTAACATTTCAACCTGTACTATTTTGGGTCATTTTATACATATGTGTGTAGCAGGAATCTTAAAAGTTCTTATTAATAAAATCAAACCCAAGGCCAGTTATTGGGGTCCATGCTGGTAGATCAGAGAGACAGAACAAGCCTCAGCTATCTCACCTTGCCAGTTCCTCAGCTGGTCCTGTTTCCTCAGACTGGAAGCTTCTATGTCCTCATCCCAATGGCTCTCAGCTGAACTGCTGCTCGAAAGCCTGAAGCTTAACCAGCCACATGCTTAACCAGCCAAATGCCTAACCAGCCAAATGCTGCTAGTTTCTGGTCCTCACGCCTTATATATCTTTCTGCTTTCTACCACCACTCCCTGGGATTAAAGGTTGGCTTTCTGGGATTAAAGGTGTGTGTCACCATGCTTGGCTATTTCCAATGTGGCCTTGAACTCACAGAGATCCAGAGGGATTTCTATCTCTGGAATGCTAGGATTAAAGGTGTGAGTGCCACCATTTTCTAACCTTTGTATCTAGTGGCTGTCTGTTCTCTGACCCCAGATAAATTTATTAGAGTACACAATATTTTGGGGAACACAATACCACCGTGTGTGTGTGTGTGTGTGTGTGTGTGTGTGTGTGTAAATTTGACTGGAGTTGAATGATACATAGCCCTTTTGGTCTGACATGCTTTGCAGATATTTAGAAATAGAAGATGCCAAGATGGAAAATATTATCTGAGATGAATGAATATCAAGATACTGCTTAGCCTGTGTATGAAAAGGCAAGCAAATGGTAAGAGGATTAACCTGGTTAGATAATTCCACAATTAAAACACATTTAATATCTCAAATCCATCTAGTAAATATTTAGATGTCTTCATTTTCCCATGTGCTGTCAAAAGTTACATGTGAATCAAGATTAGTAAAAACAAGTATTTCTTAGCTCCATAACAAATCCTTTGTTCCATGCCCACCTTGAGATCGTTGCTTGTTCCTTTGGTAGTGATGACAAATCTAGGCTAATTCGGTGACATTCTTGATGTCTACCTCTGACGAGTGGATGTATTCACATGAGGCCAAGCTGGTTATGAGCCTGGTTCTGCCTGTGGAATGGAACATGGCTAAGTAGGCCAGGGAGGATTAAACCCTTGATCTTGGCATCATTAACACCGTGTTCTAATCCACAAGACTAACTAGCCACAGACAAAGACCAATTGAACTAATAAATCGCAGCAGCCAGAGGGATCTGGTTTGAATTTATTTCTCATTTTTAATACATTAGTTTTATAATTTGATTTAAATATTTTAGAATAAATGAAGCCAAAGGTCTGTGCTGCTGTCATTCACAAGAGAGACAGCAGAGCGAAAAACTATCCAGACAGATTTTCACCAGGCCAGCGGACAAGGTGACATTGGGGGCTTGCTCTCTCTTTGCATAAAAGATGTCAGCAGTGAACAGAGAAAAATCATAATCTCTAAAAAAAAAATGTTTAGGAAGCACAAAAGAAACCTTTGTCTTTCTAAATCCACTCTGAAGTCTAGTAACTTTTAAGGATATGAAATAACTTGTCTAGCAAACTCCAGATTTTCCTGTTTTGTGTTTTTTGTTTGTTTGTTTCATAAAATGAAGTGCGTATGAATCTTCAAATCCTAAAACTTAATTTCATACCAGCTACTCATTTCGTTCTCAGTATAAAAATAGGCTCCAGGGAAGGAGGTTTTAACCCTACTGTCCCACTGCCTTTAGGTACTTGGTAGATATTCACAACCCATCCACTTCCAGTGGCCCATTTAAAGTTGTCCCTTCTGTAGCAGTGAGTTTTGACGTTGGAAAATAGACTCCCTCTCTATCATCATATGCTGTGTTGCCTGCACCTTACATTAGACACTTCATTCTTTGAAATTAGTGTTATTGTTCTTTCTGTTGCTCTGATCATTTCAATGATGACAATTGCTTCCCTTATGAAAATATAAATTCCAGGAGGGAAAAGGCAGAGTTAGATACTTTGTTAGTGACTCGCACAGCACTGGAGGTAGGTAAAGAGTGTAAACCTGACAAGTTTAATTTGAATTTACTATGATGTCTAATCTGTGGAATTGTTAGTCCATAGATGGCTGTAGAAGGCTCTTGGCTTGGTCTCTTTCAGCCAAATAAGATCATGGATTCCAAGCACTTTTTATGTCTACTTTACCTGATATTATATTCAGAGTAATTTCAGTCTTTGGTAAGGAAATTTTATAGAACATTAGATGGATACATTTTTTTTCTTGAGAATAATGTCAACATTAGGATATTTGGGATAATTAGTCTGAATTCTGTTATGCCCTAGGCAGTTATGACAGTAACCTCTTTAATATAATGCAGTTCAGAGCACAACACGAAGAGAGAACATTTACTAGAATTATAGAAAGCATACATGAATGATCACAGTTCATCATTCAGCAGGTAGCATCTTGTTGATTGTAAATTCAAGTTCTTGCTGATGGCACAATAAAGAGAAAGCTCGTTGAGATTATCTGACTGTCATATTAACTTGAGCAAGACAAGGGAACAAAGTGAAAACATTAATAATGAGGCTTAAAATGAATCATAATTGACCCTTAAAGTGCCTACAATTAATCCAGGTAAGTCTTACATGATTTGCACAGATTAACTCATTTCCTCTGCACAGCATCTCATTAAATGAAAGCAGTAATTATGACCATTATACAGACTAGAAAATAGGGGCACTATATAATCTTTCACCATCATTCACCATTATCCACTCAGGAAATGATTTGTCCGCCATCATCCACTCAGGAAATCCGTTTCCCCAGCACAGCTTGTATCCTGTATGCATGTTTCTCCTAAGGAGAGGAGAACTGATGTATAGCCGGGGCTGATCCAGGTCATTTTGCCTATTGTACATTAGAACCCACACGTTCTTATCTGTAACTAATTGTTTCTCCTACTCAAGAGACAAAGTCACCTCTAAAGTCTGCAGTGGTTTTTCATACTCTGGATGACAATGGGCTTTACCAGAGGGACAAGGCAATAATACCCTGCAATATCACATCTTGCAATCCCAAAGAGACACACAGTAACTACTTATCTCGCTTAAAGATAGTAAAAAGCACGGTACTTCTCCTGCTTCAATATTTGCCTAGTTCTTTCATTTATAGTATCCAAATAAAAATTTCATTCTTTCTTTTAAAAAAAAAAGAAAAAAAGGATACTAAAATAATGGCATGTTGATACCAACGCCACAGAATTAAAGTTTTATAAATTCTAAAAAACAGAACTGTTTGTTTATATTTTTCCTGAAAGCACACCATGTTCTGTATGGATAATAACCAATGTATTTTTAAAAACCTAGTTATTTCAGATATTTGATAATCAGGTCATAATCCTGCAGATAGGCTGAGAATATGAGATACTTGGTGGGAACAGATGGGAGACAAGAAATGGGGAAGCTATTCTTGGGCAATGTGAGATACTATATTAAATATTAATTGTTACTTCAAGCTCCATAAATATATAAAAACTAATCATTAACTAAAGCATTACTGCTCAAAGTGTGGTCTGTGGTCTTACAGGATTGTTATCCTGTATGTTAGAAGTAGATAATCTCAGGGCTGATGACTCAGCAGCTAAGAGCACTGGCTGTTTTTCCAGAGGACCTAGCACCCACATGGCAGCTCACAACTGTCTGTAACTCAAGCTCCAGAGAATCCAACACCCTGACACAAACACACATGCAGGAAAAAACAACAATCTACATAAAACAAAAATAAGTTAATCATTAAAAAAAAGAAGTAGATCATCTCAGACCAAACTTGGCAAATAAGCATCTGCATTTAAGAAAGTTTTCTACATGTTTCTTATGCACATTAAAACTGGAGAACCCCCAATGCCTCTTATTTACATCTAGAATCATAATGGAGTTTCAAATAATTTATTCTAAAGTTTTTGGTCATGCTATTTGATAAACTATCATAAGGTCAAATAAGATGGTCATTTAAATCTAGATAATTAAGTTAATGTCTTTTCTATCCATGGGTAAATCACCAGTTGTCAGAATATTGTTCATCTGTGTCCTCAAAAGAAGAAACTGACATTTAAGTATTCTCTATTATAAAATCTATACTTCCTGAAAACATAAAAAGCAATTTTAGCAAAGTGCTAATTAACTCAGTCAACTCAAAGTTTTCTCAATTTACTCGGGTAAACTTAAAGATTTAGCACTAACCTAGACAGTATTGTTTTTCCTTGCTTCTGGGTCTTCATAGGCTGCTACCACTCAGGGACCAGGGCACAGAAGGCAGATAGTGTATCCCATCAAACCTCTTCTAGAAAAAGCTTCTAATGCTCCTGGTTACCTCTGAGAAAGCTGACTCTTCCAAGGAGAAGCCTGAGAGGAGACTACTTCCTAAGCCAAGCACCAAGACTCTACTTCCCCTCTTAGGCTCTGGAAAGAGATACAGATCTTCAGGCCCCATCGAATTCTTATCTCTTTAAGGCAAGAGAGGCAAAGAAAACCTGATTTTCAAGTAACCTTTTACATTGTTTTTTTTTTTAAGCTTAGAAACCAGGAATTTGGTGTTTTTATTCTCCAGCTTCCAGCTGTCACTTTGCCCTGAGGGAAGGCCTGTTTGAAGCCTGGAAGACTAAGTGGAGGAGAAGTAACAGGGTGAGATGGAATGAAGAGAGGCTAGCGTGGATGAATACAGCAAGTTCCTTCCTGGTGACTTATAATTCTCATTAGATAATATGAAGGCCCAGAGGAACTAAACTCTAGAGTTTTAATCCTGAGAAATTAAGGTCACATTGCCTTCTTCATCTGACATAATGCGAGGTGCGAAATTCCATGCATATTGCTGTCTTTCACATGCCATCAAAAACTGACCTGATGGTCAAAATGGCGTGGCCACTGTCATAGTTCAATGAGGTCTTCATAGTTGATGTATGGTTATTCACCTTAGAAAATAAAGGGGGCGGGTAAATACATAAGCATTTGGAGAGGGAGTGTCAGATTTTTTTTAAGGATATGGCCGCTGATAGGTCAATCCTGCTCCAGAGGAAGTCCATTCATCTAAGAGCACATGGATAGCACAGATTGGACTTAACGGGTTTACAAACCAAAAAGAAGAAACAAAGTTGGGTGGGTAGGGAAGCAGGAGTGGAGCTATAGTGTTGGGGAAGAGGGGTAATTATTATCAAGATACATTGTACGTAATTCTCAAGGAACTAATAAAATATTTTTCCATCATAAACACTTATCAAACATGGAAAAGCTACTGTCAATGTTGTCTCAATGGAGGGATGGGAATGAAAGGATTAACATTAATGAACCAAACTTTAGTTGATTAAGTAGGGTGGAGATGATGCTGCCATATTCATTTTACTTCTCTAGAGTGCAACAGTATGATAGTACCCAGATTGCTGAGCCATCTCTTGAAGGAAAGACATGAGAGATGTGTTGTGGTATTGTGTTCCCCAAAATATTGTGTACTCTAATAAATTTATCTAGGGTCAGAGAACAGACAGCCACTAGATACAAAGGCTAGAAAATGGTGGCACTCACACCTTTAATCCTAGCATTCCAGAGATAGAAATCCCTCTGGATCTCTGAGTTCAAGGCCACATTGGAAAAAGCCAAGCATGGTGACACACGCCTTTAATCCCAGAAAGCCAGCCTTTAATCCCAGGGAGTGGTGGTAGAAAGCAAAAAGATATATAAGGCGTGAGGACCAAAAACTAGAAGATTTGGGCTGGTTAAGCATGTGGCTGGTTAAGCATTCAGGCTTTTGAGCAGTAATTCAGCTGAGACCCATTCCGGATGAGGACTCAGAGGCCTCCAGTCTGAGGAGACAAGACCAGCTGAGGAATTGGCAAGGTGAGATAGCTGTGGCTTGTTCTGTCTCTCTGATCTACCAGCATGGACCCCAATAACTCGCTTCGGATTTGATTTTATTAATAAGAACTTTTAAGATTCATGCTACAGAGATGAGATTCCTAAGATATCAAATTGTCATTCACTAACACTTTATGGTTTTTATTTTCTCAGAGCATACTCTTACCTTTAGTTATATATTAAACAGGACTTTTCTAAAACAAGTGCTCAGCCAATGACGAGGCTTCCCATGTAGATGTAGTCAGAAGATTTCCTGTGTCCCAGCCTGCCGGTGGTCAGGACAAATCTCTCCCACTTGCGTCCCCCAAGTAAACACACAGAGGCTTATATTAATTGTAACTGCATGGGCCTGGCTCAAGCTTTTGCTAGTTAGCTCTTATATCTTAAATTAGCCCATAACTTAATAGTATCTATGTATCACCACACATTCTGTGGCTTTATCTGACTCCTATTATATATTACTCTTTGGGTGGCTTACTGGCATCTCCCTCTACCTTCTTCTTGTCTCTCTCTTTGAATTTCCTGCCTGACTCTAAGCTGCCTTGCCATAGGCCAAACAACTTTATTTATCAGCCAATCAGAGCAATAAATATTCACATTGTATGGAAAGACATTCCCCCACCACTTCCCCTCTTCTATCTAAACAAAAGGAAGGTTTTAACTTTAACCTATTAACTTTCTATGGAAAATTTCAGCCAACAGAACACATTTGTTAGATGTATTCAAAAGCTTCTGAATATGTTTGTTTAAATCTATGTAGACCTGGGTATATATTCATGGAGAATATACTACATGCTAGTTGCTCTACTATGTGCAGGAGAAAAAATGGTAGGGAAAATTTCCATGACCTTCCAACATAGCCTCACATTTTATATCAGATGATTGATCCTCATTCACTTTTGATTTTAAATGGTTAGGGCCAATGCAATAATTTAATATAATATTCCTAATACTACATTTCTATACAATGAACCACCTAAAGCATCCTATTGTTCCTATATTCATCAGTATGTATACACATATATATGTTTTCATGAGTTCATACAAACATGCTTTATGTTTCTCATTATTCACTTAATGGGTTGTCAAAAATTGTAAATGACCCGAGACTTCTATCCTGATAGCAAACAAGAAATCAGCCTGCCCAAATCACAGGCACTTGGAAAAGCAAAATCTAAGCTATATTCAGGACAAAAACAATGTTTTTTGTATCTGTAGACATATCAGTATTCAAAATATCCGTATTTGCATGGGCTGGCTGAGTTTCACTCTCATCAAAGGAATGTGACAAGGGACAGATAACACCTGCTCAGGCAACAGGATAATATTGCAAGAAGGAATACCAAATTTAAAATACCTCAGTCTGTTGAAATGGGCTGCAAGCAAACCTGCATACATACTCTTCCTGGGGAAGACACTACTGTCATTTGTACTTTTAAATATGTGTGTGAAAAAGTATGTGCCTGGATCTATGTAATAACAAGCACACCCATCTTTGTGGATAAAGAAGACATTATCTTCGAAGATTACTCTCTACCTTGACCTTACTGTTGTCTGAAAAAGTTGTGCTACTACTGTCAGTGTAGCTGCTCATGAGGCATGCAGAAATGTGAGTGATCCCTAGAGAACTGGCTAGAAGTAGTGCTACCCACTACTGAACTAGGTCCTACCTTTATCATCACCACACATTCAATTCCTGGTCCACAGCCCAGGCAGTTAAGAAGCTTAACACTTACTAAGGTTGTATCTTATGCCAGGACTTTAAAACACCACATGTGTTAATTTACTTAACTCTAGCAGCTATTCTGAGACAGTCAGAGACATTACTTGCATTTTATATATGAGGACATTGAAGTAAAAAAGAATTTAGAAACTCATCCAAGATCATAGAATTCATAAGTGATAGAACCCAAATATGTTTTACTTGAGCACATAATTGAGTGAATTGGTTCATGGATAATTATAAACAGAAAGACACAACTGTGAATATAAATGCATAAGGCTGAAATTAAGAGTTTGAACAGGGTCTGGAGAATTGATTCAGTGGTTAAGAGCATTTGTTGCTCTTGCAGATGACCCAGATTTGATTCCCAGCATCCACAGGGCAGCTCACAACTGTCTGTAACTCCAAAAGGACCTGATGTTCTCTTCTGATCTCCATGAGTACCAGCAACACACATAGTACATGTTCATATAAGCAGGTAAAGCCGTCACACACGTAAAAAAATAAAATAAATAAATCCGAAAATAAAAATTTTAGAGAGTTTGACTGTCGTGTATTCCATCTATAGACCTCACCTGATTCTAAAAGCAGATTGAGATCTGAGGTCAACTTATACAACATAGTATCTATTGATGTGAAGGTGTGTATGTGTGTGTGTGTGTGTGTGTGTGTGTGCGCGCGCGCACGCGCGCGCGCAAAACTTATGTGCATGCTTGTTTTCATGTGTGTTACTGCACATGTATGCATTTGTATGTTGAAGTCTGAGGGTGATGTCAAGTGTCTTCTTTATTTGCTTTCCCAGTCTTACATATTAAGGTAGGGTCTTTGAGTCGAACCCAGAACCCACCAATTTGCCTTGTCTAATTAACTAAATGACTAGGAATCTCCTATCTCCACCTTCTTCGCTCTCTGGCTATGCTCAGGTCAGTATACCCACCCAGCATTCACATGGATGCTGGGAACCCACACTCATTTCCTCATGCTTGGGTAGCATATACTTTATCCACTGAGCCACGTATTGATTTCTGAAATAGCAATCTGCTTAGAGACTCTACAAGGACATCTATGTTCCATTGTACCAAATCGAGGCTTTCAGTGTAAGCTTAATTGACCTAACTTGGCTAAACTTCACGGTTAAAAACTAATTCTCTCTGAAAAAAAAATTATTTCATACTTATTGTTCTTAGCAGTATGTTCACTGGCAGAACATTAAAAAAAAGTGAAGCTGCCCTATTTTATTAGCTGCGGAATAAATGTACAATGGAAAATCTAGCTCACAACTAACAGAAAGAAGTCATTCCTGGGCGATGTTGCTGTCCCTGGACAGAGACAGGACTGTAGCTGTGCAAAATGCATCCTGTCTTATGTCTTAAATTTTGTTTTCAATAAGTGCTGTCTGGTTCCTTGTCTTGTATAATCTACATATTCATCAAATGATATATTTTGCCAAGTTTCCAAAAATAAGCTGGCATACACTTAGGTAGAATGAGATTGAAAATGAATGCTGCTCTGTACTCATAGAAAATATATGTAAGGAGATGTGAGGCAGGAAGTAAAATTTCAAAAACTAAGAACGAATGCATGTATGCATAATTCTACATGGGGGCATAAAACCACACTCTCATTGACTTGTGCACTTCAGTTTAATGCTTATTTTGTGATTAGTCAATACATCATAGATATGTATTGAGTGTTTGTTAGGACAGTGGGCAAAGGGTATATGGTGGTGAGCAGATTGAGATAAATGCTCAGATAAACAACATCTTAGACATGCCTTTTTAGACAGTGCATGTCACATTCTCGGTCTTTATACTTGTAGTCATTTCCTAGGTTACTCTTGGCTTTATAATCATTACTTTTAAGGAGTGATTTCTCTTAGCTGAGTTGCTAGGGATTTAAGCCAGTCTACCATGGTTACTATATTTGTTACCAATTATCTTTTCTTTCTTGCTTTTTTATCTCCTCTGGCCCCACTCCATTTTTTCCTTCTTTCCTTCCTTCTCTTTCCAAAAGCACTCATACTAAACATCTTGAGAGATTAAATTTTTCTTCATGTTTTAGGAAAGTGTGTTTTCAGCTCATATTTCCTCTGGAATTGTGTAGATAGCCTTGGGACACACTTCTTCTCTGACACTGGGAAGAGTCACATTACAGAATCTGAATGTTAATGCTGAATTTTTTTGCCAGTGTAATCTTCTTTGAATAATTTCAGAAGTGCCTTAGAGTGATTTTCCCAGAATCTGCATCTTTAGATTAGATTCAAAATTTGAAAGTTAGAATTCAATCTTAATTCTTTTTTGAAATTTACATACCATTACAGTGCTAGAGTCTTGCATTGTTATGTGACCTGTACCTTTATAAGAACCAAAAAGTCTACCGTCACAATTAGGGCATGAGAGGGAAGCAGTAGATTATAGGTATCCTGTAAAAAAAAAAAGTCACTATAAAATATCTAAGTCTATATATTCAATACATTGAATATATATATAATGTTTTAGGGGGCTGACCACTTAGTATAAAATAGACAATTGGAAGGTCTCTTCCTTGTGAAAGACTTTTTCTTCTCTCAACACTCATTAACCAGTTATAGCCCTTTGTCTAATGTTGGGACTTTTTGAAATTGCTCCCTTCCATATTATATATCTATAGGCCTTCTACTTGATCAGGTCTTGTTTCTGTGGCCATAATGCTGTAATGTGATAGCTGTAGCTTCTTTGTCTGATCTAGAAGACACAAAGTTATATCAGACTTCCTGAACTTCTAGCTTTCACATTTTTTCTACCTCTTCATCTGTGACATTTCCTGAGGCTTAAGTACAGTACTTATGTACAGATCAGTTGGGCTGGGCTGCTGTGGATGTTCTGTATGCTGTGAATATGTGTTACTCTGATTGGCTGATAAATAAAATGCTGATTGGCTAGTAGTCAGGCAGGAAGTATAGGCAGGATAAGCAGACAAGGACAACCCTGGGAAAAAGAAGGCTGAGTCAGGAGATGTCAACCTGCCATCCAGGGTACAGCATGTAATGGCACACAGGTAAAGCCAAGGAAAATGTGCCAACATATAGATTAACAGAAATGGGCTGAGTTTAAATGTAAGAGCTAGTCTGTGGAAAGCCTGAGCTAATGAATGGCCAAACAGTTTTAATTAATATAAACCTCTGTGTGTTTACTTGGGTCTGAGCAGCTGCAGACTAGGCAGGACACAAGAAAACTCCAGCTATACTGGGCAACCAGTGGCCAGTTGTTCTCTGCATATTGACCAGTTGTGACTTTCTATAGTTGTCTTTCTGTTGCAAAGACAAGCTTCTTTGATAAGGAGTAAGATCTGCACCTGTCTATGAATACAAGGATGCATATTTAGAATGTAATTAGAAATTATACTACTTTAGGAAAATAATAGCCTTATGTTCTCCTCTAAGATCCATGTCCTCACTGGTAATGGGTAGTTGTGTAGGTTTACAGTGCCAGGCATGATTTCCCTCCTGTTGAGTGGGCTTCAAGGTCAATTAGACACCAAGATATACATGCTACTATTAAACCTTCAGGATATCTTGCTATGATGGTCATTGTCGTGGTTCATAAGCATCATAGCTGGGTAGGGCTATTGATTGTTTTCTGTTACTGATAGCTTGCATAGCATCTTCCAGTACTATGAAATCTAGTCTTCAGGGAGAGGTCAGATTTAGCTCCATTCCTCCAAATTAAGATGTATTTTTGTTTTTTGCTATGAATATTTTGGTGGTGATCACTAAATGAAAGATCTTTGATGACATTTATTATTATTTCCTATAGTTCTCTAAGCTTTTGCAACTTAGGAGGTGAATAATTTGAAAGCCTTGGATACCTACATAATAGAGCACTATCAGACATGGAGCTGTTGGTGAGGTTCTTCATCAAGGCTGCCTAGGGAAAGTTTAATGGCATTGTAGGAAGGGTCTTAATATTACACATGACTCTTATTAAATTTTAAACATCAAAACTATTGTCCCAAAATATTCTGAATCCCTAGGAAACACTACAGAATCAAGACAGGAACTTCAGTGCACAGGACAGAGGCACTTTGGTAGCTCATCGTCATTAGAAAGCAAGACAGGCAGAGCTGTAGTGTGTCTCTCTCATCCTGGGATTTATATAGAAAATAGGAGCTTTGAACAGTAAGTTCTTCACAATGACACAGAGATGGATAGCCCACAGGAATGTATCTATATGGAGTCTTAGAAATATCTAATCCTGCATCATAGCCTTGTTAATTTTTACCTCTACCCTACCTTCTTAGAAAATACACAAAATAAAGATTAATATTTGCTCTTGAATAATGTATGTCAGTTGAAATTATTGTACGTGCATATAAGTTATAAACTTCCAGAACACAGTTTTGCAAAATTGCCAAATTAAAATACTATGCCCATCAAGCACAGCATTCTTTATTTAGATTATGCAGTATTTCATATGGAACGAGAATGACTCAAAAGTGTTTTGTATTTACTGATGCCAACTTCTTTTGTAAAATACACAGACCATAAAATTTCTAGTAGTCATGACATACTCAGGATTATTTTCTTAAAAAGAATATTAGAACTAAATTTCTCCATTGTAAGATTTCATATAGAAGTGATACTTATCATAAACTATATCTAGATTCATAAATAGTTTCTCCCTCATAAAAAAGCTATATATAAACTAATGTATGGTTTTCTTTGTCTCTAGTGATCTGGCTACTTATTCAAAAGTATATACTATCTCTTTACTTATATGTAAAATAATTTAAATATGAAGTAATTATTTATAGAAGTAAATATGACTTCTTACTTTAAGGTTATACAAAAAGGAAAACTGCATGAAATAATGTTTGTAAAATTGTTTTATGATGCTTAATTTAAAAATGCACCCAGCTGTTTTATCATGCTCAGCATTAAGATTTAAAAGTTTTCCATCACCCCCTCTGAAATTCTTTTGTTTCTACTTACTGTCCTCTCTGACAAACATGGATATGTTCTTATTTTCTGTTTGTCCTTTCTACACTATCATAAACACAGAATTGCATGTTCTGTAGCAATGTAGGTATGACTCTCTCATGGAGCATAATGTCTCTGAAGTTTGCTTTTTTCCTGTGTCACTGCTAGTTTGTTGTGTGTTTTTCTTGATGAGTATTATTCCACTGTACCAGTCCCCTAACATTGACCTTTCCATCCCGAGGTGATATCAAGTTTGGTAGTTTCTATTCCTAGTGATTAGGATGAGGCTGCTATGAACATCAGCACATAGGTTTTTGTGCAGCATTGCATCTTCATTTCTCCTGGTGTCAATAAACAGAGGTAGGATTGCAGAGTCATGCTTGTCCAAATTTATCAGTATTTTCTCTCCTCTTTCATGTCAAGATTCACCATGCAACTTCCTTTAGCCATTAAATGTAAGTAAGTATTCCCACCATGCTCCTGGGTGAAAGCAAAAGCAAAAGCAAAACAAAATAACTGAAGATAGTAGTTATACCTCTTTTGGATACAAACCCAGTGAAATCAAGGCAGCATTACAATATAGCCACCTATGTATATTGCCATGCTCACTGTGGCTCTAATTACAGTAGTCAGAATGGCATCAGCCTTGGAACCCATCAATGGATGAGTAGATCCCCATCCCCCATTTTTTTAGTTCTTTGAGAATTCCTTAAAATGCATTTTTATCATATTTGCTATTCTCCCTACTCCTCACAGATTCATCTCCCCTTCCATACACACCCAACTTTGTGTCATTAAAAAAAAATAAACATCAAGTACAGTTTATGCTGTCCATATATTCTTGGATGTGTAGCTGTCTCAAAAATGTTCTACTGCTGTGAAGAGGTACCATCATCATGACAACTCTTATAAAGGAAAAAAATTTAGTTGGGGGTGGATTATAATTCAGAGGTTTAGTCCACCATCATCATGGTGGGAAACAAGATGGCACACAAGCAGACCTGATGCTAGAGAGATAGCTGAAAGTCCTACATCTGGATCAGCAGGGAGCAGAAAAAGAGACACTGGGCCTGGCTTGAGCATTTGAAAACCCAAAGCACAGCCCCACCCCAATGACACACTTCCTCCAACAAGGACATACCTACTCCAACAGGGCTAAACCTCCTAATCTCTCTCAAGTAGTACCAATCCCTAATTAGCAAGCATTAAAATACATGAGCCTATGGAGGCATTCTTATAAAAATCATCAAGGTAGCCTTCACCAGGCACCACACCATTAAGGAAAACTTACTCTCCCTCTCCCAGCAGCTATCAATTGCCAATAGTCCCTTAGAGATGGGGCAGGACTCTAGATCCTCTTCACCATTCCATGCTGAAATTTTGTCTGGCCTTTGCCAGTATAGATTTTGTGCAAGCTGTCTCAATTGCTGTCAATTCATAAGCACAACTGTCCAGCTGTGTCCAAAAAATACTATTTTCTTGTAGTCATCTACCACCTACAGGACCTACAATATTCCTGTCATGATTCCTGAACTTTGAGGGCATGCAGTATGACAAAAATGTCTCTTATCCCTGCATCTTGATCAGTTGTGGGTTAGTAGCCATCTTGTACAAAAACAAGCTCCCCTGATGAAAACTGACCAACGCACTAACCTATGGGTATAGAAATAACTCAGTTGGTCTCATTTTAATGCTATGTTCATTTAGTAGAGTTAATAGTCATAGGTTCTCCCCTAAATTCTATCACCTAGGTAGCCACAGTTTCTTTAGTGTTTCAACTTGTAGAAAGGATCTTATATCCAATCAGGTGGTCAATTACTCCCATGGCATTCCTACCACTATTGCACCAACATGTCTGGCCAGTCATTGTTTTATTTCACAGAGGTCATAGCTAGATAAGTTTGATGGCTACTTTTCTCCACCAGTAGCATGCCTTATAGCTATGAGAACTACCCATTGGGGATGAATCCTCCATATCGGTACCAGCTTGAGTCCCCCATGTTCTATGACTCAACTTTACAGTGTCTTTGGCAATAGAATATTACCTTCACGTTCTGAGTATAACCAGGATCATTGACAATAACCAGAAATGTCTGAGGAATCTGTGGGACCTCACTTGAATAAAACTCCAAATGTTGTAATCCATTCCTTAAACTGGGTTTTTGCCTTTGTTATCCTGTAGTGTCTAGTAGGGATATTGTTGCTCTGTTCTATGGTAACTCCATTTATACTTTTCATGTATGTGCATGTATATATTTTAGGAACTTTCTACAGTAGTAGATGTTTATATTAGTTTTTCAACTGTCATTAATATTAGTTATCCCTCCGCATATCCCATCATCTACCCTGCCTTCCCACACCTTTATTTCCCTCTCCATTAAACTCTTTCTCTACCATTATTCCCTTTAGCCCTATATACTATATTGTCCTATCTACCCTTCCTTGACCTACTGCCATGGCCCCTTATGAATATCCTGACCTTGATGGGTTTTTCAAATGGAACATAAATATCTGAACATTAGAGGTTAACATCAGCAAATGAAAGAAGACATACAATGTTTGTCTTTCTGAGTCTGGGTTACCTCACTCAAAATGATTATTTCCAACTCCTTCTTTTTACCTGCAAATTTCAAATTTTCCCTTTTCTTAACAACTGAATAATAACAGCTCAAAATCATTTTTAAAACGTTAAACATCCTTAGATGATCAGGAAAATGCAAATTAAAACTATCTTGAGATATTATCATACCCCTATTGGAATGCTCAAGATCAAAAAAGGAAATGGTGACAAATGCTTGAGCAGATGTGGGGAAAGAGGAGCATCCCCTGCTGGTGAGAGTGCAAACTGGCGCAGCCGCTCTGGAAATCAGTGTAGAGCTTCGTCAAAATCTGAAAAATAGGTCTAAAATGTGGCCTGGTTATATTACCCTTGAGTATATACTCAAAGTTCTCTACATGCTACAGAGACACCTGTTTACCTATCGTTAACTGTTGCTCTGTTAGCTATACATAGGAGATGGGAACAGCCCAGATGTTCATCTACTAATGGCTGGATAATAGCAAAATGGTATACATTTACTTTTTAAGATGTGGCACATATACACAATGAAATTACTCATCTGTAAAGAATAAAAATGAGGTCATTTTTAGGAAAATGGATGAGATTAGAGATCATTATGTTAAGTTAAATAACCCAGACTCAGGTAACTATCATGGATTTTTACTACATACAGGAACTACATTACAAAGAAAGATATGAAGTAGAAAGAGGAATATTTGGGGAAAAGGAGAGAACCATTGAGGGGAGGAAGAGGAAGAGCACAATGGGAGGGTTGGCTATGATAAAAATGCATATACATAATATTCAAATATGAAATACCATAATTAAAACATTATGTTATACAATTAATACATACATCAATTTTAAAGCAACAGGAAGAAATGAATGATTCTTCATCATACTTTACCCTTTGGCCATGAAATAGAACTTGTTCCTTTAAAAATTAGAAATGAAAGATTCAAAAACAGAGATTCAAGACGGTGGCCACCAGCAGCACCAGCCACAGGTCCTCTCCAAGAAGCCTGAGACACACAGAGGCATCTAGGAGACTCCAAGGTGGAGAATGACCATGCAGAGCTCGTAGTATTTTTAGAACAACTTTAAAAAAAAAAAAAAGCAGGTCTTAAGAGAAATGCTTTTTAAAAGTGGTTTCATGAAACTGGAAAAAAGGATAAGGGAACCGAGAAGTGCCCATGGTGGGTGAAGAGAAGCAGAACTAGAGATGAGGGAGTAACAGGTATGGGAGCATGGCTGCAGAGGACAAAGGAGCATGTCATTGCCTAGTAGGGCCCGTCACGGTGCTACTAGGAGGTTTTGACCCCCACCAGGCCCACCTTACCTGTTACCGCCACTGGGTCAGATCAGCGTCTCTGCTCTGCCCCTAGACCGGACCATTGCATGGAGCTGCTGCAGCTGCTGCCACTTGCACTGCTTGCCCAGTTGTGAGGAGGAGAGCACACGGTTGTAAACACTCTGGGCATGTGCCCGCAGGACAGCTGGTGCCAAGGGCAGAGTGGTATACAGCAGCCTGGAGCTCAGGCAGGTCTTGCCAGGGACATGCTGTCCAATCACATGCGTGATCACCCTGACTCTTTTGCAACAACAAGATATCTGAGATGAAGAATGGTTCATTTTCTGAATTAAGCTTCCTTGAAAGATTTTCATGGTCTGATCTAATATCAGAAGCCATGTTGATGTCTGTGGCCAGAGACCATGTTGAAGCCCACCATCCATCATGCTGCCTCCTGAAGGCTGCTATGGACAAGAAAGCTTCTTCTGCAGTGGTATTGATGACTATACATTCATAACTGAGAATGAGAGATATTCTTCTGTAACAACCTTTCCCTAACCCCCAAAAAATAAGGAAAAAAAAGGAGAGAGGGAAGGAGAGAGAGAGGGGGAAGGAGGGACGGAGGGGAGAAGGGAGGGAGGAGGGGAGGATACCAGACAGGAAGCTATTGAAGAGAGTCCTTAAATATTGTAATAAAGATACTGAAGTATAGCTCTTCACAGTTGATAGCTTCTGGTCCGGGTAGGAGTTGGGATGGACATAGTTTTTTTTTTTTAAGAGGATGGCCATAGGAAGTTTGACCGTGCTCCAATGAGTACATGGACAACACAAGTTGGACTTGGTGTTTTGTTGTTGTTGTTGTTGTTTATTTTTATTTGGGGTGGGAGCATGGATGGGAAGGTGGCCCTGGGAAGAATAGGAAGGAAGTCTGATCAGATTACATTGTATAAAATTCCGAACTAATTAGTAAAAATATTATGTGGGGGAGAAAACCAAGGCAAAAAAAAATAAAAGAAAAAAGAAAAAGAAAGAAAAGAAATGAAAGAGATCCAGTCCTATGTGCCTTACAGGAATGACACATTGAACAAAAGCCACAGTCAAGTCAGTCTAGGTGTAACTGGAGACAGAAATGAATTCATACCCCCTTATGGAACACAGGCCCAAGATTGTACTCTAGAAAAAGCTGACAAAGAAACCTTGAGAATTCTTTCTACTGAACTTTATACAGCATTTGAAATAGACATTCCCGAATCTCTGTATTCCCTTGACCTGTCTTTTACTTGCTTGTTTGTTTCTTGGTTTTGTTTTCTTTTCCAACAGCTTGCCTGTTTTTTTTTTTTTAACTGTTATCTTCACTAGGTCTTCTTTGGAGGCCATCTGCTCCAAAATAAAGTCCGTGAGCCGTACAACTTGACCTCCACACACTAACTGTACAGTGCTAGATGCTTAATCTCTTAGTTTTTGATGTGCAGTTCTTCAATCTACACTAAATATTTGAGATACAAAAGGAATCCTTTAAGAATTACTTCACCACTTATATTACAGTTCCATTCAAATCCTCTTTAGCAAGGTATTTCTCTTGGTCTCTAACTGCTACAATCCTTACCTCTTCAATCAGTACACTTTCATTATTACCACTGAACGAACATTACATTATTATCATATGGATATATTCCTTGTTTCAGCATTTGCTTCAGATGCATATGTTTATACTCTATTTCTATTATCTTGAATTCTGAAAGATACATGTTAACTTTTATTCTTTCCAAGAAATTATCAACACTGATTCCACTCAGTTCCTTTGACTCTTCCAAGCCTCTGCCAGAATGATCACTTAAAAACACATATTCTGTTGGGGATGTCATTCTGTATGCTGTAAAATGTGTTGCTCTGATTGACTGATAAATAAAATGCTGACTGGCCAGTAGCCAGGCAGGAAGTATAGTGTAGGCGGGATAAACAGAGAGGAGAATTCTGGGAAGTGGAAGGCTGAGTGAGGAGATACTGCCAGCTGCCACCGCCATGAGATGTAAGATGTAAATTACCAGTAACCCACAGTCATGTGGCAACTTATAGATGAATAGAATTGGGTTAATTTAAGATATAAGAACTAAATAGCAAGAAGCCTGCCATGGCCATACAGTATATAAGTAATATAAATCTTTGTGTGTTTACTTGGGTCTGAGTGGCTGCAGGCCCTGGTGGGACTGGAGAAAACTCCAGCTACAATATTCAAAAAACCAAAACCTTAAGCCTTAATATATATGCAAAGGACCTGTAAGGAAAACAAAACAAAACAAAATAAAGCAAAATGCCCTGACTTAACATTATAAGACAAAGAAACTCTAATGATGCCATTGAGTTTGTTTTTTTGTTGGCCATCTACTGCTGGGCATGGAGAATATCCTCAAGAGTGGTCTGTTTCCCCAGGAAGACTTCCCTGGAGAAAAGCAATTCTTCATTTGCAAGTGGCTATCAATTTGAGATAGCTTTTGTATTAGAGGTGGGTGTATGTGTCCACTTCTTTCAGCTCCAGGATCCCAACTGGTGCAGACCTATGAATGTCCTATGCATGCTGCCTCAGTATCTGTGAGTTCTTATGTTCTCCAGCCCCATTGTGTCTAGAATGCCTTGATTTCTTGGTGTTCTCTATCTTCTTAGGCTCTTATACTCTTTCTGCCTTGTTTTCTGCAGAGTTCCTGGATTCCTGAGCAGAGAAAGTTGATAGAGACATCCTTTTGTGGCTGAGTATTTCAGTATTTCTCACTCTTTGCATATTGTCTGTGGGTCTCTATATGTGTTCCCATCTACTGCAGGAATAAACTTCTCTAATGATGGCTGAGTGAGTCAGGGATCATTGAGTAGAGCAAAATATCTTAAGGTATTATTTTATTACTGTATTCCTTTAGTAGAACAGTAATATTTGGTTTTCCCTTAGGTCCCTGGTCTATCTAGTCCCAGGCTTTTGGCCATGCAAGCAGCAATTCCAGAGTGTGAAAATGTGTATGCCTCTGCATCTATATGCATTTCTGCATACATTTTCATAGGCTCTTTTTCTTGTTTGGTTGTTATATCACAATATGCTTTGCTTAATTTTGTTTTATCTTATTTTAATTTAAAATTTTTTCCTAAGGAAAGACAGAAAGGATATAGATCCAGATCGGAGGGGAGGTGTGAAAGAACAGGGAGGAGTCAGGGGAGGGAAGTAATGATATAAGTGTATTGTATGAAAACAAATCCATTTCCAATAAAAAAAAATATATTCACCATCATTTTTCTCTGCCGCCTTCCCATTTTCTCACTAGATGCTTAGAGTAAATATCAAATCTTTGGATGTCCTAGATCCAAACTTCTTAAAGTAGGTTGTGAAACATACCAAGGCCCATGATTTAATGTAGTTTGGATATATGTGTAGCATTCCAGGAGTGCCAACTGGAAAGGTCAACACTGGATATGTGCCACCACAAACAGATTTCTGAACTTCTCAGTGGTTGTATCTTTTAGGCACAATGTGAGCTCTGAATTGACATGAACTTGATTTTGTGTCACTGACTGTTTAAATTACAGTGTTGCAAATAATTGTCTATTAGTTATCTGTTTTGAGCCTTCTATGATGTGGGAATAATTTCCAAATATGTTTTTTTTTTTTTTTATAACCTTGGGTCAATGAAACAGATACCCCTCACACATACATACAGTGACAAAAGCATGCCCCAGGTCAAATTTGCTTTAGGGTCTTATAAAGATTTATAATGTACTTGCTTTTTTGTTTCAATGATAACTTTCTACTAATGAACCATCTAGACATCTCTAGGATAACCTTGTCAGTACTGGGTAAATAGGTCCAATTAATGGAATGCTATTACTAGAATTTCTTTTGTAACTATTAAGTTTAACTTCCCTTTCTTTTAATGGAATTGTGAAGTGACTTAAAGTAATTCTCAAATTTCATGGAAAAGGTAGCTTAGGCACAGAAATAGACTCAATGAATCCTGTAGAGAGTTCAAATATCAGCTTCAAAGACTCCAAGGAAAGAATTTTAAGGTTGATCATATGTCAAATATTTGTTTCCTTGAGGTATTACACATTCAATCATCCTTTTACAGTCTTTGCTTGAGGAAAATGTGACTCTCCCAGGTTCCTGACAAGTAAACAGTTTGCTCCTGTATTCCTATATAGCCTTACCCAGCAGTGAGTCATAGATAGGGTTAAAATCCTCCACATCCCACCCTGAGGGTTTTTGTGCTCCCCCACACCTGGTTGATTTGATTTTGTGCCAGCATTCTTTTTCACCAACTTGTAACACACACCCAGGGGCTTGACACTAAGCACACAGAGGTACAAGCTGGTGGTACCCTTTTCTGATGCTGTGCCCAGCCGTGCTTGAGTCAGAAGTACTGAAGTTCAAAGTCTGTTCATTAGCTGAGTGGCTTAAGTTTCTCCCCACTTCGATGAATTAACTTGAACAGTACTAACTTTTTAGGGTTATTATGAATATTAACTGCATAACTATGGACAGCACAGTTAGTAAAGAATCAGGACATTAAATAATCATTTTTATTATTATAACTCCATGTTAGAAAAAAATAAAAAATATGCTTTCATAAACATATAGGGAAAAATGAAAATCTCCATTTTTACTTTCTTTGGATGACATTCTATTCCTCCTTTCAACTTTTCATAGCAATCGGTTGTCTCTACAGTACTTTTTGTACAAACTTTCAAAATGTAATACAAGATAGCTATTAAACTTGATAGCATCAGTGAAGACAGACTAACACACACTCCTGACTCTGTTCCCATTTATCCATTTCTTACAATTTATCAATTATTAATCAGTAGACTGGACTATTAAAAATATACTCTTCGAAGCTAAAATGTCACCTGATTTAGAAGAGAAAACAGCCTATGGCTAGGCTATCAAGACTACCATTTATTACTGCAATGTTGGTAAGCACCACAGTGCTCACCATTTAAAAAATATACTAATAGTCTTTCTTCTGTGTTTAATGTCGCCCCATCATCTCTCCCAGTTTTTCACTTTTCTACCTTTTTTTTTCCTTTTTTTTTTTATTTCTGAGGTTATAATTTTCTTCAACTTTGCAAAGTATTTCCTATCCATCCACACTTGAATAAAAATTCCATCTCTTCTGGGATAGAATCACTTAGACCAAAACAGGCTCAGGAACCCAAGATGGTGGAAGGCACTCAGGCACTATCAGCCACAGTTTTCTCCAGGAAATAATCTGGGATCATATGAAAAACAAACAAACAAACAAAAAAAAACAACTACCAGAAAGACAATGAACAGTCTAAAGGGCTGGGGAAAAGAGAGCAGAGGCAGGGCCGGGGGGGCAGCAGCCACAGCAGGAGAATGCAGGAATAAAGCCTTGACCCTCAATGCTGGGTGCTTGGCATGCACAATGCACAAAGAAGCAAGACACGGTTTGACATAGATTTCTACTGCTGTGACACTTTTGGTAGCCAGAGAATCTCTGAGAACCACATTCTCGGGAAACCCAGACCAAGTGTGATTAGACTACCTGCAGAAATATGACAAACAGAATAACAGAGGATTGAAGGAAAGATTTTTGTTTTTCTATATAAAATTTTAAACTAAACATTCATAGTGTTCAGTGGGCTGAAAACATAGTAGGAACCAAAACATACACGGAGACATTTACAGCCACTGTCCAGAGCTGCAGGGTTATGGAGCCAGCATTCCCATAGGAATCCAAGAAGGAATCCCCAGATGTGTGGCCAGATCTGAGATTCCACCATGAAGCATTGTTTAATCCTATCATCCAAAACACTGATTTTTCAACCTTCCTAGTGCTGTGAACCTTTAATACAGGTTTTTCATGTTGTGGTGATCCCCAGCCATGAAATTATTTTCATTGCTACCTCATAACTGTAATGGTGCTACTGTTATGAATCATAATATAAATATCTGATGTTTTTTGATGGTTTTAGGCAACTCCTTTGAAAGGGTTGTTCATCTCAGAGGGGTCCTGACCTATAGATTGAGAACTGCTCATCCAAATGAAGATGCAGATTGAAGAATGTCACTACCCACCACTGAAGACAGCCCAGAGGCAAAAGAGCATTTCAGGATCGAGAAGGAATGTAAGGAGTCCAGATGAGAGCCAACAGTCAGGCCAGTCTGTTCCCCCATCTATTTTCCTCCCTGCTCTTCTCCCTCTAGCTTGCTTCCATTTTTTTTAAGTAGTACTCAATCTTAGCATCACAGCTTAGTTCCAGCTTTCTCTTGTCTGTTATTGATCTGCATTTACTTTTCATTCTCTACTTACTCTTTCTGCTCCAGAAAAACAACACAACAAACATGGCCTGGATTTCACAGTCACTGTGCCTCTGTCTCTTGAGAGATGTGAGTGTTCTACATTTTCTCTCTCCCTTTGGTCTACCATTATACTTATTTATTTATGTTTGTTTATTCGTTTATTTATTTATTTTTTATTTATTTATTTATTTTTTTTTTGAGGCAGGATTTCTCTGTGTAGCCCCAGCTTTCCTGAAACTCTCTGTAGACCAGGCTGGCCTTGAACTCAGAGATCTCTTGGTATCTGCCTCCTGAGTAATAGGACTAAAGATGTGAACCACTAGGCCCTGCAGTCAATCTATATTGAGCCAAACGTCATTTATCTTCTTTTCCCCCCTAAAGTTCCCACTTGTACTTGGATTTTTCTCTACTTTCTTTTTCAATATTCCAATGTTAATTCCTAGTCTTATTTTGTGTTTCTTCTTTCACTTTTAACTCATATCCACAATAACTAATGTAAATACATAAAGTACCATCAATGTCCCTGTATACACTAACATGATTAGCATTTAAGGGGTTATTTACTTTTAAGTTAATTAATTAATTTTTTCTTTTTTTTAATTTATTTTACAATACTATTCAGTTCTACATAATAGCCACAGATTCCCTTGTTCTCTCCCTTCCTGCCCCCCTCCCCTTCCCCCCAGCCCACCCCCATTCCCACCGCCTCCAGATCAAGGTCTCCCCCGAGGACTGGGATCTACCTGATAGACTCAGTCCAGGCAGGTCCAGTCCCCTCCTCCCAGATTGAGCCAAGCATCCTTGCATAAGTCCCAGGTTTCAAACAGCTAACTCATGCAACAAGCCCAGGACCTGGTACCACTGCCTAGATGCCTCCCAAACAGATCAAGCCAATCGACTGTCTCACCTATTCAGAGGGCCTGATCCAGTTGGGGGCCCCTCAGCCTTTGGTTCATAGTTCATGTGTTTCTATTCATTTGGTTATTTAATTTTTATTTTGGTTAACCTATTCAGAGGGCCTGATCCAGATGGGGGCCCCTCAGCCTTTGGTTCATAGTTCATGTGTTTCTATTCATTAGGTTATTTAATTTTTATTTTGGTTAATTAATTTTTATGTGTGTATGTTCTATATGGATGTCTGTGTCCCATGTATGTGTCTTGTGCCCACAGAGGCCAGAAGAGGGTATCACATTCCCTGGAACTGGAGTTCTGGCTTACCATGCAAGTGCTGGGAATTGAACCTCACTCCTCTGGAAAAATACCCAGTGCTCTTAAGTGCTGAGTCATCTCTCCAACCCAAAGGGGTAATTGTTTCTTGTTAACTATTTCTCTATTTTCACAGAGGTTCTATCCCTGCATAGAGACTATGGTTGTGGGCTGTATGGTTTATTCACAGGGGGCTACTTGGATAGACTACGAATATGAGTCTAATAGATAAAATGAAACCTCAACCTTAACACAACCTAGTCCTGCCACCTTCCAACACTGCTAACACTTGGACTGAAAGAATAAAGGCAAAGGCAGCATAAATAAATAACAATAGAAAAAAACCCTGAAACACAAACAAAAAAAAAAAAAGTCAACCTGTGATCTAACTCCTGATGTATAAGTCCCAATAACAACAACAAAACCACTTGTTACATGAAAACCAAGATAACCTTCCTAGAGCAATGGTCCCTAGTGAGAAAGAAATTCCAGACAAAAGGTTCAAAAGAATGGTGATAAATGTGTTCAAAGGAATGAGAGAGGACATGAATAAACTGCTGAACAAATTGCAAGAGAACATAAGCAGCTAAATTAACTAAGGAAATTAATGAAAATCGAATTTAAAAAGATAACTATGGAAGAAAACTGAACTGAAATGATGCTAGAAATGACCAATTCAACAAGTCAAAAAACTCAGTAGAAATCCACACAAATAGAATAGATCACAGGGAGGGCAGACTGTCAGGGTTTGAAGACAAAGTAGAGGGATTGGAACATTCAATGAAAAACAGTGGTAAACTTAAATGTGTGAATGGGATGCATGAGGTCTTTGGGACAGGATAAAAAGAATAAATCTAGGATTGTGAGAATAGAAGTACTCTATGAAAAAGACTGGAAAAGTTCCCAAATATAATGAAAGCGAGGCTTATCTAAATAGAAAAGGCATCTAGAACACCAAATAGAAAGGAACAGAAACTCCTATGACATGTTACAGTCAAAACTAAATATACACAACAAAGGAAACGCACTAGTAATCTATAAGATAGAAACAGCGAGTATTGTGAGGGACTGTTCTCTGAGCCAAACAACTACCATTTGGGGAAGTTCTGCTGTGCCCCACCCCCTTGCAAAAAGACTATCCCAGCTGGACTGGTTGCCTATTTGTGACCCCTCATGGACAGGTGGAAAGGGTCATAAGACTTTCACCTGAGTATTTACAATATCCCTGCCATCTGCTATATACAACTCTACCTTAATTGCATTTTGCCTGGGGAAGAGACTAGATTATATAGGCCAGAGACGACTAGGGGAGAGAGGCTTTATCTGTATAGCTACAGTGAATCCATTATCCCTGCTGGGTAAAGACTTTCCAGGTGTAACCTTTTGTGAGAAGTAGCCCCAACCCTGTAAATAGCCCCTCACCTATGCTCTGTAAGGAACCCCAATAAACATCTTGGTTCCCCAGAGTGAACATTATTGGAATCATGCCTTAGCTTTTTTTTTTTTTTAACTGGGACCTTAGGAAGAGGGGTAGAATTTGTTTACATCCTCCTCCTGGGAAGGAATTTTAGCAAGATCAAGGCACATGTGAAGGCAAGCGTATCAAAACAACAGCTGATTTCCCAACAGAAATTTTAAATGTCAAAAGGAAATGGAATGTTGTATTTCAAGTTATGAAAGAACAAAGGTGCTAGCACATACTATTATACCCAGCAAAGCTATCTGTCATAATTAATGAAGAAATAAAAACAGTCCATGATAAAAGCAGGCTAAGAGAATTTATTACCACTAAGGAAGCCCTGTAAAGGATGCCAGAGGAATCCTTTATACTGAAAGAATGCTAAACCCATCAAAGAAGCCTTGGGAGAAGTTGGAGGGGGCAGGGATAAAAGATGCTAAAACAGTAGTTAAACAAATGGGGTTAGGAAAACACAGACAGTATAAAATCTACAAATTGACAGGGTTAGTACATACCTTCCCACAATAATTTTCAATATTCATAAACACTCATTTAGTGTGTGTTGGGGGGGGCACCACAGAGCATATGAAGACAATTTGTAGGAGTCAATTTTTCCTTTCACTATGTGGGTTCAGTGATCACATTCAGGTCATCAGGCTTAGCAGTAAGAGACTTTATTCACTGAGAGGTTGAAGAATCAACTCTGAATACTAATAGTCTTAATTCCCAAGCAAAAGGCATAGACAGAAGACAGGATTAAAATGTGGGTTACATCCCTTTGCTACCTTAGAAAAATGTACCTCACCATCAAAGACGGTCATCACATAAAAATGGAAAGATGGAAAAATGTATTTCAAGTACATGGAACTATGAAACAAACACATATTGATATTCTAATAATTGAGCAAATAAACTTCAAACCAAAACTAACCACAAGAGATAAGATCAGTCTATCTGATTAATTGATAGGACATTTCAATATTAAATACATATGCACAAAATACAGGCAAATCCAGTTTCATAAAAAAGGTAATACTAATAGATACAAAGTCACAGATTAACTTCAACACTGTAAAAGTATATACTGTAATAAATAAATATATACATATATTACTGCGATTAAATGATTAAATGAAATCACAGAATGAACTTCACAGACATCTACAGAAAATTCTGTCTTGAAAACTGAGGGGATACAAGAGTTGTGTTTTATTACTATACTACCAAATTAAGACTTTCCTGTAGTTATTAGGGATCCAAGAGCATTTTCCAAACATCAGGGACCAAATAAGATTCACATTTACTGCTGTTAGCATGAGCTGTGATACTGAGGAGCAGGAAAGCTACCATAAATGAGGTATACTACAGGCTAAGTGGTAACACTACCCAAGGTGATCGATAATCTATGGGATTACTTATTCCTAATGTGACATTGTAGTGAAGTTTAAGACTGTGTATATTAACTACACCATGGTTTGTGAGCTTACTATAAGATGAGTAAAACAGAATTAGGCACAACATCAACTTGATTATTAAAGGTTCATATAATCAGTAGAAGTTTCTGACCAGAGAGGCAAGAAACTATATAGCACATGGGTACAACTCTAAGCAAGAATATGGATCTTGATATTAAATTTAAGAAAAGTCAGGGCTTCAGGTTACACATAGTTGTCATAAAGAAAACAAAAGCCCGGTTGTTTAGTCCCATGTATGTTACTTTCTTTATTTTCCAAGTGATTTCTGGCTCTCTGTTTTGCTCGTGCTGTGGTCACCAACATCAGTTTTTTCACAAGGGCAGCTGGTGGGTCTTAGGTTGCTCAGCAACCTCTTTGCTGTGGGTTTCCAAGCAACATGGTTTGCCTATGGTCAAAGTCAAAGTTTGCTGTAGTCCAGAGTATTTGAGATGTTGCAGAAGGTTTCTCCACTTGATTTCTTAACTTTAATCACATGTGTTAATTGTTTATCACCTAATAAAATTGCTGCACTGGCTAGTTTTATGTCAACTTGATACAAGCTAGAGTCATTTGAAAAGGGAATCTCAGCGGAGAAAATGTTCCGCTGAATTGGCCTGTGAACAACCCTGCAATGCATTTTCTTTATTTGTGATTGATGAGATGGTGTCCAGCCCAGTGTGGGTGCTACCAGTCCTGGGCAGGTGGTCCTGAACTGTATAAGAAAGCATACTGAGCAAGCCTTGGAAAGCAAGCCAGTGAGTAGTACTCCTCCATGTCATCTGCATCAATTACTGCCTTCAAATTCCTTGAGTTCCTTCTCTGACTTCCCTCAGCAATGGAGTGTGACCTGAGAGGTGTAAGATGAAAAGCCTTTCCTCCACAAATTGCTTTTAGTCATGTGTTTTATCACTGCTATAGAACCCTAAAACAATTGCCTACCATGTGGAATATTTGATGTCTAAAAGAAAATGAAGATGTGTATATGAGCTTTCTGACTGTTAGTCTCCATTGAAAATCAATTCTACAAGATTCTTTAAATCAGTTTTCTTCTATGGCTTTAACAGTTTTGTTGTCTTATCTCTCTGTTGGCCAAGGAGAATACCAGTAATTCCTTCCTGGTGTTGAGGTTTGTGGTACATAAAGTGAAATGAAGAGAGCCATCGCTCCCTGTTTTAGTAAATTTCCTAAATCTAGAAGAGTTCAGGTCTTGCTAAGCTAAATCAAGCTGGATTTTCCTATTCCTTAATCTAGAAGAGTTCATGTCTTGCTGAGGAAAATCAAGCTGGACTTTCCTATCTCAACGGGCAAGACTTCAGCTGAAAGAGAAAAGCTTCCTTGATGCATCCTGAGCCTTGCCTGGCTTTCTTCTGACTTTGAAATGTGGCAGAACCTGAGAAACCAGTATCACATCCTCAGGCTCTTCATTCCCTCTCTGGTGAATCCTGTTTGGGGACTGCCAATTAGGTTCTAACCTTATTGATTCTCTGAGTCATCTAGTCAGTCTTCTAGGCTGTGAAATACCAGAAAATCTAATCACAGAGGACAGGTTTAGCTGAACTTTTCCTGTAACCAATACAGGCAAATAGTCTCAGTATATACTCTCTAGAATTGTCCTGGGAAAACAAAGCCATCAATTAACATCTAGCAGTTCTGAAATAATGTTTCACTAGGAATCAGAAGATCCTCCCCCTATCAGTAAAGGTCTAAATATGATCTAAATCCTTAGTGCTTCCTTCATAACGGGTTCTCTTATTCCCCAAGCACAGCAGAACTTCCTGCATCCGCCTCAGAACCTGTCCATGCTAAACCTTAGGTCTCGAGAAAACACAGTGCTATTTCATTCTTTTTTCTCATTCTCTTCTGCTACCCGAAACCTATTTATCTGTCTTCTTTTTTTCTTCAAAATCTTCAGTTTTCCTCCAAGTTGGAACTCTGAAGTCATATTTTCTGTGCCAATTGCCTTGCAATGCATAAGGAACTGTTGATTGCTGCTTCCACCCTGCTGTCTCATACCTGTAACTTCCCATCGGGGTTCTTCATTTCCTGTTTCCAGGATCCCAGCCTGGAGATAAAACATGGGAGTTTTCAATAAAAATCCTGAGAATGAATCAAATAAATATTTGGCTATGACTTAAATTTTGTATTAATTAGTATCCTTTGAATTCCTCACTCTTTTTCCTTTTGCTGGGCATAATTTTCTATACATTTAAGTGAGTATAAACTTGGTGAACTTAAAGGTCTCTCTTCTGGAAGTCATTAGGGCTGTTCATAAATGTTCGTCTTGTTTTCTACTCACGTTTGCAAGGCTGAAAAGTCACATAGCCGCGTATCTTTAACAGAAAAATATAGGACCATGTAGGCACACTTGCCTTTTCCTCCCTCTTCTCTTTATGGTGATGGAAAAGAAGCATTGAGACGGTGCAGTGGTCCATGAAGGCCTGTGATGGACAAAGTAGGGGTGAACAACTTCTCTTTGATCAGATGTGGGGGTTGTTACCACCATATAACAAGGCCCTTTCTAAGTTCAATGCTTACACGTCATCATTTTTATTCTAGTTAAGAGTAAAACATACTTCAATTACAAGTCCAATGCCAGACCATAAAAAATGGTTTCCAAAAATCGATTACATTAATATGTTTTATATAAGAGTTATTTTAAAACTATCAACAACACTTGAGGCAGAAATATGCTTCTATTTAATGTCAGTAAGCAATTACAATAAAATAAGAAGACTTTAAAATTAGTTTTATATAAACCATAAAGAGAAATAGGGTAGAGTAGGAACTATTTTCCTCTTCTGTATTTAATTTATGTCCAGAAAAGATGGTTCAGTTTCTATATTTTGGAAAACAGTATTGCACATGGACTCAATTTTGTTAAAAAATGCAGTGTTTGTGTATATTCTTTTCCAAGTAATTCTTCTTTCCATGAAATATGGCTAATTTTTTTTCCATTTGACTGCAATACATTTTCACAATTTAATGAGTTATATGGTAATGTTTTTTAATATTGAAAACTTTTTGAAAATATATTTTTCAACATTGCAAATATCATGCAAAAGACCAGTGTCATAAAGTCCAAACAAAATTAAAACATATTCATACACTCATATTTCTAATATTAGAGATCAAACACTAAATGAACTGAAAAATTTAAAAGACTGATAATACTTTTATTTTTATTAGAAATTTATATATCAATTTATTTTCAAATTAACTTTCATTTGAAAATAAATATATTATACTGAAACTATCATTGACTTACCTATACATCAGATCCATATTTGCTATTTATTTGCATTTGTCTTATTCTTTTTAAGACAAGGTCTAACTCTATCTCAGGCTAGTCTCAAACATAGCAATTTTCCTGCCTTACCCTCCCCAATGTTGAGATTACAGGTAGGTATTGTCAATGATGGTTTTCTTTTAATTAAATGTATCATTATCATCATTATCTACTTCTTCATCATTGTCTTCATTTTCATCTTTTTCGTTTTCTTCTTTTTCTCACTTAGACTTTGAATAATAAGGAATGAAATCACCATTAACTTTTGTTTGTCGACATTTGCCTAATTCACTACAGATGCACACTTCTCTTCAAGCTAAACAATGGCCTGGTAAGATTAGTCCAAAATCTTAATGTCAAACAACTAGTTGGTTTCTTTAAGCCTACTGACCTAGAAATCTCAGGTTTTATATTTTACTATGTGAGTATTAATAGCTGTTTGCTTTCTACGTTGTTTAACGTGTATGAAGAAGGTTGTAGCATTTTCTAGAACTGCAAACTGCACAAAGGTATTTTGCTTTGTCTCTTCTGTTGTCCCAGGGCTTAATTGTAATTTATGCAGATGAGATCTTGTGTAATGCCTGTTGAGTCTATGATTGAATAAACACTTAGCAAATACAATGGCCCAGTGATACAATAGTAACAGTGTAAAGCATTTGGCATGATGCATAGAATACTAGATACAGTCTAGAAATGATAGTTAGAAAAAAAATCACCTTTAGTCTCTGCCAATGTTTTATTATTTGACTATTTTAGGAAAATATTTCTGTCAAATTTCATAATTTTAATAAGATCAAACTGCTTTGGACTAAGATCTAACAACAATATGAAGAGACTGCTTACATGGCTGTCATGAAAACCAGTCCTTCTCCTTTAGTATTCTATGCTAGCTGCAAAGACTACACTCATGCTACTTAAGCCCCTTAAGGTATGCTCATTTCACTGGTTATTTTTTAATTTATTGTTATGATTAATTCTGTGTATTTTAGACATATTGTCCAGATTTTTCATTGTGTGAACAGTTTTCTTCTCTCTCTCTCTCTCTCTCTCTCTCTCTCTCTCTCTCTCTCTCAACCATGGGAAAGTGACAAGACCAAGCCATCAGCGTAAAGGCACTTTTCCTTCACCTTACAGTGTTAGCCATTTTACATGTGGAAGATAATGACTTAAACATTGACTACCACACTCTCCTGTAGTTGACCTCTTCTGTAGCTAAATTTCTTGGCTTGGGATTTTGCTATCCCCTATAAAGTTCTGTTAGAAGCCAAAAAAGTAATGAGTTGAAGTTTGAAATCCCTCCTAAGTAATGCTAAATGAGGATAGCAGAGCAAAGGCAACTCTCTGGAACATAAGACAATCTAGAAGCCTGTGGTTGCAACTAAACTCTCTCCAAAACACAAAATGATTAGCAAAATAATGCTTTCAAAACATGCCAAAAGCAATATAAGCACACATATTTGTTCCTAGGACAACTATATCCTCCAATAATCCATATTTACATATTGTGATTTTATCTATTCATGTTATTCCAGGAAGATCTGCCAGGATATCAGTACCTGGCTACTATTGTTCCATTGTCTATAAAACAAATTTTAGTTTTTATTTTAAAAACAGCTAAGGTCCAGTTTGAGTGCATACTGAAAGTCATATGAATAAACATGTTTCTTTTCTTTAAATAAATGAAGAAAGTTCCACAGCAACATCCTGGAGAATCAATTACATGTAAGTACGATGAAGGATCCTGGTTTATCTTGGTCCAGCAAGTGTTGTGACAAAAGAATATAAATAGCTTAGCTGCATCCACAATGCTAAATTAGTTCTATTGTTCTTAATTACCTTACCCAAAGTATCCAAAGAGCTCCAGATGAAGATGGTATCTGCAGTCTTGCTGTCTTCATAATTCCAGGTATACTTCCCATAGCAGCTTTGCAAAAATCCTCCTATCATATGTCTTAAGAAAATGCATTAATAGAATAAATCCTCAACTTTTATACTAAATGAAAAGAATGCTCTACTTGGAGCTGTTAACATATCTCTACTGCCATTAAATGGCTGGTACCTAGTGGACATTTCATAAGTATTTGAAAAACGAATTACTGAATGACAAAAAAAATATCCTTTAGGTAATTAAATGAAGATTATTTCAGGATTTATTTTTTTTCCTCTTATTTTATTTTACAATACCATTCATTCTACATATCAGCCACAGATTCCCTTGTTCTCCCCGCTCCTGGCCCCCTCCCCTTCCCCCCCAACCTACCCCCCTTTCCCACCTCCTCCAGGGCAAAGCCTCACCCAGGGACTGAGATCAACCTGGTAGACTCAGTCCAGGCAGGTCCAATCCCCTCCTCCCAGACTGAGCCAAGCATCCCTGCATAAGCCCCAGGTTTCAAACAGCCAACTCATGCAATGAGCACAGGACCTGGTACCACTGCCTAGATGCCTCCCAAACAATCAAGCCAATTAAGTGTTCATTTTCTTACCAGTTTTGTTTTTAACTGCTTTACACATTATTTTCCATAATTTCATTTTGATGAAGGGAGTTGTCTTAGTTAGGGTTATTATTGTTGTGATGAAACACCATGACCAAAAACACAAATTGGGGATGAAAGGGTTTATTTGGTTTACACTTCCATATTGAAGGAAGTCAGGATAGGATCTTAAACAAGGCAGGAACTTGAAGACAGAAATTGATGCAGAGGCCTTGAGTGGTGTTGCTTACTGGCTTGCTCCTCATGGCTTACTCAGCCTGCTTTCTTATAGAACCCAGGACCAGCCCAGGGATAGCATCACCTATAATGGACTCGGCTCTCCTGCATCAATCACTAATTAAGAAAATACCCTATAGCCGGATGTTATCGAGGTATCTTCTCAGTTGATGCTCCCTCCTAACTGATGACTCTAACTTGTTTCAAGTTAACATAAATCCAGCCACTACAGGGGACAGAGATGGAGTTCGATGGTCAGAAGCTTGCAGAGCCAGACACTCACTCTGTAAGGCAGGCACCCTTAGGAGCTCGAGTTCTTCCAAAGGAGTTGACTTGTATGTGTAATCATAGACAGCAGAGCTGTACAAAATGATGGTGAAGGAATTCCTTCTAGGTGGTAAGTCAAGTAGTTTCAGATTTGTTAAAATCCAGTTTTAATGTTCATGTCTGTTTCTATGCCTTAAGTATCAGTTGTGGTACAACTTGCAATGCATGTGTGTGTATGTGTGTGTGTGTATATGTGTGTGTGTGTATGTGTGTGTGTGACAGAAGTGTGTATAGATATATATATATACAATTTCATCTGCTATATATTTGTTATATATATATATATATATATATATATATATATATATGATTTTTCTTTATAAAATAAAATAAAGCCTCACAACTATTTCCTGCTCTCCCTCCCACTAGGCCCAAAGATCAGAGGCAGTCTGAGGTTTCCTTGTGTTCTAAAGAACATTTTTCCATCAGCTCTCTGTATTTCCTCTCTAATACTCTCTCTCACATTCCAGTACCACTTCTTCCTTCAGCCAGGAGCTCACTCACTGGCATTTAGCAAGAATTTGGTCACACATGCACTAACTTTCCATGCTCACAATCTTTCCTGCATGCACATCTGGAATTGGGCAAGCTGGGTGAAGAAGTTAAACAAAGGCCAGGAACCCCCCAGGCTACCTTTTCAGCTAAAATAAATAATTTACATTTTTAGAATTAGGTTTTGTTACCTCCTAGAAGTAGAACAAGAATTGAGAGTCCTATCTGGATGATCTTAATAGTTAGCAACTTGTTTTCTTGTCTAAATCCAGACTTTGGATAGCCAATACTAGTACAGGGAAATCCTTCCCAAAATAAAGCAAATAAAAGTTGTGCCTGACCTATACTTGTTTGAGTCTTCAGATGTGAGCAGTTTAGGGGAATAAGAAACCATGTTTACTTGTCTGTCAGTGGTTTTATAACAGACAGAGGTTCAGGAAGCTGGACTTCCTTAATGAATACTATATACATGTTTCCCCCATAAAAACTAGCTCTTTCACAGCATAAGCCTCTGGTTTGACAATCTCCATGTATTTATCAGATGGTATGTACAAGGCTCATTAATCCTTAAAAAGAATATGTTTTCCCTCTGTTTCCTCTTCAGAAAAGAGCAGGCTTCCAAGAAATGACAGCCAAACAGGACAAAACAAGACACAATAAGACAAGACAAAAACTTATATTAAGCCTGGAAAAGGCAACCCCACAGGAGGAAAAGAGTCCCAAGAGCAGGCAAAAGAGTCAGAGATATGCCTGCTCTCAGTGTTAGGAGTCCTACAAAAACATCAAGCTAATTGTCACAAATATACATAGAGGCTCTGGTACAAATCCATGCAGGGTCTTGCTGCTTCAGTTTCTGTGAGCTTATCTTAGTTGATTCAGTGGGCCATGTTCTCCTGGTGTCCTTCATTCCCTCTAATTCCTACACTCTTTCCTCCTCCTCTTCTGAGGGCTTCCCTGATCTTCCCTGATGAGAGAGACCCTCCCTGTATTAGGGTTAGGGTTTCATTGCTATGATGAGACATCATAACAACAGAAACTTTTAAAAAACAAAACATTTAATTGGGGCTGGCTTAGGTTTCAGAGGTTTAGTCTCTTGTCTTCATGGCAGCATACAGGCAGACATTGTACTGGAGAAGGGGCAGAGAATTCTATGTCTAGATTGGCAGGCAACAGGAAGAGAGAGTGACACCAGGCCTGGCTTGAGCTTCTGAAACCTTAAAGCCTACCCTTGGTGTTAACACTTTTTGTGAGAAGGCCATCCCTACTCCAACAAGACATCTCCAATGAGTCTCTGGAGGTCATTTTCATTCAAACCATCACAGACCCGATGGAGACCTCCAATTAAGATGGCTTCTATACATAATGTCTTGCTGTAGGTCTCTGCATACACTCCCATCTGCTGACAAAAGAAGCCTTTCTGATGACAAGGCACTAATCTATGAGTATAGCAGAATATCATTAGGAATTGTTTTATTGATTGTTTTTTTTTTTCTTTCCAGTCACATTTGGTTCTACCCTCTGTCTCTGGGAAATGCAGTCTCTGGTTCCTGGTGATCCGGGCAGTGTAGAGCATGGGCTCCCTCTTATAGTGTGGGCCCCAACATAGACCAGGCATTGGTTGGCCACTCTCACAAGTTCTGTGCCACTCTTGCCCCATCACATCTGGCAAGCAGGAGAGATTATAGGTCAAGGGTTTTGTAGCTGGTTTGGTCTCCAGGTTTCTCTTTCCGCAATCTGCAGAGTGCCATCTCACATCAGAGACTAGAATGCAGGGATGAAGTCTCCATGCAGGCACCAGCTCAACCTCTCTATGTTCAGTGAACTGTGTGGATGTTGTCCTTGAGGGAGCTGGGAGAAGTGGAGGGAGAGAAAAGCATGTTTGGGATGTATTATATGAGTGAAGAACCCATTTTCAATAAAAAGAAAGTTTTTTTTAATAAATGTATGCTGATAAATAAATGATATTCAAAAATTGAAGAAAAAAAACTTTTCATCTCAATTTCTGTATCTCAGATCTATGTAAAGTATATATGAGGAGGAAAAGCCTCACTGGGCACAGCAAGTAGAGCTTAATTGTATTACTCAGACTGTACCAAGCCATACCACTGATCATGACCACTTCTAGTCTGGCACTGTAATTGAGAACTACTAAATTGTGCAACCAAAACTTGTACAATTTTTGAACAACAGCAACCACAAAAGGAATACTTTTGTGTTTCAAAGTAGGTGAGTACATTCTGGGAATGGTCTAAATAGCAGGTGATTACACTAGTTCACCAGTGTATTGGACATGGACAAAATAGGTTCATTTACTGAAGCTATTTATTTTTATTCTAACGACAATACAAGAAGACATTGCTTGCACTGTTTCTGGAGCATATTGGAAGGACATGCATCAGACCATGCTTGAAGCATCTTCCAGACACAACAGAACTGATACAGGCAGGAAATCACAGACTATGGGGACACACTGCACAAGTTCTAACTAGGGGAATATCCCAGCACTGAAAAGGAGACGTAGACACAAATCCCACCCCTAACCAAGAAGCAATTTGCAACTGATGGCTGTTGGGAATGGGAAATATAAGATTTCTCCAATGGAGTGTCACACAAAATGAATTTCATGTTTGTATGTTTGCTTTAATTATTTCTTCTACTTTTTGAGACTATCATTATACTTAAACTCTTTCTTCCGTCCTTTTCCCTCTCTCTAAACCCTCTAATATACTCTTTGTCCTGTCTTGTATTATGTCATCTTGACACAAGCTAACATCATCTGAGTTGAGAAAATGCCTCCATAAGATCAGGCTGTAGGTAAGCCTGCAAGGCATTTTCTTATTTAATGATTGATAGAGGATGGTCCAGCCCATTGTGGGCAGTGTCATTCCTCAGCTGGCAGTCCTGGGTTCTTTAAGAAACCAGACTGAGCAAGTCATGGGGAGCAAGCCAGTAGGCAGCCCTCCTCCATGTCCTCTGTGTCAATTTCTGCCTCCAAGTTTCTTTCCTGCCCTATTTGAGTTCTGCCTTGGCTTCCCTCAGTGGACTAAGATTCAGGATATGTAAGGAAATAAACCTTTTCCTCCCCAATTTGCTTTTGGTCATGCTGTTTCATCACAGGAACAGTAACCCTAACTAAAACACCCCTCCTTGCTCTCTTTCAAATTCATGAGCTCTTGTTTCATTAATTGTTGTTACATGCACATATGGAACATATATACATATGTATATATATTTTATAGGCTTTTTTTTTTTTTACTTTGGTATTTTTTTAATCTTCCTTTTTTTTCTCTCTTTGTTTTGTGTTTTGTGTTTTTGGTAGGGAGGAAAACATGTAGTTGGGTGTGTAGAGAGGTTCAGGAAGGAATTGGGGAAGAAGGAAAAACATGATCAAAATGTTCTGAAAAAATTAACAAAACAAAAGGAAGAAAAGCTCATGAACTGATAAATGCAAAGCTCAGAACTAAGAAGGATCCCAAAAGACATATAACACAAAAACTGTCCTGAGACAAAAATGATTCAAATAATGAATCTTCTCACCTGTTTATGTAAATAACCTCAAAGGATGTATCACTTGAATCTTTCATAAATAGTCCCCAAAAGAAGCAATATTTAGTAAGTAAAACAATACTTATTAGGGGATCTGAAATTTCTAAATATTATTTAAATATATAATCATATGCTCTTGTTTATTTGTGAGTATATTAAGAATATGAGAGATTTATTACAGTACATGGAAGCTAAATATTTTGTATTATGAAACAGAAGGGCATCAATTCCATGACTTTGCTCTTATGGCAAAATAATTCTGTTTTTTATTTTCTTTCCCAAGACAAGGTTTTGTTGGTTTTTTTTTTTTTTTTTTTTTTTTTTTTTTTTTTTTTTTTTTGTGTGTGTGTGTGTGTGTGTGTGTGTAGCCCTGATTGTCCTGAAACTCATAGATTGTCCTGTTCACATTCTGTAGACCAGGTTCGCTTCAAACTCAGAGATCCACCTACCTCTGCCTCATCAGTGCTGAGATTAAAAATGTGCACCACCAATGCTTGGCTGGCAAAAGAATTCTTAACTGGAAACTAAAACCTTTATTCCCCTGAAAAGACCATGATGTAATTACTGAATTACTGACATATCTTTACTCTTTAATCCAGCAAAAAGATTCAGAAAGGAAACATGCACAGCTTTAAGTCATTATTTATTTGATGGGTGTTTATTGTTGTTTTTCATACCTGATAAGTTTGTAATTAGCATCAACAGCATCAATTAGAATACAAAATTTGGTTGGGGAGAAGCGAGGCCAACTGGGTAAAGCCCTCATCACACAAGCAAAGACTTGTGTTCAGATCTCCAGAACCCACACAAAAGCCAGTCATGGTAGCCTTGATCACAATTGCAGTGCTTATACATTGAAAAGGGAGGCAGAAACCGGAGGATCCCCAAAAGGTAACCAGCCAGCTATCCTGGCACAAACAATAGTGAACAATAAAATACCATTTTTCAAAACAAGGTAGAAGGCAAGAACCTACAACTGAGGTTGTCCTCTGACCTCCATACAGGAACTGTGGCATGCACACATCTACACACACACACACACACACACACACACACACACACACACAGAGAGAGAGAGAGAGAGAGAGAGAGAGAGAGAGAGAGAGAGAGAGGAAGGATGAATCCATTATTTTAAATAATTTGGAAAGCATGTAATAATTCCAAGTGTTATCTTATCTATGTATGTAATTATGGAAAAAACATAAAGATAGATAACCAGAGAAGATGCCAGAATGATTTTCTGATCTTCCTTGATCATTCCAGTAAAAGCAAAGGTCTTGAAGACCTTGGAGTATCATTAGTTTTCATTACAAACATTATTTCATGTGCTTAATACAAATTCCTTTGTCTACACTAGTGCACGATTTATGCATAGTCAAGTGTCAGAATGGGTGTGAAAGGGTATGTAAATATGGAAGGAGGGTGTTACTTTTAGAGGAAATCATTGCAGGAAAGCAAAGGATAATGCTGAGACTTTGCAAGGAGAAGCTAACCTTTCTGTGTATAGAAATATCAAGAATTGTTTTGATATGTTCTTGAAGTCTGTTTGCCAGTATTTTATTGAGTATTTTTGCATCAATGTTCATGAAGGAGATTGGTCTGTAGTTCTCTTTCTTTGTTGCATCCTTGTTTGGTTTAGGAATCAGGGTAATTGTAGCCTCATAGAAGGAGTTTGGTAATGTTCCTTCTGTTTCTATTATGTGGAACAATTTAAAGAGTATTGGTATTAACTCTTCATTGAAGATCTGGTAGAATTCTGTGCTGAAACCATCTGGTCCGGGGTTTTTTTTTGGTTGGGAGACTTTTAATGACTGATTCTATTTCCTTGGGGGTTATTGGACTATTTAAATAGTTTATGTGGTCTTGATTTAACTTGGGTATGGGGTACCTATCCAGAAAATTATCCATTTCTTTTAGATTTTCCAGTTTTGTGAAGTAGAGGTTTTTGAAGTATGACCTGATGATTTTCTGGATTTCCTCATTGTCTGTTATCCACCATGAACAAGTAGGCTTCATCCCAGGGATGCAAGGGTGGTTCAACATACTAAAGTCTGTCAATGTAACACACCATATAAACAAACTCAAAGAAAAAAAACCACATGATCTCACTAGATGCAGAAAAGGCATTTGACAAAATCCAACACCCCTTCATGATAAAGGTCTTGGAGCGTTCAGGAATACAGGGAACATACCTAAACATAATAAAGGCAACTTACAGCAAGCCAAAAGCCAACATCAAATTAAATGGAGAGAAACTCAAAGCGATTCCAATAAATTCAAGAACGAGGCAAGGCTGTCCACTCTCCCCATACTTATTCAATATAGTACTTGAAGTTCTAGCCAGAGCAATAAGACAACATAAGGAGATTAAGGGGATACAAATTGGAAAGGAAGAAGTCAAGCTTTCCCTATTTGCAGAAGACATGATAGCATATTTGAGTAACCCCAAAGATTCCACCAAGGAACTGATGCAGCTTATAAACACCTTCAGCAACATAGCAGGATACAAGATCAACTCAAAAAAATCAGTAGCCCTCCTATATAAAATTGACAAATAGGCTGAGAAGTAAATCAAAAATACATCACCCTTTACAATAGCCACAAATGATATAAATTACCTTGGGGCAACACTAACCAAGCAAGTGAAGGACCTATATAACAAGAACTTTAAGTCCCTGAAAAAAGAAATTGAAGAAGATCAGAAAATGGAAAGTTAATCCTGCCTCATGGATAGGCAGGATTAACATAGTAAAAATGGCAGTCTTACCAAAAGCAATCTACAGATTTCAATGCAATCCCCATCAAAATACCAACACAATTCTTCACAGACCTGGAAAGAATAATACTCAATTTCATATGAAAAAAACAAAAAAACCCAGGATAGCCAAAAGAATCCTATACAATAAAACAACCTCTGGAGGCATCATGATCCCTGACCTCAAGCTCTACTATAGAGCTACAATAATAAAAACAGCTTGGTACTGACATAAAAACCAACATGTGGACCAATGGAATCAAATTGAAGACCCTAACATTAATCCGCACACCTATGAAATATAATTTTTGACAAAGAAGTCAAAAGTGTAAAATGGAAAAAAGAAAGCATCTTCAACAAATGGTGCTGGCACAACTGGATATCAATGTGTAGAAGGCTGCAAATAGATCCATATCTGTCACCGTGCACAAAACTTAAGTTCAAGTAGATCAAAGACCTAAACATAAATCCAGCTACTCTGAACATGATAGAAGAGAAAGTAGGAAGTAGTCTTGAATGCATTGGCATAGGAGATCACTTCCTAAATCTAACACCAGTAGCACAGACACTGAGAGAAACAATCGATCAATGGGACCTCTTGAAACTGAGAAGCTTTTGTAGAGTAAAGGATACAGTCAACAAGACAAAGTGAAAGCCTACAGAATGGGAAAAGATCTTCACCAATCCCACATCTGACAGAGGACTGATATCCAGAATATATAAAGAACTCAAGAAATTAGACATCAAAATGCCCAACAGTCCAATTAAGGCTATTGAACTGAACAGAGAATTCTCAACAGAGGAAACTCAAATGGCTGAAAGACATCTAAGGAATTGCTCAACATCCTGAATCATCAGGGAAATGCAAATCAAAATGACTCTGAGATACAACCTTATACCTGCCAGAATGGCTAAGATCAAAAACACCGAAGACAGCTTATGCTGGAGAGGATGGGGAGCTAGGGGAACTCTCCTCAACTGCTGGTGGGAATGCAAGCTTGTACAACATTTTTGGAAATCAATATGGCACTTTCTTAGAAAATTGGGAATCAATCTCCTCCAAGACCCAGCTATACCACTCTTGGGCATATACCCAAGGAATGCTCAATCATACCACAAGGGCACTTGGTCAGCTATGTTCATATCAGCATTGTTTGTAATAGGCAGAACCTGGAAACAACCTAGATGCCCTTCAACTGAAGAATGGATAAATAAAATGTGGTACATATACACAATGGAATACTACTCAGCAGAGAAAAACAATGACATCATGAGGTTTGCAGGCAAATGGATGGATCTAGAAAAAACCACCCTGAGTGAAGTAACCCAGACTCAGAAAGACAAACATGGTATGTACTCACTCATAGGAGGATACTAGATGTAAAACAAAGATGACTAGACTGCTACTCACAACTCCAGGAAGGCTACCTAGAAAACAGGACCCCAAGAAAGACACAGGGATCGCCCAATGACAGAGAAATGGATGAGATCTACATGAACAACCTGGACGTGAGTGGGGGTAATGAATGGCAAGGTTCGAGGGAAAGTGAGCTTAGGGGAGCAGGAGATCCCAGCTGGATCAGGAACAGAGAGAGGGAACAAGGAATAAGAGACCATGATAAATGAAGACCACATGAGAATAGGAAGAAGAAAAGTGCTAGAGAGGTCCACAGAAATCCACAAAGATACCTCCACAATAGACTACTCGCAATGGTCAAGAGAAAGCCCAAACTGACCTAATCTGGTGACAGGATGGCCAAACACCTTAATTGTCTTGCTACAAACCTCATCCAATGACTGAGGGAACTGGATGCAGAGATCCATGGACAGGCCCAAATTGGAGCTCCAGGAGTCCAATTGGCAAGAAAGAGGAGGGTTTGTATGAGCGAGAATTGTTAAGACTAAGATTGGAAAAAGCACAGGGACAAATAGCCAAACGAATGGAAACACATGAACTATGAACCAATGGCTGAGGAGCCCCCAACTGGATCAGGCCCTCTGGATAAGTGAGACAGTTGATTAGCTTGATCTGTTTGGGAGACATCCAGGCAGTGGGACTGAGACCTGTCCTCAGTGCATGAGCTGGCTGTTTGGAACCTGGGGCTTATACAGGGAAAATTGGCTCAACCTAGGAGGAGGAGACTGGACCTGCCTGGATTGAATCTACCCGGTTGAACTCAATCTCCAGGGGAGTCTTTGCCCTGGAGGAGATGGGAATGGGGGGTGGGCTGGGGCGAAAGCAGGGGTGAGGCAGGAGGGGGGAGAGCAAGGGAAACCGTGGCTGATATGTAAAATAAATTAAATTATAAAATTAAATAAGTAAATAAATAAAAGAAAGAAATATCAAGAAGAAAATGATAAAATAGAATAATATCTCATTCGAAGTGTCTCCATATTATTCTCTAAATCCAGTGACTATGTTACCTTTGTAGCAAAAAGAATTTTGCAGATATAACTAAGGATATTGGTAGAGAGAGATTAACATCACTTGTCTGGGTGAGCCCAAATCAATGGCAAATACCTTATGAGAAGAGGCCAGGAGGATCAGAGTCTGAGAAGATCTACTGGTGGATCTACTGAGAGCTAAAGAGAGAGCACTGAACATTCTATGTTGCTAGAGGAGAGAGCTACAAGCTAATGAATACAAGTCACCTCTAGCAGAGGTTTCTAACATTTTTGCTTCTCTGGGCCACATTGGTCAAAGACTTGCCTGGGGTTGCACATTACAGAACAGGAGAAGGCTAACATTGAGATTTCCAAAGGAGAACTCAATACTCAGCTTGTGTGTTGTGAAACATCCATATGTTTATTTTCTATGGCATTGCAATACAATGATGTCGGAAGTTCATGCTCAGAAAGCTCATAATTGAGTTATAATTACAAAATTTGCACATCATCATATCACTCAACCCTCATTGTGCAATCTTCTGCTTGCTATAGATGGCAGTAATCAGAGAGACCTACAGCTGATCAATGTACATAAAATAAGAGACTTGGCAGTAACCATACATGGGATGTCTCTACTATACCTGTCTCCTCTGCACCCAGGGATCTATGTGGAAGAGGCTGCAGAAAGATTTTAAGAGACATTGGTGACTGATGACTTCAAGAAAGCAGTAGTTTCCAGACACAAAAGGGTAGATATACACATAAATTCATAAACTGTGACAGCATACACTAGGTCTACAGGAGACAAAACTCTCAGCATGACAGGAGGCAGAGTAAAGTCCTACTGCAAGCTAAGAAGCTACTGGTATTTGATAGCTGTGGGGCAAGGGAAAGTCAGTTTTCTTCAATGAAATGATACTTGTTACATTCACTACATTCCAGAGTAGGCCCCATGCCAAGGAGTAGTCAAACAAGAATCCATTGGGGTTTGTTTTTGTTTTTGTTTTTGTTTTTGCAAGGGTGGGAGAAAACATGAAGTTGGATGAGTAGGTAAATATGAAAGGATCTGGGAGAAGTTGAGGGACAGAGATGAATATGACCAAAATATATTGTGTGAAACTCTCAAAGAATAAATAAAAGATATTATTTTAAAAAAAATAACTAACTAAAATAAAATCCACAGGGCTGGGCTCAGTGATAGAATGTTTGACTAGCACACATAATTCCCTAGGTTTAATCACTAGTAGTGTCAAGAAGAATCTCTCTCTCTCTCTCTCTCTCTCTCTCTCTCTCTCTCTCTCTCTCTCTCTCTCTCTCTCTCTCTCTCTCACACACACACACACACACACACACACACACACACACACAAATTTCATATTTTAAGTTCATGATTTTGTGTTGGACCCCATTCATAGCCATGATAAGCATGCCACAAGTTGCCCACTTCTGCTAATGACTGAAAAAAGACAAGAAATAGATTCTTCTTTAAAGTCCCTAGAATGAATGCAGACTTACTTTTAGCCCCACGAGACCATTCCTGGCTTCTAAGTTCCAGAATTGTGGCACAATTAACTTGTGTTATTTTAAGTCATGCTGTCTTAGTCAGGGTTCTACTGCTGTGAAGAGACGCTATGACCATGGCAGCTCTTATAAAAGAAAGCATTGAATTGGGGCTCGCTTACAGCTTCAGAAGTTTACTTCGTTATCCTCACGGTGGTGAGCATGGTGGCATGCAGGCTGACATGGTAGCTGAGAGTTCTAAGGATCCTAAAGAAGCAAGAAGAAAGAAATCCACTGGGCCTGGCTTGAGCTTCTGAAATCTCAAAGCCCACCTCTAGTCACACACTTACCTACCCCAACAAGCCACACCTCCTAGTCCTTTCAAATAGTGCTAGTCCCTGATAGCTAAGTATTCAAATATATGAGCCCATGGAGGCCATTCTTATTCAAACCACCATACAGTTTGTGTGGTGTTTTGTTTTGTTTTGTTTATAAACAGCAATAGTAATCTAATGCAAACAAGATTTACATGTTGAATACAAGGCCACTCTCTGGAAATAGAATGATTCTGGATTTAAAGACACATGTCTATATAATATGAAAGGATTTGACTTAACTGTTTCTCTGGTTCCTCATTATGACAATGGAAAGCTTCAGAAGGCTGGGAGAATTAAATTATAGGATATATGGAAACTTTACCAAATAAATCTAAAATAAAGAAACCACAATATATGTATGTGTTGGTTTGAATAAGTATGGCCCCCATAGACTCATGTGTTTGAATGCTTGGCCTATAGGGAGTGGCCCTATTAGGAAGTATGGCCTTATTAGAGTAGGTGTGGCCTTGTTGGAGGAAGTGTGTCACTGTGAGGATGGGCTTTGAGGTCTCATATATACTTAAGCTATGCCTAGTGTGGAACAGTTCATTTCCTGTTGCCTGAAGATCAAAATGTAGAATTCTCAGCTACCTCTCCAGCACCATGTCTGCTTGCATGCTGCCATGCTTCCCACCAAGATGATAATGGACTAAACCGCTGGAACTGTAAGCTAGCCCTAATTAAATGTTTTTCTTTATAGAAGTTGTCTTGGTCATGGTATCTCTTCACAGCAATAGAAACCCTAACTAAGACAATGTATCAGCCATAATTATAAGAATTAAAGCATTTAACATATGTACTAATTAATTCATAATATCTACATATGGAATCTATATGACATCCAGTTGATGAGTGAATACTAGGTTAGTTCACTGGCAAGGTGTGTGAAAATACATTGCTTCCTACTCTATAATTTTCCTCTTTTGTCAGAAAGACTCACGGAAAAGGAGAACAAGTGTATTTCAAATAATTTTGAAGTAAAACTTAAAGAATTATTTTCAACTCAAAATTTAAATTGGTAGAGGGACAGAGCAAAGATGGCAGATTAAGACTCAATGTCCATTCAGAGTTACAGGTGATCTCAGATTTAAGCAGTAATGAAAGTATCAGATGCTGTTACTAATCCAAAGAGTGAAAAAAGAAGAGTTTTAAAAAAAGTAGAAGGAAAAAAGAATGGCATAGAAAGAATGAGAGTTATTTTAGTTAATGTCCTATTGCTCTAAAAAGACACTGTGGCCACAGCAAACTTTATAAAGGAGAGCATTAAATTAGGGCAGGCTTATGTTTCAGATGTTTGGTCTCGTATCATCATGGCAGGAAGCATGGCAGCAGCGAGCAGGCAGAAACGGTGCTGAAGAGGTAGCTGAGAGTTGTACATCTGGTATGTCCTGTAGTCAGCAAGAGAGTCACACTGGACTTGGTTTGGGCTTCTGAACCTCAGAGCCCACCCTCAGTGATATACTTCCTACAACAAGACCACGCCTACCCCAACAAGACCATGTCTCTTAATAATGACACTGCTTGGCAATGAAGCATTCAAATCTATGCTCCTCTGGGGACCATTTCTATTCAAACCACCACAAAGCCTAAATAAATCTATCAAAATCATGTTCTAATGTTAGAGAATTTTCATAATCTACATTATCCCAGAAATCTCTCCAGAGACCAAGCATTTCTTTGCAGTGGCCCACGGGTGGGTCACCTCTGTATATCTTCTCCTCATCACACTAATCTTGCTTGATTGATGATACTAACATTCCAGTTAGAAACTGGGACCTATCTTCAACATCTCCCTTATACTGAATGGGTAGTTGGCCAAACTGAGCATTTATACATCCCTAGAAAACCTGTCTGACTTTTTTCTTCACTGTGTGTGTGCATGTGTGTGTGTGTGTGTGTGTGTGTGTGTGTGTGTGTACATGTATTCACATGTGTGCTTTTGTGATCTTTTAATTGTCATTTTTATTTTGAGATTGTAATTTAATTGCATTTCTTCCTTCCCTTCACTCCCTCCAAAATCCTCTCATATACCCCTTCCTTCAAATTCATCACCTCTTTTTTAATAACTTGTTTAATACATTTGTATATACATATATATTCCTGAATATAACCTGTTGAGTTCTTATAATGTTATTTACATGTATGTTTTCAGGGCTGTACTGGCTGGTTTTGTGTGTCAACTTGACACAACCTAGAGTCATCAGAGAGGAAGGAGCCTCAATTGAGGAAATGCCTCCATGAGATCCAGCTGTAAGGCATTTTCTCATTTAGTGATATATGGGGGAGGGCCCAGCCCATGGTGGGTGGTTCCATCCCTAGACTGTTGGTTCTGGGTCCTATAAGAAAGTGGGCTGAGCAAGCCATGGGAAGCAAGCCAGTAAGGAACACCCCTCCATGGCCTTTGCATCAGATCCTGCCTCTGGGATCCTGCCTGTTTAAGTTCCTGTCCTAACTTTCTCATTGATGAACAGCAATACTGAAGTGTAAACCTAATAAACTCTTTCCTCCCCAAGTTGCTTTTTGGTCATGGTGTTACATTTTAGCAACACTAATAAAGACAAGGGATATCTGTTTGGTGCTGGACAACCAATTGGTATTCTTCCTGATTTCTCCTCTGGGGAGGGCTAGTACTTCTAGCTTTATCCAGTTGCCTGGAGTTCTTTGTGTAGGATTGAGCCTTTCATGGGTTTTTATTCATACAGTTTGGTATGTTCATTGATGTTCTCTTTGTTCAGTTTATGTTTGGGTGATCACATTGGTGAGCTCTATAACTTCTCATTGGCATTCAAACATATCTATCTACCTCTATCATTACCACTTTCCAAATAACTCTACCTAGATTTGGTCATGCTTCTCCACAGCTTAAAATATTTTTATAGATCCTTATTAACTTTAAGACAAAAATAAGAATCGAAGCTAGGACTTTAATATCCCAACTATATCTCCTTTCTCATCATCAAGTGTTATTGTATTACATACTGTATGAAGCCTTCCCTCTGTGGTGATTTGAATAAGAATGGCCCCATAGACTCCTACTTTTGAATGCTTAGTCATCAGGGAGTGCTAGTACTTAAAAGAATTAGGAGGTGTGACCTCGTTGGAGTAGGTGTGGCCTTGTTGGAGGAGGTGTGTCACTGGGGGTGGGCTTTGAAGTTTCAGAAGCCCAAGCCAGGCCCAGTGGTTCTCTATCTCTTCTGGCTGCCTGCAGATCTGGGAGTAGAACTCTAGGCTACCTCTCCAGTACCATGTCTGCCTGCTTGCCATGCTTTCTGCCATGATAATAATGGACCAAACCTCTCAAACTGTAAGCAGGCCCCAATTAAATGGTTGCTGTGGTCATAGTGTCTCCTCATCACAATAGAACACTGACTAAGACACCCTCCTTCAGCATCTTTATTATAGGATGTGAACACCAGGAACAAAGCCAGTGAGTGTTTTTAAGAACTTGGTATATGAGAAACACAACTCACATTTCTGTATATCAGAACTAATGTTGTTCTGAGCTTTCATTTTTTCACTATATCAGAAAATTGGTTTGTGTCACTAGTCTCCTTGCATTTTTCCTGAGGTTAGGTTTAAGGTGTGGGAAACTTAAGTAATACCAAGTGCTTATGGGTAGGGAATCACAACTTGGCTTCTTGCATCCACACACTGTTCTGTGTGGTCCTTAGTTGACAGAGCATTCAATAGAGCACTGAAGTGCTTGCTTCCTTGACTTGCTTAAGTGAATTGGTTATATGCTGTCAACATGATGTTTGGGTCACAAGTCTTATTACAAAGGTACCTATTGCTTCTCAGCCTAAAGATCTATTTTCTAGACTCTCAAAACAGACATAAATTCCACAACCACCCCATTCCCTTAACTCCCACGTCTCAGTTTTCCCCAAACTTTCTTCTTTGTCTCTTCTCGAAGAGGTTGCTGGGAAATGTAATTATTTTCTTCTCACATATTTTTATTTGTATCTCAAATTATTATTTAGTGAAAGACTTAAGTATTATGAAACCTGGGTTCTAGCTCTCCTCTGTATGATAATTATTTGTATTAGTGTTGTGTCTATTGCTGTTATTGTGTTACTGTTCTGATATATTCCAGATGTGATGAAGAGAAAAACCAAGCTGCCAAAATGAGGAAGAAAATAAATACTAAGCCTCAGAGAGAGAAACCTGTATTGCCCAACCCCAAGCCCTCGGTTAGCCCCGAGTAAGTAAAGACAGGTGGTAGGCTCTAGACTACTTATTTTCTACCAGAACTGCTGGAAGCTAAATTGCGAAATAAAAGTTGGTTTGGGGACATCAAATCTCTTCAGTCATCTCATTGACCTTTCCTTTTACCTAGTTTTAGATTTCCTGCTTTTTTCTAAGTCCACCAAGATATGTTTCTAGGAAAGACTCATTAAGTTATTAACCATTAAATTTAGCAATTATGATAGTAGGACTTTTATGACAGTTGATTATTTACATGTAGATTATAAATATTACAGAAGTTAGAGATACATTAACATGGGACAGGGAAATATATATATATATATATTCTGATTCTGGAAAAGAATAAAGTCAACTTTTTCTCTTGCCCATGGTGCTGTCAGAGGTCAGAGAAAATAGGAATACATGAGAGTATATAAACCACAAAATTTGGTGTTGTCTTATAGACAATGAGGAATCATTACCACTAGTAATTCCTTCTTTGGCTTTTCTTATCCAGCTGGGCTAGGGTCCCTTGGGTTCAGTTAATCCTCACAATTTCAAGAATACATTTGTGAATCTTTTCTAATACAGAAACATCAGAACCCAGGTTACATATACATGGTCAGAAAGGATAACCTCTCTTTCATAAATTATTACTATATGAGTAGTACATAAACATTTTTGTATAAGCGTTGTAGAATGAAACCTGTCAGGTATAGTAGAACACTTCTTATTAACTATATGAAGGAATGAACTTAAAATGATCAAATATCAGAAATATTGTGTACCTAAACAGGTGATTGTAGTAATATACAAACTAGGGAAAGTTTCACTTTCAAAAGAAAGCAAAAGGTTTTAATAGTCAGTGAAATATGTATTTCTAGTCCTCTGTGGAAGCTGCTAAGCATGAAATATTTTAAATGTATATTTAATATGCACCAGTGAAACACTTAGGTATTTAAAAGTTGTAAATCATCATTCCTAAATTTAGAAGTCAAGGGCAACGGCTTGGTGTGTGCATAACAAAGCCAAGAACAAAACCTTGAAATAGACCCAAGCATCTGAAGTCTTAAACAGCCTTGTTTTTCCAGCTGTGTGTTATAGAAAGGCCTACAAAGACCAAACAGTTTACACGTTAAAGATTTCACTGAAATGGAAAAAAAAATTGTGAAAGAAAGTTACATTTTAGTGAATATAAATGTAACTGAAAACCGAAAATATAGTTCATAGTTTAGCTGAAGGGGACTTTGTATCTATCTATAAAACTCACTTCTTCAGCTCATCTGATTTTGACTTGGATGAATTCCAGTTTCCATTTCCTTTTTCTTTTTTCAACAATGTCTCTTAATCCATACTTCAGATTTGGTCTATTGAATGCTGTGAATGTTAAATTGACTGCAATATTGTTGAAAGGGCATGGCCCTTCTGTTGCCCGTTACTCGCTCATCCAAAGATATTCCACTGGAAAGAAGGGATGAGTTTGGGGCTCTTATGTAGTTGACAGAGTTGGGAAAGGTGTCAGCTCCTTCAGTTCGCCCTCTTTAACAGAAAGATTCAACTGCTTTATCAACAGTTCTTGAGTAGATCGCACTTCATTCAGCATTTTAGTTAACTGAATGGAACACAGGTCCTCTTGTTCTGGTTTCGTCCCTTCATGATTTGACACTGGCCAGCAGCCTACGAGTTCCCTGAAAACAAAGCAACGGAAAGTTGTAAAATATAGGTAAACATCAGAGCATGCTCACAGCTTAATTTCAAAAACTGTCAATGCACATGCCCTGGAAGACATTAGGAATTTAGATTAAACTTTTCACAGGAGATGAGAATAATAATTTCAGAACCAGCTCTAGGGTCTTCTATGGCTCTGCATTTTAATTAGGTAGCTAAAACCAGATTATGATTCCTTATAAATTTTATTCCAGAAGAAATCGAACTGAGTTATTGCAAGACATTTTAAACATGTGTTGAGCTATATACCTCTGTATACATGTACAACAATAGCGTTATGTTTGGTTACCAAGTGATAGAATATTTTGTCCACTAGCTGGATCTGACATTCATATTTGCTAAACTAAGAAATCTATTTTCTAAATGTATTATGTTGACATCACGTAACTACCCACTGGAGTTCAGGAGGATACATATCCAATATACTCACACAAAAGACAAAACTAATAATAAAATAAAGGAATAGAAACGAGGAAGAGAAAAGACGAGAGGAGGAAGAAAAGAAGACTGAATAATGTCACAACTCTTACTGGTTGGAGGAGACTGAAAAGTAAAAATAGCTAGATACAACAGGGATGTTGGAATTCATCTGTGGAACAAAAAGAACAAGTGAATTAGACAATTGGTAAAAATCTGCAGAATGTGGGCTGGCAACATGGCTCACAGAGCTCAGCATGGAGAGGTGTTGGTTTCTAAGCCTGACAACAGTTCAATCCTTGAGACTCACATAGTGAAAGTAAAGAAATGTCTTCTGGAAGTTTTCTCCACTCTCCTCATGAGCTCCATGGCAGGCAGGCACTCCCATTTGTATGCAACACACACACACACACACACACACACACACAACACATGTAATCTTAAAAGAATAAAATTATACAATGTGGGTAATTTAGTTAATAGTTAAGGCAGATACTACTTTGCTAATGTTGACGGTTGATTTACATTTGTTAAGGAGTTACTTTTAATAAAATAAAAGAGAAAAGAATACAAGGAGTCTACTGGTTTTGTAAACGAAGCAATATTTTGAAATAAAAGTGTTTTTACAGTCAGTTCAAATCAGTTGAAGTGAATGCCAAATTGAAAATGCATGACTAGCAGCATGAAATTATGGCTAGTGAAAAGTTATAATAAGGCTAAATGCAATGCCAGAAATATCTACACAAGTTTTGACTCTCAGAGAAGTCTTGCTGTAATGTTCCTACTCAAGCACTGAGATCATAACTGTGAGCTTCATTTACCAAAACAGAAGTAACTCATTGAAAAAAAAATAAGATGGGTATAGTATTTTCCTTTATTTAATATCTTTAGTTCAGATTTTTACTTTATTATGAATTATTGTTTGGTTACATAGGCCATGCATCAACATTATATTTTTTCCAGAACTGTCACATAGATTTTATGCTTTCAAAATAAATGTATGAATCAAATCACAAGAATGTGTAGACTCTTCGATTTCTGAGCTTATCCTGACTTTTCTTGTGTTTTAGTCACTTAGTCTATATTTCATGCTAGATTGAAGTTCCATCTTTCTCATGTAGATGAAAAACCATACTAGTATGTATCATATATGTGGTTATTATTCCTTAAGATATCATGATAATGAACAGATGTGCTCCATAAATTCATGCTTTTCCTAACCCAAGGATGTTTCCATTTATAAAATAGTTGCTAATGCTTCAGTTGCTCTCTTATTAATTGGAAACAATCACTTACATTATAGTCACATTATCTGCTTTTCATATTTGTCTGGCACATAACCCATAACCCTTGTTTTTTTCTTTTTGTCTCTCCCACCCTTATCTTCATCTCCATCCCTGATTCCTTCTTTTCCTTCTCTTCCTCTCCCTCTTCTGCACATCACCTCTTATCTGTACTCATTTATTTCTTCTTTGTCATTGTCTCAGATTGTTCGCATTCTGCCTTTGGCTGCCTTCGATGCAGGTTTTGGTTGGGCTGTTGCATTTTGACAACTGCATTACTTTGAATTATTCTTCCCACCAAGCTTGATGAACTGAGTTGGATCACCGAAACTCACACAGTGAAAGGAAAGAAACAACTCTTGCAAGGTGTTCTCTGACCTCCACATGTGTGCTGTGGCATGCATACACACTAAGTAATTTAATGTTAAAGAATACATAAAGAGAATGATCTATTAGTATGTGCTTAAGCACACATGCTCATTCATAACTGCAGGATGAATAACAGTGGAAATCAGAATGGAATTAATAGTATCACTGTCCATACCTTAATTGTCTGATGTCACAGGATTAAAAAATTTCAGACAATGTTATCATTTGGAGAAGCTGAACAACATGTACAGGAAATGTTTTGTAAGTTCTTATAGCTGCAGGCCATTCTGTTACTGTTTCAATTAAGAAAACATGAAGAAAAATTAAGATAACCCCCGATTTAAAATGGAGGTGGTGTTTCTGAAAATATTTGCCCTTCTGACATAGAAAAGAAGTATATTTTGCATAGTTTCTAAGTTGCCAGCCAACTTTATCTACAAAGAGCTAGATAATAACTTTTGACAAACATCCTTTGATAGTATCTCTCACTTTCACTGCAACACAAGACAACCATAGTCCATACACAAATAATGATCCTGGATGTACAATAATAAAATTATATTTGTTGACACTAATAAAACCAATTTCATACAGTTGTCATGTGTTTTTAAAAAATGTTCAGACAAAGCATTATGAGACAAAAATTATCTCTAAAAATACTGTTGAGTTCATTGTGTTGGCCATCTATTTACTTCTGGTCATGGGGCCTGCCCTCAAGTGTGGTTTGCATATCCAGTGTGTCCACTCTTAGCTTTAGGACTCCATCTAGCTTACATACGTGCAGGTCCTCTGAATGCTGCCCCAGTCTCTGTGAGTTCACAGCTGTGTCAGTCATACTGTATTTAGTAGGCCTTGTGCTCTTGATGTCTTCCATTCAGTTGAAAAATATTAAATTCGTGTGAGTGTGTAAGTCACAGAAAAATATCAAACGATGGAATTCGTCATCAGGGATAAGGATAGCTGACACTCTAATATGCCAGGTAAATTCTGTCTGAAAGTTGTCTCAGTATTTCTAGCTGGGCCATTGAACCTCCATGGCCTTTATCTCAAGATGGTCAGGAAGAAGCAGGTGGCCTAATTTGACTTCCAATTTGAAGGTTTGGGGACCTATGCTCTTGTTTTGTACATGCAAGAATTTGAAGGATAAAAGGGACTCTGTTAGTTCTATAAAAGTATTGTCTGCCATTTGTCTCAAAATATTGACTCTTTTTTTATTCTAAGAGAATGTGATTTCTTCTTTGTATTCCTATTTGATTCTGACCTTCAGGTGACATCTACAGCAATTTTATTGAAATTCTGCAGTTGACACGGTTTGCCAAAGATCTGTCCACTTATGAAGTGGTCAGAAAATTCTACTCATTCCTGCCATTCTGTTTGTTAATATCATTTTCTAAAATGGTGCTAATCTGATGCTTGGCTGTGGTGAGAGAGGGAAACCAGGAGGACATCAGTGTGCGTTCAGTCCCCCCAAGAAAACAGCACAAAGAATCAGAAATATTTGGTCTCAGACTTCACAAGGGTGTTTTGTTTCTTATTACCATTTACCTGAAAGGAAATAAAAATGACTCCAACTCTGTCTCTCTCTTTTTGATTTGGTGGTTTTTTTTTTTTTTGTTTTGTTTTGTTTTTTTTTTGTTTTTGTTTTTTGTTTTTTTTTTTGAGACAGGGTTTCTCTGTGTAGTTTTTGGTACCTGTCCTTGGATCTCACTCTGTAGACCAGGCTGGCCTTGAACTCACAAAGATCCTCCTGGCTCTGCCTCCTAAGTGCTGGGAGTAAAGGCATGTGCCACCACCGCCTGGCCCAACTCTGTCTTAGGAAACTGGAACCCTTATGATGTTGTATCTTAGATAGGCTGCCATAAGCCATTAGTGAGGTCTGATACCTGTTAACTAGGGAAACACTGGGAACTGGCAAGGAAGGGTGGGGTCATTACCAATAACAAAGCACCAGTCTCACAGTGTTATCCTTATTTGCTTCCTTCCTTGGGCTCTCATTATATATCTCCTGGAGAAAGTATTGTTGTTTACTCACATGTCACTTCTGCATCTTCATCTCCAACTACTATGCTCTACCAAAATATACAGCAATTAAAAACATAAATATAAAGGACTGTGTGCATAGCTCATTATTCAAGATCTTTACTAGCCCTGAGTTCCACCCCTAGCACTCTGAAGAAGTAAAAATAGTAAGTAAATATTCATTTTCTGTAAGTGAAGACTGCCTCAAATATGAGATGAAGATTCAATTTATGTCATCTCTTCAAAAGGCAACATCTTTTGCAGATGATGAAAACTTTAGAATGTAGGAGAATGTGGATGATTGCACCTGGCATGCTCAAAGGTGGCTCAGGTTGTTATTAAGCACACACACTGAAGCTTGTAATTGTGGCAGCACACTGAGATTTAACCACTGCTATGTGAGCATATGTCTTTTCCTAAATGCCCTCTGAGCAAATGATGATCAGTGAGCCAATCTTTACTGCTAATGTCAATACTTTTAACATCAGTTCATCAAATGCAACTAATCTTTTAAGTTAGAATCTGCAAGTTAGAATCTCATGCAATTAGAAAGAGTCATCTCTATATTTTTGACTAATAGACTCACAGCACACCCAAAACAAGTTTTAGGAAATTCCGAGTGTGAACTGGTCCAAGTCTCAGGCATCTGATTAGGTACATATCTATTCATTTAAAGCAAATACATGGCTTATGGTTTTCAAATGTAATCTACATAGAGTTGCAAAGTAAATATCAAATTGCTTTTGAAAAACTGAAAGGGAAAAAATGTATGTTTCACCCTTAAATCATGGCACCTTTGAGATGCTACAAAGCATACTAGTTTCAAATGCTAGAATATTCGATGCTCTCTTTGGCCAGAGAAACCATGTAACTACTTTGCTAGAATTGTGCAGTGCCCACAATATTGGTGAAGCATTTAAGTAGCTCACCACAGTCTTGCTTCTGTCCAGTCACTTCTGCTTCTCTCCCACCAGCTCTTTCCTGTAGCTCATTGTCAATCCAGAGCTAGCTAGCAGTATATTGGTATACCTATAGGTGGGGTGAGCTCACTATAGATTTAGCTTCCTCTCACTAATCTGTTAGAAAAAAAAAAACATACTAACCCCTCTTTAATTGTTTAGACAGACTTAACAATGTTTTAATAATGCCTCTTTTTTTTTCCCAAGGACCAATGGTTTATTTCATGCTGAAATGATAAAGACTGAATTTGCAACGGTCAAGTAAAGATCCTCCATAAACGGTTGGTTTCTTTTCCTTTATGAAATAGCTAAACAGATAGAATAAAATCTTTCCAGGGATGCTCAAAGCACATCAGGATGCCAACCCCTTTGAATCTGTGAGAAGGACAAACACATAAAGCTGTTAGATGGGGAGTGCTTGCCTTTGTCACATGATTTTAAAATTTGTGGGCAGAAATTTGGTAGGCAAATGAGAAAGAAAGAATTGGAATGATTTCCCTGCACCCAGAAAGACCTTTGTTGGTCTTGTTTTAAATGAAAAACTGTAAATCAACCTTAATACAGACACTGTTTAAATTGATATTCACTAAAAGTGACCCAAGACTTTCAGAAATATTACAGCCACAGGTTGCTAAGCATCCTCCTAATATACACAGAGGAAAACTAAAGACTTTAAAACAGGCCAAGACTATTCAAATAGAAGGGTCCCAAGTGATCCTGAAAGAAACGTGACCTGAATACCTCCAGATGCTGCCAGAAGTCCATTCTGTCATTGTTGGTCTATAAATGAAATGTGATGCAGTAGCCTTTCCCAACTGAAAACTAAGTCCACTAAATGTTCCTTAACTTTCTTTCATTAAAAATATATCTATGTATGTAACTATCTAGATATAGATAGATAGATAGATAGATAGATAGATAGATAGATAGATAGATAGACAGATACATACATACATAAATGATTGATTTTTGTGCACACAAAACTGGATTATAGAAAGTAAGGGTCTTTCATACAGTAGAGGCTTAAGAAATAGTAAGGAATTGGGCATAAGTAAAGCTATATATTCTTAAGACAAATTATTTTGCACTGTAATTCCGAAACTAGTACTGTGCTTTGCTGCATAAAAGAACAAACATTTCATTAGTAAAATGCAAATAAAGCAAGCTTGTTTGTTCAAATAAAAATATAGCTTATGGTAAACTTTAAAACACATTTTACTTGATAATAGCCAACTACATTTGTATATATGTTTACTTCACATGAAGTCACTATCAAAAGGTATAAAGAATACTTTAAGTTTGCCAATGATTCGTTTTCTCCACTGAACTTATACTAGGAAATCATCAGTCACCTCAAGTCTAATGTGCCTTCTTAGTAGGTGACATTGAAAACAACCCCCCCATCAACTATCCAAGTAGTTTATTACTCCCTTTTTGCATCCTCTTGGCTTCAGTGACACTAAATCCTCTGTCTTTGGCCTGGACACTGTCCCTGCTTCTCCCTCCACCCAAAATTTAAACCTTAGAGTCTTCTAGGAACTTTTTTATACCCCATTCTATCTTCAATATGAATCCTCATTCTGGACCATTTCCAGCTGTTAATGTCCTGTAAAATCCATAGTCCCCACTGCTCCATCCTGCAAGGAATTGTCTTTCCTATCCTTACCACTGATGGGAGGATGGTAAAGTAATACTTAGTGAAAGAGACAATAGATGCTTGAAATTTTATAGTATGTCAGAGTAATGCATAAAAACCATGTAGCCTCACTTTCTACACTGAAGAAGCCTAAAATCAGGACGTCTACCCTCAGAACATCTGTTAGAAAGTGGTATCAACCTTATCAGGGATGCATACCCCCATCTTCCATGACTCCTCCTTCCCTAGAAATTCTCCATTCTCAGCCTGCTCCAACATGGCTGTTAACACCACATCCAGTTCCATAATGATCATAAACATCATAATCTCTGAAAAGCCTGCCCTCACCTCCCAAACCAGATTTTTATCGCTCTACATTTGCTCAATAAAACTGCTTGTTCTTCTGCTTAGTAATTGCAGTAGCAATTAAACATCTTGAGTAATTACTTCCTTAGCCTGTGTCTGTCAATTTAGATAGTAAATAAATGAAGATCAGTCCTTGACTGACTTTTTTTTTCAGCTGTCAGTATCAGGAATATTTTTTGGATCATATTAAACAATCAATACATGCTTTCTAAATGAATAAATGTATCTAAGAAAATGAGAAGACTGAAAATAATAATATAAAATATTGAAAGCGTGGGGCATATCCTACAACTTTTTTATTGCTTTGATTATTTTTTCAATCTTTTAAAGAATTTCATGTATATATGCAATGAAACATGATCATATTGATGCCCCTATTTCCCCTTAACTTGCCCCAAATTCCCCCAATATAATTCCTTCCAAATCCTGTGTTCTCTTTTTTTTTTTTTTTTTTTTTTTTTTTAAACTAATCCACTATGGTACAATGCCATTCACTGGAGTACGTGAAATCTACCACATCGTTCAAGAACAGAATGCCTTTATATTGTCTGGCAGCTATCAATGCAATAGCACCTCAGTGAGGGCTGAGGCCTAGACAGCACCTCCCCCATTTATTCTGGAATTTGGGCTGATTGATCTTGTTCTGCTCTTGTTGAGGGGACCACACCTTCTATAAGTTCACAAATGTAGTGACCAGCTCAAGTCAAGAAGTTTGTCTTTCATAGCACTTCTCCAAGTTATCTGGCTCTTACATTATCTCAGTTTTAGGATAGTCTCAGAGGCCTGGTGGTAGAACTGGGCGGTGGTTGAGAATGATGTCTGGTTTAAGGATAAGTACACAATCTTATAGTCTTAGTACTTAGATTAATTTCAGCATTGCCTACCTGCCTCTGCAAAAAGGAGCTTGCCTAACCAAAACTGGGGGCTGCTAAAATCTATGGGTATAAAAGTAAATATACCTTTTTTGACAACATAACCATTTAACAAAATAACAACAGCAGATTCTACCATTAACATCCATTAACTCAAACTACAAAATCACTTCAAAGTAGTATATACACAAATAATCTTGATTTACTTATGCTTCTTAAGCTCAGAAGTGACTGTTGTTTCAATTTTAAATCAAATTAAAATTCATTGGCTTTGTCTTAGGAATGTGTATGACTCTAAGAATTCTTAAAAACAGAACTAATGGTATTAAGGATAAACATATACATTGTTCTATGAGTAGTATTAAAGGATATGAATCAAAGAAAATAGTCATAAACAGGACAGAGAGCAAAGAAGTTTTAAATGTGAGCACCAAGGAAGGCTCCATGTTAGTTCACATGTGAGCAAATGTAAAGTGATTAGTCTGTTAAAAGAACATTTTAGAAGAAATCAAGAGAACACATGTCTACTCTTTACTTACATTAATTTTTATGTGTATACCTAAAAATGTTTTCTTGGTTTGAAATTATGAAAATGTTGTGATATTCCAGTATGAATTGTGATAATATTTTTACCTTAGATGGTGTTTTACTAGTTCAAATTTATTTCCCCCTATCTCTCTTCAACTTTTCTCATCATAGATCCAGCATTTAGCAAGACTATATATAGTCTGTACATTTTTCTTCTCTATCCCCTGCTTCCAGATTACAGACTTTCAAACTCACAGGTGTAGGAATTGGACCTAGGTTGGGCCACATTCCTATGTTGGAGAAAGATAAACTTTGAAACATTGTGTTGATAGAATTACATTTGAATTTTTTGCCAGAGGTATTTGATCTCTCAGTTATGTTCTAGATGGAAAAAGTACTTTGTACACATTCTATTTTTTAAAAGTTTTATCTTTCATTTTATTTATATTTATCTTATTTTAGGATTTCATACATGAGTAACTGCATCTACTTTACTCTCATCCTCTCTCTCCCTCTCCTAGATTCATGATCTCTTCTTTAACTACTATTGTGTTTATGTGTGTGTGTATGTGTGTGTGTGTGTGTGTGTGTGTGTGTGTAAATATATATGCCCCATGTTTATATATCCTATAGAGTCCATTCAGCTTTGCTCATATATACCTGTCCATGGATAACCCCTTAGGATTAGGCAGGCTACGTGCACTTCTTTCTGTCACACAGATACAGACAGTTGAAGGGGCTGGCTCTTAAAGATTCCCAAAGTCACTCTCCTGGAGACTTAGAGCTGGGGTTATTCAAAACCAGGAGCACATTTCAACCATCCTTCCTTTGTGCTATTACCTACAGATCTTATGGTTCCAGTCTTTGATTCCACATTTGGATATATGGCACACATAGACAGTAAGCTTTGTTTTCACAAATGAATTTTTTACTCCTTTTGCAAGGAGAGAGAGAGAGAGAGAGAGAGAGAGAGAGAGAGAGAGAGAGAGAGAGAGAGAGAGAAGAAAAAGGGAAAATAGAGAGAGGAGATCTAAAAAGATACAAATAACCATTATAAATGTCAAGCAGTTGCCTGCAGCCTTCAGAAGATAACTTTAACTGTCACATATTAATCTCAAATTTTATATATACAATAAATAAATAACACATTCTTCCTATTCCACGTTCTATATTATAATATTTTCATTAATGTGTCAAGGCTTATTTTTCCACATTAATAAGTAAAATTTTATAGGTATAGCTGCATCATTACTTACAATAATAAACGCATTACCTTATAACCACAGCAAATACTTTTGTTCAGTATGCACCAATGATAGTCCATTAGGCACACAAGTATATGCACAACAAGGTAGAGTTTTGCACATAAACTTAACTTGCAGATCAGAAATTGAGGTACAGAGAGAGGTGTTCAAAATTTTGGAACAAAATGATGGGTTACAATTCAAATACAAATATCCTTAGACCAAAGCTGCTTTGCAGAGCATCAACCACAATTCTGCATGGCCACCATCTTCCCCATTTGTCTCTTCTGTCAATTACGCCTCACTACCCCTTCCAATTCCTCATTGATCAGACAGGCCAGTTGAATATTGTTTGTTTACTCTCTTCTCTGCCTACCAGTGTTCTGTCCATCCCTACAGAATCTCCACATTCTCTTACCTGTGTGTATGTTTAGTCAAACTCCTACTCCTCAAACCAACATTGACTAACAAGATTGAATAAAATACTTCACTTAGTGCATTCATCCCACTTTTAAGATTTTTCCTTTCATATTCATAATAAAATGTGAGAGTAATTCTGCTTCCCAATGGTTTAGTTCAGAGTTCTCCATACAGGTAGCAAGCCTGAGACAATGATAAATTAATCTGTCTACACTCTTTACTTTTGTCTGTTTCTACGTAATAATCATAGTGGGAAATTACTAAGCTAGGTTTAAGAGACTATCTTTGAGAACACCAATATGCACTTACTATATATTTATACAGAGTGTCCAAGTTTTTAGAAAAACTCATATTTAGAGAAAAAGTTAGTTGAATGTTATAGTGCATACTTCAGACTATTGCAAAGGAGAAATAATCCTTTTAACTCCATTTTTTTTATGGCTGTAACATACAAATTTGGGAAATGTTACTTATATTGCTCGTTGCATAAAGGGGAATGTTGAATTCAGCCACAACAGACTCCTATTCCTGTGATAAAATTTTATTGCATATCATTACAAAGCAAAGCAAGTGACAATCAGGTATAGATGGTCTCTTACAGATTTGGTTTCTGAGATCATATGACTGTGGCTCTCCAGAAGAAAAAAATTAAAGCAAAAATGTCAATGTGTTTATTCAAATGCTTTTAACAGAGTTCAGAGAAATCGATTCAATTTAAAGCAAAATACAACCATTTCCTGTCCATTCCCAAACATATGCTATCTGATTTTTGAGAGCTTTCTTGAGTCTCATTTACTTCACAGACTCCAGTGATAATAGTCATTCTCTAAGGAATAATTCTTACTCTCCCAAAAGAACTTGGATGGGCAAGTTCTATGACTTTCCCATCCCCAAATGGCTCTTGGCATGGTTTCTTGTGTACTGTTGACAATACCAAAAAATGGCTGGCCACTACCCAGCCATGCTTGTACGGACTCCAGTGTTCTGAAGCCCAGCCATTCTCAAATTTGGCTTCGTAAAGGAATCACCTGGGGAGCATTGAAAACTACTGATGCAGGGGTCACAGTTTCAGATGTTTGATTTATAGGTCTGGCCTAGAGCCTTTGCATTGGGAGTTTTAATAGCTCCTCAGATGATTCTAATGAACAGGCAGTGTTAAGAATGCCACAGAGCTGGAGCTGTGCAAATGTGTGAAGCAAAACAGATTCTGGATCGCTCAACACTCTGCATTCACCATTCTGCATCTGTCTCTACCTCACTCCTGGTGCATTCTTAGTTAAGAAGAAGAAAATACACTATTCTTTGTGTCTAGAAAAGTATTTCAAGGTAAAAACAAACTTCCAGAAATTTCTATATTAGTGATACTATGCAATTTGTGTTAGGTAGAAAAATGACTCTTTTACTTGTGTGTGTGTGTGTGTGTGTGTGTGTGTATGTATGTATGTTTATATATGTATGTATGTATATGGTGTGTGTGTGTGTGTGTGTGTGTGCATGTGTATACAAACACATGTTAGCTAGTGCCCTTTGACACCAGAAAAGGGTATAGGATCTCCTGGAGTTGAAGTGACATGCAATTGTGGGCTTCCCAAAGTGCATGATGGGAACCAAATTCTGGTCCTCTGCTGCACACGCTCTTAAGCCTTGAGTCATCTTTCTTGCTCTGGAAAAATGACTCTTTTAAAGGAACATTATTTCTTTCAGTATGAATAGCAAAATCTGAGGCAGAATTTGAAGGTGATACCACAGATAAATACAATGAACTGCTTTGCATGAACTTTATATTTGTTCTCACTGGTATGGAAAGACTATTTAAGTCATTAAGTCATTTAAGATATAATTTCAGTTTTGAAAAGGTAAGTCCAAAGACAGGATGATATTGTATGATTTATATTGTTGTTTTTCTTTTTGATAAGTATGCTTGGCTGTTTTTCTTCTGTATTTCTGCCTTTACTTTTTGTTTGTTTTAAATTTGCTAAAGTAGGAGTTGAAGAGATGAATGGACAGGCAGAACAGACTGCAGGTGGAGGGTTTTGTGGCTGGGTTGATGTACTGGTCCCACTGCAGAGATCCTTACCTGGTTATGGAAGGTGGCTGGCTCAGGCTCTGTAGTTTCCATAACTAGTAAACTTCACTAGCGACACTCTCATTGTTTCCCAGGAGTTTCCACTGCACTTGATTTCTACATCACCCCCCAAATGCCACCCACCCTAACTCCAGTCATCTCACCCAATATTCTCTCTTTTGATCCCTTATAAATGAGTACATATCATGTTTGTCTTTCTGGGTCTGGGTCACCTGACTCAGGATGATTTTTCTTCTAGTTCCATTTGTCTTCAAGTTTCATGGAACCACTGTTTTTAATACCTGTATTTGTAGTGGGTAGCCATTCCAGCTTTGACCTGGGAGTTCCAACCCCCATTGAGACTTCAGTAATGGTCACACCTACAAGGCTGGGCTGAGAGAGGACGTTGAAGACCTGAGTTCCAGATGCAGGGGCTCTCTTGGCACATGGACCCTGGATGCTGGAGATAGACCAAGCAGAGTTCTCCAGAAAGCAGAGTTCTTCAGAGAACACCGCCGAACTGCGCCACATCTTTGCCAGACCCTGTAACCTACCTATCCCTTCACTTGTAAGTTACACCACTAAATAAACCTCCTTTTTAACTATGTGGAGTAGCCTTAATAATTTCACCAATATGTATTATATTCCATTGTGTAAATGTACCACATTTCTTTATCCATTTTTCAGTTAAGGGGCTTCTAGGTTGTTTCCAGCTTCTGGCTATTACAAATTATTCTGCTATGAACATAGTTGAGCAAGTGTCCTTGTGATAGGATGGAGTGTCCTTTGGGTATATGCCCAAGAGTAGTATAGATGGGTCTTGAGGTAGATTTATTCCCAGTTTTCTGAGAAACTGCCATTTTGATTTCCAAAATGACTATAGAAATTTCCATTCCCACCAGCAATGGAGGAGTGTCTTGTTCAGCATCCTCTCTAGCATGAGTTATGCTTTTGACCTTAGCCTTTCTGGCAGGTGTTAAGATGGAATCTCAAATAGATTTGATTTGCATTTCCCTGATGGCTAAGGATTCAACTGCTCCCCCTTTTTCTTGATTTGTAGAATAAAGTTTTTATATTTATGTACTGAGAATAAATGGACCTGAAGGGATAGAAAAATGTGGGGCAATAAAGAGATGACCCGAATGATCAATGTGAAGCCAGCCAAAACCAAACAAACTTGATATAAGAGCTAAGAAGTAATGAGCCAAACAAAGAACATATAATCCAGGATCCCTCAGATTATGAGAAGAATATACATCCTTATCTGTAGTGTGATCGGGATTCAAGCCATTCACTTAGATATTACAGGCAAATTTGTTCTACAAATGGCTGAGTAGACAATGTACTGACCCCTTGGTGCTTTGGAGGATGCATACATCTCAAGATCCATAAATGATGCTAAAGCTTTCTTCCACAATTTTTTTGTGTATCCTTTACTAAAAAGTTGAAACCTTGTGGGAAACTTGTGATTTCTACATTACAATCAAGGCCTACTTGAACTTAGCAAAACCTGGGGAGTTGCAATGTATTTTTATCTGAAGCTACCATGCTTTTATTACTTTTATGAGCGAAAACTCCACTTAAAAGGGGCAAATAAGCCATAAGTTGTCCAGAATTAGGGTAACTGCATGAGCTAAGTCTATAATAAGGTATATGCTATTAAATTACTGGCAATTTTTACTTTGATTATATTTGTTTTCTTTCTTTAAAGACTTCAAGACAAGATAGTCTTAAATTTATCCTGAGTGGCAGTTTTACTAGACTCACAGGATAATTTTGGCACAAATGAGTATTTTCTTTCTTCTTTTTTTTGTTAGGAAGATGTGACTTTTTAATACAAACATTGTTATAATTTATAGTACAGTGGTTGTAAAAATACACAAAATAAACCAATTCAAAAACAAACTATAGCCAGCTGCCTTTGCAAGAATCGCAGTGGTGGCTGAGGGAAAGCATAGATGGTTGGGCCCCCAGGCAGCAGGCCAAGGATGAGAACTAGGTGTCAATTGTTGATGAAACATGGAGGGATCAAGGTGGAGAAAAACTGGTTATAGGAGAAGCCTCTCCCATAATCTGCAGTTGAAGTTTAGGTCTATGTCACTATTTGGAGAACATGCATATATTCTGCTCAGGTTGCCCAATAACATCCCTCATTTAAAACTCCCCTTGCACCTCCCCCATTCTCCTTTACTCTTCTCCCCACACCATCCATTTTCCCCTGGACTCTCCCTTCTCCTCATTACCAGCATTTTTCTTTATGACTTGCTCAGTTGGTTTCTTAGGTGATTCCCCACAAGATATTCTGCCTCCTAGGAGAAAGGGTAGTAATTTAAAATAGCAACTCTGAAAATAAAAACATCAGTAGAAATGAACCAAGATCCAAGTATTTCTACAGAGAAGGAAAATATTCTGAAACAGACTGCAATGTATTGTGTGCTATATTTTGTTGCTGTGCTGTATACAGTCTTTTGAACTTGGCATATAACATGTGTTTAATAAATAGAAAAGAGAGTCAGCATATGCTAGAAGCTATTAGCAAACGCTCTGCAATCAGACAAACTTACCTATCATAATTTTAAACTAGTAATTCATTGAGTTTTTAATTCCTTACCCAGTATACACTTGGAATATATGGTCAAGCATATTAAACAAAACAAAAATTTAATGAAGTCCATCATTTTAACACATTAGTTCTAAAACATGAAGGAAAATAACATAATAAAGTGTCATTGGTTAATCTATGAAATGGACACTTGTGTCCTAACTCACTTTGGTATAGCTCCAAGTACATTTTTAAAATTTTGTTTAGTGCAGTGGATAGAAGCTAGTGTCTTGAATATATTAGATAAGCACCCTATTACTGAGCTACCTCCCCAGGCTTAAAAACTTTGGCCATATCTAATTTATTGCTATATAGTGTTATTTCAATTTTGTGCTCAACTTTTTATACCACAGTCAATTCTGTGTATTGACCAGACTTTGTCTTATTTAATTTGATACTTTCATTGATTTATTCAATATTTATTCAATATTCTTAGTGTGTGAGAACCGAATTTCATGCTGATTATTATCACTTTAGAAAATAATACTTTGATGCAAGAAATAATTAAACTGAAAAAGACTTACTATTTAGTTAATGAGAACCATTATTTACTAAGACAATAAATAATTTAAAAGCTATTTTCTTCTGATTCTTTAAGTAAAGCGCCCAAAGAGCCCATGTGGTTGAACAAGACAGATGTGATCTTGCATGAGAGGAACCTGGAAAAAGGTTCTGAAGTCAGAGGTAAAGCCATGTAAGATCACACACCAGCAAATATTACAGAACGGTCACATCTGACAGTCTCCATATGCAAATCTAAATGAAGAAGAGAAGGCAAGTACGGGGACTTCTGAGCAAGGGTTATTCTGCTCAAGGTAGGCATAAGCTCCACGTGTTTGTGAAATACCAATTTTCTGATAAGCACCTTGGCTGAGTCAGCATGCGGTAGTGTTCAAGGTTAGCAGCACAGGAAAAACTCAAATGTTCATGGTTCTGCATGCTGGAGGAGTTTTCCATTTTGTTCCATTATGATAAAAAGTAATTCAGAAAGTTGCCAACAAAGATTAAAAACTGAGCTCACAGCTCAACCTGCTTTGAAGAGATGAGTTTTAAGTGGTCAGGAGCAGCTCTGTCAAGAGCTGCACAAGGAGTAGAAAAGTGTGAGAGAAGAGATGGGACCTTGGGTATGTGTGAGGAAGGTATGAGTTCACTATACCCTTTGGTATGCGTGAAGAAGGTATGAGTTCACTATCACTCTTTGGCATGCCATCTTCTCCTCCTTCAGGGTTTTTCTTGCACTATGGTTTACTGCCTTCCCAAATGCTAAGGAAGCTAGGTGAACATGTGTAATTCTAGCTTTAAGATAAAGAAGACATATTGAAGAAGGCCAGAAAGAAAAAGTAGCCTACCTCATTTGTGCCTGTCTTTGTTAGGATTTCTATTGTTGTGAAAAGACACCATGACCATGGTAACTCTTATAAAGAAAAACATCTAATTGGGTAGCTTACAGTTTCAGAGGTTTAGTCCTTTACCACCATGGCAGCACACAGCAGCATGCAGGTAGACATGGTGCTGGAGAAGAAACTGAGAGTGGAAAAGGAGCTACATCTTGATCCAACAGGGAGCAGAAAGTGAGTTGAGACACTGGGTGGTATCTTGAACATAGGAGACCTCAAAACCTGCCTTGACAGTGACACACTTCCTCCAACAAAGCCATAGCTACTCCAACAAAGCCACTATAGTTCCTTTCCCTATGAGCTTATGGGGACCAATTGCATTCAAACTACTACATTCCACTCCCTGCCCCCGCCAAAGCTTGTAAGAATATAATGTAAAATGCATTCAGTCCAACTTCAAAAGTTCCCATAATCTATCATAGTCTCAACAATATTTTAAAGTGAACAGTTCAAAGTCTCTTCTGAGACTTATGCAATGTCCTTTTTGCTCTGTGTTCATGCACACCAGAAGAAATTACAGACGACAATGAGCCATCATGTGGTTGCTGGGAATTGAACCTAGGACCTCTGGAAGAGCAGCCAGGGCTGTTAACTACTAAGCCAGCCATCTCTCCAGCCCTCATGCAATGCCTTTACTGTAATCTGCTATAATATCAAAATCAAGAAACAAATCACAAACTTCAAACATATAATGGCACGGTTTCTATATTCCATTTCAAAACACAGGAAAGAGAATATAGTGAGGGAACAGTGGATCAAAGCAACACCAAAACCAACTGGACAAACTCTGAACTCTGAATCTCTATGTCTGTTGTCAAAATGCTCTTCACATCTCTAGCTCCTTTCAGCTTTGATTGCAACATACTTCTTTATCTTGGGCTAGTTCCACTCCCTGTTAGCAGCTTTCTTGGGCAGGTAACCCATGGCTCTGGCATCTCAACATCATGGGGTCGCCAGCATAATCCAGGCTTCAACTTCATAGCTTCATGCAATGACCTCCCTAGGCTTCCATTCAGGGACATCCCTGATGTGTGCCTGACCTCAACAGCTTTTCTTTGTCTTGGAGGCAAATTCCATAACCCCTTTCTTCTTTCTATCCTTAATTCTAAAGCCAGAACCACATGGCTGAAGCTGCCAAGTCCTGCTGCTTGCTAGGGCTGGAACATGGCCCCTTTGTCCAGTTACATTTTCACCAGCTTTCTGGTTTTGATGGTTACCTTCACTGCCTAAGCTTGGTTGTTCTTGAATTTGCTTTGTAGACCAGGCTGGCCTCAAACTCAGAATTCCATCAGCTTCTGCCTTCTAAATGCTGGAATTAAAGGTGTCTACCACCATACCCAGCTCTAAGCTTTTCTTTAATTTTCTTCCAGAAGATGGAAATATAGCTGGTAAGATCTTGCACTGAGGTCACTACTTCCTTTATTCCATTTCTTAACCTGTTTATCTCCTTGAACACAGGGTTCAGTTCCATTCCACTTTCTGGTGTTCTTTTTTTCCTCAAATTTTACATTTTGTATTTTTCCTTGCTCAACTTGTTCCTTTTCATTATAAATCTTTATAAACATGAACAGTAGCAACTACACAACAGAGTCTATGTTAGGATGTTTTGAGATTTCCTTCAACAATGAAATTAATCCAAAGCTCTTTACTTTAGCCTCATGCAGAGTTTTCAGGCAAGGGCAAAAAAGCAGCCATTTTTTTCACCAAAATATCACAAGAAAGATCTCTAGGCAACATACTAAAACTCTCATCCTCTGAAACCTCTTGAGCCAGCCACCCCACACACACAGCTCTTATCATTCTCAGCATCATTTTCTTCCATACTTTTATTAGCATAACCCATTAAGCAGTGCTTAAAGCATTCTACTGCTTTCGTAACCCAAAGTACAAAAGACCAGATTCCTCCAAACAAAAACATTGTCAGGCCTATCACAGTAATACCCCAGTCCTAGGTACAAACTTCTGTCTTAGTGTTTCTATTGCTGTGAAGAGACACCATGACCATGGCAACTCTTATAAAGGAAAACATTTCATTGGGTGACCTTTAGTTTCAAAGGTTTAGTCCATTTCCATCATGGCAGGACATGGCAACATGCAGGCAGACATGGTGCTAGAGAAGGAGCTGAGAATGGAAAAGGAGCTATATCTTTATCTTGTAGAGAACAGGAAGTAAACTGAGACACTGGGTAGTATCTTGAGCATAGGCGACCTCAAAATCTGCCTTGACAGTGACACACTTCCTTCAAGGCCAAGCTCATTCCAACAAAGTCACATGTCCCAATAGTGCCAATTCCTATGAGCTTATTGGGCCCAACTACATTCAAACTACCACAGTACCCCAATTCCACAAAGATTAGAGAGACATGCTTCTTGTTTATAGAAGAAAAACAAATGAAGTCCAAGTCTAAACAAAACACTTGCTTACCATCTCCACTATGAGGATGTTAGGCAGAACTCCAAGAGTAGGGTCCCTCACAGACATAAATTTTGGAATGATGGCCAAAGATCCAGGGAATGCTTCTACCAACCATCTTCCAACCCTGGGCAACAGAGCAGGGTTCAAGTCTCCAATTTCTGGAAGAAGGGAATAAAAGCCCACATAGAAATTTGTTTTCAGGATCAGTGTTAGGCCCACCTAACATCAAGCAGAGACCAAATACTCCAGACCAGGGCTCACTGGTTGTAGAACTGCCCTGAAATCAGGCAGATACCTGCATATTAGTTGGAATAGCTTCAGAGACTGAAGCCACTGCCAGTCTTTGTGAGGCACTGCTTCCCTTGGCAACACAGGCAGGAGCCTGAGACTCAGGGTTGACCCAAGTTAACACCAGTTATAGGAGCCAAGATATTGTCTTGATTCCCTTCCTCCAACATTGGAAAGTACGATGTAGCCCATAGGCAGTACCATGTAGAGATATGTACTTTAGTCATGGGTCTGCATGATTGCTTAGCTGTGGTGTAGGCCTCAGTGCACTCATAGGACTGTGCAAGTCTGTGTGTGATACACAAATGCAACACAGTTTAGTGCCCACACTGGCAACAAGCAATTTTGATTAACAGCAACTCAGCCTTGGAAAATGTAGTATGTGGCCAGACTCCTTTTCTCTAGGGATGAACAAAGTAGCTAGCAGAGAATTTTTTTATTGAAATGCAAAATCAGCCTGGTAACACACCACCATTTTCAGGCCAGTATTCTCCAACAGAGCTCCAAGAACAGCTGCAGTGCCATGCAGAGACTGGAGACCCCATTTTATCAAGTACTATTCCACTAGCATTGACCTGGGATTGCTTTGGATTGTCTTGGACAGAAGGCAACATTTGGTTCTACCTAGTATTGTGAAAGTCTGTGAACTCAGGGTGTGATAGGCTTAGCTGCATTAGTAGTCACAGATACAACATAATATCCTAAGGCTGATATTACCATAGCGCCAAGGAAACTTTTGTGGGTATTTGAAGAGCTAAGATGATGTGATATATACATTGCAGACTTAGGACAAAGCTGGGGTTGTACCTCTCTCTAGTGCTGGAAGAGTGTTAACCCTTGGGCCAATTTTACTGCAAACCTGGGCTTATATCTCCCTCTAGTGATGGAAGGAAAGAAACAACAAAAGGCTCAGAAAACTGGTGGATTGTATAGAATTCCAGCAAACATGGAAAAATAAATCTAGGTTATGAATACTACAGTAAATATATAATATTTCAAAGTTCAGAGGTCTAAAAACCCAAGCTCCAAGAACCCTCAGGAAGTGAGGACCTCATCTAAGTATCAAAAGAAACTGTCAGAATTGAGCAGAAAGTAACATATGTGAGTAATCTATCAGAGGATGTTAACATGGCTATTCAAGGAACCACAGTGGGAATCAAGGAAATCAAAAAGTAATTTCAATCATATGAAATTTCAGTTTGATTAACAAATAGAAACAAAAAATGTGCAAAATAAACAGAAATCCTTGAACTAAAAAACATACTTAGATTTAAAAGTGCCATAGAAGACAACTTTAGCAGAATGGATCAAGTGCAAGAGAGAATCAGTGAGCTCAAAGACAGGCTCCTGGAAAATGTCCAGATGGAGGATAAGAAAGGACCAAGAGTTTAGGGCTGTGGAGAAAGCTTATGGGAACAATGGGACAGCATTAGAAGAGCTAAATGTGAGTTACTGGGCCTTTAAAAAGTGTGATTTGACATTGCCAAAAGAGTAGAAAGCTTTCTCAGAGAACTAGTATAGAAACTCTCCAAGTCCAGAGCTGTCTACTACTATCCAGACTCAGGAAGGTCAGCCCTCAGTCAGCAGTCAGGGTTAACTTCTTCAGGTCTACTCTAACAGACACTGTAATTGGCTCCACAGTGGTGAAAGACAGCAATACAAAAGAGGCTGAAGGCAACGAGAGAGAGAGAGAGAGAGAGAGAGAGAGAGAGAGAGAGAGAGAGAGAGAAAGAGACCACCTCGCAATGCATCCAATGCATCCTAGTCCTCCTGATAGGTACTTCTGAGCAGAGATCTCATAGCCAGAAGTTAGCTGGAGATTTTCAAAGTTCATAAGGAAAAAAAAAAGCCACACAAAAATGTTTTACCCAATCAAGCTGTCCTTTAGAAGTCAGAGAAACATGAAAGCATAGTAAACAGCCTGAGAGACTATGCATCTTTCTGAAAAAAATACAAGAAGGCTTTCTTCATCTGAGAGAGATACTATCTAAAATAAAAACAACCATAATTTTTTTTCTAATAAACTAAGAAAAATTGGAAATTATAAAACTTCCTGGTAGTACTAGAGAGATAGTCAAAATGCTCTAACACTGTACCTATCCTGCACAAGTCATTCGTTCTTTAGTGTAAAGACTATAGGAACAAAACAGCACACTAATGACTACATTGTATTAATATTAATATTAATAAAATTAGGCAACACAAACTCAATTTTGGAAATAAAAAAGGTTAAATATAGGGAACACAGCATGTTTAATTTTTTTTTCTGGAATTGTGTGCATCTATAAGTAACCAGTTAAAAAGAGTCATATGATGAAGATATGGTACTAAACCCCTAGAGTGGGGCTATAAATCTGTCCTTTTAAATCTCGAGGGGTTGTGTTGATATAGTTACCCAGAGATTTGGTGTTATATTTGTTCTTGTAATTTTAATAGAGATATACAACTCCTGACCCTTAGCTTGGGTACATCCATCATAATTTTGTTTTGTTTTAAATTAGAAAAATATTATCAGGTTCTTTTTCCTTTCTTTCTTTTTTTTATTCTCTGTGGATTTCTCATCATGGATCTTTATTCCATTCATCTCCCCATCCCCACAAATCCACCCTCTGCCCCTGCAATCTACCCCCGAAACAAACCAAAGTGAAACCTAAAAGAAAAGAAAAATCTCATCCCGGAAGCTGTAGTGTGACACAGTGAGTCACACAGTGTATCCTTTAGTCCATATACCATTACTTGCAAGAGTTCATTGTAGTGAGTCATTGGTCTGGTTGGAGGCCTCTGGTTTCTGCTGCACTATCAATGCTGAGCCCTCACTGTGACTCCTCTTGGATATCCTGCTGTATCCTCTGTCAAGGGTGGGGCCAGATCGATAAGACTCTAGAGGACTGCTCACCCTCACAACACCCCGCCCCCTCAACAGGGTCAGCTCTACTGGGCTGGCCACCTGAGGTGCGAGGCCTGTTTTCAAGAGTGCTGCAGCTGGTGGGGGGCAGGGTCATCTCTCTAGCTGGAGGCAGGTGGTGAGGGGGAGGGAGAAGGGCGTCCTTCCCTTGCCCTCACCACCACATGGCAGATGAGGGGGAGAAGGCCAGCTCTTCCACTCTCATGACCAGGGGTCAACTCTTCTGCCTGCTGCAGGTAGTGAGGGGCAAGGGGAGAGAGGAGGCATCTCTGCCCCACCCACACCACTGCCTGACAGAGAAGTAGTGGGGTCAGCTGTCCCACGCTCCTGCCCTCAGGCTGCCTCCACCAACAGGGTCAGCTCTACTGTCCTGCTCAGGTGAAGTACGGGGCCTGCTCTCCCCAGTGCTGCTGCAGCTGGTGAGAAGCCACGCCAGCTCTCCCGTTCTCATGACCTCAGGCCACCTTCCACAGGTGAGCAGTTGGGGGCGGGGGAAACACATCTCTCCCTGGCTCAGCTCACATCACCATATAGCAGATGAGGGGCTGGACCAGATCTTCTGCATTCACCTGTGCCCCGACCAACAAGGTTAGCTCAGTCTTGCTGCCAATGTGAGGTGCAGGATCTGCTCTGTGGAGAGCTGAAGCTGGTGAGGGGCAGGGCAGGTTCAATCTAGTATTGCAGCAGCCAGTGGGGGGCGGGGCCTGTTCACCCTATTGCTGCTGCAGCCAGTGAGGGGCAGGGCCAATTCTGTGCAGTCCTATCCTCTCAGCCTTCGGTGGTTAGAGCAGCCATGGACATCCACACAGACAACAGCTGTGGCAGAGCCACAGAATCTAAGTTAACCCTTGGCAGCTGTCCAGGCCTGGACAACACCATGGCCCCGGGTGGCAAGCAGGCTACCCACCTCAGCCTGCTCTTCACTGCCTTCACCTCTTCAGATCTGCTTTTCCCCAAAGGACATGAACCACTCTGTCTCTCTCTCTCTTCCATACCCCACCATATATTTGCTCACCATACAGGCCTGTGTTTTCTCCTCCCTGCCCAGGGCAGATAGCTCCAAGCAGGCATGTGAGTCTTCTGCTAAGTCTTAATGGTGCAAGGCAGCCTCATATTTCTCCTCCAGTATCAGGTTCTTAAAAATAACATCTTTATATCTTGCCTCTCTGGTTTGTAAAAGGCTGGGTCATATGGGTTAGCAAAAGTTTTGAACCTTAAACTAATGAGAGCAGGAGCTGCAGCTGATATTTTGAGAGCATGGTCACAGCTGTTCTTATTCAGTCCCCAGACTTTAATCTGACAGTTCAATGTCGTCCGAACTCAACGGTCATTATTAACCACCTTCGCAGAGACAAATCTTCCTTCTTGTGCTTGGAAACTATTTAGTTTCTAACCATGTGTCATATTCTAATGTCTAGGGCACTCCATCATTGCACCATCCCAAAGGATGTTATACCAGCTGAACGTTTCTGTGGCCTCATTCTAAAAAGAGCTGGTAAGCAGGAGGTGGTGGAGTGTATTCTCAGTGTGTGGATATGAAATATGTATCAAAGTTCAGAGCTGCATCTTCCGGAGGCTCTAGAAATGCAGGGTTAAAGTTGCTTTGCCTTGTGTTGTTATGAATCAGTGTTTAATGAGCAACTTCAGATCTAGAAAGCCGTGTGACCTACAGAGAATGAAATGCCATCTAACAGGTGGGTTTTGACACCAGACATGGTAATGGCCATTCAGAGTCCCACACTCTCTGAAATCTATGAATATGTTGCATTATGTGTCAATGTGGATTTTACATAGATAGTTAAGGACTTTAAGTTGGATATTAGTGTGGACAGACAGGTCCAGTCTAATCTATGGATTGTTGAGAATGGAATCTTGCTCATTTCAAGAGAGGAAGATATAACCACAGAAAAAGAGTCAAAGGGATACTGCCTGCCTGGTGTTGAAGACAGAAAAACCAGGAGTTTACACAAGACAGGAAATGGAGCCAACCTCATAACCAGCACAGATGTGAAAATTGACTCTCAACCTAAGTTTCTAGAAGGCAGTATAGTTCTAAAACAACTCCCTTTTAGCTCAGTAATAGTCATCTTATGTCTTCAAATTATAGGATTATATGATAATTTTTATTTTATGCCTCCACACATTTATAAAATCTGTTACACAGTAGGAGAAAATGAATCCTGGAACAAGATATGTTTCTGAGGCTGGTATAGGTATAACATAAGTAAAGCATTTTCACTCTTGTGCCTAAAGACTCAATAGACTCAACAATGCTCTAAGGTATCGGCAGCAAAGAGAAGCACTCATGGGCCAGTTTGGAAGCCAGGAGAAAAGAAGTGTGAACTGAGAGGCAGACTTCTGGAATCTCTTCTGTTTTTGTTTTTTGTCTTATTACAACAAGGCTTTCCTTACACAATTAACCATTACACAATTGACATGTTGACATTTTGAAAATCAGCTCCTGGGTATGTCCCTGGGCTCTGGTGGAGATCAAATGCCTGACCTAGAATAATATGCTGCATATGTGACCAAGCTGACCTCTGACTAACGAGCTGTTATCTGATTCACCAAATCATAACATCTGTAGTGCTCCAGTTTCAAATGAAGAAAAGCAAAGTTTTTTCAGTCTCCAGTATCTGAGGAAATATACATATACAGATACGTATGTGGTGGTATTGTGTTCACCAAAATATTGTGTACTCTAATAAAAATATCTGGGGTCAGAGAACAGACAGCCACTAGATACAAAGGCTAGAAAATGGTGGCACTCACACCTTTAATCCTAGCATTCCAGAGATAGAAATCCCTCTGGATCTCTGTGAGTTCAAGGCCACATTGGAAATAGCCAAGCATGGTGACACACACCTTTAATCCCAGAAAGCCCAGCCTTTAATCCCAGGGAGTGGTGGTAGAAAGCAGAAAGATATATAAGGCGTGAGGACCAGAAACTAGAAGATTTTGGCTGGTTAAGCATTCAGGCTTTTGAGCAGTAATTCAGCTGAGACCCATTCCAGATGAGGACTCAGAGGCCTCCAGTCTGAGGAGACAAGACCAGCTGAGGAATTGGCAAGGTGAGATAGCTGTGGCTTGTTCTGTCTCTCTGACCTTCCAGTATTCACCCCAATAACTGGCCTCAGGTTTGATTTTATTAATAAGAACTTTTAAGATTTCTGCTACATACATACACATATTCATGTACTCTCTTCTTGCTTTGTTCCATCTCCCCCATCTGAATCTTACCTCTTTGTAAGTCCAAATTATTAATAATGGATAAAAGCTTTTATCCCACTGCTCAGTGCAAGCCCCTAATTTCTGGAAAAAGAACCCAAAGTGGCAAGGTTACTGAAGTTTGGTTCCACATCTCAAAGACAAAATTTATCCTGTTGTACTACTAACCTACCAGCATCATCAGCTAAAGCTAAATTTCTAATGTATCACTATTATTTAGTGGATTGACCAAACACCTTTTAGTTAGTGATTGAGTCTCTGCCTATGGAGAATGAAAGATTCTTTATTACAACATACACTTATTCTGGATATAGATATACCTGCCTTCATCACAAAGTTTCTTCCAGCATTACTATTCTGTGCATTATTCATTATTATAGTATTCAGATACAATATTACTTCTTTCTGAGAAACTCATTTTCTTTTCTGCAAAATAGGTGAGGTGTATATGATTCAGCAGTCTATCATGAGTCCCCCTCAGGCAGATATAATTTATGCAGGCTAAGATGACCTATCTAAGACTATTTGGGGTGGGTAGTTGGAGAATTGTTATAATGTTCAAATACTGCCCTACAAAATACAAAATAATATTATAGCATTACATTAACCTAATAAACAAGGAATGGAACTAGTTCTTTGAAATCCATGATAAAAAAAAGTGGCTTAGCAACCAAGAATTGAAAAAAATGATAGACAGATCTTCAGTAATTACTACCCTGAATAAGATAGTCAAGTATTCTCCCTATTTGCATAATTTTCAATACTGATAGTTTACATACAAAAAAAAAAGATATACACCACCAGGAAATGTAACCATTTCCTAATTGAAACAGATCTACATGCTTTCATTGAGTATGTAGTCCATCTTGTCACCTCTGCTGAGTGACTCCCCTTTCTTCAAGTTCATATATGAGGCTGCATCCGTACCTCTAAGCACACACATACAAGTTTTGGTAACACAGGAATCAGAAATTATTATCTTTATTCTAATTACAAGTTCTAAGGAAAACATGTCTGATGAATGTGAATCTGACTTCTGCGATCAAATTCTAGGCCCAGTCTGATGAGCAGAGAGACCAGAAAGCTGCTGTTCAAAGGCAGAGGCAAAGAGGCATGGAGTAGTCATTACCAACGCAGACATTGTAAAACGTTCCAAACTCTGCTGTCTATGTTCTTTATCTCACTAAATTTTTGTATCAAGTGAAGATGAGGTGAGCCACTGAGTACTTCCTGCTCTTTAATTAATAAGTACATTGGACCAGAAATCCCAGTTTTATGCAATATGGAGATTTCATTATTCTCTTCAAGTTGTAAGCAAATTCCCAAGAGAATGATGTGGTGGTATTGTGTATTCTAATAAATTTATCTGGGGTCAGAGAACAGACAGCCACTAGATACAAAGGCTAGAAAATGGTGGCACTCACACCTTTAATCCTAGCATTCCAGAGATAGAAATCCCTCTGGATCTCTGTGAGTTCAAGGCCACATTGGAAATAGCCAAGCATGGTGACTCACACCTTTAATCCCAGAAAGCCAGCCTTTAATCCCAGGGAGTGGTGGTAGAAAACAAAAAGATATATAAGGCGTGAGGACCAGAAACTAGAGGTTTTGGCTGGTTAAGCATTTGGCTGGTTAAGCATGTGGCTGGTTAAGCTTCAGGCTTTTGAGCAGCAATTCAGCTGAGACCCATTCGAGATGAGGACTCAGAGGCGTCCAGTCTGAGGAGACAAAACCAGTTGAGGATCCGGCAAGGTGAGATAGCTGTGGCTTGCTCTGTCTCTCTGATCTACCAGCATGGACCCCAATAACTTGCCTCGGGTTTGATTTTATTAATAAGAACTTTTAAGATTCCTGCTACATCTGGCACCCAGCGTTCGTGTTACGAATTCATGAAAAAGCTGTTTGCCTGTAGCCTTGTGAGCCCCAGCTCAGGCCCAAGCTACACTCAGCCAGTTGTGGTGGCACACGCCGGTAGGATTTGCTGAAGGAGGCAGAGGCAGGAGGATCCCGAGTTTGAGGCCGGCCTAGGAGGTTTGGGAGAAGATTTGGCCCGGACTGAACCACAAACAGTGGTGGGACCATGGAAGCAGTGGCTACTGCTCCACGTTGCCAGCTCCTTCTCATCGTGTTGGTGACTACGGTGATGCTGCTACCTGGGACGAAGGGTTTACTGCTGCTGGTTCAGAGAAGAATTGCCAGGACCATTGTGTTACAAGAAAGCATCGCCAAAGGTCAGTTTGGAACAGTTTGGCAAGACAAATGGTGGGGAGAAATTGTTGTGAAGATTTTCTGTTCTAGGGAAGAATGTTCATGGTTCCGAGAGACAGACATTTATCAGACTGTGATTGCTCCAAACCACAGAGGAGGCAAAAAAAAAAAAAAAAAAAAAGCCGCAGGAAACCATGACTATGTCTAACAGTGACTTTGAAATCTTCAAAAAGATGACAGGATCCTACAACGATGATTCCACATGGACTACGATAAAGCCTTTAAGCCGATTAACACCATGGAAAAATCGACTTTGGACTACAAACTGGTCAGGACAATTTCGAGAGGACTAGTTGAGATGATCCAGCCTGACAGACTACTTGAACAAAGACCTGAAACAAGCCCTGAACTTTCCTATTATACAGAGACTGGACAAATGATACAGGACTTGATAATTAACCCAAAACTTTTCTTTTCAAGATTCCCTAAAGATATCTTCACCCCTAGAAAGCAAAAGGAAAAAGAGAATATAGATATGAGATAGATCATTGAATCTACTCTGAGAAAGAAGATAAATAATAGGATAAATAGGTAGATCATTGAATCTACACTGAAGAAAAAGGGGAAGATATAAAAATGACAAAAGGTAAACTACTGAATGTATTATGAAAAGAAAAAAGAGAGAATATGGATATGATAAGATAAAAAGGGAGATTATGGAATTTACTTTTAAAAAGGAACTACTTGTTTTAAATAAGATAAGTAATGAAAATTTTTTGGTCTGAGTTTATCAGATGTTACTGGACTGGACATTGTTAATATATATAATGGAGTTTTTTTGTCTGGATCTGTCAAATGTTAATGGACTAGACATTGTTAATGTAATCTTGACTGTATATTGCATATGCTTATTGAAGATAGTTTTTCTTGTATTAGTTATAAGCTTTTTTTAATTTTAGACAAAAAGAGAGGAGATGTGGTGGTATTGTGTATTCTAATAAATTTATCTGGGGTCAGAGAACAGACAGCCACTAGATACAAAGGCTAGAAAATGGTGGCACTCACACCTTTAATCCTAGCATTCCAGAGATAGAAATCCTCTGGATCTCTGTGAGTTCAAGGCCACATTGGAAATAGCCAAGCATGGTGACTCACACCTTTAATCCCAGAAAGCCAGCCTTTAATCCCAGGGAGTGGTGGTAGAAAACAAAAAGATATATAAGGCGTGAGGACCAGAAACTAGAGGTTTTGGCTGGTTAAGCATTTGGCTGGTTAAGCATGTGGCTGGTTAAGCTTCAGGCTTTTGAGCAGCAATTCAGCTGAGACCCATTCGAGATGAGGACTCAGAGGCGTCCAGTCTGAGGAGACAAAACCAGTTGAGGATCCGGCAAGGTGAGATAGCTTTGTGGCCTTGCTCTGTCTCTCTGATCTACCAGCATGGACCCCAATAACTTGCCTCGGGTTTGATTTTAATTTAATAAGAACTTTTAAGGCTTGGAACAGTTTGGCAAGACAATGGTGGGGAGAAATTGTTGTGAAGATTTTCATGTATCTAGGGAAGAATGTTCATGGTCCGAGAGACAGACATTTATCAGACTGTGATTGCTCCAAACACAGAGAGGCAAAAAAAAAAAAAAAAAAAGCGCAGGAACATGACTATGTCTAACAGTGACTTTGAAATCTTCAAAAAGATGACAGGATCCTACAACGATGATTCCACATGGACTACGATAAAGCCTTTAAGCCGATTAACACCATGAAAATCGACTTTGGACTACAAAACTGGTCAGGACAATTTCGAGAGGACTAGTTGAGATGATCCAGCCTGACAGACTACTTGAACAAAGACCTGAAACAAGCCTGAACTTTCCTATTATACAGAGACTGGACAAATGATACAGGACTTGAATTAACCCAAAACTTTTCTTTTCAAGATTCCCTAAAAGAATATCTTCACCCTAGAAAGCCAAAAGAAAAAAGAGAATATAGATATGAGATAGATCATTGAATCTACTCTGAGAAAGAAGATAAATAATAGATAAATAGGTAGATCATTGAATCTACACTGAAGAAAAAGGGAAGATATAAAATGACAAAAGTAAACTACTGAATGTATTATGAAAAGAAAAAAGAGAATATGGATATGATAAGATAAAAAGGAGATTATGGAATTTACTTTTAAAAGAACTACTGTTTTAAATAAGATAAGTAATGAAAATTTTTTGTCTGAGTTATCAGATGTTACTGGACTGGACATTGTTAATATATATAATGGAGTTTTTTGTCTGATCTGTCAAATGTTAATGGACTAGACATTGTTAATGTAATCTTGACTGTATATTGCATATCTTATTGAAGATAGTTTTTCTTGTATTAGTTATAAGCTTTTTTAATTTTAGACAAAAAGAGAGGAGATGTGGTGGTATTGTATTCTAATAAATTTATCTGGGTCAGAGAACAGACAGCCACTAGATACAAAGGCTAGAATGAACTTTTTAAGATTCCTGCTACAGAATGAGGTTATTTCTGAGGTCCTATTTCTATGTGTATCTCTTCTCCATTCTGTCTTAACCCAAGGGCAAGGCTCAACCGTTCATTCATTTTTTAGTAATGTTAAGCAAAAACAAGTCATTCACATATTTCATTCATTGAGTTTAGATTACATACATACTATATATAATTATATATATATAATATATATTACACATATATAATTGTGTTACAGACATCAGTTGTCCTACAACTGATGTCTGTAGGATGTCTTCTTTCTAAGAAGATTTTTAATAAGGCCATGAGTGACCTGGCCCAGCAGGCTATGCTTTAGTGACAGGTTCCTGAGGGGGAAGTCTAGGGATAAGAAAATTTAAAAAAGGTATGAAAGTTGGGACCAGAAAGTCTTACATAAGCTGACAGTTTATGCCAAACAAGTTTATATAAGAAGTGCAGCATCTTATATATAGTTTTCAAGGAAGAAATTGGACAGAGTCATCAGAAAGCTACCATACAATGGAGCAAAGCCAATCAAGTAATGGTCCACAAAGGGAGCACAGGACATCTCAAGTATATCACAGACTCAGCACAGAGTGACCTTGGGACTGATAAGCACAGCCCCCTTAGAAGAGTTGGATTCCCAGGATCTTAAGTTTGCTCCCAAAAGGACATGGCTCCAGGTCATTAATGGCCTTGTTAAGCATGATCCTGATTTTAGACAAGGGAGTATATTTCTTCTCCATACATCAAGACCTCAGGGAAAGCTTTGGATTGGTCTGCCTTCCAACACACTAACAATCATATATTATTAACTTATTTTTGGTCAATTTCAGCCAAAAACTAGAAAATGACAACACACTCAACAATTTTGTTCTTTCTGTACATCTTAGAAATCTTAATTTTATTATTAGAATGTCCATATTCATATGCAAAATGTTTGTTGGGTTTTTATTGCTTACTCTTTCTTGTATTAGTTTTTATTTTATTGTATTGCTAAAAACTATTTTTATTCTATGAGAAGAGTTTTATTCTATGAGAAAAGCCACTCTGTGAAAATGTTTCAAACATTAGGCAATTAATGACAAGACAAATATATCTAATGGTGAACTTTCAGATGGGTGATTGATCACGAAGTACTGGAATAATTTCCTAAAGATTATCACAATAATTAAAGTCTATAAAATGAGAACCATCAATGGAGTTAATGCCACATTATGAGGAAGCAGAATTTTAATCCAAGTATGTTTTATCCCAAGTCCATGCCCTCTCAAGGAAGCAGAGTTGTTTCTAGATGTATATAGAACTTCTTTATATCATGATTTATGTTTTCTTTACAAGAATCCTGAGAATTCACCAATCATGGTATTTTAAAAATTAGTATCTAGTCATGACACAGTATTTCAAAGTTTTGAACCTATGTTTTTCTATGTGTAAAATGAAGCATTTAAGTTGAACTGTTTGGGTGGCCATTTTAAAATAAAATTTTAAGGAACCATAATAAGTTTTCTATCCTTCTCCATTCTCTCAGTATGAAAAACTTATTCTAGCTTCATGAGCAGAACTCTTTCTATCCATCTATCATATGTGTGTATAGATAATCAAATAATGCATATTTTGATATTCCAATAGCTATGTACAAGAGCTTGATAAGTGCTTGTTGAAAAATAAATAATCTTATATGACTTAGCTATGTAATTTCCTTTTTTTAAAATTAAGGAATTTTTTTATTCACTTTACATACCAACCACAGATCCCCCTCTCTTCCTTCCTCCTGCCCCTCCAGCCTCCTACCCCAACCCATCCCTCAATTCCCTCCTCCAACAAGTTATGGCCTCCCATGGGGAGTCAGCAGAGTCAGGTACATTCAGTCCAAGCCCCTCCCACTGCATCAAGGTTGTGCAATGTTTCCCACCATAGGTAGTGGGCTCCAAAAATTTTCCTTTTAGAGAGAAGTGATTTGGAGCCTACCCCAACTATTGGTGAAATTCTAAAGTGGAACATTTTGTTCTTTCATGGAAACACCATTTTACACAGGTGAAAATGAAATGATTTTTGAATAAGGAGTTTTGCATTTCTTTTTGTTGGTTCTTTGTTTTCTTTTTTTCTTTGTTTGATTACATTGAAACATGAACATGAACTTGTATATTTAGAGGTTGTTAGTTACTTCCATTCCTGCCATTATTGCACCAATGGACCTATCTTGTCAATGCATTCATTGTACCTTTTAGGGGTCACTGCTGGGTAATGGATTTGAAAGCAATAACAAATTCCTTTGCAATTAATTACATGTATAATTCATAAAAACTTACACATACTTATAAAAATGTATTTCCTAACACCTATTTGGACAAAAAAGATAAATTTGATTTCAGGGATTCATATGAAAATTTAACTGTATATCTTCTTTTTATCTTGCTCCAGTCCTATATTCAAACATCTGTACATTGGTAAGCTGTGTAGAGACATGCTATTTTATAGAATATTGGTCATTTTGTAAAAGCAGTTTGACTGCCTTTCTAAAAGTAAATAAATTAGTCTTCAGTTATATGTACAGAAAAGCTGAGAGTATTCTAGTGTATTCTTTGACCAAAAAATAAAGAGTAGGTAAACAAGAAAAATCAGTGTACATCCTACTAGCGATGAGGTTTATCTTACTCTTTAGACAACTGTTCATTCAAATATCCTTGTTGGAAAAGGATAAGAAACTTAATTTTTCATGAAGCACAAAAAGAGGAATCATAGGTGGTTACATAATAACCTGAATGTGTCCATGAAATTGAAATAAATACAAGAAATTTCAAAGCGATGGGATGGACGTAACCATTAAATGTTGTTTTCAAGTGTTTGTTTCGTTGCATGCTTATTTTTTTCAAATTATCAGGATGGAAAAGAGAATCAACTGATTTCCTCTATAATATGAGAAGCTGTTAAGTTTTTAAGCTGATTTGTAAATTAGAATGCGCTAGATGTAAATGTTATTGGCAATTAAGGTTGCTTATTTGCTTTCCTTGTTTCTTTTTTCAGTCACAAGCATTATCTTATAGATAACATTATTTTGTGGAGCTAACTGAAAATGAGAAGTGAGGAAACAATTTTAGCAGCTAGTGTGATTAGTGGAGACACATAATTGCTTGCCTATTTACTTTGAAGCTGTCATTTAATGAAGTGGTTCTAACTAAAACTCTAATGGAGAGAAATTCTTAATTTCTTTTTAATATTTCCCAATGTCTATGGATGTAATTTAAAATAAATTTGAATACTGATTGCTAAATTATATTCTTTCCCATCAGCAGAACATCAAATTGTTTCTCTTTATAGACATCAAAACAAATCACTTAAGATGTTACATAAAATAAACAGCCAATCATTAGAAGATAATCTTAAGTCAAAACAAAATACCAACTTTTATGCAGTCATTCCAAATAAATGAATATTTTATAGTATATTAATACACTTATTTCTAAAGAAGCTATTGACTTCCATGTATTTCTGCATTGTTACTTATAAAAATATTTAAATAGAAGGTTTACTATATAATTAAATGGAAACTTTGTCTCTAGAAACTATGCAGTTGACAGATTTAAATTTCTCCATTGAACATATCTGTTCATCATGATACGACATCAACACAACAAGGCCTGCTGCCTGTGGTCCCTTTTAGAAGATATTTGAAAGTTAACACAATTATAGATCTAGATGGGTTCATAGTTTTCAGGTGTTAGGGTTGGTGAGGATGACAAGAATGTATGCAACTGTTAAGATGTGTCGACAAAGGAAGAATCTGTAGTGATCAATCCGATCTCTATCATCAGTACAGCGAAAATTAGATATCTTTACACAGGCATTAAAGTGGCATGGCAACTATACATCCACAAAGACACACAAACTCACACATACCTACACACACAAGACACGCTCATGCACGTATAAATCCTAATTTGTTGGCTATGATACTGTATTGTAATCATAGAAGATGCCCTAAGGCAAATTGGAAGAACAGAAAACTTCTCTTTAATCTTCTGTAATTTCATAAAATCTGCAATTATTTTAAAATACCATTTCAAAAGTTCACATGGTGAGGAAGTATATTTTAATTAACAAAATAGATTGTGGAGGATTCAACATCAACATTTTATCTCTTAGCAGAGACTTTGGGTAAATTTAGAAAATGAAATTGCCTACATTTGAACAATGTAAACAGTAATGCTTCCTATATGTACATAATGTCAAAATGTACCTGGTGTTGTAGCTTGAATATGAGATGTCCCTCTTCGTCTCATATGTTTGAACATTTGGTCCCTATTTGATGGCACTGTTTGGAAAGGTTATTGAATCCTTTGGAGAAAGAATGTCACTGGGGGTGGGCTTATAGCCTACTCCTGCTTCTTGCTTGCCCTCTGCTTCTAAATTCCATATATAATGTGTATATAATACAATCATGTTCCTGCTCCCATGCCTTTCCGCAGTCCTAACAATGGGCTGTAACCATTCTGAAACTGTTAACCAGAGTAAACCCTCTCTCCCTTAAATTGCTCTTCTCAGGGTATTTTATCATAGCAATAAAAATAAACCTAATCCACATGGCCTATAGGAAACAACACAAGAGGGTTTTCTATCACAATCATTTTCCTCAACTTGGAGCTAGCTTACTATAGGTAGTACAGGAAAGGGATACATGGTGACGTCTACAAATGGCTCTCGATGACAATAAACTTCTAGAACTAAAAGGAAGACTGGGCCTAAAATGGTGAGACCAGGAACATTAGGAAAGAAAAACAAAGCTTTAAGTTGGGCGTGAGATAGTCAAGCCGACTTGATGGGGGAGAGGCAATAACTGCAGAGAGCAAGGCTAGTGTTGACTGGCCAGCTAGTCAGTTTCCATTAGATTTCCTTGGGGGAACAAATGCTAGGCAGTATTGATTTTGTATATTGCCCTGCTTCTAGAGCAGCAAATTATAACAGACCAAGTCATCAACAAAGATGACTTCTGTCTCCTCCTATTTCAGGAAAGACACCCATAACCATTCTGTGGACAAGGAGCTAAGAACAAATGCAGCCACTTATTAGCTGTGACAACATAGAAATTTAGCAGAATTAACAGGATTTGAGACATCTGCAAGGTAAAGAGGCACCCAGTGACTAATAACTGGCACAAAACGTCAAGAGTTAGAGACAGACAAAGTCTACCTAACAAAGTCAGAGTTACCCACAGACAAAGGAGTGACTTCATCACCCCTGTTTGAGAAGATAATATGTGACAAAGCAAGATCTTGTCTCTGGATGCTTTAGAGCAATATATATCAAATGTTAAGTCTTCTAATTAGCCAAATAATACCATTACAATAGTCTTCCTCATTACCCATAAAAGGCCCCATTACCACTTTGCCTTGGCTACCTAATTGGCGCCCCTTTCCCCAAAACTAAGAGCTTTACTTTCCTTCTATCTTAAATACTTATGTCTTGGGTATCTTCTTCATTTTTTTCTTAACTTATTATCTTTCCATAAATCATGCTAATAAAGTTTGCCTTCACCTGACTCCTGCAAGTATCTCCATCTTTAATCTTCATTAGCACGAGACAAAAATCTCAGCAGCCATTGTCCTAGGTCCATCGTTGATGAACATGAGTGTCTGATACCCTACATCCTAGAGTCACGCACAAATCAGCCATGTTTCACTCAGACCCCACACCAGTGGGTTTTATGATTTCTAGAATCACTGAGCTAGTATTTGGCTTCAGTGTTTCAGATACTTGCTGCCTAGGACCATGGCCCCCAACCTTCCTTACTACCGCCATATTGTCCCTTTTTCACATATGTGTCCCAAAACTCTTCCTATGAGGAGATTGGAGTAGGGTGAGGGGGGTGAAGTGGGAGGGAGTGGGAGAAGGAGAGGGAGGGAGAACTATGGTTGGTATGTAAAATGAAAAATAAATAAATAAATAAGATTAAAAAACAAAAACAAACAAAAACTCTGCCAAGCTAACTTTGTTCCCATGCACACTGACCCTTAGATATATCCCAATTTCTTGTGTGCAAGACACGAGACCTAAAAGTAATCGCAATACATTTAATGCCTTGTAGAGCAGTCTGTTTTCATTTTTAGCATCTCTGGTGACCAAAAGTTCTTTATTTATTGAGTGTAACTCTGAATCCTTAAGAATATCTGTCAGCTCCCATGATGCTATCCTATCTCCTGATATTAGACTAAAAGGGCAAATACGCCTCTCATCCTGTTCCTTATTTGACTGCAGTAACTTTGGCAGCCCAGATAGGTTAGGAAATAGAGTTTTCACATGACTTTCAAAGGCAATTAATCTGAAGAAGATAACTATAGTACGTTAAAGGAGACAAAATGCAGAAGAGGCAGAGGAAAACCATGAAACAAATGGTGAATTGAAGTTAGAAGCAATTCTTGTAAGAGAATGTTACAATCAAGGAAGAACTGGTCAAGCAGACACTCCTATGTGTGTTTGATTGAAAACTGATTTCAGAAGAAAGAGCCAGACTACCACCTAAATGGAGAAAAAATAGTAATTTTTTGCCACCAGGAGATACTATGAGTTCCTTGTCCAAGGCCATCTGCTAATAAGCTACTAGAGTCCTCAGGGGCAGTCTTTCATTTAGTACAATGGACAAACATCTTTTGCCTAGGTGGTGCCATTGGGCAGAGCTGACTACTACACGAAGACCCAGGAGGCTTCTGGTGAACAGGATGGCCAACATGACTTTGTGGTCACATTATCAGATGGCACTTTGGAATATCAAAGTGGCATGGAAAATGGATCTTCTTCTAGCTCAGACCTTTACTCTTTCTACAACTGAGCAGTATTATGAGAATAGATCCAGGACAGGGGAAAGCCAGTATACATAGCCCTCCTCTTTCACTGTGTTCATAGTGTGCAGGAGGAGAGACAGAGGACCAGAAGACCTGTTACCATTACTCACCATTTTAAGGACAGTGGCAGAATAGTTGGGGAAGTCATCAACAGCAGCTGAAATAGCCTCAGAATTACCAAGAGAAGCTAACCTCCCACACTCTGCTCTTAATGCACCAGAATGATAAAGACTTAGGGCAGAAGGTGCCCTACCATATCCCACAGCAGCTGAACCACTGTGGTCAGTTCATGGAGATATGTAGCTGAAGTTTTCTCCAGTCCTAACTGGGCCCACAGCTGCTCAGACACAAATAAACACACACAGGCTAATATTATTTTTAAACTATGGCCACAGCAGGCTTCTTGTTATCTAGCTCTTATATCTTAAATTAAACCATTTCTATACATCTATACTTTGCCACATGGCTTGTGGCTTACCGGTACTTTTACATCTTGCTTCCTCTACGTCTGGCTGGCGACTCCAGACTCAGCCTTCCTGTTCCCAGAATTCTCCTCTCTTTTTTCTGCCTATACTTCCTGCCTGGCTACTGGCCAATCAGCACTTTATTTATTAAACAATCAGAGCAACACATTCACAGCATACAAAGCAATATCCACAGCAGAGATACAGTTGGCTCTTGGTTGCAGTTTTCACTTTTGCAAATGGTGATTAGATCTTTACCAATATCTCTTGAGAAAGATAGGCAGGAAAGAGCTGACCCTAGCTGTGGATGCTGCCCAGAACAGGGTACTGATCAAATATCATCTTCAGGCTCCCCAACCTCCACTTGTCCCATCCTACAATTTCCAGTCTGCAGAAATTTAGGGATTAGTGTATGCCCAAGGTTGGATCCAGGAGGTTTAGGAGATTTTGCAAATATTTGACAGTCAGCAGGAAGGACCCAGTGATCCTATGTGCAAGACTCTCTAACTTTCTGCTTCTGAGAACAGAGAAAACACAAGAACTGTCATTGAACCTAGCTGTATATTCAGATAGCCCCAGTTGACTGAATTGGATTTTCCCACATTGGCTTGATACTATCTTGGGAGGAGGAGAAGGAGTAGAAGCCAACCAGGAGGACAGAACCTCAAAGACACCTTTTTTTGTCCAAATTGAAGAAGATAAGAGGTTGGGAAGGAGGGGGCTCTTGGCTGAGTTTACCTCAAGTCCATTTTTAATCTCTCAGGTTGCTAGTTGTTTGACAGCAGATAACAACTGCAAAGATTTATGATACATGGGTGGATGTGACCAACATACATTGCATATACATATTAAATTGTCAAGTCATAAAAAGTGGCATCCTAAAAATAATAATAAATACATAAAAATAAAAGATAACTCTATCTATTGTGTTCTAATTTAGCCATCTCCTCCCTTCTAATATTTTTAGTAACTGAATAACTTACATTCACTTTTCTTGGGATCATTCAGCTTGTCAATGTGGAGGCTAAAAATGGCTTCTAGTCAGTTATAATCTTTAGGGTGGATCAAATGGGACTGTTTAACTTCATTTGAACATTAGATATCTCTATTAATACTACATTTTAATATCATGTTTGCTTCACCATCAACTATGATATAATGAGCAATTACTATTTCAGCTTGTTTGCTATTATTATCATACAATATCCCATAATCAATATTAGAATAATTTACTTGTGCAATTAGTATTTGAACCTGGATGCTATAATTACTTTCTTGTCATATATCATTATCCATGTTAGATTAGTTTCCTTGATGGCAGTGTTGACTGTACCTAGTTTATGTATCTAATAAGTACATAGGATAATATGCAAAGATAAATTTTATGTTAAACACAAGTTAAGAATAATTATTTATAATAAATTATATGTTAAATAATAAATCACTTATGTATGAGCTGGAGAAATTGCTGTTGGCAAAGTGCTTGCTACACAAGTGTGAAGTCCTCAGAATCCTCATAAAAACGATGAGCATGGAGACACTTGCTTACAATTCTAGTGTACAGAAAGCAGAAATGGGCAGATCTCTGGAGTTCATGGGCAAGCTAGTTTAGCCTGTTGGTTAAGCTCCTGCCAATGAGAGATACTGTATCAAAGAAAAAGTATAAAAGCAAGGTGGATGACTCTGCAAACCAATGCCCAAGGTTGTGTTCTCATATACCTGCACACACATGAGTACACACATTCTCTTGGATTTGCACCTACAAGAACACACAGCATAAAAATTAAAAGTCTGGAGAGACAGCTCACCAGTTAAAAACACTTGTTGTTCCTGCAGAGAACATAAGTTCAGTCCTCATCATGTACATGGTGCCTCAAAACATCCACAACTCCAGTTCCAGGGAATTCTATGTACTTTTCTGACCTTCACAGCTCAGATGCCAGACATGCACATAGTGCACATTCATATATACAGGCAAAACATTCACACACAAAAATGAAATAAATAATTGAAATTTTTAATTTATTAAAAACAAACAAAATAAATTATTAATATGTAAGTATTTTCATTAATAGTGAGTATATTTATAAACATTTACATACTACTATACATGTATGCATATATGTATAAACAAGTATTTGAGACGATAATGTGAAACTACACCATGTTTTACTACATCTATTGAAATGTAGATGATAGGTAAAGTAGTATACACACCTTCAGGTTGTACACAACAAAGGTATTTTAAAACCAAATACCAAAGTTTCTATCCTGAATAAAATAGAAGGTGCATTTGGAGAACTGAATACTGTTTAATGTAACATTCATTTAGAAGTATTGATATTAGAAAGGTAATTCCTGCAGCAGGTTATTCCATCACGATGAAACCAGGCTCTACTACTTAGGATTCAGGCAATCAGTCACCTACTGGTCATAAAACATCCCTATGTGCTCCCTACGGTTAGCTATGTTTTATTAGTACCACCTTGTAATAGCTGGTGCTGAGATATCTTTGTCATTGCTTCAAATTAAGATGTATCTGAGGGCTACATGAGAGTGCCTGGAAATTGGGTAGTTAAATCATCCTTGAGAAGATTTACCACATAGTAACTCATTATTTTCATCCTGTGCAAAGGAATCCTCACAAAAGCAAAGGAAGCAGGAAAGAGTACATCCTATATTCCCTTCAACTTAAAATCAATTGGCATGGTCTATACTATATAAGATGATTATTATTAGAAGCAAAAATACATCTATGGGTGTATATCTTAAAGTACTATAATATCACAGATACATGTGATTTTGAATGTAGTCTTTTCAATTTAGAGCAGGGCAGAGTGGTATTTGGCAATACCTTTATCAGCATTAAGGACAATGACTAAGCCATGAAATGGCCTCTTTATACATGGACCTGCTTTCTCAGAACATAATTTTAAACTTTTTTTTTTCAAAAAAACAATTTCAAGAAAAAGCATAGACAAAAATTAAAACAAGATGACAACAAAAAAGCAAGAAACACACACACACACACACACACACACACACACAGCCCACAAAAATGAAAATCAAAATAAACAAGCAAAAGACCAGTAAAATACACACACACACACACACACACACACACACACACACACACACACACACACACACACACACAAATTCCCAAAGTAAAGTGAGGCAAAATGCCTACAAAAAGGCTATTGAGTTTTTTTGGGTTGGCTATCTACTGCTGGGCATGGGATCTATCCTGAAGTGTGCTTAACGTTCCCAGGTAGAATTCATTGAAGAAAACCAACTGGTCCTTTGCCAGCAGGTATTAATTGCAGATAGCTTCTTGGTTAGATGTGGGTGCCCATGTTTACCTCCACCTCTCCCTGTTTGATTCTCATCTGCCTTGAATCTGTGCAGGTCCTGTGCATGCAGTCTGTCTCTGTAAGCTTACATGCACATAGTCCTGTTGCTTCTGGAAGACACTGTTTGCTTGGAGAAGCCATCACTTCTGACTTCTGCAATCTTTCCACTTCCTCTTCCACATAGATTTCTGATCCTTAAGGCAGGACTTTGATGGATACATCCCGCTTAGGACCTAGTGCTCCGAAGTCTCTCTCTACCTCCACAATGTAGGGACATAACTTTCCAACTCTCAATTTGAACTCAGAAACAAAAGACCCAAAACATTGAGGCATAATATCCACTTGTGTCCCTTTCAAACTCCAATGTATAGCTCCAAGCCCATGATCACATAGAAAGCATGGTTTCAATACAGTGGGACAAAAAGCACAAGAGAAAGTTACTAATATAAGGAAGAGATTTGTGGGGAATAAGAGGCCCCATAGGAATGCAGAAAGATGCAAAGGAGGTCGAGGAAAAGTAATCAGGATACATTATTTACATGTATGAAATTGTCTAAGTATGAAATTTATAATTAAAGGAAAAATCATAATATTTATAACAAACTTGAATAATGGCAAATGCAGCAAAGAAGACTTGGTGTTCAAATAGCAAACTATCTACCTAAATGCTGAAAATTTCAAAGAACTCCAAATAATCCACCCTTGTCATCGGCATCCATGAACTGAAGCAGAACTTCAGCCATTAAAAACTGTTCCAATAAAGGATGAGTGGGTGTTGGACAACAACCGATGCACAAAGTGATAGTCAGATGAAGGTCACACACCAAGTTGAACACTTGTTAAGGCTGAGTAGTTAAGCTGCCATTCCTGAACAAGACAACACAGATGCTACAAATCTGGAATCCCCAAAATGTATCAGAATCAGAGAATATCTCTTAGGACTTTTGAGGAAATACATTGAGGTATCTGAGTTAAAGTTACTGAGGTAGGCTAAATGATGGCACACCAAAGATTCTTAGATTCTGATTTCACCAGTTTTTTTTATTCTATTATATCACATGGCAAAGGAGATTTGCAGATATGAGTAACTTAAGAATCTTGAGTTGAAAACGCACATATTCTTAGAGAGACAAGAATGAGGGCAGGAAAGAAAATGGTACAACAGAAGACATTAAAATAAGGAGCAAGTAAGAGGCAACCCTTGGGAGCTATGAATCAAAAGGAATGAATTCTGCAGGAGGGCCTCTAGAAAATGCACTCCTGAACATTCTTTGGTTTTACACCTGTGACTCTGTGGTCACAAATCTTCTTTTTTTTTAAAGTCAGTGTGTTTATTATTTTACTTGTTGTGAGTAGAAATTGGTGAGAAGCAACTTAAGGGAAGAAGGATTTATGTTGGTTTGCAGTTTAAGTAGGAATACAGCCCACCATGGGGGAACAGAAAGTGGCTGGTGACACCATATCCACAGTTAAGAAACAGACAGCCAACAAGAAGTAAGGCTGACTATGAAAACTCGAGGCCTCAGCTTGCAAGATACATCTTCCAACAAGGCTCCAATTCTAGGTTTCACAACCTTTCACAATATCACTACCATCTAGAGACTAGTGGTCAAGCACAGGAGTCTATGGGGCATGTCACATTCAAGCCACAGCAGTGGCTTACTTTGTTACAATTTTGAGTCAGCTACCCTATTAAAAAATCTTGAAGAAAGAAAATCAAATTATACTAAATTAACCACAAAAGACAAAATGACCAGCATGCCCACGGGTCACAGAAGTGTTCTGTGACAATCAGCAAACTACAGAGAGAAAGAGAAAAGCAGAAGCCCCAGGAAACTCCTGGTTCTTTCTCAAGTGCATCAAAGTATATGCATTTTCATGAAACATTCAATTTAGAGTGAATTTATCACAAAAAAAAAGAAGATAAAGGAGAATCTGTCCAAAGCAATTCAAAAGACCAGCCATGCATGCAAAGGACCACTTACCTATAAAATATAAGTCCAAATCTCTCAGAAAAATTGGAAATGGTCACTGGCAGGTGTTACCGTTGGTATATTTCCCTTGAGAGAGAGAATCTTGATAGTGGGTTACTCATGATGGACAGTAACTTTGATAATTTTGAGAGAAAGGAAAAGAGATTAGTTGAAAAGTTTTTGAGCTAGAATTTAGTGTGAGCATTTTGAAAAGTTTCCTAACTTCTCTGTTCTAAACTAGGTACTTAGAAAATATCCGCTTTCAGGCAATACTCCTGGTGACTGCATCCCCACATCCTAAGAAGACAATGTATTGAACTGGTGTGACGCAGATATTGGGGGTCCACTAGTAAGAACCAGATGCCAGCCCTGTGGCATCAGGGGGCCAAGAGAACGAGATGCTGCTATGTATGGAAGACACAGAGAATGGCCAATACTTCTTCATGCTGCTCTGTGCCATGGACTTGTTTCTGATTTACATCTCCCAACTGAACTAGGAAGCTGACTCTTAACACATCTATTAAAATAAGACAGCAAGGTTTTTGTTTTACTGTTTAAAGAAATTCCAATTCTTTTCTATTTTGAAATTATTAATATTAGGCAGTGATCATGTAAGAACTTAAAGAGAGCTTTCATAGATTATAGTACTCGTAATAGGTTTGTTAATGTGTTAAGTATATTTTATGTTTATATTTACAAATACTAATATATCAATGCACGAACATTTACAGATATAAACTTGAAAATAAATTCTTTCCATTTTGCTTTGGCTTTAGATAATATTTTTATCTAATAAATAGATAAATTATTTAGAAAATATTTTTACTGAGTTTGCTTTAACCAGATCCATTTAAAGCCAGACAAAGAAAATTTGTTTCATTTCTTAAAGAAGAAATGTCCCTTGTTTAGTTTCTTTGCCTTAGATAAGTGACTATTAAGCCACAAGGAACATGACAAAACTTTGAATTATTTGAAATGTATTTCATAGATGTTACCCATTTTGAAGTAAATTTAATAAGTAAATTGTTTCTTTCCCACTGTTTCTAAATAGTACATGGGTAGCATTTCAGATGGTGATGTTTGGAAAGGACAAGGGTTTTATACAAACAGCCTCACATTTCGAGACATTCAAAACCAAAGATCCATTCCTGTATACCAAGAGCAGAATTCACACTAGTTATAACACTGATGAGTTTACTTCACTAAATTTTAGTGCAAATACTCATTCATGACTCATGTTGTGCTTTTCAAAACCAGGTCTCTCAACGTAGACTGCAGGCTCTGGGTAAGATAGTCACTACTGGATGGCAGCCCTATCTCTTGAGCAGTATGTTCTCTCTGGGCATGATGGTTTCCCAGTGCCACAAGAACCCTATGTTCCATTTTATCCTCATTCCCTTTCTTCATTTCCTATATCTAGTATTTTTACACCATACCATGGAAAGAGCTTGATGCATTTGGATGGAGTGTATTTTTGGGTATTAGGCTGGCTTTGCTGCAGTAACAATAAATGAAGAACTTCCCAATCTAGGAGCGTAGGATAACAAAGAATTACCACTTCATTTGGTTCTCTTGCTCAGCATGCTTCCTCCTTCACTCTGCTGAGTCAGCTGTCTTCAGTATTCAATGGCCCAGAATAAAATCGGGACAGTAGTTAAACAGATATTATCTTCTCCTGGCGAATGAGCCAACCATAAACAGAAAAGTTCAACATAGCACACCTTTATTGTGTTAGTGAGGAGTGGTCGCTAAAGCTTCTTGCATGTTAGACAGTCTAGAAGCAATCTACACCCAACATTCTCACAGTGCATTTCTTTTCCAAGTACGTGTCCATGCTCAAATGTGGCCATGTGTGCATGCATGCAGGTGGAAGCTGTATGTCAATGTGAGGTGACCACCTTGTTTTCTGAAACAATGTCTCTCCTTAAACCTGGAATTCACTGATTGAACGATACTGGCTGCCCAACAAGTTCCTGAATTCCAGTAATACATATGTATATACACTCCCTCCTCCTGGGAATTGGGTTGCTGGAGGTCTGTGCCACTATGGAGTTTTTCACACAGATGTCCGGGATATGAATTCAGGCCCTCATGCTGGGTTAGAAAGCTCTTCACAAACTGAGCAATCACTGCAGTATGCTTCTTGAAGATTCTAATTGAGTTGTCAGACTCTCATGAATACCCACACTTACAGTTTTTGTCATAGCAAGTCATGTGGGCCATAACAGTGGTGGAGAGCAGTGAATTATGTTTCCTGGGAGAAACTCCAAATGTAGATAACACCTCCTTAGAAGGCAGACAGCAAAATCCCTTTCTCCTCATCATAGGCATTTTAAAGGACCACTCTCAGTGCCTGGCAGATAGTAAATGCTAGCTAGATGTTTTGTGAATAAATGACTTCACAAACTGTCTTCTAGGCTCCTATTTAACAATATGTACAGCATTTAGGAATGGTAAATAGCATTAATATGCTGACTTTCTAATATTAATAATCTGATCTATACAAACTACCACCTAGATTAATTTTTGTGGTGTGCAGGTAGGGGGTGCTTCCTACTATATTAAAATCTTTTACAACTAATACTGTGATGGAGATCATCATAGGTCATTTTGAGTTCACATATACTTTGAAGGATCTTGGATATGGCTAGATGTTTGAGAGGACTTTTTAAAAAAAATCTAAATTATATTTGGTTCAACTATTATCCAGGAGCTTTGAACTGCTTTTCACTCACAAGAATTTTCACGAACCATCAACAATCCCAGGCCTAAATATTAACATTAGAGATATTTTAGGATTAATATAAAGATGCATGTGCCACTCATTCTAATGAAAGAAAGAATAAGTAGTGGACAGTAAAGGGAGAGCCCTCTAAAGGAGTACTACTTAAAAGATATTTCTGAAAAGAGACTAGGTGGTCTGCTCCACTGAGAACCTGGAGGGTTTGGCTTCATGAGTGAAGAGGATGGGCTGGATGGGGAAGCCACAGTGAAGGTTGCTGCAAGTCTTAAGAATTCTGGTACCCAAACCCCAGGTCTCAACCCCTGGCTGCATTATAGCCCTTAATCCTAGTGTTTGGTCCTCCTCAAGAGGGAGACAAGTGAAATTCGTGGCGGCTCCTATGACATGGCAACCAAGAACTGCCCCACAGAATCTTGGGACTGAGATCCCCATGTATTCCTCATCTGACTGTATGACCAATTGGTAGAGACTGATAAATTTACCTTCCCAGAGAAAGATGGCTTTAAAGGAAGGCCAGGAGATGCTAAATTCACTCAGTTTGGGAACACCTGTGCCAGAGACACCCATCTAAAAGACATCCACTTTCTCCTGGGTACTTACAGTCCTTGTGTAGTGGGCTGTGTACACTTTACTGCCTGGGGGGCAGTTACAGATCTGGGTGCTGAGTCACAAGAAAGCGTATTTTGGAAGGGAAGAAATATTGGGGAAGCACTTGATCTCAGGGTGCATTCTTTGCTCGTGCCCTGGAGAGGAGGTAGAGCTGCACCCCTAGGGTGAAAAGGGGGCAACACAAGCCAACAGAGGCCTGGAAAGGAGGAGACCCAAGCTCTGTCCGTCAGCTTCCATCCTTCGCCCACCTAGACCCGTTCCTTCCAGGAGCCATCACACACTGACGAATTCCAAAGTAACTTTTTATCCAAGGAGGCTCTTCACTAATACAAAATTAGTAATGGAAAACAATCTACTATTCTGCCTTCAGATTCTATTCTTAGTAAGAGACCTAATAAAATTAAGCACAGAATTGTTTTTTAATCACCCGAGAGTTAATATCCCTGCAGCAAGTATCTATTGATTTTTTTTATATAGTCATGATTAGAAGGCCATGTTTTCTATAAAACATTCTATATTTTGAATTGTGCAATATATATATATATAAATGTATATATATGTATATATATATAATTGGTTTTTAAGATTTAAAGTTTTAAGGTGAACATAGTGACGAAGTTATTTATAACAAAGCTTTGCATTTTAGGGGTGGATTCCCAAACTAAAGAGTTAATTTTTACCATCCAATACTAAGAGAATTTAATAGTATATATTACATGAGACTTTATATCTAAACTCTGTGAATTCCACAAGAAAAATGTGTCACCTATGATGGTACATACCTATAATCCCTGACCTATGTAAACTATGGCAAGAGGATCATTGGAGTTTAAATATGTGTGTGTGTGTGTACATATATAGTTATATATAGTATATAATATATAGAGTTATATATGCTTTTTATTTTTTATTTTATAATCTAATTTAATTTTACATATCAGCCACGGATTCCCTTGTCCTCCCCCTCCCCCCTCCTTCTCATTTGTTTTTGAGGCAGAGTGTTGCTACATAGTTGAGACCATCCTTGAACTGACTAGTTCAAGCTGAACTTGAACTCCAATGTTCCTCTTGCCATAGTTTACATAGGTCAGGGACTATAGACATGTACTATCATAGGTAACTCATTTTTCTTATGCAGTTCAGAGATTGTAGATACAAAAGCTCTTATAATAAATACTATAAAATTCTCTAAGTATTAGATGGTAACAATTACCTCTTTAGATTGTGAATCCACCCTTAAAAGTGCAGTTTTGTTATAAATAGCTTTGTTGATATGATCACCCTAAATCTTCAAGTCTTAAAAATCAATTTTAAATCCCAGGACATTAAATTATAACTATGCAGCTACACAGAATAACACCTGAGATAATTGAGAATACTGTGGAACTTTCACAAAATAAAACCAAATGGCTGATACTTTAAGGAATGCTTTAAATATCATAATCTTAAAAATACTTAGAATATTTTATTTCCTTATTGAATAATTACTTGACAAAAGAATAACTATGCTTATCTTCCTTCTCCCACATTTCACTTCTTATCATCTTTAAAGTTAAGAATGTAAGGCTAAATTTTATCTCAAAAGCTAATTTCTTAAGTGGCCTTTGCTGTAAGCTGAGTTTTTACAGTGTGTATTTTTTATTCCAGAAAGATGAATATATTTAATATATTTTAAATTACATCATATTTTATGAGATCTCAAGGGATCCATTCTTATAAGAACTAAACATTATTACATAATTATTGCTTCAGATATCTCAAATGATAACTAATTAAATATACATAATATATATTTATCAGTGAAAAAATTGCATTGTCTCAATTCCTACTCTCCCCTGAAAGTGTTGATATTTCTACAGAAGTTTAAGGGGCAAAAACAACAGAGCACCTGAGAATATGAATTAGCATTAATATTTCATGTAAATGAAACATGTTTAACGAGGGAAGTGACAACATCTTCCAAATATTACTCCTGGAATAGCATCAGTTTCTTTTGTATGCGCCTTTGATTTATAGTAAAATTTTATTTCATTATTAACTTAGACTACTGTCGTGAAAACATTTGTCTTAAAAAGAAAGCCAAAGAATTACAAAACTATCATTCCTTCCCTTCTTAGTTCTGCAGTTTTTACAGCAGATTAGGTCCAATTCTAGATCTCCTGATGTCTACACCCTTAATTCTAAGATGAATTACAGACATTAGCCATTTAACCCCTTCTATAATTTAATAATAATAAAAAAACTTCACCGTTGTGTATTTGGGTCTTTTCTACTAGAAAATGCAAACAGATAAACGACTAACAAACACAGATAGAGAGAAAACACAAAATTTTTAGGCCTTATAATGGTGGGAGGAATTTACAGAGAAATGATAGATACTAGATTGGTTGATCTTTAATACTGTACCCTATCAGAGATTTTTTTTCTACCAACATTTTCATGTTGATGTTTTTATTTCTTTCTAGGGATTCATTCCATTAATGACCTGGATAGTAATTAAGTGAATAAATTTCTTGTGCTTAAATCAATTATTAACACAGTTCAAAATTTCCCCTTTGTTTTTCTTATGCTGTTTTCCCTTGCTTGGCTGCTTGTTCATCTTTGAAATACAAAGACCCAAGAACTGTAGCTGTGTTGGAGGCAGATACACTGCCCTTCACAAATAATTTCACAGAACTTCCCAGACCAGATACACCTTGCATTCTTTCCCAACCGAAGGTGAGTCTGTTATCTAAGGATCACTGGGGATATGGTTATTTGCCACACATGATGGCACTGTAATATTTCTGATGGTTTTTGAAAAGCACTGCTAACTAATTTATCTTTCAAGATATTCTTTTACAGAACGATAAAGCAATGACTTTATCTAAATTTTTACTAGGGATGATTTATGTAATGATCCCATGGAAATAAAGCATGTTGTTAACAAGTCTTCATTCTCACAATGCAGAGACCTCTGAGTACCTGTATCTCAAATTCTGATTTTGGCTTCATATTGACACATTTTATTTTACGACCTGTATAAGCCATTGTCTAATGTAGAAGCTTTGTAGCACATTGAAGTGCACAGTTTAAAAATAATTTCCTATCATTTCCAGACAATTGCCCACAGACAACAAGCCATTCTGGGCAACCACTGCAAATGGTATTGCAATGGGAATATATGATCCACTGCAACCAGCAACAGCATTAGGAGCTTTGAGAGCTCAACTTTTTTATTTTTCATTATAGGTTAAGGTAGTCCCACTACTCACTATTTATAAACTATAAATCCATTTTCCCTTTGTTACAATTGTTTCTCCCAGTTAATCGAAATGATAAGGAATCCCAGGTCTGTTACTGAAAGAATTAACTACACTCACTTCAGTTCAGCAGAGACAACACCTAAAAAAATATCGAAGTCTAAACATAGTTAGAATGTTAATTGAATCAATAAATTCTTAAAGCTGAAGAAATATTTTGTTGTAGAAAAAATCAAAGACTAGGTATCTTTAAGAAATAAAAAATGTGCATGCAAAAATACTTTTTGTGCTTTTTAGCAGTTCTGTGTCCTCTTGTTGCTTTGGTAATTGTGAGTTGCCTGGAGTTGCCATGTCAGCAGAACCTGTCCAGTGGCAATAATGAATGGAGCAATACTGAACACCTGACATTTTACCACACGTTGCACTTACTCATAACTGAATAAGAATGTTATTTCTTAACACAGCATGGTTGGCTTCATATTCTTTCTTTCTTTCTTTTCTTTTCTTTTTTTTTTTTTTTTTTTTTTTTTTTTTTTTTTTTTTTTGGTTTTTCGAGACAGGGTTTCTCTGTGGTGTAGTTATGGAGCCTGTTCTGGAACTCACTCTGTAGCCCAGGCTGGCCTTGAACTCACAGAGTTCCTCCTGCCTCTGCCTCCTGAGTGCTGGGATTAAAGGCGTGCACCACCACCACCGCTTGGCTTCATTTTCTAAAGCCAGTTTTGGATTGCTATACTCCCTCCTTCATCTATTTCTACCAGCAAGGGAGAAGTCAAAAGGAGTTTTTTTGATTAAAATATAAATTCATCATTTTCCATTTCTTCTCCCTCCCCCCTACCCTTCCCATTATCCCTACTTTCTCTCAAATTGATGCTCTCTTTTTATTGGACTATGATTGTTACATGTACTTGTATATAAACTTGCAAATATACAACCTTCTGAGTCCATTTAGTGTTGTGTCTGTGTATTTGATTTCAGAGCTGACCACTTAGTATTGTGTAATCAGTGATGAGAGGCTAAACTAATATTCTCTCTCTCTCTCTCTCTCTCTCTCTCTCTCTCTCTCTCTCTCTCTCTCTCTCGCGCGCGCGCGCGCGCTCTCCCTTTCCTCCTTTCCTTCCCTTCTTCCCTGTCTCCCCTCTCTCTTTGCAGTCTTTAAGAATAAAAAATAAAAATTTTTAAAAATTGTACACAAGAGAAAAAAGGAAAGACAAATACCATTAAATGGAGTCTATTGCTTACTGCTGGTCTTAACTTCCCATTTACTTCCTAATTAGGAAGTACTGGATATAATAATCAATAGTAGCTAGCCTAGAGGGAAGAAGCATGATAGGAAATATAGACTGTATTGTTGTGGAAAAAAAATTACTTCTTTCGCCAGCAAGATCCCTATGACCAGCAAGTCTTTTAGAAATGTAGGCTTGCAGATTCAATCCAAATGTACTGAATCACAGCAGGCCCTTGAATGAGGTCTCTGGGTGATTAGTATAAATAATTTCAAATTAATGTCATCCATTTGAGCTTCTTATACTTCAGGAACTTGATAATTTATGAAGAAAAAAATCACACTTTAGTTCATCAGCTTTCATATCTGGACATTAGTACAACCATGTTCTATTATAAGGAATAATGTGATGAAGAAATTCACCAGCTTCATCGATTCTGTACTGTTGGAATATTTTAACAAGCCATGCACAAAATAAAACAGAGACAGCTTCATTGAAGCTATAATAATTTCACTGAAGCTATCCTATTGCGAAAACTGAAACTAACATTAATAATAAATACAAATTGGACATCACTTAGAAGTGATACTATATAGAGTGAGGATTCTCATGTGACTTTTAAAATGTAAATGAAAACAATTTCAAAACTTTATATAAGCAGGAGACTGCAATGTCCCCCTTTCACCCACATACACACGTATTTCATCCACACAAAAGTCAGCGCAAAATAACTGTTCTATCCTTAGTGGATAAAGAGAGGTAGGAACATTGAGCAATTTTCTACTGTGTATTCAAGTATAAAAATCAAGATGTTACTCAGAGGCATTATTATAATTAGCCATATACATGCTATTTTCTCAGTATGATGATTCTAATGGATTCCTTTTCCATGGTTTACTTCTTTGCTATTGCAAAAATGATGGCCCAAAGAAGAGCCATTTTAGGTAAATTTCATTAATAACCCCCACTTCTTCACAAAGCTGCAAGTATAAGAGCTCAGATGGATATTCAACAATGAAAGCAAACAAAGCCTTGATATGGTTTATGTAAGAGGCTCTCAACTAAACTATTTGGGCAAGAGAGCCTGTGGAAGAAAACAGGATATAATGAAGGTCTTTTAGTGTATAATATCATAGGAAGAATAAATCAATGTCTCCTAAGATGCTAATGCAGCAGTTATGCAGAAGGACCATGGGGAATCTTGGGAAACAAACTGTATGCACCAACACTTGTGTAATAATTTGTTACAAGTAACTGATTTTTAATAAAGAAAAGACAATTAAACAGAGGCATTTTGTCTCATGTTGCTGTTAATTAGCACACCAAGTCATGGTTGAACTGCTTCTTCATGATTCTCCTTTTTTTTCCAGTAAAATTACATTCAGGGGGCAAAATCTCATTGATTTGGTAAATGCCACATGTGTAGAATTTCTCTCTAGACTGGAGAGAGTGTTACTTGAATTTAGAAAAAGATGCATAAGAGCTGTCTGTTTTGTGTATAGAAAAGCATAATGAAAAGAAAAAGATTTGTACAGACCTCCACATGGTTGGCTATAAATTTCCAGAGCAGATAAAAATGATATTTAAAGCAGAATTAATTGCCTTGTTGTGTGATATTTTCTTTGTGTTCTGACAAATAAAGCTTGCCTGGAGATCAGAGCGCAAAGCTAGCCACTAGTTAACCATGGAGGCTAGGCAGTGGTGGTACACACCTTTAATCCCAGTACTTGGGAGGAGGAAGCAGAAAGATCAGGAGTTTAAGGCCACCCTGGGATACACAAGATCGAACCAGTCTAAAAGAGAAAACAGAGCTGGGTGGTGGTGGTGCCTTTAATCCCAGGACTAGAGAGATGCAGACAGGAATATAAGACAGGTGGAGACAGGATTTCACTCCCATTTTGGTCTGAGGATTCGTAGAGGTAAGAAGTTTCTAGTGGCTGCTGCTCTGCCTCTCTGATCTCCAGGCACGCTTCATTTGTCAGAACACAAACAAAATATCACACGACACCTTGTCTTCAAAATTCACTTTTAAATGATACATAGAAATGTGGGGGAAGACTTAATATTTAAGCCAGTTTACTTAATAATACCTTTATTTCATGAACTCTAGGAAATACTTTGCATCTATCACCTTGATAAAAGTTCCAAATAGTCTTTAGATTAGCAACTATTTTATCTTTGTTTTCAAAATCATGAAATGGAGCACTACAGTCCTGGTAAGATGAATTCACATATTTCCAATAGGGTAGATTTCTTTCACATGTAAAAACACCTACTTAGCTGTATGAGGATGCTTAGGTCTGTGAATTTCTGCATCCTTTGTTTTTGTAAATTTTTTCTCCAATTTTCTCAGAAAATATTGTGTTTTGAAAATATACATGTTCCCCTTTTCTGTGATAAAAATGATGATGAGGTTTTATGATGTCATTAACCAGCGAGAATGTAAATAAAATGGAAACAAAGAAGCCACCAGCCGAAACAAACAGCCATTGATAGTGGTAGTGTGTGAGAATGTTCTCAGAATAATGAAAGCAGGTTGTTAGGTGCATATGTTTGGCAAGAGAAGGCAGCAGACAGAAGAGTTTTTTTTTTTTTTCAGGAAGGAAAGCAGTAATAGGAAGCAGGAAGGCAGCTATATAGACAGAAATTAGAAATTAGTTATTTTTAAGACAAGATTTGGAGACTTTAACACATACAAATTAAAGACTGAATTATGAAATAAGAGATCTACAGATACTAAAAAAGGAATGAGCACCACTGAGGAAGGAATAGCAGGGGTTGAGCAAGTAACAGGACATTAATGGATACCAGAAGCACGTGACTACATTCCCTATGTACATGAAAATTTTCCATATAGTCATACACTCTGCTAGGACGTTCATATTATTATGCCTGATGCCAGCTGTGCTAACAGTCACTTTCCATCTTTAAAAATCCCACATTCACCTTTTATAATAACATTTTTGACTTTCAGCCAAAATCTACAGGAGGACCCAGTAGGAGACTGGGATCATACCCACTCAGTGCACTTTGTGAACTGACCCTGTCAACTAGTGTCTTGGGTAATGGTCTCCTCTGAAGCACTGGACTTTCCAAGATCAGTAGGAGCCCCTGAAATTCCCAGAGAGCTCTACTCCATCCACAGACTCCAGCAGTCTCTCCTTCAGAACATGTGTAAGAAAGGGTCAGCATCATGTACAAGTATTTAAAACACAGCAGAATGTACTTGGTTCTTAACAGCTATGACATGTGACAAGCACCACCTTTTGGTTTTACCACTAACAAGAGAAATAGACTATAATAGATAGTTCACTCTTCCAATTATTGTCTTGGAAAGAATACACTTGTAAAATTATCTTGCCATTTCAACCCTTTACTGTCTCTGTCATCCTCAGATAATTCTAATACATTAAACCCAGAGTCAAAGGCCTTGTACCTACCAAGGTGTGTCCCCCCATAACCCTAGCCAGGAAAAATATCGGCAGAGGTGTCCAATTTTATTAGCTTATTTTGAATGTACATGTTTTCTTTTACCATGCCCATCTTTCTTTTTGCTGGGAAAAGCAAGTTTAGTCTTCTATGGGAGAGCAAGTCTGTGATAATGGCTGTATTATGCTTCCAGGCCTGAGCAATAAAACACCATAGAATGGCCTAAGGACTTATCTTCTTGGAATACTCAAGTCCAGAAATCCAAGATCAAGGTGCATTCAGTCCTTGATTCTGATGAAGATCCTTCTGACAGCGTGCAGATGCCACCTCTCCACTTCACCCTTGTGTTCCCTCAAGTCGTCTCTTCTCTATACAAAAGGCTGAGCAGAGTTGAGCAAGTTGCTGAAGTCACCAAGCAAGGCCTCCTTCTCGGAATCTCACTTAACTTTAACAGCTTCCTCAAAGAGCTTGTGGCCTTATATACTCATAGTACGAGGTAAGAATTCAATATATAAAATTGAGTGAGTGGCAACTGTTCATTCAAAGCCATTCTCTTCGGAGACATCTTATCTTACAATGCTTCACTCTATTATCCTATGGAGAACTTTGAACAACACTGAAATGTACCTTCAAAAGAATACACTTTTTAAAGTGAGTTTCACTTATTAAAGATCCATCTGGCTTGTGTTTCTTGCTAATTATGTCCAGAAGGATCTTTGCACCATCATCAAGTGATCTTGGGATGTGCTGCTAGTGAGTACAGCTCTATAAGTTCCTGAATCAATCATGCCACTTCTTGTTATCTGACAAAACATGTAACATTCACTGCCCTCACACAAACAGTGTCATTATAAAGGTGTATTTGTATTTTTTCAACGTTTTTAATATTTTTACTGCAAAACCTAAGATAACTAAATGGTTAGAGAAATGGAAAATATGTCCTATGAGGGCTAGATACAGAAGGTGAGAAAGAATGATAGAGTGGGAGAGGGAAGAGACAGTAAAGAAGATGAGAGAAAGAGAGAGAGAGAGAGAAAGAGAGAGAGAGAGAGAGAGAGAGAGAGAGAGAAGGAAGAAAGAAAATAAAAGAGAAAGAGAATAAATGAGAAAAGAATTCCCAATGTATGGGTTAACTAATTACTTAGAGACACTGTAACAGCTCATTGGGCAATCCTGTAATCAGATGAGCCCAAGGGATGAATATGATCAAGTTTATAACAGTTCATTTTCTTTAAATGCAGCTGTATACAATGCCCCAGGAGGTTCTTGAAGCACAGAAATACAGTGACTGTTTTTGATTAATAACACATTCAATCCTTAAAACCCACAAACAGAAAAGCATATTGTTAGGCCTTGAAGGATATCCAGAGGTGCTATGGAACCCATTCTGGAGAGAAAGTAAAGCAGATGAGAACATTTTATGAATGGCCATTTTAATTGTGTTGCCTTGTTAAAGACAGTCTTTTCAAAGTTTCTTTTTGTCATTTTTTTTTATTTGTGCCTAAGTTCCTAAGGCTAGACTATGCTGAGATTGCTATAATTGTCATTTCTCCCCCAGTGGTTTTATAGCCAACAAGGGAACATTAGCACCCACTGATTCCTTGTGGAACATAATCTATTTAAAGATACTTGTTTCCTCTGAATCTTTTTTTATAGTGTTTCACTTCGTTGTTTTATTATTGAGAAATCTGCATAGAGGCAGAATTGGAGCTTTCAATGAGTTCACTTGTCTCTCTATTTATTCCTCCCTGGAAGTCGTGAGCCTTGTTGATAGCAGCCCAGATGGGTGCTAGGGAAGCAATTATGATTAAAACCATGATGGGAATGTGGCAAACAGCAGGGTGTCTGTAAGAATCAGGACTCTTGTTAAGAACCTAATCCCCACTCAGTCATGACTGCTATCTTAGGGTTGTCTAGTTCTCAGTAGAGCTACTGTGAGGTCTGTCTGTCATGTCTGTCATGTATGTATATATGTATGTATGTATGTATACATGCCAGTTTTTGTATCTTGAGTCATCTATGTGAACACAGTTTGATATATTTTACTTAGACATTGAATCGAACAATGTTTTCTTTCAAGTAATGGAAATTTACGTTAAAAGAGTGCCATAAATAATGCACTAAATGTGCAATCTGATTTTGCTCAGCAAAACCAGGCATATGCAGAAAATATAAATTTTTTTCTCTTCCATTATTTCTCTCTAAAGCCAGATATGGGCAATTTAGTGAAGAGAGGAAAAGCTGCAGCAACTACAAGACATTTTTTAAAATATTAAGTGACTTTTCAAGAAAGAAATACTTCGGCACCAATACTCTAGTTCAGAACAATGCTGAATTATTAGCAAAGTATTGAATACCTATAAAAATCCAGCTATTACAGGTGACATATAAAATAGCATGCAAATTTTGTCTTAAGGAAGATTAAATGTGTTCATAAACAAGAATGAGTATAATATTCAGTGGATACTCAAAGTACCAAAGTGAGGTTTAAAAGTATCATCAAATAAAATGAACAATCAGACAAACCATAGAAATAAAGCTATATATAAATATATATATAGCATGGAGTCTAGACGACTGTGATATAATAAATTTCAGTTTTATCAATTATTGAAAAAAAAATAGCAAATGAATAGAAAACATGAACTATAACAAAGATGAGGCTCAGCTGGATAGCCTCTGAATAGTGAGACAGTTGATTGTTGATCAGTTTGGAGATCAGCAGTGACAAGTCTGTGTCAATGATGAATTGGTGTTTGAAAGAACTTATGCAGGACACTGCTTAGTCTGGGGGGGACTGGACCTCCTGGACTGAGTCTACCAAGTGATCACAGCTCGGGGGACTGTCTGGGGGGTGGGAATGGAGGGGGGGGGGGGGGAGGGTGGGGGGGGGAGAATAGGGAACCCATGCTGATATGTAGAATAATTATGTAAAATAAAAAATATATATCACCAAAAAAAAAGTATCATCAAAAGTCTAATATATGTATTATACACACTCACCACTACCCACATCTGTGTTTGTATATGTGGACTCAAAGTCTAAATGATATAGAAGTTTATGAACACATCAGTTGGTAGTTAAGAATAGGAAGACCAAGCTGGATGAGCTGGATGTATTCTTTCATGTCTTCAGTCCCGGCACTTGGATCCAGGAGCAGGTGACTCTCTGTGAATTTGAGACCACCTTTAATCTGGAATCCTTAAAGAAAGTATGCCCTACAGAAATTTTTTTTTTTTTTTTTTTTTTTTACTCTTTGCTCTTTGGGGGCCCACCACTCAGCTCCCAAATAAATACACAGAGACTTATTCTTACTTAAATGTCCAACCTTGACTTGGCTTATTTTTAGCTGGCTTTTCTTAAATTATCCTATCTTTTGCCTCTGGGCTTTTACCTTTCGATATACCTTTCTTTCCTTCTTACTCTATGACTAGCTGTGTTGCTCAGTGGCTGGACCCTGGTGTCCTTCTCTCTTCTCCCTTTCTTTGTTTCTTTCTGCCTGGCAGCCCTGCCTGTCCCTCTCCTGCCTAGCTATTGGCCATTCAGCTCTTTATTAGACCAATCAGGTGTTTTAGGCAGGCAAAATAACACAGCTTCACAGAGTTAAACAAATGCAACATAAAAGAATACAGCACATCTTTTCATCATTAAACAAATATTCTACAGCATAAATGAATGTAACACATCTTAAAATAATATTCCACAACAATGCCCTAGAAATATAACTCTGGACTAATACTAACAATAGACATATATATTTTTCCAAATTGAAATGATTCCATTTAAAGCTACTATACATAATAAATGCAAAATCTGATTGTGATTTAAAATAGCTATTTCTGTGTGGATAGAGATTTTTTGAAATCAGATATATAGAATATAAAGGGATTGGCTTAATTCTGTTCTATGATATTTTCAGCCTCATTAAAGGGGGTTGAAGAAGGTTGGGGTGGCTTCCTGACTGGAGGCTGGAATCATATGAAGACTTACTCATGTGTATGTCTATTACCTGGACAGGATTATTTGAAGAAAGGGGCTATGATTTGGGGATTACATACAAATCTATCTCACAACCTAGCTTTCTCACAGCATAACAGCTTCTTGATGGTTGGCTTTATTCTGTGCTGGCTCAGGCATACAGAAGCAACTGTTCCAATACACAGACTGGAAACTACCTGCCATCTTATGATGCAGCTTCATGCCATTCCCACTGTGTTGGTTAAAACAGCCCCATACTTGTTTACATTCAAAGGAAGATGATGCTTCTTTTTTTAATAGCAACAATGTCATGAAATTTGGACACAATGTTATTTTGTTTTGTTTTGTTTGGAAGTCACTACTTAAAATTTTTTATGGAAATATTTTATAGGTACAAAATGAACAAATGATTAATGGTTAAAGTGTACTTCTCAGATGGACACATTGATAACTGATTTGAGGGTAAAATGTTGTTAAAACTTAGAGGAGAATTAAAATTTAAAGTTTTTATGAGAACTTTCCTAAACCAAAAGGAGTTATTCTACCACGTATGTTTCAGATCACATTTCTAGTTTTTAAGGCAACTGTTGAAACTGCCCTGTCTTGTCTTAGCCTAATTCTTCTCAGCTTCCTAATGCCAAAATGGATATTCAAGAAGTTTTTTTTTTGAATTGCTGAAATTCTTACAACTAATAAATGGCAGATGCCAGATTTTAATTTAACTCTCAAGATTTGTTAGTGCTTTTCTGTAATTGTTTCTCTCATTTCGTGGGTTGCAAAGGAGAAAGGGGCTCACTGATTTCAATACAAAGATAACTTATGAGGTTAAAATCATAAGAATCTCAAAAACAATATTAGAATGGCCAGAAAGCCAGGAAATTGAAATGGATCTCTGCTTCTAGCATTGTAGTGTAAGTAAATGGTGGTAACCATTTCACTTAAAGATGGAACAGATTTTTTAAAAAAAAAGATTTGCATTATTCTGCAACAGGAGAAAAAAGAAGCAAGGCTAGCAACCTTATTTATGGCCCACAGTACAGAGTGAGAATGTCTTAATTTTAATGAGCAAGGAAGGGATGCAGATTAGTGGTAGAACATTTGTCTAGCGCGCGCGCGCGCGCACACACACACACACACACACACACACACACACACACACACACACACACACACACTTTAATATAGCAATCAGAGCCAGAACATAAGCATTAAAAAACAAAACAGCAAAAACATGACACTAGACCCTATGTGCATTATAGTTCATGAACCAATGAAGCCAGTCCTGAAAAATTTTAGAGTGGAGAATGTTCCATTGTAAATTATGGAAAGTGCAGGGAGGATGAATTTAGCAAAGAAAACTAGATGGTTCTTATAGATTGGAAACATATAGCAAAAAGTTTGCAAATGCCAGATACAATCTATATCCTATCAAACAGCAAACTCCTTGTAAGGACAGAGTGAAATTTTCTGAGGCTAGCTTCAGCTTCCCTTAAGATGTAATTATTAGAATAATCTCTGCATTCTAAACAACAGGGACTAGGAAAAGGACTTACCAACTTTAGAGTTTTAGCATTGGTCCAGGAATCCATACAGATTCTGGAAACAGCTTAAATTTCAACTGTGGGGTAGACAAAATACATATCCATGCAATGCAATGGAATTCCTTACCATTTTCCACTAACCAGGCAGTGGATTCTAAACCAATGTTTCACTGATCCTTTTCGGAAATTGTCACTAAATAGTAGCTTGACTTTGTGCATTCATTTAAAAACTGTTAACTGAGTTCCTATTTTGTTGTAAGTAGTAAATTTTCCTATAAAACAACTGATTAACAAACTTCCTGGTCTCACGCTTAACAGCTCCCATACATGACACTCTCTTTTCCTACAAAATGCTTCAATTTGTTTCAGATCTATAGAAACAAATGTGATGATCAATCAGAGATATTAGCACAATGTCACACTGGTGAGAACCTCAGGTCTGGTGCTAATTCCCTCTCTCACCTTTATTAACTATTTTAACTTTCCTGATTCAATCCACAAACAAAAGGTCTAGTGGTGAGTGAGCTTCCTGTGAGTTCATATGTTTCAAGTGTATAGTTAGATTCCTACCTAGCACTTACAGAATAAATGTTATGACATTTCAGTGTCCAGCCCTTACTCCTCACACTGAAAATGTACTTCATTTTCTCAGGAGTAAATCTCCCAATATTAATTACACATCAAAATAAAAGTTCCTTGTAGATAGGCCCATCTGGAAATAGTTGAATAGTGTTTAAAAACACCTCTGAAAATGACTGTGCTTTTGACACACATTTAAATGTTATCCAGTTGTTCTAGGCTTCTTTCTGTTGAAAAAATTTATGTGGAAAGTTTGGGGTTTCTCAGTGAAGTTATTCTTGACTTTTATTGGTGGTGGTGTTCACAGATGTCTTTGAAAACACAAAGAAAGTTCAGTGAACTCCCCATGGAAAAATCCTCTCTCTCTCTCTCTCTCTCTCTCTCTCTCTCTCTCTCTCTCTCTCTCTCTCTCTCTCTCTCACACACACACACACACACACACACACACACACACCTCAAAATGCAATCTCATAGTGATCCCCACTGGTATTCAAAGATATATTTGCTTAATTTAGAAGGCTAAAATTTTAATTTGAAATTTTTAAGTCCAAGAAGCTGTGAAGTTTGATAAATTACCCTTTAGCATTGCAAATATCACAAAAGGAAAGGCTTGAATCGATTTGATTTCACATGCCATGTGTGAATATTGATTTCAGTCCTGTCACATCAGCCTTTCTAAAGAAGAATGAAGAGAAAATTCACCCAGTATTTCAAGGTAGACCCACCTATGGTGATGATGAATAGTGAAAACAAGCCACATGGGTTCTGGCTATCTTATATCAGGTCATGGCTGCTTCTATGTGTCCAAAAGATTAGTCAAATAACATTGATGTTTCTCCATGCAGTAATGATTTCCTTGTTCATATAGATTGAAATAGAAGTCATTTGAAGTGTCTGAATTTATGTCAAAGACAGTTTACTCTGAAAATTCCACTTTTCTTTTTACTAGTTCTAGGTAAAATCCCTCAGGCTTTAGGTCTCCTTCAGTAATTGTTTATTTCACTTAAGTGTAAAGTATGTAAATTTAATGAAAAATCAAGTGTTTTTATTTTTGTATTTATAAAACACCTCAGCCCTCCTAAGATTTTTTTTTCCTTACTATATATATATATGGAATGTCCTTTTAGAGTTACCTTATGTTCAGGTGGAATACAGTAGATTCATACTCTGTTTCAGGTCCTGTAACACAGCCATCATAACATAACCCAGCTTGAAATGGTTGCCTTAAATCATCTAAAAGTGCAAATGACAATATAACATAGTAAAAGATTTTAAGATGTTGCTGTGCAGCTTCAGCTGTGCTCAGTGGCCCAGCTCAGAGGCGGCCAGTCAGCCCCTCCTTCCTGCATTGCCTCTGACCTCTCCTTATTCTACTATCAATCTCTCTCCAGCCTACCCTACGCAGGCAGTCTGCACAGGGTACCGTCGTCCACCTTCCACTGCTCCCGATCCCGTCATATTCTGGAAGGCTTTTCGAGCCAGCCCAGCACAGAAACAAGGCAGCCCCTCTACCTTGAAACACTGCCAAACCTTCCTTTTCCTGCGGTACCCTGGATAGCTGGCCAACAGTACACACAGCTCAATTGGACTCCGCAAGGTAGGCTTCCATGCTGAACGTCTTCTGGTCACTCCTCTATCCCAGAATCCTTCGTTTGATGACCCATGGCACATGGCCAGGCCTGGCAAGGACCAGATAATGCTGCTCTACCCACTTTGCCTCACCTCTGCTCTCTCCAGCTTCTCTCAATCTGATGCCTACCTTCAGGTTCCAACCTCTCAGGCTGAAAACACATAGCAAAAGATACAACAACCTAGCCCTGGATGCTCAAGTGTCATTTCAAATACACAAGCAATACAAAAAAAAAAAATACTGTGTATTCATCCCAAAATGATGGTGCCTTGGAAAAATGACTTAGATGAAGCTCAAGACATGAAACTAAAAACAGCAATTATTAACATATTGAAAGTGTTCAAATAATTTAAAGAGGACAAGAATGAACATCTGAATGAACTGAGAGAAAACAGGAAGAAACTGAGTGAAGTTAAAAAAAAAACTTCAATTAAATATGAAACACAAAACAGGGTATGAACAAAGAATTCAATAAAGACATAGACATACTAAAGGAAATCCAAACTGAAATGAAACTGGAAATGAAAAGTTCAGGTTTTCAAATATAAAATCAAGTTGCAAAGTCTCATCCACAGAATGGATCATGTGGAAAAACCGAGTAACAAAGGCTTGAGGATAACAAAGATGAATCAGATCATTCACATTTCAAAGAAAATGATGCATTAAAAACAAAACATACAAACAAACAAAGCCAGAGATGGAACACGTGGAATCTTTGAGATACATAAAGAGATCAAATCTATGAGTCATAGACATAGAAGAAGGAGAATAATTCTAACTGAGGTCATAGAAACCACTTCTTTCTGCTCCTATTTATCAGTTTGTTTAGAATTTCATAGAGTATTTTGGTCACGTTTCTCTGTCCTCCAACTACTCCAAGGTCCATCTGATTTCCTAACCACTCAACTTTACATTTCATCTTTCAGTTCATCACTTTCTGCATCTATAAAATTAACATCATCATAATGCTAGTTTCATAGACATATTATACATATACATATATATATATAGTTAAAATCTTCAGTAATATGTAAAAACGTGTTTTTGTAAATAACTTTAACCTAGGAGTATTCATTATATGTTAATCAGTAATGTAACTACCAGCATTTAATTATCTTTGCTCCATATGTCATATTTGGTCATCAAATACGGATCATATTGTATGTGTTTTCAATTCTTCTATCATAGAACTAGTCCTTTATATGTGAAACTCAGTGTTCAGGTTGTCTTTCATGGCACCTTCCAAAACAACAAGCTGCATATCTCCTGGCAACGAGCATTCAATATTGAAACTATTCCAGTCTGTGTAAAGAAAACCACACACCTCTAAACTGACTTGTTAACAAAAAGTGGGGGGGAAACTAAAGAAAAGAAAGAAATCCCTGGAAACTGCATATTAATATCACCTATGGAGTGAGGATAATAAACAATGCCTCCTTCACAGACACACTGCCAACACCTTTTCCTTGATGCTGGGCAGACCAAGCTGCTTGCCATATGGGTGTTATTTAAGCCATTGCAGTTGCCCAGGACTGAACTGAATGGCACCCTCCCCACACACAAATGTCCACACATTTTGTAAGTTGAAAAATTAAGCAATAGTTATTACCATTCCGAATGAAAAACAAATGTTCTACCTTTCTATTTTAATTCATAGCCTAGTAACTCAGCCAGTAAATCTCTTTTCAGATCTTGTCTTTTTAAATACAATTATTGATGGATCTCAGTTAGCTTTGCTATTCTCATTGTTATAAACCAGTGAAAGCAAATGACTAACAATGATCTAAGAATTTCCCTAAGTTATGGCATTTATATTAATTTGATGATTAAAATATGACCAGGATACAAGGCTATACTTTCATTTGAAAAAGAGATGCTGTTTCATTCAAAAATATCCTCAAAACTATGAAGATATGAGAATAATTCATATGAAAGGGAATGAGAATAGTATAATTTGTGAATGTATCGTTTCAAATATGTGAACTTCAACTCCAGAGGCAAACTGTCTCAAGTTTACTGGATAAACTTTGTAGTCAATGTACTCAAAGAGAAAGCCTTTAAAAGAATCATATATTTTTGACTTGAGGACCAGGGAACATAACAGAGTTCATAGTCACTTCTAATGCCAAAATTTCTATTATTAAACCTGTGCCCAGCAGAGTAGAAAGAACGCAGTAGTGGAGACCACTAACTTTGGATTCAGCATTTCACACTTTGGCCCCTGGGATAAAACACTGATCAAAGCCAACTTGCTCCTTCTGGCTTGCTCAGTTGCCTTTTCTAAACATCCCAGCCCTCATGCTTAGGGATAGTGCTGCCCACAGTGCTATTGGCCTTCTATCACTGAGCAATTAAGAAACATTCCCACAGACATGGCCGAGGCCAGTTGGATCTGTTCAGTTTTTCATCTGTGGGTCTCTCTTCTCAAGTGGCTCTAGGTTGTTCTCAAGTCTACAGCTGAGGCTGACTTCTGCTTTTCTGCTCTTGCTCCCAACTTTTCTTCTCCTTCTTACATTTCTATTAAATATTACAATCGAGCTAATAATCTTTATCCCTTCAAATCTTTATGTTTCTCTATTACATCTGTATTTTACACTTTATTATAGAAAACCTACAGTTTTTGGGTGGCTGGAGAGCTCATGCTTTGGGGACATTCATGGTCCCCTGCATTTGTTTATTATTTTTGTCTAAACATTTAGTGTCTACCATTGAACAAGGAGGCACTACTGTGGTTTTACTAGAAATTATATGTTCCTTCAGGGTTGGTTGATTGACCTTCATTCACTAGTTTTCTCCTACATAAACTAAATAGGTCTAAATGCAAGAACAGTTCATTTATTGTAGTGAAAACACATTAGCCCTGAGCTAACATCAAATTTTAGATGTTGGGGATTTTACTGGCTAAGAACAAAAACCAGACAGTTCAGTTAGTTACTCCATCTCCTTTTTACAAACTTATATGCTACACTGTTCAGAATATCTAGTCCATAACTAATCAGGTTATGTATTTGTATATTTTTTATATCTTTTCAATCACCTTTTATAAGACGCAGTTTCTGATATTTCACAGGTGGCTTGGTCTCACTGGGCTTACCATGCTCTACTCCTGTATTGTGATTTCCTCTGTTTTGAAACATCCATTACTTGAAGGAGATTCATGAGACTCTGGAAGTAAACAAATCATACTGCGGGGAAAATCAAAACTTACAAGATTTCCAAGACTTTTCCCCATAAAGAAGTGCAGAGGTCTTTGACCTCATAGCTACTTGGAGGAGAGTTGAGGACTTGTCAAAATGCCTGAAAGTGGTATAGAAACTGGCATGATTAAAGCTGTTGGGAGTAGTTATCTGTGTTGTGTAGGTTCTTTGGTGATAGGAATGCCTGGGAATTGTTCACACACTTTTAAGTAAACCTCTTACCCATACTCCATAGAAATCCCAATAACCTCATTGGTTAAACAAGTTACTTTGGTCATCAATTTTCTCTCTGATGGGAAGAGATATTTGTGTCACACACACCCAGAAGTCTCACACAAAGCACAGTTCAGAGGCTTCAGTCACACATTGCATTATCTCAAGCTTTTAGGCTTGAAGTTGGCATGTTTTATGACCTAAAAAGTTGGTACATTTTACCAAATTAACTTAGATTCATCATAAAAGGTACAGATAACTCTTGGAGCTTCCTCTGTTTTCTTTAATATCTCACGAGATTAGGCTCTTGCCTTATAGTCAGCTCCCTCTTATCCAGTACAATCATCATTCCATTCCATTGACCATGGTGATTTGCAAACAGCACCTGCTCAAGATTTCTCCTCCATTAGATTTTTAGCTACGTGAGAGTAAGAAGTCTGTCATTTCTCTCGATAACTCTTATGCTCAAGACAATGCTTGGCATCTTCTGAGGTTCTTACAATAATTCATTAAGAACACATGAGTAAGTATATATCAAATGGGACAACTGGCAGGTATGTAATAGATTTTGACCAGTCCCTATAGGAAATACCACTGATGTATTCATAATCTCCAAAAAGTGCATTGGAACAATGAAAACAAGCACCTCTTTATATTGCCAGACAATCTGACACTGAAGTCAAGGAAACATTGCGACACATGGACGATGTTTATCACAATCGGGTGCAATGTTCCATTTTCAAAGAGCATCCTAAGTGATGCAACTCAAAGTGGGAGGAAAGCCGCACGGCCGCGAAGCCCCCTCCCAGGCTCTGCTGTTGGAGGGGGTGGAAGCTGAAGAGAAACTGTATAGAAGACTGTGCACACTTGCCAGCGGAGCTGCGTTCAGCCACTCTTCAGCACTGCCAAAGTGGAGATGGTGTAGGGAGCATGGTCTGCAAAACAGCAGATGAGCTTGGCTTGGTCCCCATGGAAACCAGATCTCCCGTTGAGAAGTAAACAGATTTGGCACTTTTGTCATCAGGAACCTTCAAAAACTGGAAAACAATCCATTTTATTGTATTGTCTTAAAAGAATTATTCTAAGACATATTTGCTGGAAGCTACTTCCCATTCTACATGAGTGTTATCAAGTCATGCTTCGTTTAAAACATTGACGTGAGATAGCTTACTAGTTTTTAGTTAGCATCGTGGTTCGGTACTCCACTGAAGTCTGTGAAAGTAATTGGAGTTCATCATTTGTGAAGAAGGAAATATGAATCTCCATCTAGAGGCAAAGCACCACATGACTATGAAACTTATACAATGAAAATACTGATCATTGTAATAAAATAATAAAGTTCTGTTTATAACATTTCCATGAAATAATAGAATATGCTCTGGACTTCCAAGCAAACTGGGGAAGATGATCTTTCATCCTAATATGCTGATTTGAAAGTCTTTGAGAACTGTAGATAAACTACACAGTCCTGTCCCTTGAAGCTGCTACTGTATGCAATTGCAACTGTGTGAGTGAACTCATTACAATGGTGAAAAGATTTGTGTGTGTGTGTGTGTGTGTGTGTGTTCAAAAAAAAGTTGGTACCTAGAAAATTGTAGCCCATCACTTACAATGACACCATGACACAGAATTTGATCACTCCTTACAAATAGAAGTAACCTGATTTCTCTTATACACTATTTTTGCCTCAAAGACAATGTATCTATAAATATAAAGTTCTGAGGTAGGGTAAGAAATGTCAAATCATTTCGTATCCAAATTATATTAAATATCAATTTAACCTTAGATGGGATGCTTGGTATATTCACACAAATAATTGAGGTGAATACTTCTTCATTTTAACATGTAAGTTAAAGCAAAATAATCATAATAAAGTCCCCACAAACATTAATTCACCCTTTAAAACACATTTATATGTAATGGTTCCAAGATTACTGGAACTTTTTGTGCAAGCTTAGCATATTTTTCCCGAGTTCATCCAAGCTTATTTATCAATCATGTATGACTGTAATATTAATGTCCTTTATTGAAATTAACATCCACATGTTTCTAATAGCTCTTACACAACAAGAATTAATGTTGTCCACTGATGAATTTGGGTATGCTTTAGGGTGGATCCTGCTATTTAGTTGTGCTGTTGTGACTGACAATGTTATAATAGAAAACTTTCAAGTACTTTTATATTAGAAAGTAACATTTATTTTTGTTCCAATATCACAACAAATTTCAGGGTCACTGCAGATATTCCAGGGAACTTAGAAAAACAACCAAGATTGAAAAAGTAGCTGTTTCATGGATGAAGCATCTTTCATGGGTACATGCTGTTCTTGGACAGTGTATTTCAAATGTCATCTATGAAATATAAAACAAGGACAAAAGCTCAGCTACAGGAGCTTTTGCCCTTGCTCATTACTAGAACTAAAGGGACCAAGGAGAAGAGAGATTTCTTCCAACCTATTTGTCTGAGTTCTTTATAATTACTTTTCTAAAATTATTACATTATTCCAATACCTTGTTACCTCGAAAGCCTTCAGTCAGGTACATGTTACAATGCCCTTCTCTCTTTCATGACTCACTTTCTTTAGTTTCTTTTATACAGTCTATCCACTTCAGGAAATATTACTCTCATTGAAAAGGGACATAACAAATGAATGTATAAATACCAACATCATAGGATCATAGTCTGATTAGCTATCCAGTACATCTAATTCAATGACCTTGAGAATCAAGAAATGTACTATACAATAGCAGGAAGCCACAGCTTCCCAGCATTTAGTAGAGGTCATCATCTTTATTTGGAGCATATCTTAAAGTGGATAATCTGTTCCATCTTCAGAAGCATATTTTATTTTAATTTTATGTGCCTCTGTGTGAGGGTGTCAGATCCTCTAGAACTGGAGTTATGACAATTGTGAGCTGCTATGAGGGTGCTGAGAATTGAACCCTGCATTCTCTGGAAGAGTAAACAGTGCTCTTAACTACTAAGGCATTATTCTGTCCCCTAGACTGAGTTTTATAATTCTCTCTCTCTCTCTCTCTCTCTCTCTCTCTCTCTCTCTCTCTCTCTCTCTCTCATGTGTATATATGTACAAACAGGCATGAATGTGCCAAGGCACACTGTGGAGGTCAGAGGAGACAACGCTCAGGAGTTGGTTTTTTCTTGTCGAAGTGTGGGATCCTGGTATAGAACTCATCACTACACATGGGTGCCAGCACGCTCCTCACTGAGCCTTCTTGGCAGGCCCTAACCAGGGATGATTTTTAGAAATGTCTTTCCTATATTAATAGCAACATACTAGTTCAAATTATGCTTTCCGTAGGAAGACAGAATAAGTCCATTGCTTCCCTTGCCCCAGGTTGCATATGTAAAACATCAACTAGTTTTACCTGAGATACATAACATTTCTTATTCCAGAGTTGCTTTCTATTTTCATCAGAAATGACAATCTATAAATTTGAGTTCAGAATGCAAAGTTGTAGCAGGAATCTTAAAAGTTCTTATTAATAAAATCAAACCTGAGGCGAGTTATTGGGGTCCATGCTGGTAGATCAGAGAGACAGAACAAGCCACAGCTATCTCGCCTCGCCGGATCCTCAGCTGGTCTTGTCTCCTCAGACTGGAGGCCTCTGAGTCCTCATCCGGAATGGGTCTCAGCTGAATTACTGCTCAAAAGCCTGAATGCTTAACCAGCCACATGCTTAACCAGCCAAATGCTTAACCAGCCAAAATGCCTAACCAGCCAAAATGCCTCTAGTTTCTGGTCCCCACGCCTTATATACATTTATGCTTTCTACCATCACTCCCTAGGATTAAAGGCTGGCTTTCTGGGATTAAAGGTGTGTGTCACCATGCTTGGCTATTTCCAATGTGGCCTTGAACTCACAGAGATCCAGAGGGATTTCTATCTCTGGAATGCTAGGATTAAAGGTGTGAGTGCCACCATTTTCTAGCCTTTGTATCTAGTGGCTGTCTGTTCTCTGACCCCAGATAAATTTATTAGAGTACACAATATTTTGGGGAACACAATACCACCACACAAAGTAGTTTTCTAAGTGGATTAAAATGTCTCTGTCATGTAAGACGTAGAGTCTGATTCAAGAAAACCCACTGACTGATTGAAAGCGTACAGGAAACTGTTTGCTGTGTTCACACTTCCCATCAATGTACACAGTCATTTATTGAATCATTCATCATCGAGTAAGTAGGCAGAAAAGTCCCCAGCTATTCTAACAAAGTTGATGTAATAAAATAATTAATACACTCAAAACTAATAAGGGAATAAAACAAAGTAGAGCCTGAACCATCATGGTGGCAGCAACTGCAAGAAGCAGCCATCACCCATCCAGTTGTGAAACAAATGCAAGGGGTTGGAATCATTTAAAACATGTTTCAAGATGTTTTGAGCTGGTGCTGGGATCAGAGAAGAGGCTTCATGGCACCAGAATTCAGACTCAGGATGGGGGAGCACTAGCCCCCTAACTTCAGTGTTTCTGAACAAATGTGAAGCGGCTGGTTTGACAAGAAGAAAAACTGTGAACTGGATTCCGCTGGTGCCCCAGAAACAAATGATCACATCAGGACTAGGTAGGAAAGCTGGAGACACTTTCAGCTACAGAAAGCCAGCAGCAATCAGAGGAAACAGCAAGTCCCCTTTTTCTTTTCTAGCCTCACAGCCTTCCTTTAGCATCCAAACTTGCAGAGCCTAGCAGCCTGCTGCCAAAGCAGAAATGTGGTCTGCAGAGTCCCAGCCCAAACTTTATGAAGAAGCATATGGAGATGGGTGTTGAAACTGAGAGACAAAAGCTTAATAACTGGCACACTTGCTTTCCTGTGTTTTTAATTATTTGTGTACATGACTGTCATTTTAGCCTAAAAATTCCTCCTTGAGGGCAGGAAATAAATTTGTATCCATCCCGTTATTCAGCATAGCATTTGATGTACAGTTGCTATTGAATAAATCCATGGTTAATGTATAACAGCCTCATGCTTATCCATATTCAACATCATTAAGTTAGATAAAGCAGTTGTTCTGCTGTGGGATGTTTGTTTGTTTGTTTCTTAACCTAGATCTGGTAGTCATCATTGCCTAATTTGGGGTCATCTCTTAATTTCCAGGGAATCACCTGTTGTGATAAAAGTCAGTCCTCTATCAAACCCGAAGATCATGTGTTCAGCTAGTTAAATATAGAATGCCAAGTTCTACTCCAGAGGTTTCCAGCTCAGTAGGATGGAATGAGACTAGAAACGTCTGTTTCTAACAAGCTCACAGGTATTCCATCTGGGGGCCACATTTTCAGTTGCATTGCTTTCGTAAAGTCAGAAAAAAATATTTTAAGACATCTTTCTACTTTAAATCAACAAAATATTTATTGGGTACATGCTACAAATAAATCACCCCATTTAGAGTTCTAGAATACCTATGGCAGTGGCTGAGATTTGGCTAGTCTCTTAAGAACTTGCTAATTTGTTAATTTTTTAGAATACCCAAAGCCTTATATAAGAATTAGTGTACATTGTAAAATGTATGGGGTAAGTAATTATCATAAATATTAGCTTTTTGTTTAGAATATTGCAGCTGACTTTGGGAAGTTGTTTATAAATTGTGTTTTACTCACTTTAATTTTCTCTTAATTGATGGATAATGTGATTTGTGTATCCTGTTACAGATCAGCATTATTCAGCTCCAAATATTTTGTTAATTTGCCCTAATTCAGGTAAAGCACTAAAAAGTGTCTGATAGAAGGCACTCAAAGACATTGAATTATGGAGATATAATTGCCTGCAAATATTTCTAATATCAAGAAAGGATCCAGTGCAATTTCCTCCTCAAGGCTGCACAACCGAAGCTCCAGCAGAGTCTGTTAAAGCTCTGAGAGCCAAGTCTATGACCAGAAATAGTGATGTGAAACCTGTTGGAATTGAACCCAGATATTCTGAGAATTTTTCAAGTGGTCCATGAATGAGTCTGGGGTGCTTAGGGGATTCGGGAGCATCATATATGTTCTAATAGCCATAAGGCAAAATTCTAGGGCAATGGGGCAAGGAAAGGCCATGAGAGAGACTTAGCAGGTAATGCTGATAGATATTAATTAGTATGAACTTGCTGTATGGAAGACATTTTACACTAATTAATGAATTAATTATTACAACCACCTTTGAAATAGGTGTTATTCTCCATTTTTAAACAGCCGAATAAACTGAGTCACAGAACACTTGTTAACTTACCCCAAACAAAGTAGGTGAGAGAGCCCAGAGCAGAACCCAGGCATCCAACATCAAGGCTCATTCTCTCAATACTATACTCAATTCCTCATAAAGAATGAGTAATTAAGAAGCAAACTCCTATGAATACACTTCAGGAAAGGGACAGTAGATTACAAGGAAAAACTCAGAGACCAAACAAAAATGTGCATATTCCAACCCCTGTTCTAATTATCCAAATTACCTGTTTCTTTATGCCCAGGGTTTCCCATATGTACAGTTAGAATACTACGAAGATCATTCTACCACCCAACTATTATAAGATAAAATTAATTGATACGTTAATATTGGTAATTACCATTGATGGTTGTAAAAGAAATAACCAATAGGGAGGTTTCAGTGCTTGACTATGAAATAATAAGGACTTCTGTAGTCTAGGTGAACCTTGATTATCAACTTGGCACAACCTCAAGTTACCTGAGAGGAAGAGACACATTTGAGGAATTGCATTGTGGGTATGTGTATGTGGAAGGGTTTTTGTTTGTTTGTTTTTCGAGACAGGGTTTCTCTGGGTTTCTTTGTAGCCTTTCCTGGAACTCACTCTGTAGCCCAGGCTTGCCTCAAACTCACAGAGATCCATCTGCCTCTGCCTCCCAAGTGCTGGGATTAAAGGCAAATGCCACCACCATCCTGTGTGGGTTCTTGATTATGAACTGATAGAAGAGAACCCAGTGAACTATGGACAACACCATTAAAAGCAGCTAGCAGGCATCCTCCTCCATGGTTCCTGCTGTACTTCCTCTTCTGTGAGTGAGTGCCCTGGTCAGAGGTGATGCTGCATGGAATATCAAGCAGTCCTGCCTTCACATTTCCACCTGGAGGTCCTTCTCAAACTCCCCTCATTGACAAACTGTAACCTGGAAGTGTAAGATGAAACAAACTCTTTCCTCCCTAAGTTGTTTTTGGCAGAGTGGTTTTTTTTAATCACAATAATAGCTGGGAAACTAGATCACATGTGCACTAACTTATGGTATTCATGATAGTCTACATATAAGCATAATTGATATATCCACCTCATAATCATTCATAATTCCTGCTTTATTCTGAAATATACCCTGATTGTAAAATAAGAAGAACTACCTTAACTATAACATCACTTTCAGGGAGAACTAAGAGTCAACTTTCAGTGAGCAAGATCCAAAATGAGGAGAAAAAATTATTATGTTATTGAAAATAACTCAGACAGAAGTATTTGGTGACTTCCAAAGTTGAAAACTTTTATAATTTCTAAATTCAAATCACTGTAAACATTAGTTTAGAAAGACATAACTGATATTTCAGGACTGAAATCAAGGGGAGAAGGGTTGAGAGTGAGATGTGGCCTACTGAGACTGAATCTTTAATCTCTGAAACAAAGGATCAAGCTAGGAATTACTTTATTATTAAGGCCATGTGTGGAGCAAAACTCTCAAAAAGTCCAGACTTGATAAATTTGGCCAACTCATCCGTGGTGTGTGGGTTTGGATTTTTCTCATTACAGGAAATAATAGCCATGTGAGCCAGAGTAGAAAACACAGTGCTGTATCTATATCTTTATGATCAATGGCATCGGTATAGGGTCTAGGTGTCTAAACTTCTCTGTGTGATGACTGAAGGCAGAGAGAATTGATTGCCATCACATCGCATAACATCTTTCATTTGTTTGAAGGAGCATGGCAATGAAGCTTTAGGGAAAAGAAGCTTGTGTTATTTTCCTTACCTTGGTGATTTCACATGGATGATATTCTTGGTGCAAAATTGCTTTAGAAGAACATATCACCTCTCACATAACATTCCAGGATCCCGGCAAATGAGTGTGGCAGGGAAATGAACCTACACTAGGAAAATGAAACCAGAGTTCTGCATTCCTCTCAAGAATCCATAGTTCCTCTTATACTCCAGGCTTGTAAACAGGAAAGTGTTTCATAGATGTAAAGAATCCAAGAGGTGAGCCAAAGAAATAAAACAAATATATGCCTTGGCCAAAGCAAACTAGAATAAAGCAGCAGGATTCAATAATGGAGAGACACATTTTAGATAATGGCAATGATAAAATTATATGCAAAAATGCTACTTGTCTCAGAAAACTTTGCAACTGAGAGAAAGATTGCAGATTTTGATAAATATGATGAAGACATTGGTAATCAAAGTGAGAAAAGACATTACCATAATGTCCCCTTTACCTACATTTGCAAACTTTTAGGAAGTTAACCCTAGCGTTCTTGGAGTCTATGGAGTTCTATGGAGTCTACCAAAAACATCATTTCCATATTCTCTGAAATGTAATTCCATTCTTAAGAATGTACATCTACTTTTACTAACTCCTATTTGCTTATGCTCTGAAGCGTCACAGATTTTTTTAATATTGCTTTGTTCCTAACCAGTTTTCCGTTAGTGCAACATTGGGCATTTTTCTGTTGCCAAAATGAATCTTGTAGAACTTGTTAGTAAAGCACTCCAAGAATTTAAGAGGTAGGTTTTAGAGAAAGTCCAGTGTGTTTAGAAATATTTACCAAAGTCCCCACCCCCTTCCTGACTCTGGCATCTAAAAGGCACACAGGAAGTTGAAGGAGACCCTTAGAACATGTTTCCCTCAAAACTATCCAAAAAAAGCAAGATTCCGTTCCATTCATTAGTTTCCTATTCCTCCATGCAGCCTATCATATGGATTCATTAGCAAAACTGTATGAATACAACCTGCTTGTTATTGAATTTGCTTTCCCAGAATTCCTCTCGCCTCCTTCCTCTGGCAGGAAGTCCCCCACGACATCTGTTTCCTATAGAACTATCAAGAAGGGTAAGTGGCTTCTAGCGCTGCTTAAGTAATGGATTCTTCAACCTTTTCTCCAACAACTAGTGTTCTCTTTTCTTTTTTCTTTTTTGTCATATGGAAAAGATAAATGCCAGAGCCAAAAAATATCAGAGGAAAAGAGAACTGAGAATAAAACTCTTTGAACATTGACTGTGAAGGAAGTATTTATGAAGTATATTCAAAAGTGTTGGAGTTTATATGTTTTCATTGTGAAATTAGGGCCATATCAAAAATGCTACCTGAGAACCTTTTTTCCATATCAATCTACTGAAAAACTCAACTAAATACCACCTTAGGACTATACCTCAGTTCAGGCTACTTACTACTCAAAGACTGGTGAGGAAACAGGTTAGTGAAGGAAGGGCTTGCCCTTAGAGAAGACCTGATTTCTGGTTCCAGAAGCCATATGAAAGTCAGATGCAATGGAACAGATGTCCATAATCTCGGCGCTCCTTTGAAGAAATGGAAGGTGGAATCAGGAGGATTTCCAGAAGCTGGCAATTCAGCCAATATGGTTTCCATAGCCTCGGGCAACAAGAGACTTATCTCAAACCAGGTGGAAGATGAGGAATGGCACTGGAGGGTATGCTCTGACCTCCGCCATATAGAACCTATATTCACACCCAGAAACACACATGCCTGAAAAACCGTGAACAAACACCTCCAGATGTTGTGGATGAAGAGAATATTTGGTTGTCCTAAATACACTGTGGCTTGGATAAGCTTGGCTGGGCGGTCAGTTTTGGAGTCTCTTCCATGCACTGTTCTGAGAACTTAACTGGTGTTGATATCAACAGAACACTCAGCTGGAGTAGATAAGTAATGTGACTGCAGTAGGTAAATGCAATAGTGTGGAAACTCAGCTGGGGCTGTACATTTTAGCACTTTGACCAGCCTCTCCATGCAGCCAGAACTTCTTGTGGCAGGGGAGCCTGAGATCCTGGAGTGTCCCGTGAGCAGGTACCCCATGTCCCCAAGTAAGAAATGTTAGCATTTTTTGTAATTCAGATTCAAAGGTCATGTAGCATCACTACTGTCATACTCAGCTGTTCACGAGTCACAGTGTCAAACCAAATTCAAAAAGTAGACGCACACATGTGTCTGACCACAAGATGTCCTCTCCTTGACAAGCTATATAAGAAAGAGATTTTACAGTCTTTAGAAGTGAAGTACTAGTCTCTGTCTTAGTTTGAATTTTTGTTGCTGTAAAGTGACACCACGACCACAGCAACTCTTATAAAGGAAAACATTTCATTGATGGTAACTAACTTACTGTTCAGAGTTCAGTCCATTATCAATATGGTGGGGAACATGGCAGTGTGTAGGCAGTCATGGTGCTGGAGCTGAGAGTCCTACATCTTTCAGTAAACAGGAAGTCAACTGACTCACTGGGTGATATCCTGAGCATAGAAAACCTCAAAGCCCACCCCCACATTGACACACTTCCTCCTCCAACAAAGCCATACCTATTCCAACAAAGCCACACTTCCTAATAGTGCCCCTCCCTCTGAGATTATGGAGGCCAATTACAGTCAAATTACCACAACCTCAAATTAAACACATTAGGGGCTCCACAAAATATTTAATGTTTCATTTGGTTAGCATTCATTTAGGATTACTTTACATAACATTCAAGTATATTGAATTTTATCCCCCAAATTATGTCTACTAAATAAGGTTTCATACTGCTATTTTTGCAGCAGTAATGTATTTTAGGTATAACTTTTGTTTTCAACAAAAATCTAAGGACATGGTACAACAATTTGAGGTTATTACTCATCACATCATAGGACAATGTTTCAACTTTCTGTCTCCACACAGGAACGATGGGATTGCAGACATCTAAACTTTATTGCATCTGGCCTTCACGTGGGGATCCTGATTCAGGTCATCAAGCTTGTGAGGCAAGTGTTTCACCAAATGAACCTTCCTCTTAGTCCTCGAAGTGGTTTTTATGTAGCAATAAACAACTGAACCGGGGGGAAGGGGGGAGTCTATTATTTAACTCTTTGTGTTCAGTTGAGTTTTTAATTGGATGATACTGGGAGAAAAAAAAAAACAAAAAGATGGAGGAATGAGAACATTACTGGGGTTCAGCTGTTGGATGATTTTTTTTTTTTTTTTTGTTTTTTCGAGACAGGGTTTCTCTGTGTAGCTTTGCACCTTTCCTGGAACTCACTTGGTAGCCCAGGGTGGCCTCGAACTCACAGAGTTGGATGATTCTTAAATGTATCTATAAAGCAGTGACTGTGTGTGTGTGTGTGTGTGTGTGTGTGTGTGTGTGTGTGTGTGCGCGCGCGCGCGCACACACACACACACGCTCTAAATTAGCCCTTGCAAGGGGAGGCAGGTGCCTATGTTGCATATATGAAGGGCACAGGTCAATATCATCAGTTTTTCTTTATTACTCCACTTTGTTTTCTTAAAACAGGATCTCTCACTGAACGTGTAGTTTGAGTTTGAGTCAGATTAGATGCCCAGCAAGCCCCTGGGATCCTGTGTCTGCCTGTTAGTACTCTTTCACCCTGTTCTTATCACTTTTCCTCCTCTCACTACCACCAAGCCCATTGGTCTTTCATAGTCTCCAAAGTACTGTCAATAATTCATCCAAATCAATCCATGATTTGTATTCATCTACCTCCAGACACCAAACTGGACTTTTCAAAATTGGAGTATTTCATTTCTTTTCTTCAGTTCTTAACAATGTCTGGTTTATAATGGATGGTCCATGAAAAAACCTGCTAACTGAATAAATAAATAGATGTTTTCTAGTCTCAGTTCATGTATAAACTGACAAGAATTTTGATTCTCATTATTAATAAGCTGATCATTTTGTAGTGAATAAAATTTTATCATAAACTATGAGAGCATACCATAAGTAACCAGGTTAATTAAAGCATAAAGTGATTGGCTAAATTATCTAAGGATTAACTTATTAATCCTTGATTTTAAATTCTTTTTTCCTGTACCAAAACACAAAATGTTCTCTTAAAACTGCTTGCTGTTTTAGTTTGGAAATTTGTTTTCGAAAATATAAAACAGGTGCAGATCATATGTAGTCATTTATAGCAACTTAAAAATGAATTTTTAAGCATACATTTTAGAAAACATATGCAAAGTTAGCTTAATTTCCAATGCAAATAAAATAAATATTGATATTTATAAGTACCACATGAAAAGTTTCCAAATTAATATCAGGACATGAAAAAGTGAACTCCCATCCTTAGCTTACTAAGAGAAGAACAAATAAATGCAACTTGTTAATTCCCAGATATTTATGGCCACACAGAACTCATTAAGCAATGATGCTATAAATGATTATGCAGAAATATAATCATAATATTCCTTTTGAAATAAGATTTATAAGTGAGTAGCTTTAGCCCGCAAATTAGAAAGCAAATGGTGGGATATTTCAGCCTGTCATTGTTATTCTTTACTGCAGAGGAAACCTCACAAGGAACCACTGCTAACAATTCAAGTTGTATTAATTAATAAAACTTCCATAAGTTGTAACTCTTACAATACTGTCCCCTCTTATTCACAACCTAGTTGTATGCTATTATTAAAGAAGACTTTGTCGCATTTCCAAAGTCATTTGAGAGAAATATAGAAGAAACTACCCAAAGAAAAACATTTTTATTCTTTTTTTTGGTAAACTAATAATTTTTAATTGAAAACATTTTTTCATACAATATAGCCTCATCATGGTCCCCCTTTCCTCATCTCCTCCCAGATCTCCCTACCTCTCCACCTGTCTGATTTCATGCCTATTTTCTCTCTCTTTAGAAAAATAAAAATAAATTAAAATAAAAGGAAACAAAAACAGGAGAAACCAAACAGACAAAAACAAAGAAAAAGCACAATGATATGTACACAGGCTGAGACACACACATAAAAGCCATAAAAACCCAACATCGGAAACCGTAATATGTCAGCAAAAGACCAATAAGGTAAAGAATGCCCAAAGCATATGTGTTGGCCATCTACCTCTTGGGTGTGGGTCTGCTCTGAAGAGTGGTTTGTTTACCCCATGAGATGCCATTGGACAAAACTATTTTTTCCTTTCTGAGCAGTTGATACTTGGAGGGTAGCTTCTGGGTTAGGGTTGGGGAAGCTCTCCCCCTCCCCTTCTCAATGTTGGGGTCCTACCTGGCTTCGACCTGTGCAGGCCCTGTTCATGCTTCCACAGTTTCCATGAGTTCATGTGTACATCAGTCCTGCTGTGTCTGTAAGGCCTTATTTTCCTGATGTCATCTTGGAAGTGGGTTAGTCCTGTTTCCTGATAAATGTTCTGTAATAATTTCCACCATGGTTTAATTAATTAACTCAATTATGTTCACTTCACTGAGATATAATTTAATTTACAACTCAATTTAAAGAACAGAAAAATAGTTCAATAATTCTTTGTTAAATTTAAATTAAAATTACGAACTTAATTAATTTAATAAATATTAATAGGATTAACAATTATGTTCTTTAAAAGATTAAATTAAGGGTTGATATTAATGAATGATCAGAAATTTCAAAACACAATCTATACATATGTATAGAACCATATTCTAAAAGAAAAATAGAAAAAAAAACTCCAAAAATGTAGGGTAAAAATATGAATCGTAGGATCTATCCTTATAATATTTTGAAGTTACTATCAGACAACATATACAATGATAAATATTGTTTTTTGCAAGAGATATATAGGAAACCTTTAATACATTATTTGGGGACATTTTATGCCCTTATAAAAATGAAACATTTTACTGCTTGTAAAACTCTCATAAAATTGTCACAAAACAATACTTAAATCTTGAGAGTTAGAAGTATTTTTTCTTAGATCAAACACATCATTTTCCCAAAATTCTCCACTGTCAAGGGTATGGATGTTTAAAATCTGTTGTCACACTTGTAGGAGACATTCTAGAGTCCTGCAGTGGCAACTCACAGTTTAACAAATTTGTCTAGCCTTTGACACTGCAACATGATATTGTCATTTACAAAGGACTTGAGAATGGTGCAATTAAGTTACAAAAAAAAAAAAGTGACAAACATCTCAGAAGCTCTGGGCTTCTTCTTCTGGCTTTCTGAACCATTGTGGTTAGACTATAAAATGTTTCCAAATATTCCCTTTAAATAATGCTGCTGTTGAGGCTAGAAAGATGACTCAGCACTTAAGAGTACTTGTTGTTCTTGTGGAAGATGACAGTTCAGTTTCCTATACACATATGGTGGCTCACTACTCTCTGTAATTACAACTCCAGGGGATCCAGTGTCTTCTGCTGGTCACCAGTGACACCAGGGTCACATATGTTACACATACACACCTGCAAGCAAATACTCATACACACAAAATAAAACTAAATAAGTCAAAAAAGAAAAAGAAAAAAATCAAGGCAATTATTTCATGATATTTTCCCTGCATTGCATGATGATCTCTTTATTTTGTTCCTTTGGACCTGGTAGTAAGGATGACACTCCGCTGCTGTCAGTCCTAGTGTGTTGTTTTAACAAAGACTCCGATTAATATGAAACAATGGAGAAGTGATAAAGCTGCTCACCGTAATCTGTAGCTAGAAGCTTTTCTGTGTCCCGCCCAGTCTGCAGCTGCTCAGATCCAAGTAAACACATTGAGACTTATATTAATTTATGAACTGTATGGCTATTAGCTCAAGCTTATTACTGACTAGCTCTTACACTTAAATTAACCCATAATTCTTATCTATGTTTAGTCATGTGGCTTGGTATCTTTTCTCAGTTCTGCCTTCACATATTGATTCCTCTGTGTCTGGCTGGCAACTCCTGACTCAGCCTTCCTCTTCCCAGAATTCTCCTTGTCTGCTTATTCCGCTGTACTTCCTGCTTGGCTACTAACCAATTGGCATTTTATTTATCAACAAATCACAGCAACACATTCACAGCATAAAGAATGACACACTAGGAGGTGTTAAATGTATAAGTTTGAAAGACATGGTAAGATGGTTTTCTGTTGGTAATATAAGTTAGGATAGAAAGTGAATGAGGTACATTTTGGACTCACCAAAATAGGATAAATAATGAAATATTTTCTCTGAATTTGTGAAGTGCAAATGGACTAGACATTGTTGAGGTATTTATTGCTTGTATACATTGTATATAGTTATTGTACTTATTGTATATAGTTTTTCTTATATTAATTATAACTTTTTTATTTTTATTAGACAAGAGAGGAGAAATGTGGTGATAAAGCTTGCCTGGAGATCAGGGGGAAAAGGCCAGCCATTTTAAATAAACAAAGAAGTCAGGCAGCACATGCCGTTAATCCCTTAGCCGGCAGGATCTCTGTGTGTTCAAGGCCACACTAGAGAACAGGGCCAAGCATGATGACACATGCCTTTAATCCCAATACCAACCATAGAGACCTGAAGGTCTGTACAGACAGACAGTGGCAGATCTGTGTAGGAAGAGGAAGTGAGGTAGCTGGGCTAAGAGCCAATGAGAGGGCAGAAAAGCAAAGCATATAAGCCTGGGTAGACAAGAAGTTGCTCTCTTTGGAAGCTGTGGAGTTGATGAGGTAAGGTTAGCTGGTGGCTTTCCATATTTCCCTGACCTCTCTAAGGCTTTAACCCAAATTTCTGGCTCTGTGTTTTTTATTTAATAAGACCTTTTAAGACTCATGCTACAATAATCTTACTGGATAGTCTTAAATATAGAAAATTCCAAAAATTCATTAACTTATAATTAAACTAATAAATGAATTCAGCAAAGCTACAGAATGTACAATGAGCAACAGCTATACACCAATAACAACATACCTAAAATAGAAATTGAAGAAGCAATTAAATGTACATTAGCTACCAAAAATACCTAGGAATAAATGAGTGAAAAAAGTGAAAGATTCTGACAATGAAAAGTTTAAATTATTGATGAAAAAGTTGAAGAGGACTCTCTCTCTCTCTCTCTCTCTCTCTCTCTCTCTCACACACACACACACACACACACACACACACACACACATACACACAAATGGAATGAATACTGATGTTCATGAATTTGAAGATTTCATGCCTTTTTATTATGAAGAAATTTTTTATTCATTTTACATATCAACCACAGATCCCCCCTCTTCCCTCCTCCCATTCCCCAGTCTTTGCCCCCATTCTACTCCCCATTCACTCCTACAAGAAGGAAAGGCCTCCCATGGGGAGTCAGCAGAGCCTGGTACATTCATTTGAAGCAGGTCCAAGACCCTCCCCCTGCATCAAGACTGTGCAAGGTGTCCCACCAAAGCCAGTGGTGTCCAAAATCCAGCTCATGTGCCAGGAGTGGATCTTGATCCTAGTGCCATGCAACCACTTAAACAGACCAAGCTACACAACAATCTTGCTTATGCAGAGGGCCTAGTCCAGTCCCATAGAGGCTCCACAGCTGTTGGTTTAAAGTTCATGAGTTCCCACTAGTTTTAGTTGATTATCTCCATAGGTTTTCTCATCATGATCTTGATGTCCCTTGCTCATAGAATCCCTCTTCTCTCTCTTCCGCTGGACTCCTGGAGCTCAGCCGGGTACTTGGCTGTGGATCTCTGCATCTGCTTCCATCTGTTACTGGAGAAAAGCTCTATGATGACAATTAGGGTATTTACCAATATGATTACTGGGGTAAGCCAGTTAAGGCACCCTTGCCACTATTTCTAGAAGTCTAAGTTGGGGGTCGTCCTTGTGGATTCTTGGGAACCTCCCTAGCACCCAGTTTCCATTCACAAAGATTTGTAGATATAATCCAATCTCTATGAAAATGACAATGATATTCCTTTTCAAAAAGATTTATTTTTATTTTATGTGTGAGTGCTTACATGTACATATGTGTACTAGGTACATGCCTGAGGCTTGTAGAAGCCAGAAGAGGACACAGGATCCTCTCCAATTGGAGTTACAGATGATTGTGTGCTGCCATGTGAGACCTGAGCCCTGGCCCTCTGCAAAAGCAGCAAATTCTCTTAACCACTGAGCCATCTCTCCAGGCCCAGCGATGACACTCTTTACCGAAAAAAGAAATATTTTTTGTTAAAACCACAGTGACCACCTTGAATACCCAAAACTGTCTTGAGCAAAATGGACAGAGTAGGAAACACAATGCTACTTGAGTTCAGAATATGTACAAAACCATAAACTATAAACAACAGTTTTGTCAGAAAAACAGACAATTGGCCAATGGGACAGAATAGAAAGTTTCAGAGGAAACTAACGTATCTATAGCTAACTAATTTTTGACAGAGATGCTAAGAACATGTTTGTACATTGAAGAAAAAGACGTTTTTTTCAATAAATGATGATGCGAAAATTAGATTGCCTTGTTAGATATTTATATGAAACCAGATCTCCCTCTCACAAATTACAAGAATCAATTCAAAATGAAGTAAAGACTTAAACAGAAGACCTAAATCTAGAGAAAAAGAAAAAGAAAACTGAAGGAAGTATTTCAGATAACTGCAATAAATAAGATTTGGTTTTCTTTTGTCAAAGAGCCCCAAAGCTCAAAAAATGAAAGTAACAATTGACAAATGATATTACATAAAATTTTAAAGCCTCTGCAAAGCAAAGGAAATAATCATCAAGCTTTAGAGACAAACTACAGAGTGGGAAAAATATTTGCACATTATACATCTGGCAAAGGGTTAATACTCTGCATACATGAGACACTCTAATAAGTAACATGTAAATAAGAGCCAAATCAGTAATTGGCATTAGTCTCTTAACAGAAATTTCTCAGAAGAAGAGCTACACATGGCCAACCATCATATGAAAGACTGTTAAACATCATTAATCATTAGAGAAGCGTGTTTTAAAGCCACAATGAAATATCACCCCACTCCAATAAGAATGTCTCTTATCAAATAGAGAAAAAAAAGTGTTGGCAACATGGTAGAGAGAGTCCCTGGGCACTTGCTGGGTATGTAAATTAATATAGTCATTGTGGAAAAGAGTATAGCTTGTCTTCAAAAAATTAAAAATAGAGTAACCATATGATCTGCTGGTCTCACTGCTGGTATATATCCAAGGGAAATGAAATCATTATGTTAGAAAGACATCTTCACTTTTGTGGTCATTGCAACACTACGCACACTAGCCAAGAAATGAAGGCAGCCTACATGTCCTTCGGCTCAAGTGGATAAAGGAAATACAGAGTACACATGCAAACTTAAAAAGGGGGGACTGGATTTTGAAGGTTTTCACCTCAAAGAAATGATAACTGTTTAAGAGATAGATATATTTATGCTGATTTATATGTTTTATAATGAACACACATGTTAAAACATTGCATGGTATTCCGATGATGTGGACAATTTTTTTTTTTTTTTTTTTTTTTTTTTGGTTTTTTGAGACAGGGTTTCTCTATGTAGCTTTGCGCCTTTCCTGGATCTTACTTTGTAGACCAGGCTGACCTCGAACTCACAGAGATCCACCTGCCTCTGCCTCTCAAGTGCTGGGATTAAAGGCATGTGCCACCACCGCCCAGCAACAATTCTTGTATTTAAATAAAATCACATTATTTCAAAAAATTAAAATTTATTGGACAGAAAGTATAAAAAAATACAAAAGAGATACTGACAATGAACAGTGCTCAGAAAGATTTTCTGGGAAAAAAATAAAGGAATGAAATGTGCAGCCTAAAGATAAAGAAGTGCCTGTCCAAGACAAGGAGCAGAGCGCCATAACTATTTCATACAATGGCAACCTTTGAAGAGGCTTGGGACTCAAAAGAAATTAAATTTAAAAAGTAAATGGTGTGAAAATCATACTGTACCAAACCTTTTATGAGGGAATTACTATTTAATGGCAACTATTGCAGCCGGAGTAGGGGGGCACTTGGACTTGCCTCTACTGAATGTACCAGGCTCTGCTGACTCCCCATTGGAGACCTTACCTTCTTGTAAGAGGGAATGGGGGGTAGGTTGTGGGGGGAAGGCTGGAGGGGCAGGAGGAGGAAAGAGGGGGTACTATGATTGGTATGTAAAATGAATAAAAAAAAAATTCTTAATAAAAAAAGGAACTCTTTTGCTCTGATCTATGCCAATCTTTTGTATACAAACTTTAGAAAGAAATGCTAAGTATAAAAGACAGGAATCCTATATTTAATGCACTTATTAGATATTTGGAACTGCACAAAGTACTGTTCTCACATCAGGTTTATCCAGTTTTTATTTCAGTACAGTACTGGTCATTATTTTATGAGCACATTTTTTAGTTTTGAATAATTTCTATAACAATGTTATAGAAATCTTAAAGTATAAGATATTTCTATCATAAGAAAAATTTCCTCTGTGGCCATTTGTAATTCATTCTCTCCAGGAAACTATAGTAAAAGTGGTTGGAGAGATTTCTCAGTGGTTAAGAACACTGGCTGCTCTTCCAGAAGACCTGTGTTCAATTCTCAACACCCACATGGCAGTTTACTTCTGTCTATAACTCCAGTTCCAGGGCTTCTGACACTCTCACACAGACAAATGTGCAGGCAAAACACCAATGAACATAAAATAAAAATAAATTTTAGAAAACAAAGAAACTCTATTACAAGATCCAGCAACTTTGACCTCAATTCTATCCACACACTTTTGAGTTTTTGTTGAATTTAACATAAATGAAAACCTCTATTGTTCAACTATTTGCATATAATTAGCTTCTTTAAGCATAATAGTCTTGAGAGTCATTCATATTTTTGCATTTATCAATTAGTTGTTGCTGGCCCTTGAGAGCTGACAGTCATGTGGTCCTCTGTCATTCTCCACAGTATATTTATTTTTTATCCTTATCATAGTTTTGCTTTGAACAAAGTTTCCTTGCTACTTTGCAAAACAAGAAAGACCTTGTTGCTAATTTGTGGGAATCACTATATAGATGTGCCACAATTGGTTTATTTTTTTCCCGAGGTTGCAGATAAGTTGTTTCAGGTTTGACTGAGTATAAGTAGAGCATTTATAAATATTAAGGTCTTTGTCATTGCAAACTTTGCTTTCTTTGTGAGAATGATTAAGAACAAAATTGATGAGTCATTAGAATGAGTGTATGTTTGGAAATCAGCACGTAGTTTTTCTCATACTGAATGTTTATGTGTGTTATCTTGTTTAACCTCAGAATAATTTTAGGAAGCAAAGTTTTAATCTTTGCTGCACTTTGAAGACAAGAAAAGTGAGATCTAGAGAGATGAAATGTCCCACTCAGGATGGCATGTCCTGCAAATTGTAAAGTCATGATTTGATCCATCTTTAGCCTTTGCTTAAAAATGGGCATCATTTAAGCATGTTATGCCCTAGTCTCCAGTTTCAGCAAAAATGACATAAAAATTCTCTGTCCCCAGTGATATTGGAGTTTTTAGACCCAGGAGAGACTCATGAGAAAGAGCTTGAATAAAACTGTCATCTTAGGAGTGCAGAGAAATCTCTTAAGCTGTAGTTTCTAACCATTTATGAAATGGAGATAGCAATGTTTGTGCGTTTCATGATGCGGCATTTAGAACAATGTCTGGCATCTAAGCAAGAACTCAATAAAGGCTAGCCATTAACATTATCAGGGACATATTGTCAATTCCTGTCCAAATCCCAAATTGGCCTCTTGTCTAAAATTCTTTTAAGTTCAATGGGATTTGTGTCTGTGGATGCGTTTATTTATTTTACTCTCTGTTCCAGCAGAATGTGAGGAGGCGTCTGTCAATGTTTAGGAGATGATGCTTACCTGAAGACAATGAATGATGACATTTGTGAATTTATCATTTGCTGACATTTATGATTGAGCTTCATATTAACAGAAAAATTAGCAGACCCTAGTACCTTTAATGCAACCTTTTAAATACTGTGTATACCTCTACAACTGAGTGAAAGTCCCTGTGTTCCTAATAACAACTCACTTCATCTTTAGGCTTTTTTCATAAACTCTAAAATGCATGAGCAACCAGAACATGTCTATAGGAAATTCACAGTTTTGGTGGATTCTGAATTAAATATTGCTAAAATGTTTGTCACATTTCTATACACCAAACCATACTGGAATTCTGTGTGCATATGCACATGTATTTTAAAAGCATGTGGATTAACAAAAAGCCCTTATTTTTTTGAATAATCTTATCTTTGAGCCTTAGAATTCTAGACTTCTTATGTCACAAAAAAGTCTTATGTCTAGACTTAAATATGTCACAAAAACATTTAAATTATTCCTTGCTACTCTTTCTCATTTAATATTTGGGTTATATAGTCCATTTTTTAAAAGGAGGAAACAGAAATTCTCTAAATTTAATGAACAAAGATTCAAAACTAACTACTTCTTACAAGTTATAAATTTGATGTTCTTCATAATACTTTGCACTGTATTTTTTAGAAGATAGTTTTTCCTCATTTGAAACAATTTTGAATGATTTCTCCAGAGTTTATATAGTGTAAGATAAGACATACACTAGTACATATATATGTGCAAACCTTAATGCATTTTGAGGCTTTTTTTATTTTTAGTGAAGAAATAATTACATCAATTTCTCCTCCCTTTGTTTCCTCTAATCCTTTTTATACCCAACTACAGGTCCATCTTGAATTGACAATCTCTTTTACTTTAACTATTACTGTGATATATATATATATACAATCTACTGATTCTGTTTAGTATGGCTTGTGTATGTTTTTAAAAGAATTCAATAGCTACTTGAATGAAAGTATTTTAAAGACAAGAAAAATAAGGGTCTCAGGAGACAAAATGTCCCACTCATGGTGGCATGTCCTGTAAATTGTGAAGTCAGGATTCAAACCAACTTCAACTCATGCTAAATGTAATCCACATCACAAATGCAGATTATGCCTGAAAAACAGTCTTACATTCCTCTCAGTGAATATTCCATCATTTGGATTCACCTGATATTTGAGCCTATAGGGTCTTGAAGAAAATCTCTCTCAACAGGAAATGGAAGAGAGCATAACACATCAGGCAAGACCTGCAATGAAGTCTCTGCCAGGTGTACTCAACTTTGGTCACAATTGGGTACTCATTTGGATGTTTGTCTACAACTGTCACAGCATTTTTGTTTTGTTTTTTTTTTATCACGTCATGGAAAGCTAGTTCAACTCAATATGACACATGTATTTCTAATTTTCAGACAAGAAGGACCCCTGAAACCCAGGACTAAAAGAAACATGACGATTGGTCTTTGGGGGGCCAGTGATACAAAGTCAATCAGTTGTGCTACAAAAGCAATGTTTGGTGAATTGCCTTCCCCCAGGCAGGCAGTGTGAAAACCATAATATATGATGGCCCCTGAAGATAATCTCAATGGTTGTTTAAGCTTAAATTTGGAAGAACCAGGTGAGTTATATAAATCATAGTATTAGTTCACTGCATTTTAAATTGTTCTATAACATATCCAGTGTAACTTCCCTCTACAAATTCATTAACACTGAGTTATATTTAAAATCCTTTCTTCATTCTTCAGAGATAAATTAAAGGCAGCTGATGTTCAGGAAAAAACAATTGAACATTACTTTGGGTATATATACAATCTTATTTAGAATGGAGAAAACTGAAATTATTCATCCATGAACACCATAAATGCTAGCTTTTCTCTGTTCTTGTTAAGTCTCTTCCATTACCTGTGTTTTCCCATTATAAATCTGGAAATTTACAACCCAGAAGTCTAGAGAGATGGAAATAATAGTATCTTAAGCAATGAATTGACTATATTAACCTTTATACTAGGAAATGGATTAATATTTATTGCTAGATATCATATACTCTTGTCTTGGAAGGCCTGCGAGTGTTCGTAGCTCGAGTTTTCCTGCTTTGTCCACAGTCAGGACAAATCTTTGTCACCCACCAGTCCCACAGCCACTCAGACCCAACCAAGTAAACACAGAGACTTATATCACTGCTTACAAACTGTATGGTCTGTGGCAGGCTTCTTTGCTAAACTTGTTCTTATAATATCTTAAAATTAATTCCATTTTCCATAAATCGTCTATACCTTGCCACGTGGCTTGTGGCTTACCAGAGTCTTCATATGTTGCTTGTCATGGTGGCGGCTGGCAATAGTTGTCTCTCTGCCTCAGCCTTCCACTTCCCAGAATTCTCATCTCTCTCTGTTGTTCTCCACCATACTATCCTGCACTGGCTCCACTGGCCAATTGCAGTGTTTTTATTTATATTGACCAATCAGAGCAATTTGACATACAGACCATCCCACAGCACTGGAGAGCTACCATAAATTACTAATCTTTCCTTGGGCCTGGAATCCACCTGGGAAATCTCTGCAATGACTCCATCTCCCAGATTCTCCAGAATTCCTTAGAACTTCATGTTCAAATCTTCCAGAGAGCAAATGGGGAGATGTGAGAGGCAGTCTTTCTTTATCTACTCCTGGATTTCCTCACATTTCATGACCTTGGGATTCTCTGAATGAACGTCTGACTTCATTTTATATTTTAACACACAAAATTTGTATTCATTTTCAACTATTGCAAATAATTCCCAGTTTTATCTCCACCTACTTGGCATTTTTCTGTCTATAAAAGAATCTGTCTATTGCTGATTCTTTGTTAAAATATAGACCTGCTTAATGACTATGTGACTAAGAGCACTCTATCCTTTTGTGGGGTTAGTTCCCAGAACCCACATGGGGGCTCACAACTTCTGGTAACTCTATTTCTAGAAGATCTGATGCTCTTTTCTGGCCTCTGCTGGCACCAGGCACAAACAAGGTACATATACATACCAGTGGGCACTTGCACATACATATAAAATAAGAATAAGTATTTAATAGCTATAGTTACTTTCCCTGATTGGAGATAACTGTCAAGATGTTTCCTGAAACCTCCCAACAAAAACTGAACTTCTTCTGCTTCTTCCTTTTAAGGGTATACTTTTCTTATTTGTGTGTGGGGGGGTAGGGGTGTAGATATATGCACCTGAGTACAGGTGTCTATGGAGGCCAGAGGTGTCAGATTCTGCTGGAACTGAAGTTAGAGGTAGTTGTGAACTGTCCAAATACAGGTAGTGTGGATACAGACCACAACCCCAGGCCCCCTGTAAGAGGGGTGCTCACTCTTAAGCCCTGAACCATGCTGACTTCTGCTCTTTAATAAGCATATTAGAAATCCTTTTGTCCCAGAAGGTTTTCTACCAGTGCAAAGTATTGGAGAAAAGCCTGAGCAGAGGCATACACGAGACCTGCCCAGGGGACCTCAAGAAATAGTATCCAACTGCGAATATACTTGCAGCTTTGTTTTCTCTGTTGTCAGTAGCAGGCAGCCAGGAAAATCTCCAGGAAACAGCAGAAGGCATGCTTCTCCTCAAGAAGGCGAAGTGCAGGTCGGCAATGTCAAGCACTTTGTGACAGAGGAAAAGCCATGTGGATAATTAGAAGAAGAGAGCACAGGGTCGGGGCTGTGTGGGACTGAGAACTCATGAGCACACGCTTCTGGGTATGCTACAAGTATTCTTGAGCGACAACAGGACAACGATAGAAATTCAATCTTTTTAATCAAATACTTCTGTAACCTAGTTTTGATCAGTCCTTAAAAACACTAGATTTTCTCTTTTTTAGTCATTGGTTGAAATATTTATCTAAAATACATTCAATCAAATTTAGTATTACCAATTTCACGTGAAAAAAAAAAAGCTGCTCTACCAGATTTCACTGCTTTATATTACCTTTATCCTTTCCAGTAACCTTTTTGCAAACCTCAGAATTATTTTCTCTCATTTTTCAAAATGTCCACAATTAATTTAAATGTATTGGATTTCTTTTCTATTTACCTCCCTTTTATTGAAAATAGATCCCTTTCTCATATAATACATCCTGATTGCAGTCTCCCTTCCATTCACTCCTCCCAGTTCCTCCCCACCTCCCCTCCCAGCCAGATCTACTCCATTTCCACATCTCCTTAGAAAAGAACAGGCTTCCAAGAGACAGCAACAAAGCGGACCAAAAAAAAATATAATAAGATAAAACAAAAACCAACATATTGATGTTGGACAAGGAAAGCAACAGGAGAAAGGAACCCAAAAGAAAGCACAAGAATCAGTCCTGCAAAAACAGCAAAATGAAAGCCATATGTATGCGGAGGATCTAGCGCAGACCTGCATATGCCCAAGGCTTGCTGATTTAGTTTCTATTATTTATTATTTAGTTTTGCTCAGTTGATCCCTTCTTTCCTGGTGTAAAAAGCATATCTTTCCTACAATTTTGGTCATGAAGTTTGACCAATCAAAGATACATCAAATTAGTAGCATTTAAATACAGTTGAAGAGGGTGTAGAGAAGTATTACTTTGCTTTTTTATCTTTCAGGTCAAATTCCTACAAAATGAAGGGGCATACCTAAGATGACAGTCATATTCCAGTAAACAAAAAACAGAAAAAAATATTCTGGAATATAGAGATATGATAGGAGGATAACAAGAGATATGAAACAAATGTCTTCCTTAGCAAACACCATACAGCGAGTTGAATGTATTTTTTTTTTCTGCTAAGAAAAATGTTCCCATTAGTAGAGCTTTGTATAGAGTAACATATGATGTGCACTCCAAAGTAGACCTTTATAGTAAGTATAAGATTCATTATAAGGTTATAACATAATGTGCTAATGATGTGATGAATCATGAAGAGAACATCCAAATGATGTGAAACAAATGTCTTTCATAGAAAATGTCAGACAATGAGCTGAATCTATTACACTGTATACTTTGTCCCCACCCCACTCCATGGAATTTTGATAACAAGCAACAGAACTCAAAGAACACCACTTGCAGTATTTCAAATATTCATACTTATTGCTACATGCACACATATTTGAACATAGAATTATACTGTGGACAAATCTGGTGACTATTTTTAATGTCAAGCATACTAAAGAATAGTCACTGCTTATTAGCTGTAGTTTTGTATAGAACTACTTCATTTAAACACAAATGAGATCTTGTAAAACAACATAATTGTATACCAATGATAAGTTCTTTGATGACTTTAGCAGACAGTTAAGTCAAGTCCTGTCTATAATTATAAACATCAAACAACTGTGGGTTTGGTTGTGAATTCTAAGCCTTGCTTCACAAAGTTTTAAAATACTGTTGTTGCATAGACACATAGCTCAGACTTTACTCTGGTTGAAAAGTGCTCCCCACTCTCCTTTTCTACTGGATCTGTGTATGAGCCTGCAGAGGACTGAGACTGTATTTATTGTGCACCCAGTCACAACACTAATAGGACCTTGTAGTTCTGTAGTTGCTGTTTCTTGCTTTTGAGCTCCCACCATGCTTTTGGTCTCTCTGATTGTAGGTGCTTTTCCTTACACTGTGTGTGCTCCTCCAGTCTTAGTACTTTTGCACTACTCAGTGGCTTACTGCCCCCATCAACCTGTATCCAGAGGTCCATCTCCATGGAGGGAGCTAAATACTTTCCCATAGCATCATGCTTCTCAGCGCAGACCTGCCTTATGCTTTCATCTTGCAGGAGGTTCTAATCCCAAGAAACTCAGTGGAGTTCCACAGAGAAAAGCTTCTGAATTCTTGGTGAGAGCTTTCAATTGCTTTCTACCAGGAAATCAAACAGCTTCCTACACATAACACCTCCCTTTTTCATTCATTTGAAGTACTCATTCACAGCTATAAGATAAAATTAAAGTAGCCCTCTGTCTCCAGGGTTGCACAGACATCAGAAAGGCTTTGATATTTGACATCAACTAGAAGTATGTTGCATAAGCACCTTTTCAGTTTCAATAGACAAATGCTCAAAAACTCACCAGGGAAGAAACACACTGGATGGAAACTTCTTAAGGCATCAGACGCTTGCTGCCATCTGCAATGGAACAGTCAGGAAAAGAAATCACACTTCTGAGATCATATTTTAGTTCCCCAGATGGATGTGATAACAGATTTCACCACCTCAGAAAAATCTATCCCTCCCAGTTTCGGTATACAGTTCTGTTTTCAGGAGACAGTCCTTGAAGGTATTCAATCCATCAAATATGAATAAGGATGAATGAGAATGATCATCTCTCACATACACAGAGAAACATTGTTCAATTTTTACTAATCATATTAATCATTTTAATGGCCACATCACTAATGTTATATGCCACCAGAATCAAGAAAGAAATGAATTGCTCCCTTTGTAGTACATCACTCTGAGAAAAGTTCCCATAATGAATGCTACTCTTTGAGAGCCGGACATATTTGGGCAGTACCTTCCCGTCTTCAGGTCACATAGTTATTCATTAGATTACTAAAAGCAGACTAACTCTGTGGATAGGGCTCTCTTTACTCAGATAATTAACCAAAGTTCCCCTAAGTGTCTAACACCCCATTGAGTATCTCATATCCCCACTGAAAGCACTACCAAGGATAATAAGTGTCTATAACAATTCGAAGAGATGCACTAACATGGTCACATCAAAAAAGCAGCTGGGCGGTGGTGTTGGTGCACGCCTTTAATCCCAGCACTCAGGAGGCAGAGGCAGGTGGATCTCTGTGAGTTCGAGGCCAGCCTGGACTACCAAGTGAGTCCCAGGAAAGGCGCAAAGCTACACAGAGAAACCCTGTCTCCAAAAACCAAAAAAAAAAAAAAAAAAAAAAAAAAGCAGAATTATTGTTTCCTTTTACAAACATTAGGAGATAGGATACAAATTAGGAGATAGGATACAAAGCAGAGGCAAAGGATAGACTGTGATTAAATGGGGAATTCAGATCAGCATCTATCATAGGCAGTGCTTTTTCTTGTAATTGCTTTTCAAACTCTAATTTGATCCTTGAGAATTTCCCATGGGGGTGTTGCAGGGGAAGAATTCCCCTTAGACCAAGCAATCATTATCCCCCATTTTACAAATGAGGAAAATGAGGCAGAGGAAGTTAAGCAAATTGTTTACTAAATCATTCAAGGGTTTATCACTAGTGAATGGCAAAGTGAGTCAATGGGAAAGTAGCTTCGGGGTAGAACTTTTTTTCTGGTGCTCAGATGCCCAGTCCCAGAATGTCTTTCTTTCTTTCTTTCTTTCTTTCTTCCTTTCTTTCTTTCTTTCTTTCTTTCTTTCTTTCTTTCTTTCTTTCTTTCTTTCTTTCTTTCTTCCTTCCTTCCTTCCTTCCTTCCTTCCTTCCTTCCTTTCTTTCTTTCCCTCTTTCTTTCTTTCCTCTTTCTTTCTTCTTTCTCTCTCTCTCTCTTTCTTTCTTTCTTTCTTTCCTTCTGTTAGGTTTGGGGTGAGACATTGTGCCCATTTCCCCATTTCAATGCTGGGATTTTGTCTGGTTTGAACTTGAGCTGGTCTTGTGTGTGTTTTCACAGTCTCTGTGAGTTCATATGTGTATCAGTCCTGCTGTGTCTAGAAGATGTTGTTTCCTTGTCATTCACCGTCTCTGGCTCTTTCAATCTTTCTGTCTCCTCTTTCTCACGTATCTAACAAAGAAGCTGTCTAAAATTGATACCTGCTGGGAATGGGAAAATTGTTTTGCCCCAGGGGAGTGTGACTAGCTATATCAATCTTACTCCAGCGCATGCCCAGTTCACAGAAGTAGTTGGCCAATACAAAACAGACCCCACCCCACAATTTGATTATTTTACTTTTGGTGGGCTTTCTGTTTCATTTTGAGTGGTTTTGTTGGTTTTTTTTTGTTTTGTTTTGTTTTGTTTTTTACTTTTTTCTTCTAGAAAGAGAAAAAGAACCTGAAGATGTTTTGATAGAAAGTGGGGAGGAACTGGAAGGAGTTGGGGAAAGGAAAGATCTGATCAAATATATTGTAGGAAAAGAAATTTTTCATTTAAGAAGTAATTTAAGTAATTTTAAAAAGTTACGTTTGAATGTAGCTGCATCCAGAGTCTGTCTTCTTGACTGCTGTATTAAAATTCTGTGTTAAAAAAAGAAAATCAGCATTAATGTAGATATGAGTGGCAGAGAATGTTTCTCATTAGCTTCAATTTCACAGTTAAGGAGTAAATGAGGTACTGTGGTGAGAGTTAAATTTATTGAGCACTAACTATAAGTTGAATATTTTTTAATTAATCGTATATAATACTAATAATAGCTCTCACAGTAGTTATAAGATCCACATACATACAAATACACAACTTCAGGGACAGTGTGTCATTTGTTGAGGATTTTGCTGTCAGCAAGCAACAATGTTTATATTTAAAATTCAGGTCTCTTTAAGTTCAGATTCCATACTACGATCCCTCTAATGTAAGACTATTCTATTAACATAATTGAGGCCCACAGTCCACATCTTAGTAGACAGCCTCTAATGCATGTTTATCAAAGGTGCCAAAATAAACAAGCTGTCACAAGATGGGCGGGGATTAAAAACAAGGGGAGTCTACCTTACATTGCATTAGCCTTCAGTCAGCCTGGACCAATGATGGGTAAACAGAAATTGACCCACTACTCTAATTTTAGCAAATGCCATATTTCTATAAGAATAACTTCCAGATGCCGGCCTGGGTGTCCATTTTGTTATTTCTGGCAAAGAAAACTCTTTTACATTTTGCCAGCCAGAGAGAGCAGAATCTACTAATCAGTGCCAGCCATGATTTGTTCCCCCAACATAAAAGCACAGGCCTTTCCCTTGGAATGCTTTGTTATAAGCATCTTTTTCCCCCCGCTGTTCTGTCTGCAACAGCACATATTCATATTTATATCACGATCTGAAAGTGAGTTTAGAGCCAGTCTCTTAACTTAGTAAATCTATTATTATTATCAGCAAATGGCATATTCCTTGGGCTACACCACCCTTCTTAAGAGGGTATTTCTCAAAATTTGTTTGGTATTTGAGTACCTGAAACAATATGAGGAACACAGAAACAAGGTTATCGACATAAAATAAGTCCCGAGGCTTTCTATTTTTAGTGATTCTGAAAACAAGCAGTTTTTAAGATAATTGTTGTGGTTCACTTCAGTTTCTTCTTTCCTGTTGGCTCTGGTTTAGAAGTGTCCCCCAACAAGGCAATGCTAAGAAGTTCTAGGAACCTTTGAAAGATGCATCTATGGAGGGATAATTAGCCTATTGTAAACATTACCCTTAAGCGGGATTAATGTAGCTTTTGAGGTCCCATAATTAGCTCTTAAAACTAGCGGTGCTATAAAAAGAGCTAACCTGGCCTCTGGATGCTCTGACTTCCTACCTTTATTTTTTTTTTTCCTGCATCAGGCAGGGAAGGTATTTTATGCTTTTTAGGGCATAGTTTGCTGGGTGAAATTGCTAATTATGTCTCACTTGGCTTTTTCCAATTCAGTTAGCTTGATTATGGCTGAGCTGTCAACTTCCCCACTCTGGGTTCCACAACTACAGACTGTTCTGAGGCTGTTCTTTTTAAATGTAAATGACTTATTTTTATTTTTATTTAAGAGATGACAACAAAGCATAGCAAAATAAAACATGAGAAGATATGACAAAAATCACCGTATTGAAGTTAGACATGAAAAGCCAATGAAAAAATAAAAGAGCCCCAAGAGAGAAGGCACAAGAATCAGAGACCCACTCGTTTATACATTCAGGGGTCCCATAAAAGCACTAAACTGAAAACTACAGTCTGTATGCGGGGGACTTGGTGCAGACCCGTGTAGGTCCTGTGCTTACTGCTTTGGTTTCTGTGAGCTCGAGGGAGCTTTGCTCAGTTATTTTAGAGTGCCTTGCTCTCCTTGTGTCCTCCAGCCCATTTCTCCTCTTCGTTCTGCCTCCTCTTCCACAGGGTTCGCCGAGTTCCGAGGGAAGGGATTTGATGGGGACATCCGGTTCCACACACGACCTTTCTGTGCTTTCATTTCTGCTTCTCTCTCATGTAGTGATATATTTAAGGTAGGGTGTCTCACAGGAGACAATCCTTGTTGCTTAGATTCTCCAGCCACCAGAATGAAGCCAAATGAGCCGTTCTATTTTTATAAAATATCCAGACCAAAGCGTTTTACAGTAACAGAAAACAGACTAAAACATGAGGTTTGGGTCTATTGTACTCCTAAACCAGAACAGAGAACTTTAGGAGCTCTCACAGATCTGATTACCCTCTGTGGTAGCTCCTGGGTTACTACATCTCCTCTTGTCTTTAGTCCAGGACCTGAACTGACATTCTTATTTCCTTGGGGCTCCTGAAAGTCAGCTGCATGTGTAGGTTGTTTGTGACCATGCCAGTGCTGTGACTCCATTTGTACTTTTTGATTGTCTAGATCCCCATTCAAACCCCAAATACCCTCCTACATTTTTCCCACATGCGTACCTCCTAAGCCATCAATGCCACTCCCTTGATATTTGAATGTCATTTATCTACTACTGTTTTCTCATGTTTGGGTCAACAGTGTGTCTGGATCTCCGATGCACTCAGCAATGCTTCTAGAGTTCACAATCATGCATGATCCCTTCATAATTAGCTTGAGATGCACTGGCTGGTTTGGTTCTAGCGAGTAGAAAATGGCAGAAGTTATAGAATGTCATTTGGAGACTAAGCTGTGAACCAGCCATAGGCTTCCATCTTAGTAACCATTCTTTTCCACATTCTCGTGGATTGTTCACCTTTGAGACATGCAGTGGCCATGTCATGACTCAGGCTTATGTAAACATCCTCTTGGTGAGGAACCAACTCCTGAAAAGCATGTTGTTAGGAAAAAAATACATTTTACCTGAGCATAAAATTTGGTCAAGCATTGTGATTAAGAGGCACGGTGATAAGCTCTCTCCTCACCTTCTCCTTTTATGAAAAGAGATGCCCGGTGGAACCAGCCATCCAAACTTTATGGCAGCTACCCACAGAACAAATTCTTGGAAGAAACAAAACCTCTGTGTGCATAAAATCTGTTGCATGCAGTTACTTTCACCTTTTCTTTTTCTTTTCTTTCTTTCTTTTTTTTTTTTTTTGGCTTTCTCTAAAGTATATATAGTGCTGTCTTCCTTATTTAAATGAAAGTATTCTTATTTAAAGGAAGGGGCAGAGGATAATAATGGAGAAACACTGTCTTCTAAGACAATATTGTGGTATCTTTGTAACTCGTGTGTCTTGAAACAAGGTAACAGTGTTCAAACCATGACTATATAAAAAGGGCTATGGAATAAAATTAAGTAGATCACGTTGGTCATAGTAATGTGGAAAACACATTTATCAGAGCAGGAAAAGCAGTCCCAGCATGGTGATGCTAGTACACAGGAACAATATAATTAGAAAAGCAATCCTAGCATTTTTCTCTCTATAACACATATATGCGCCGGGCGGTGGTGGCGCACGCCTTTAATCCCAGCACTCGGGAGGCAGAGTCAGGTGGATCTCTGTGAGTTCGAGGCCAGCCTGGTCTACCAAGTGAGTCCCAGGAAAGGTGCAAAGCTACACAGAGAAACCCTGTCTCGAAAAACAAAAAAAAAAAAAAAAAGACATATATGTTGCATCTTTCTGTGTTGTGTCCTAGATTTGTTTATTTAGCCTGTTTACTAATGACAAACATTAGCTATTTGCAACTTTTTCCACGTGACACATTCTGATAAACATTCTCAGGGATACATTTTCATGTATATCCAATATTATTCCTTTAACATAAGATCCTAGAAGTCGAATTGGTAAGTAAACACGAAGAAAATGACAAAAACAGTGACTTTTGATGACAAGTGACCTTCCAAGACATTTGTGAACACTTTTGTTCCCTACCAGCAGTATAAAAGAATGTCCATTTACATGCACGCCGCACGCGCGCGCGCGCGCACACACACACACACACACACACACGTCATGGTGCTGCTAGTGAGGCTGTTTGTTTTCTCCTATGTTTGCTAGTGAAGTAGTATAAGATGTGACATAATTGCTACTTGTTAGCGACTATTGAATTATCTGTGATGCGAATCCTCCACTCATTTCTCCTACCTTCATGACATTCCATTCCGTGTAAATACCAATATACCAACATTATAACAGTCATTCCCGTTTCTTACTTCAAACTCCTCCCAAATAATGCCCTCAATAATTAAGAATGTTCGCATTTAAATAAACTTTTCCTTTTATATATCCCCAGAGTAAATTTCTTTACAATAAATTTGTGGGGAGAAAGAGTATAGTCGAGTTGTTTTCAGAACAGATTTATTGACTTGCCAACAATAGATACTATCCATTGTGTATGAATTTGTGTCCTTTAAAAAGATATATGGAAGTGCTATCCCCTGGGATCTGTGGATGCAACCTCATTTGGAAAAGGAATATTTATGATACCATGAAATTAAAGTCCTATCCCATGTAACCTGTGTTCCTGTGAGAAGACAAACACAAATGGAAGATAGTATCAAAGATGGAAGTTATGAAGGGCAATTTAGGACAAAAGAAGTTTCTCCTTATCATAGACATCTAATCTTCCATTTTGTCTATACATATACAGGACATGCATTACTTTCAGTTGAGAAATATGGAAACAAGCTTCCATTCCAGCAAAATAAGAAGTTCTTTAAATGAAAATAAGGTCACAGGGGTAGAGAAGGTAAGAGCTGAGGTAATCAGAATTCACTAAATACATGTATGAATGTTCAAAGAACAAATTCAGGAGAACTTATATAAAAATGGAAAAACTAACAATTTGTTTCAGTGTGATAAAAGAGTAAAGGAGAAGAAGAAGCAAGCCAAGGATGGAAAGAAGAAAGGAAAAATACAAATAAAATTCTGGGAAATTGTGAAGAGACCAAAGTTAACTGGATATTTTTACATCACTCAATAATGCTATCTAGTGATGAAGAGAGACCACTAAAGGACAAGAACACAGACCAGTAGAAATTACAGCACTGTCAAAATCCCCTGTCAATGATTAAAGCAAGAGGCCATGATGATAATCACTGTGGGAACCCCTGAGATAAGGATTTATCTTCAAGAATAACTATAAAAAGCTGACAACTCCAATTTAATTATGATGGAGTAGGTCTTGAATGACCATAAATCTACTGCCATGGTCTATATGAAAATTAAGATGCAGGGGTACATGTTTTAATTTATAGGGTTCTTCTTTGGACTGCTTATAAATCAACAGAATAGCAGGGATTTCAAGGACAAAACCCATGTGCTGCTTATTTTCTGAGGCCTTCCTGGGTAGGTCAGGACTTAGTCTTGCTTATATAAAGTCATCACTAGCGTGCCAGTACTGGTCCATGTCTAATCCTTCTTCTGTCCACTTCCACAAATCTAGTTAAAAACACCGTGAGAAATAAAATCATTTCAAACTCTGTGAAAATGAAGTCAAAGGACACCTCAAAATTTTACTTATTGGATCTGAATACAGAAACTAATGTAACTACCATGTGAGACAGTTCATTTTGTTGCTGATAACATACTGACATTTATTTTGATACAACATTTATTCACTTAACCTTCAAATTATTAGTATTACTAAGACCTTACTTAACAAATAAAAATTATTTTCTTTGACATATGAAAAGTAAGTGAGTATTTTGTTTTCCTGTCTATCAGAAAAAAATGTAAATCCAATTATGACAAATTATTTTTTCTGACATTACACTGAGATTTATTCCTTGATATGCATATTATTATATTTAGATGTGGACAACTATAAGAGTGGTTGGTGCCCATTCCAAATTCTTATTCTTCATTATCCAAATCTTGGAAATACTTTTCATAATACAATGAAATAGCTGCAGGACAATAAGGACATAAAACTGGTTCATGCTTACAGCAGAGATTCTCAACCTGTGGTTCAAGAGCCCTTCCTGGATCCAAGGATCCTTTCACGGGGGTCACCTAAGACCATCAGAAAACAGATATTTACACTGCAATTCATAATAGTAGCAGAATTACAGTTATGAAGTAGCAATGAAATAATTTTATACTTGGGGGTTGCCATAACATGAGGAACTGTATTAAAGGTTGCAGTCTTAGGAAGTTTGAGAACTATAGGCTTACAGAGAGTCTACATAAACAAAAGCATCTAGATGCTCTGAGGTCTGCAGTAGACACAGTGGGGTGGTTCTTGAGCTCACAACCTGCATATTTATTGTTTTCTTCCACACTATGGTCTGACAGACAATGATCCTGAACTTGTGACCACAGTAGCAAGTCTACTGCAATGGGTCACAATTGATGGAACACAATTTCAGATTGCAGATCTGTGTGATGGTTTTCTAAAACCTATTTGTGTGCAGCCTACAGTGGCTATTACAAGTGGCATTTACTGGGCAAAGGCCAGGGAGGCTGTCTAATATCCTCTATGCCCAGGACCTGATCGCTTATAACACAAACTATCTGGCCCTGAATGTCAGCAGTGCTGAGGTGAGAATACATGTACACTAAGGACAAATCAAGCAAAGGCAACAAATACTTCCCCTTAAGACTGTTGGGGATTCACTGGCTTTGCTGTGGCTTTTATTTAAGGATTGTGGTTGTTGTTTCTCTCTTTCTCTCTTCTCTCTCACTCCAAGTGTGTGGGGGGAGGTATGTGCATGTGCATGCATGCATGTATGTGTGTGCACTTATTTTAAGGAAGGGAAGACAAAGCTCATGTGGTCCTGTTGCCAGGGCCTTGAAAATGGTTCTGTTTCAATAGCCTCATGGAGACAGCATGCGGGGGACATGAAATTACCACATAAAATAAGCAAATAAGCAAAACCGGATGAAGTACCAGAGCCCTTGGTAATTTTAAGTTTAATCCCAGACTGCATTGTGCTCCAGTTCCAAACAAGTTAGGCATCAGAACTGGTTATGGATCCATTACTCAGTCATGGATGTAATGTTCAGACAAATAGAGTGTGGATTTTGTCTAAATAAAAATTGTATAAATTTGATAGTCAAAGTACTGTGCTTTTCCTTAGTCAAGCTCCTGCTCTAATTGGCAAGGATTTTTTTTCTTTTTTCTTTTCTCTCTCTCTCTCTCTTTTTTTTTTAATTCCAGCAGCCTAGAGCTGCAATGGCTGGATGGGAGCACCAAGACGTAAGCTAATGGGTGAGGTTTGTGCTCTGCCATGCTGGCTCCAGATTCTCAGAAGAAAAACCACATTTTGAAACTCCTGATAATGAACACTCTTGGTGCGAGCTCCTGACACTTCAGAGGAACAAGCTGACTCCAGAATAGTTATGATTGGATGGACACCTCCCCCCACACCCCCACCTCACCCCCCACACAGACCACTGCATTTCTCTTTTCCTAGACTTGACGATAAGCCAGACATGTGCCATCCCCTCTCAGCGAAGGAGAAGCAGCACTAAACAATGTTTTCCCTTCAGCCCCAGTGGATGGACCCCAGGTTCATTGTGTGGATTTAAATGCCTCATCCTTGGGGTTTCAAATACTTCAGTTTCACATAGTTTTGCAGAGGCAAGAAAAAAAATCAGGGTATGCATTTTTCTTTGGACAAATTTGCCCAACGAGATGTGCATAATAAGAAAGACGTAACAATCTGCTCAGGTGAAGCGAGTGAGCTCAGGAAGAGAGCACTAGAACTTCCGTTTGGTGTTCTAATGCTCTCTCCATAAACTTCCCTATTAGTCCAGTATCACTTCCTGCACATGGAAGCAAAACATCAAACAACTCTCAGCTATGCCTTTTTGCAAAGCCCTTAAAAAAAACTTTTTGAGATTATACTTTAATTATAACATTTCTCCCTTACCATTCCTTGTTGCTAGAGTTTTCCACCTTGCCCACAGTCAGGACAAATCTTTGTCACCCGCCAGTCCACAGCGTTCAGACCAACCAAGTAAACACAGAATTATATTGCTTACAACTGTATGGCTGCAGCTTCTTGTAACTGTGCTTATAGCTTAAATTAGTCCATTTCATAAATCTATACTTGCCACGTGGCTGGTGCTTACCGCATCTTCACATGCTGCTGGTCATGGCGGCTGCAGTGTCTCTTGCCTTCCTGTTCTTTTATTTCTCCTCTTGTTAGTCCGCCTTACATCCTGCTAGCACGACAATCAGTTTTATTTATTGACCAATCAGAGCAACTTGACATACAGACCATCCCAGCACAGCAAGTGCAGACCATCTCAGACACCTGCACTCAGCCCATGTCCTAATCATCCTCTATGCGACCTGCTGGGTAACGCACAAAGAACAAGAAGGCTCCCACAGGACATACAGAACATCCCACAGCAATTCCTCCTTGCAAATTCTCCCATATAACCCCTTCCTACTCTCCTTCACATTCATGATATTTCTTACACTAACTGTTATTGCATGTATATATGTATTCATATATACATCCATGTTCCTAACTATAACCTGTTCAGTCAGTATAATGCTATCCCTGTGTATGTCCCTAAGGCTGACTGTCACTAGGCAACCAATTGGCTTGCACTTCTTTAGAGAAGGCCATTGGCCACCTTTCTAATTCATGGTTTTCCCCTGTGCTTATGGTTCTTTTTGTAGGGTTGAGGACTTGTGAGCCCTTCTCTGTTCAGTCTGGCATGCCCACTGACGTCTGGCATGTTCACTGGTGTCATACTTGTACATCAGCACATGTTTAGGCAGCCATGTTGCTGAGACTTTAAAGGTATAGCTTCAGATATTACTAGGAGGCACAATCTCAGAGCAAACTCCTTGATCCTCTCTGGCTCTTATTATCTTTCAACCTCCTCTTCTGCAATGTTCCCAAAACCTTAGATTCGGGAATGTTTTCTAGCTGCATCCATTGGAACTGGGCTGCATAAGTCTGCATTTTGACTGGTTGTGGCTTTCTGGAGTGGTCTTTGTGTGTTGCAAAAAGTTTCCTTGGTAAGGACTGAGGACTACACTTATTTATGGTTCTAAAAAGAGAAGTGTGTAATACTCCATATTATAGAATGGATTTTGTTAACTTTGCAGTACAGTCTTTTCCAATAATGTGTTGAAACACTGTATCATTGCACCATCTTTCCCGGCATTAATACCTGACAGTGGAAAACACACCTGTCCCTCAACCTCTTCTCTCCCATGTGTGCCTCTTCAGCCCCTCTGTCCTCTCTCTTCTCTCCCTTCCTCTCAAAGATAACACTAAAGAATTATATTCTACAGAGATATCTGCTCTTCTCAAATTGCTTAGTTTTTAGATTTCTCCTAACAAATTAAAAGAAAATCCTCTTAATACTTCCAGGTTAATTAGACTTGAGTGCAATTAGAATAAAAGCACCGATTAGTTGCCAATGAATAATATGTTATAATTTTTTCTCTACTTTCTAGCACTTTCTCTGTCTCAAAAGAAAAAAATAGAAAGTGACAGGAGAAGATAAGTAATTTTACCTTAGCCTAATCACTTCTCTGTTGCCATCTCTTTTTCTTATAATTATCCTCAATTTTATTTTCTCTAATTTCCATTATAGCTGTTAAGTTGGCATCATGGTGAAATTCTCACAACTTCAATGAAGTGCACATGAAAATTTTTTAGTGAAGCAAGAACCTTCAACTCCTATTTCATTAATAGCAAAAAGCTTGCATATTCCATAAGCACAATTGAAAAAAATAATTTGGGTGCTTCCTCATTAAGTTAATAAGCCTCGTATTTTATCTGGTAGATGTAAGAGGGAGGCTACTACAGAGATAAGTGCCCTTGAGTGAGTTTCTAAGACTAGACAAACTTGAAACACACAAAGAAAGCTAGGTCCATCTTTCACAAATGCAAAGTTTATATGGAAACTTATCTTCTGTATTTTCTTTTGCTGTCCTTCAACCTACTCTTACCATGGAAATTAACAAAGCATCAAATATGCTTGAGAGCAGAAACCCTCAGTGGTCCAAGAAGCATCCTTTTTGAGTTGGTATAAACAATAAACATGTAGATGAAAGGTTCTAGTTTCAGTTCCCATTTGCACAAAAACACAGACTGTGCAATTAAACACCCCAACATTCCTTATGTGGATCATGCATGCACACAAAAACTTTAGGTCTAGGTACAGATGTATCATATTCAGATTATTGTTTCCAACGTTATACAACATGCAATCTTAAATGTACCTTACAATATTCTCTTCCATAAATATTCTGATCTGGACTGATTTTGCACAAACATTTTTATCTTTCTCTAGTCACAAACTATCTCACACCCCAATGCTTGATCCTAATATTAAATATAAGTAAAAAAAAAAAAAAAGAAGGTAGATCACAATGAATTATAACAGTATGAGATAAACAGGGTCAACATTTTGTCAGCTAGTTAGTTTGCCCTTACCCATCCAAAGAAGCCTTTAATTCTGTCTCCTGGTCACCACTGCTTGTTTGAAGACACACCTTTATCTCTAGATTTTAGATGCTTCTAAATCTCCTTTTAGATCAGAGGAGCTTCAAAATTTTTGGCCACTGTTGTCTCCCTGACCGAAAGAAGTAAATGCTGAGACTTGCCTATCCCACTGCTCTAAAAATAATGTAAAATATTAAGACGAACTTATTTTTAAAAATATGTTTGTAAGATATTAATTATTCATAAAACCCCATTGTTTTCATGTATCTGTGTATTAATCTCTCAGAGAATGACAGATAATATTAGGTTCTGTAATTTTATAATACTTTTAGTATCAAGTAGAGTGATTTCTTTCACTGTGTATTTTCCATTTTATGATGTTTTAACTATTTTATTGAGGCCCCATGCCTTTCCACAAACTTTTAAAGAGGCAAAAAAAACAAAGATTATTGTAGGAAGCATATTAAGTCCATAAATCAGTTAGGAGATGATAGACATACTTATCCTGCTGCCATGTCTCTACACACAAGTATGCCTTTCTGCTTAGGCACCCTTGACATGTTTCACCACATCTTGTCATTTCCATACAACTTTTCATATCTAAATCACATTTTGTAATTTTCCTGAACAGAGAAAATATTTTTTGCTTTCTTTGGGGAAATTATAACCAACACTTTTCAATTTCAGTTGCCAGACAGAGATGGGATAGAGAAATGTATAATGATTATTTCCTCTTTGGCTGTGTTTACTTCATTGGAAAGCTCTGAGGGTATCTCTCTGGCTCTCTGAGTTGTGCTTTGTAGGCAGTCTGTCTCATGACTGTGACATCACCGCATCTTTATCAGGAACCTAGTATTATGGCCTCTGTACCAACGAGGCAAAGAAGGAAGGGGACAATTTTCTTTTTTATAGAAGAAAACAAATATAAAAGTGCATTTCTTCTTCTCTCATGTATATGTCTTTTGTCTCCCCTTCTCCTGTTGCCATCACCAGACCCCTGAGTACAAAACTGAGTGGTAAGAATGGACATCTTGGCCTCATCCATACTCTTAGGATAGAGCATCCTGTTTTCATGTTAATCTATTTCTAAATTCCACATGATACAAGTGTAAGAATTCCCATAGTATTTGCATTCCTGAATTCAGTGTCTAAATATAAAAGTGGATCCTAAAAAGCAAGTTAGTTAAGCCAAACGGGGGGGGGGGGGGCAGTTGGCAAAGAACTCCAGCTCTAAGTTTACAAGAATTAGAGTAGAAATCAAGAAAGAATCAAAGTGAGTTACAGCGATATGTTTCATTACTTATAAAGAGGTGAAAATGCACATTAGTTCACTAATGTCATTCAGAGTTTAAATTTAAGGTTTCCAGTAAACATGATTCTTACAGATTTGGTAGTTAAATGAAAGCTATTAAATTGAAAACAATGTAATGAGTAAATGTTATAACTCTTTGGTGATATGTATGTGTATATGTACAATGTGTTTTAACAGTTTAAAATTATACACATTTAATTGAAATTTTTATTATCTTAATTCATTTTTCTTTTATTTTTGGAAAGGATAAAAATAAAAAAGTGTTTGAAACACTAAATTAGTAAAGCAAGTTTTATATATATATATCCCAAAGAAGCTTATGAATTATAAATGTTTCTATTTGTAATGTGCTGCCTCTTGTAGAACGCTGACAATGAGAAGAACGCTTTCTGCACTCTTTTATTTGAAACTATACGACGGCACATCCAAATACATCTCTGACAAGTATTGCACGGACGATGGGGAGAAAAGGGACTCAGCACACTTCGGTTCTTGTCTAACAGGTCAAAACATACAAGTAGCAACAAGTACTCTCTGAGCATTCCCGGAAGCAGCACGGCTTTGACATGCACCAGTGCCCAGGTCTGTAAATTGGAACTTGATGGACACAAGTGAAACCATGACTCTGGCAAACATACGCAATGCTAAAAGTGTGAGTTCCCCTTAATGGCTTTTAGGAAATGTAATTTTTAATGTGGTCAAAAATATCCAGACGTATGATTTTTTTTTTAATTACGCAAATCGAAATGAGACAATCACAGTCTCCTAGCTTCCCATTTGAATTAAGCAAATGTGGATTTGTAGGAAGCATGTCTCCTGAAAATATGGTTACATTTTATTAGTGAATGAGTGTCCCTGGGCTCCAAGGGTGAGATAATGCTTCAAAATCAACTAAGAACTCAGAGTATCTAGAAAAAGGTGATGAGCGCTCCTGGAGGCTCTTACAGGCCATTTAGTTTCAATTTTCTGATAACAGGATAAAAAGAGACCGCTACTGCCATCTGTTGGTCAAATAAAGCACCACCACCTCGGGTCATCAAACTGTCTTGACAACCACAACTGAGCCAGCTCTGAGAGCATCTTGTTTCCTGTTAGGAAACAAACAAAGGGCCATTGTTCAAGTAATATTTTTATCTGGTGTATCACATCTATAGAGGTTTGTCTCTTAGAAAATTGTGATGTTGTCTCCTGACAGGAACGGAGAGGGAGAGAGCGAAATAGACAGGGGACGGGAAGGAGTATCAAGTGAAACGCGGTTTTGTTTATCATTCTGATGCGAGAGTCCTGTTCAGAAAAGGACCATCAGCTTAGAAGACAAGGCTCCCTGTGCCTGTTCCCTCCACCTGGGGACTTCAGACCAGCCCCACCAGCATCAGCGGGTGCTTATTACACATGCAGCGTCTCGGGTCGTAATCTAATTGAAAAGAGGGCTTTTCTGAAACATCGCCTACATTTTAAAAAGGCTCTCAGGTGACTCTTAATACACAGCGAAGTTTTTTTAAAAACGGGACTCTAGTTGGTCTCCATTAATGCATTAAAATAAATTGTTACGTTATTGCTCCATGTGTTGATGCTGGGCATGTGTACTTTTCATTTAAAATCTGAAATTAAAATATGTGCTCTACCCTGTTTTGTCTTGTATAGCTCAAGATTGCATTTTTCATTATAATGATATAGAACATAAAGATACAACATGAAACTAATGGAATTGTTTTTGTGATATACAGTAAGCAATATTTTGTTTAGCAGGAAATAAATCTAGGGTGATTAAAAAAAAACAATAAGAAAATAAAAATACCCAGTGTGGCCTGAGTGTTCACTGCATTCTGCTCATTAAAAATAGGTGAGTACCAGCAGTAAAAAACGATGACATCATGAAATTTGAAGACAAATGGATGGAACTAGAAAATATCATCCTGAGTGAGGTAACCCAGACTCAGAAAGACAAAGATGGCATGTACTCACTCTTCAGTGGATACTAGATGTAAAGCAAAGGATAACCAGACTACAACCTACAGCTCCAGAGAAGCTAACTAACAAGAAGGACCTTAATAGGGACACATGGATCGCCCTGGGAAGGTGAAATAGATGAGATTTCCTGAGTAAACTGAGGGTCAGGGGGGAAATAGAGGTGAAGGGGTGGGAGATAAGAACATAAGGAAATGGGATGGTCGAGTTGGAATAGGGACAGAGTGGGAGAGCAACAAAAGAGACATCTTGATGGAGGGATAGGGAGAAACCAGGTGCTAGGGAAGTTCCCAGGAATCCATAAGAATGACCTCAGCTTAGACTACTAGCAATAGTGACGAGGGTGCCTGAGATGGCCTACCCCAGTAATCAGATTTGTGAGTACCTTAATTGTCATAGAGTCTTCATCCAGTAACGGATGGAAGCAGATGCAGAGATCCGCAGCCAAGTACCAGGCTGAGCTCCAGGAGTCCAGCTGAAGAGAGGGAGGAGGGATTCTATGAGCAAGGGGCATCAACATCATGATGGGGAAACCTACAGAGACAACCAAACCAAGTTGGTGGGAACTCATGAACTCTAGACCAACAGCTGTGGAGCTTGCATGGGACTGGACTAGGCCCTCTGCATAAGTGAGACAGTGGTGTAGCTTGGTCTGCTTGAGTAGCCTCTGGCTTTGGAATCAGGATCTATCCCTGGTGCATGAGCTGCCTTTTTTGGAGCCCATTACCCATGGTGGGACACCTTGATCAGTCTTGATGCAGGGGGTGGAGCTTGAACCTGCCTCAACTCAAAGTACCAGGCTTTGCTGACTCCCCATGGGAGGCCTTACCTTTTAGGAGAAGGGAATGGGGAGTGAGTTGGGAAAGGAAGGCTGCGGGGGGTGGGGGGGTGGGGGGAGCAGAAGGAGGGAAGAGGGAGGAATCTGTGGTTGGTATGTAAAATGAATAAAAAATTTCTTAATAAAAAAAACACTAGAGTATAGCATTATATTTAACTGAAAGAGGCTTCAGTCATATATGCATATATATATTGTATGTATATATATGTGTGTGTGTGTGTATGTGTGCATGTGTGTGTGTGTGTGTGTGTGTGTGTGTGTGTGTGCTAACTTTAGTTAAATAGACCATGTTATCATAGGGTTATAAGACTCGGATATAACATTCGGGCTCAGATTTCCTGATTCCAGAGGTCAAGTTGTTAATTTAAAAAACATTGTTTCTCATAACTGTTTTATAAGTGCAGAAAGAATAGCAGAAAATGCTAGAAGTGGGGAATCGTGAAGCCAAAGGTCCTCGGGACCAGGACAGTGATGTGCACAGGTGCACTCCTTAAGAGCTGGTGATTCCCCAAGCTAGAGAGAGAAGAGAGCTTGGTCCAAAGGGAAGGTGCAAGGCTGCCAACAGTAGAAGCAATTTTGAAAACTCTGTATCTGGGGAACAGAAGGAAAGGGCAGACTGGAAGGTAGGTGTGATCTAACCCCTGGGAAAGTGGAAAGGATGCCCTGGAGTCTGTAGTGAGGAAGATACCAGTGGTGTGCCCACCTTATCTTGCTCCCTACAGGCCCTGGACTTGAGCTTCCACAGTGGGGAAAAGAGGATGGGAATTCCCCAGGATCTTTTGTGCATTTGGAAGGGACTCATACTTTTTACTTACCTTTCTTAATGTTACATAAAGAAACAAATGTTCCCTAAGTAATACAAACAAGGATTGGGCTTCCACCTTTCAGCCAGCGCTGTGGGCTTCTTTTATTAAACTAAAATGCTCAGTGAGATCATCAGAAACTTCAGCTGTAGATACTCGAGGGAACTGTTATAACAATAACGGCGATCATCGACTGAGTTGCCACTATTTCTCACACTGTGATGGGTCCTTTCCAGCAACAACAACCATATTGTTACACCTCCTTTAAAGATGAGGAAAGGGATGCATCGGGGACATGAGAATTTCAACATTGTATAACTACTGAAGGCTGGAGCTGAAAGTCACCAATGAGAATTGGTGTGATCTGGTAAGAAGATGAGTGTGCTTCACAGCTGGACAGGGAAACACAAAAGTGTCTGGTTAGCGTGAAGCAGGCTGCTTTGAGGTTCTTTTAGGATAACTCTGAGAAAGCCTTGCAGTCTAAAAATTGCCCCGGCTTTGGATAACAAAATGCAGGGCCAGGTGTCATATGAAGTACTGATTGATAATTTATCAATACTTACTGAATTGAGACAATTCACACATAGTGAGTTCTGCTCAGTTTCCTTGGATAACACTTATTCCAATATCAAGTCACCGGACACTTAAATCAGAAACATTAGTTGGAAAATATTTGCATGACTTTGCTTAAAACTTGTACAAATGGGTTTGTAATAGATAGTAATATTCTATAGTTAACATCCTTAGGACAGGGACTCTCTTTATTCATACAATTTAGAAATAAGCATATATGTTATACTATATATATCCAATAACAATGGTAATGACTTACATCATGCCTGGAAGTTTACATTCACTGTTACATAAGCCTCCTCCTGCTGATAAGTTGCCAAAGGGTTGAGGAAACGAGACAAATACTACCTTCTTCCACCTGAGAAGAATTAAATAAACACAACTTCAAAAGAACTGTGGCAAAAGATAAGTGTCTTATTAGAGTCAAATGCTTTGAAGGCTTTTATAAGATAGAAAATAAAAAAAATATATACCATAGAGATTGGTTCTTTCATAATACTTATTTTCTTTTACAATTGGAAAATTTATTAAACACACAGTCCATCATCTTAATTGGTTTGAAAGCATGGCTGAGTACTGGAAGGAAGGAATTCCCTCAGGTGGGTGTAGATGATGTGTTCAACCTGAAAGCGTGTTTTCATGCTGGGTAGATAGAAAGATAACTTTGTTCCGGCAGACTTATCTCCAGAACTCTAGGAATGCTTCTGTGTTTTTTTTATACTCCTGCCTGTGTCTCACGAATGTCTAGTGAAAGAACATGGCTCTTCAGTACCACGTTTTGTGCACATGAGTGTAGCACCACTTTCAAAACACAGAGACAGAGAAATGCCACCAGGATTATCACTGAAAAACACGGTGGGTAAAAAGGAATAACCACAAGATAGTTCCCTCCAACATCAAAGAGATATCTGGACATGAAGACTAAAGGGCATTCCATAGCCATGGAGGTGTAATATGTGGCCGACTTATAAATTTTTAGGAAAATGCAGTTTTTGTTTAGAGAGACCACATGTATTACTTAATTTTTTTCTATGAGAATGAAATTACTCCTTAAGCAAAATTTTCTGATAAATACTGAATGATGCACTGACCTTTAACCTGTCAGGAAACCACACTGGATGAGAGCTAAAAGCTCCTCTTTATGTTCTAGTGTGTCCTCCTCCTCCTCCTCCTCCTCCTCCTCCTCCTCCTCCTCCTTCTTCTTCTTCTTCACTTCTTCTTCTTCCTATTCTTCCTCTTCTTCTTCTTCTTCTTCTCCTCCTCCTCTTCCTCCCCCTCCTTCTTTTTCTTCTTCTTTTCTTTTAGAAAAAAATTCCCAATATAAATATTTGAATAGTATTTTATATTTTAGTTCTTATTGTGTCTTTGTAGTTTGTCTAGTTTCAGTTGACATCTGTACATATAGAGAGCGAAAACTAATCTAACATGTACATGGGACAATGATCAGTCTTTCCATTTCCTGCAACACTCAAAATTTAAACCTTTAAAACTTAAATTCTCCATATAAGCATGCATTCCTTCAATTTTTCCTTTGCTTTTGTACACAACCTATAAAAATTCAGAGCTGGGCTGGGTGGTGTTGGCTCAAGCCTTTAATCCCAGCTCTTGGGAGGGAGAGTCAGGCAGATCTCTGTGAATTCGAGGCCAGCCTGGTCTACAGAGTGAGATCCAGGACAGGCATCAAAACTACACAAAGAAACCCTGTCTAGAAAAAAAAATGCAGAGCTAGAGAGATGGCACAGTAGTTAAGAGGGCTCTCTGCTTTTACAAAAAAAAAAATTAAGTGTGGCTTCCATCCTTGACACCAGGTGGATCACAACAACTAGAAGCTCCAGCTCCAGGGCAGCTAAACCCTTTTCTGTCTTCTGTAGGCACCTGGGCGCACCTGGACACACACACACACACACACACACACACACACACACACACACACAGAGAGAGAGAGAGAGAGAGAGAGAGAGAGAGAGAGAGAGAGAGAGAGAGACTTAAAGATACAGTCTTTAGAAAAGAAGAAATTCAAGCAATATATATGTAGTATGAAAAGAAAGAGTTCAGAGTTTGGTATACAAAACACCTCTTGGTATAGATACAGGGAGAAAAGCTGCTTTCCTACAATGAGTTAACTCAATTGGCTGCTTTAATCAATTAAAAGCACCATGTATAATTGCTCATCTTTCTTCTTTGCCCTTTAGCAAATGAGAGAAGGGAGAAGAAAGTTAATTTCACTGGTAAATATTTGTGCTTTGCCTAATTTCGAATTGGGCAAAATTCAATAGTTTTAACACATGGTAGAAATCCTGTTTATTTTTGTCCCAAGACCCTGTGATATTTTTTCTAGCATATGGTGGACAGAGACCTTTGTTTATGCATTTAGGTCATGTTGTTTTTATTTATGTGTTAGTAATTTTAAAAATACCAGGTCAAATTGTAAGCCAATTCATAATGCCTTTTTGCATAGCTGTGTGGGAGTCAAACCACAAATATTATCTATATTTATGTTGGGCAGACCCACCCTTTGGCTGTCTCCAGAGCCCTTTTACAAGGGCTGACACTCCTGGTAACAGTGGCGCCACGTCCATTTGGCATAGCTGTCTACACGGGATCTTTCCTTCTGTTGGCTTTCTTTGGCACAAATTGCTAAATGAAGTCATGCAAAAATGTGTGTTTAGTCATTAGGATGCCTGGAGCTTCTGTGATGAAGCCTTTGTATTTGACAGTATGTCCTAAGATTTCTAAAGGATCTAATCTCAATACATGATGTCTGGTTAGTATAGTAAACATGCCCCAAGCTTCATATACTTAAGAGTAATATACACAGCAATAGAGTTTATGAAGGCATCTCAGTTCCCCATCTGGCTGGCAAATTATCGTGCTCTTCAAACATCCCTTTAATTTGAATTTTGTACAGATTTAATGTCTTGAGGTAGTACTTGATACTCTTTGGATATATATATATTCTTGTTACTTTGCAAATATCTGTGCCCCTCTTGTATTACAGCAAGGAACTGATTTACCTACAGATTTGAGAAGTGAAAAAAGATCCAACATGCACACACACACACACACACACACACACACACACACACACACCATAAATATAATAAATTTATAAGGAAAAAGATTCAGGTATTTTTAAAATAGTTAAAATTCAGCCATGAAGACAATATAAGCATTACCCTTATTCTCAGATTTGCAAAGAAAATGAGGGAGAAATAAGATTATAATTTAATTGTAATAAAAATAAAATGAAATTGGCTTAATGTATAAGAAGAATTCCATAAAATCCAAAAGTTACTTAGCTTTCATAGTTAGGCAAAATTTGGTACAGTGGGTTGAAACATGACTAATAATTGCACTAGTGGAAATTTTAAAATATTTAAAGAATAGTTAATATTAACAATATTTATTGGATATTAGTATACCGCAGACAGTAAAATGTAATTATTCAAAATGATAGAAAACAAAATGATGTGAAATCATCATTTTAATTAGGATCATACTATCTCATTAAAAGCACAAGTAAGTAGAAAACCAAATAGCAATTCATGTGAACCAATTATGATAATAAATAAGCAGTTTTGACATTGTACACCGTGTGAAAACTGTGGTGACGGGTAACAGAAATAAGTGTAAGAATGAAGTGGAACTAAAAATGGACTTTGGTAGATTTCTGAATATGTACAAAGCACATCTCAAATGTTTTAAGATAGTTGTATAGATTAAGTGAACACAAAGGCATTTGTGTTGTGACATATTGGAAATTCAACAAATGGTTGTAAATCATAAACTTGTAAATTTGGGAGGAATTTAAATATTATTTAGCTCAAATGGAATGACATCTTTCCAAACTATGAATTTTTACAAGAGCACTTCTCAGTGACAGAGAGGCACATTAGATAAACTGTGTCTGAATTGTATAACACAATGTCAAGTTTAAAAATCACTGAGAAGCAACAATCACAATCAATTTGATTGTGCAAAGTATGCATTAAAATACTTCAGAAATTAATATTTTGAAACTCTATTGGTACATTAGTTTTATAATCTCACTAGACAATAATATAGCTCTGTGAAGCCATAAATTGTGTGAATGCAGAGTTTGAAGTCAGCAGAAACTGAAAGGGGTGGATATGGGAAGAGGAGTGGAGAGAGAGAATGAAAATAATCAAAATACACCATATATAAAATTAAAAATTAAAAGAAAGGCTTGAGGAGATTTGAAAAATGTTTTTCTTAGTCAGCGTTCTATTCCTGTGAAAAGACGCTATGACCAAGGCAACTCGTATAAAGTATTGAATCTGGGTCTTGCTTACAGCTTTAGAGGGTTAGTCCATAATCATTATGGTGAGAAGCACACAGGGATAGAGCTGGAACAGTAGCAGGCAGAGAGTGAGAGAGGGCCTGGTGTGGGCTTTTGAAACCTCAACACCCACTCCCAGTGACACACCTCCTCCAAAAGACCACATCTCCTAGTCCTTCTCAAACAGTTCCACAATGTGGGAACCAAACATTCAAATATATGAGCCCAAGGGACCATTCTCATTCAAACCACAGTATTTCTAATATATATTTCTAAAACAGTGATTTTCATACTCACATCTGTAGCTGGAGAATTTCTCTCCAGCTCCCACCAAGTCCCACCAGTCCCGGAGCCCACTTATAAAATAGACACATATACTCTTACATTATTTAAACTGCTTGGCCATTATCTCAGGCCTATCATTGTCTAGCTATTGCTCTTATATTTAGCCCATTTCTATTAATCTATACTTTGCCATGTGGCTCGTGGCTTATCGGTACCTTACATCTTCCTTGTCCTGGCAGTGGCTCCAGCCGTCTCCCCCTCTGCCTTCCTGTTCCCTCAATTCTCCTCTCTGTTAGTCCAACCTATACTTCCTGTCTGGCTACTGGCCAATCAGTGTTTATTTATACAGAGTGATATCTACAGCATACATCCTGAAATTTTCAACAAGTCTCTTGGACATTGTGGCTCTAAGTTTATTTGGGGAAGTCACATTGTAAAATTCAGCTTCAGTCAGTACAGATAATTTAAGATGCACCATTCTTGGTCAATTTTGCTTGATTGAACTTCTGTCCACATCAGGACCTGCAGCTCTACTCCCTCTAAAGTGTCTTTGTCCTGTTGTTGTTTGATTTGTTTGTTCCAGAGATTGAAATAGGGGAAAGAATATCAGAAGATCAGAACCTCTAAGGAGTGAAAACACAGACACATAATCTTCTTGGAAGCTTGGATTTACAATACAAAATGCATCCACTCCGTCTCTAAAGTAAAGCTAAAATATTGTACCTTTTTGGAGTATAATCACTGAGCAGGTTCAGGAGTCAGGTCCTTTTCATCCAGAATCATGATGTAAGTTCAGACTGGTGGTGTAAAAGATAAAGATAAATCAGAGTTCTCATAAAATTGAAAGAATCCTAGATGCTTTCATTTATGAAACTGACCAGCTGAGCTTGAGATGTATTATATTTATCTTCCCATGAATTAATCTTCAGATTCATTCAAGTGCATTTGGTTGACAAAAAGGCAGTGGCAAGGTGAAGCTAACTCCTTCTAATAACATATTATTTGCTGTTAGATCTCAAGACACTCACAGCAGTGCCGTTCTTTGTTAAGTGTAGGGGCAGAGTAGAACCATTTACACATATACTGTTCCTGGTTGAGAAATTAAAGTGGCCTTAAATTCTGTTTCTACCCATTCCCCCCACACACACATTGCTTTCCAAATATTAGGTGGGAAAGCAAAAAATAATAAAGGTTCTTTCAACATCTGATATCTATGTATGAATACATACTGAAAAACTTGATGTGATAGTTGGCAAAGATGAACATAAAGCCAATAACTGGAGAGATCAATAAATAATATGGTTGCAACCATTCCACAGAATACGTTTATTGTACCATATTGAATTAATAGGAATGGCTGTGGTATAAATGCAAAATTATTTATGAAACAATAGAAAATCTGCTCTTAAGTGGAGAAAAAGCATTGTGTGTGATTTCAGTGCAAAAAAGAACCAGATGTTAGGCATACTTAAAACACACACACACACACACACACACACACACACACACACACACACACACACGCCCATATGCAATTATCCATGAAATATTCAGTACTCACAAAAGCTTAGCGCTTACTAGCTGGGGCTTCTCCTCCCTATCACCTTCATGCTAATCTTCCATATGTCGACATTTTTTTGGAATCAGTGTATTTTACTAAAGTCGAGTGCAGAGAGCCAACTGAAGATTGGTTCCAGTTGAAATTTGCACAGAGTACTCAGATATGTCCTCAGACATAAATGACAGAGTGTGCTATCACTGCATATCAGAAATGCAGAGGCAAAAGTGATCTATCACTTGCTATCTGTTGAATCAGAAGCAGTCTGCCACTTCTAACAAAATTAATAATTGAGAAAGAATTGAGTAAGAAAGAAAATTTAAATAGTCCAGATTTTAACACTGAAGATGATAAATGATAGACATGAGATATTACAATGTAATTACCACTGATAAAATGATGTACCTTCATTGTATTTGTTATAAACTCAAACTCCTTATTTTTGATTCTGATATTCTATCCAGAATTATGTTTATATGTTAAGCTTAAAAAAAAAAAAACACTGACCAAGATCTAGGCAGCTCTACCAATCATTTATTCACTTCCTTTTTTATCTTTGCAATTGTCACAAGAGACCCCAGGTAGCAATCATTTTTAATATTTATTAGCTTTTTTCCCCTAGACTTTTGATACTGATTCTCTTTTCAAAATATTAGATCTGAAATATACTGAGTTTTACTAAGAAATACATAGACATTCTGTTATTCATTCAACAGTACTAACATTCTTTTGGTGTAGTGGTTTGTTTCTTTATAAATATTACATTCTTATGGACACCACCATGTGGCAGAGAGCTTATTTTTTTTTACTTGCAATAAAACAGAAATAATTTCTGTACTTAAACAGAAAGTTCAGTCATGAGATTTCAGTCTCCCTTTGCTTTATATTAAACTTGATATCAAGTATGCCCCATATCACTTATAGTCTATCTGGCAATAGGCAACAATCCAGATGCTCTTAGTTCCTTAGGTCATTTAGTTTCAAAACACAATGGAGGCCTTCTGCCTTGAACCTATCTAGAGGACCCTGTGGACACTAGGGCTGGACAGGGAAGAATAGAAATACTAATACTGCTGTTAATCAAGGGCATGAATACATAGGTCAGTCTCCGTGTTTATATTACAATATGATATATATATATATATATATATATATATATATATATATATATATATAAAAGAATAGTAATATAATATGTAATAATATATTATTATATATAATATAACTGATAGACAAGCTTTCCAAACATTTTATAATAAATAACATTGTCTCGTTATTCATGGCACATGTGTCAGCCATTTTTGTATCTGTGAGCCAATATTTAACAATAGAAAGACTGCTTGGCATCCATCATGTTTTTACATTAAAGATAAATTAGAAAAAGAATTGTACATGGATATACACACATACAAAAATAAACACTTACATAAATAGGCCTAACCATAGAAACTATATGCACATATGTATATATGTAACCTTAACATTAATTTACATATAGGGATATGCACAGCTGTAATAGTGGAGTTTAAACAGTTTCCATATAGATTTTCACCTGAAAATGGCTTATGAAAAATAATAATGACTTGTTAGAGCATGGCCTTTCCAATTCATTTTTTTATAATAAATAAAGCATTCTCATGACACATGTAGGAAGGAGTTATACCTAAAAGCTTCATGTAAGTCTTATACCATCCAAAAGCTAGTTTTAAATGGTCTGAAGAAACATATTCCTCATAAGATGATCTAAAAATGTCGTGGAAGAAGTGTACAGAGCATATAAATCAATGCACAGACGCCATGACTGCTGGTGACACACAGAGTGCTCCATAATCAGGACTGAGCGAAAAATCTCCTGCAGATAGCATTCTACCAGGATATGTGCCAAGTCATCAAAGATTGATTACTGGTCATGTCACAGAGGTGCTTTCCCTAATCAGTATAAAATTCTCACATGGGAACTTTTTCTTTAAGAAATGATTTCCCCCTCAAAACTCCATAAAGAATGTTTGTTTTCATTTTTGCTTATGGGAAGTTGGAAACAGAATTTCTCTATGTAGCCATGGTTGTCCTGGAACTTACTCTGTAGACTAGGCTGGCTTTGAACTCACAAAAACACACCTGCCTTTGCCTCCCAAATGCTGGGATTAAAGGCATGTGCCACCATCACCAGGCAGGAATGTTTTTAATAAAATAAATAAGTAAAAATTGTCTTGAGTTGGAATATATATATATATATATATATATATATATATATATATAATATATATACATATAAATTACTAACATTAAGGCTAAAAGTTTTAAATAAACACTTTACCCCTTCTCTCTTCTGTATCCCTTCCACTATGTCTTTCTTCCATACTTAGCCACATATTTCCTCTTTAAAACAATGCACAAGAAGGGATTTCTGTAGCTCTTTAAATCTGTGCACATTTGAAAGGACACTGGATAGTTCCAAGCTTGCACTGTTAGGGTTAAAACAAGTGACTGTCTGTGAAACAGAGACAGAAGCTGAAATTGGCATTTGAAATGACACAGAGAAGACTGCATGCTATGAGTGACTTTGGCTGATGGTGACAATTATGTGAGTGCAACGAAGTATGGAAAATTTTGGTCAGTAATTAAATTGGTGGCTGAAAGCTTTGAAAATGAGATACCAGCATGGTAGACATATGAAAGGATGGGAAGTCTAGGTAGATACAACTTACATGTCTGTTAGGCCTGAAGACACACTGGCTTTTCATGAGAGTTGGTTGCTAGATACAGGAGCCCAATTGACTAGCTTTATTTTATTTTATTTTTTATTTATTTATTTATTTATTTATTTATTTATTTATTTATTTATTTATTTATTTATGGTTTTTTGAGACAAGGTTTCTCTGTGTAGCTTTGATGCCTGTCCTGGATCTTGCTCTGTAGACCAGATCCTCCTGGCTCTGCCTTCCGAGTACTAGGATTAAAGGCATGTGCCATCACTGCCCAGCTCCAATTTTATTTTGAGAGAGCATGGAAGTCCTTCTGTGAGAGAAGATGAGAGCAGAACAAAGTTGTCACTCCAGGGGAGCCGAGGAAGTTATTGGAAGATGAGAATGTAACTGAAAATGCAAACCAGATCTGAAACCAGAACCCATCACAAGTACATCTACAACTTTGGCTATAGACATTTGAACAGTAGAAACATCTCTAATACAAGGAAACTGCAGGATTCAGGGTCTCAGATAATATTTTCCATGAATATGACTAGTGGCCCAGGCTTGAATCTGAGAAGATATTATTGTCCTGATTAATTCAGTATAGAAAGGAACATTACCACTTAATGGGATCTTTCAAGAGATCTGCATGGTATTAAGTATTTCATATATACTTTTTCTAATGCTCCCAAATTATCCTTGGATAATCATTATTAAATTCATTGTGCTGATAAAGGAGATAAATATCAAATAAAGGCTGGCTTAACTTTTTACATCCTGGAGGATCTAAGAATCAAGGCAGCATTGACACATCCATACAGTTCTGATAGGACTGAGGGTTTCCCACAGGAAGATAGTTAACAGTCTTGCAGCTGAACTCCTGGAAACAACATCATTTGTAAGTCTCATAAATATCTACCACAATTATGAAGATATGAAAAGATTTTTAACATTCAGTTACTGATAAACTATTACAATCCAGGAAGTATCTAGGCATTTGAAATATACTCATAAACTAGATAGATAAGGTCCACTCTAAATACCTTGTATGCTAATAATTAAATAGGAGTCTGTGGTAGCTTGAATGAGAACGACTCCCCCATAGACTGATTTATTTGAATGCCTGGTCCCCTGTTGGTGGAACTGCCTTGGGAAGGATTAGGAAACTGGCCGTGTTGGAGTGGGAGTGTCCTTTTAGGTGGATGGTGACAATTGTGGCTTTGAGGTTTCAAAAGCCCACACAAGACCCAGCCTTGCTCTCCATCTGCCTTCCACTTGGGGGGTCAGGATTTAAGCTCTCAGCTACTAATCAAGCACCATACCTGCCTGCCTAATGCCATGCTCCCTGCCATAATGGTCATGGACTCACCTTCTGAACTGTAAGCAAGCAAGCCCCCAAATCAAATCTTCTCTTCTGCAAGTCACCTTGGTCATGGTTTAGGTTGGCCCTTAAGCATGGTGTTTTCATGACAAGTGAACCCATGCTCAAGGGCCAACCTAAACTATGAGCCATGAGAATTTGGCTAAGAATATTAGAGAAAGTTCTTTTTCAAAGGGTTAAAACCATTCTCTCTGCTATGTGAACACAAAAGAAATTTATCTCTGTGTGATATGGACACTGGGGATGACAAAATGAAAGACTTGATGGTGAGGCTGAGCATCTGATACTGCTGTGTTAATGCCCCACCACACACACACACACACACACACACACACACACACACACACACACACACACACATATATGTATGAACTTGGAGCATATGAAATAATTGTGTGTTTCAAGCCGGGCGGTGGTGGCGCACGCCTTTAATCCCAGCACTTGGGAGGCAGAGGCAGGCGGATCTCTGTGAGTTCGAGGCCAGCCTGGTCTCCAAAGTGAGTTCCAGGAAAGGCGCAAAGCTACACAGAGAAACCCTGTCTCGAAAAACCAAAAAAAAAAAAAAAAGTATGTACCAATGCACAATGGAATACTACTCAGCAGAGAAAAACAATGACATCATACGGTTTGCAGACAAATGGATGGATCTAGAAAAAATCATCCTGAGTGAGGTGACCCAGACTCAGAAAGACAAATATGGTATGTACCCACTCATAGGAAGATACTAGATGTGGAACAAGGATGACTGAACTGCTACCCACATCACCAGTGAGGCTACCTGGAAAACGGGACCCCAAAAAAAGACATGGAGAAATGGATGAGATCTACATGAACAGCCTGGTCATGAGTGGGAACAATGAAGAGCGACGGTCGAGGGAAAGAGAGTGGGAGATCCTAGCTGGATCAAGAAAAGAGAGGGAGAACAACGAATAGGAGACCATGGTAAAGGAAGTCCACATGAGAAGGGGAGGAAGCAGAGAGCTAGGGAGGCCCACGGAGATCCACAAAGATACCGCCAGAAAAGACTGCTGGCAATGGACGAGAGACGGCAGGAACTGACCTACTCCGGTGATGGGATGGCCAGACACCCTGTTAGTTGTGCCATAAACCCCATCCAAGGAAAGTCTGAGGAATCTGGATGCAGACATCCACGGCTGGGCCCCTGGTGGAGCACTGGGAGTCTAATTAGTGAGAAAGAAGAGGGTTTATATGAGCGAGAATTGTTGAAGCCAGGGTTGGATAAAGCACAGGGACAAATAGCCAAACGAATGGAAGCACAGGATCTATGAACCAAAGGCTGAGGGGCCCCAACTGCATCAGGCCCCTGAACGGGTGAGACAGTCATTTGGCTTGATCTGTTTGGGAGGCAGCCGTGTGTTGGTGCCGGGTCCTGGGCTTGTTGCATGAGTTGGCTGTTTGAATCCTGGGACATATGCAGGGACACTTGGCTCGGTCCGGGAGGGGGGGACTGGTCCTGGCTGGACTGAGTCTACCAGGTCTATCCCGGTCCTCGGGGGAGACCTTGATCTGGAGGAGGTGGGAATGGGGGTGGGATGGGGGAGGGGGAGGGGGCGAGAGTGGGAGAACAGGGGAATCTGTGGCTATTATGTTGAACTAAATGATGTTGTAAAATAAATTTACTTAATAAAAAAAAAAAAGGAAAAAAAAAAAAATAAAAAAATAATTGTGTGTTTCTTTCAAGTATAAAATGGCGTAAGTTGGTGTTTTCTGCAAATTATGATTCAAGGTTGCCAAACTGAAATGTGGTCCAAGAACTGAACTAAAACATTTATCTATAGGCAAACTTTGGGAAATAAGATTGATCTTTGGGCTGGGCAGTGGTGGCACATGCCTTTAATCCCAGCACTTGGGAGGCAGAGCCAGGCAGATCTCCATGAGTTTGAGGCCAGCCTGGTCTACAGAGTAAGATCCAGGATAGGCACCAAAGCTACACAGAGAAACTCTGCTTGGAAAAAAAAAAAAACGAAAAAAAAAAAAAAAAATTATCTTTGGGGAGACAGTGGCAAAAGCCAATGTATGGGTAGGCACAGGCAAGGAAAACTGGAGAATGAGTCTATTTTGTAACAGGTAAAGATGAGAAGATAGAAGAATAAGGATCAATGACAAAACCTAACAGGGACATGGAGACTGTCTACTCAAAGCCAAACAAAGCCATGATGTTGATAAACACCTGCAGTCCCTATACTAGGGATGTGGAGCAGGAAGATCACTAGTAGGGGGCCAGCCTGAACTACAAAACAAGTGTTGTTACAAGATAAAGAAAGGAAGGAAGGGAGGAAGGGAGGGAGGGAGGGAGGAGGAGGAAGGAAGGAAGGAGGAAGGAAGGAAGGAAGGAAGGAAGGGAGAGACAGAGAGAGAAAGAAAAAAAGAAAGACAGAAAGAGAGAGAAAGAAAGAAAGAAAGAAAGAAAGAAAGAAAGAAAGAAAGGAAGGAAGGAAGGAAGGAAGGAAGGAAGGAAGGAAGGAAGGAAGAAAGAAAGGAAAGAAAGAAGGAAGAAAGAAGGAAGAAAGAAGGAAGGAAGAAGAAGAAAGAAAGAAAGGAAGAAAGAAAGAAAATGGAAAGGAAGAAAATTTGTGAAAGGGAGACAATTCTGGAAGCAGATATAGTACTCAATATTGAATGTGTCACTGTTAGTGTTAAAGATCAGGCTATGGAGCATCCTGCCACAGTTAAGTTACTGGCTTCCATGATTATATTACAATGGGTTCACCTTTCAGTTATTATGGTATTTATATCCTTTGGTCCAGTTTTGGACTCCAGAGAAGTAAACACTAAGTAGCAGCGAATGATGGGATAAAACTGATCTATTGTGGGATATTGAACAGTTTAAAGCCCAGTTACAAAAGAGAACATTTTAGGACCACTCTCTATCATTGTTAACTATTAATCAAAATAGTACTATTTTTTTCTTCTCACTGTTAATTTTTAAAAATATTAAGTTTTAAAAATATAGGAGAGCAAATTCTTTCTTTAAATAATTTTTTTAAAAAAATCAGGCAATGGTGATGCACCATTTTTTTTTTTTAACATTCAAAACTTTTTTTTAATAACAGTAAGATCCAAGGTTAGTTTCTGTAGCCACGGCTAGCCCTTCTGCCTCTGGCACGTTCGAACTTCCGGCCCTTGGAGCAGACATAGGGTTTGGTATGGGTGTGTGGGGTTCCTGGGGCCTTGCCAAAATGCCGGTATACCTCTCGGCCCTTCTGAGGACCAGACAGGAGCACAGTGCCACGGCCCTTGGGAGACTCCAGGGCCAGCTGGTCGAAGATGAGGATCTTACCCCCAGCCTTGAGGATGCGACTTCGGGCGTGGCTGCTCACCCGCAGTGCACACACCTTCAGTTTAGGCACTTCGAGAATCCGCACATCATCTGTGACCGTCCCCACAACCATGGCTGTCTTGTTCTCTCGGCCATTGGGAGACAGAAGCAGGTGGATCTCTGTGAGTTCAAGGCCAGCTTAGTCTACATAGCTAATCCCAGGACAAGCCAGGGCTACTCAAATAAACCTTGTCTTGAAAAAAAAAGAAAGATAAAGAAAATAACAATACTGTAATTAGTGTGCACATTTAAAAATTAAAGCATATTTTTAATTGAGAAAGCTTAAAAATGAAGACTGTGAGAATGATGGTTAACATCAACAGTCATCACAATTAAACATATTTTATATTTTTAAAACATTAAATACTTCTATTTAACAAGCATCACAGTTTTATGTAGAAAGAATATAAAATTAAAACGATAGCTCATTGTTAAGTTTCAGTGTAAGGATGCCAGACGTAATTGAATAACATTAACTCACACGAAATAGGACCCAGTGGTGACATCCTGATTACCATTCTCAATTAACACAGCTACGTTTTTTAATGTCTATGTTTAATGTCAAAGCATTACGAGGCTTCCAAGATAAGAAATCTATTAGTGTTTCAAAAAAATATGTCCCAAACCAGAGAGACTAGAAACAGAACGAAACCATATGTCATTTACACTCAGGTGATAATTCCAACAGTATGAATTAATCAGGTTCCTCAAGGGAGGGCTATAATTTTAAAACTAGTGTAGGAACTCGGAACTGAACAGGAGGCTGAATCAGCTTAAGACAAAACAAGAAATCTGAAAGGATTACACACAAGGGGGAGAACATTCCCCTAATCCTCACTGCCAAGTGCTCTATTCAAATTAAAGGCTGACCTATGTGCATTTCTTGCTGAGCACGGGTGACCTTCACAAGGCCTGGAAGAAATATATTCTTAACACACCATTCGTGATGAACAAGCAAGAGTGTTCAGAGTAAAGCAAAACTCAAAATTCAAGCATGACATTGGGAAAAACACTCAAACAACACAGTATGAATCTGGGATCTAGTCCTGCCAATGATGCAAGCCCTTTGTGTGATTATGAGCAAATTATCTGATACTCAATTATTAGTTCTATAACTTCCTATTATTGAATTTACAAACCCGTCCCAACACTTCGTTCTGTCACTAAAACTCAGGCTTAGCTTAAAAATAAAAATGAGTGCATAAAATATCCTACAAGTTAAGACAAAGAAAAAGAAATATGGAAAATGGCCAAAAATTAGTAACGGTAGATGACTTGAAAGATTGTGTTTGTTTTTAAGATTGGAACCATCTGAATAAAATTAGGTGGAAATAATCCCTTAGGGTTTGAATGTATTTAAATAGAAACAACCCATCTAAAATACAAAGAAGACATCTTTGAAGAAAATAAAAGCAAAATGTTCAAATGGAAGAGATTAATATTTAGAAGTAGTTTCTTCGTGCACAAGTCAAGAATCGTGGGCTGCTGCACATTTTCTCCAGGCAGCCACCTGGCTAAGTGGGTTTAATGATAAATAAAGAAACTGTTTCTTGTGACAGGGAAATAGGCTCAGAATTTCGTCTACAAATGTGATTCTGAATATTTAATAAAAGTGCAAAAAAAGATATTCAAGTAATAAGTGAATAATAGGTTGATTTTTTTTCTTGAATTTTAACCCCCATAAAATAAAAATAGTTGTATTTTTGTGCCAGATTTATTTGCAAAATTAGCTAAAGCAGTTGAATATTAATTTGAAATAACAAGAAATTATAGCCATAAAATAAACATAGCAGACTTCCTCACGTCATTTGACAAATCTATAAGTTACACACTGTCTAAAGTAAATATACAAGCACCTTGAGTTCAGATGCTCAATACATCTCTAAAGACTTTTTTTGTTTTGTTCTGATTTTTTTCCTTTTTTTTCTTTTCCAGCAGGGGATTTGTGAAAGCAGAATATTGGGTGAAGAGATCAGGCGTTATTTTTGTACTAATTTTAAGCACAAAATTAAGTTGCTTTTCCAAAGGAATATAAAATTGTAAAAACCTGTTAGTTAAAGTCACTACATCTTATCAGTCATCAGCATATTGATGACTATAGACTCTGTCATCTTAAGAAAAGGTCACCTTAAAATATGTTTTACTTATCATCACCAGCAAGAGTCAAATTATTTCCATATGTTTACTAATTAATTTTCTTTTATGTGAAGCATTTATGATGGCATTTTACCACATCTTAGGTGATTATTGCCTTGTAGTTTTAGAAATATTACCCTATTTAAAATTGTGTAGACTTGCCTCTGAGTTGACATTATAGTTAAATTTTAATATATAAGCAATAGTTAATAAATAGTGTATTTTTTTACTTCAGATCAGTTTATAAGATACAATATTTAATTATAAAGCATGTTTTGCTATTAATTTTACCTATACTAGTTTAAGAAGTATAGTATGATATGCCAGTATACGTTAACATTGGTCCATGATCAAGTTGGGGTACTTAGCATATTTATCACCAACATTTTATAATGTTTATAATGTCTATAATGTCATTACCATGTAATAATTTACATATTTATGAAGTAGAGTATAATATTTCAATTCACGTATGCCTTACATACTGATGAAATCAACACAATTAGCAATTCAGCCTTCTTATCTTTTTATTTTTTGGAGCTTTTGAGTTCTATTTTTCTATTCATGAATTTATAATTGAACATTGTAAACTATGGAATATTAGCTCTGTGCTGTATTATTCCAGGCTTCTCTAAACGATCCCCATCATGCACTCTAACTCACATTTTAATATATTTGCATATGGGAACTAATGTAATATTTTTCTTTCTATGTCCCACTTACTTCACATTCAATAATGTTCTCCAATTTCATTCATTTTGTTGCAAGTGACAGGATATCATTCTTTTATGACTGAATAATGTGACTGAATTTTGGTTGTTCATTCTTTGAGGGACATCTATTCTGATTTTGTATCTTTTTTTTTTTTTTTTTTTTTTTTTTTTTTTTCGAAATTTCTTGTGTAGCTTTGGTTTCTGGAGCTCATTGTAGCCAGGCTGCTCGAACTCACAGAGATCGCCTCTGCTATCTGATTAAACGTGATTTTGTATCTTAAGTGATCTGAATGGTACTACAATGAATGCAGATATTCCTTCAATAGGCTTTTATCGTATAATATGCTTTGGATATAGACCCAGAAAAATGATAACTGAATGACATAGCATAGCTTTGAGGAGACCTTATACAGTTCTCCATATTTTCTGCACTAATTTACATTCCGACCTATGGTGTATAATAGTTCCCTTTTCTCTTAAAAGGGTATAATAATAGTGGAATAAGATACAGTGATAAAGTGGGAAATAGTGAAGTAATGAAATGCAAGAAATTTTTTAAAAGTCAGAGGGGACCACCTGCAGGAAGACTGGGGTTGAGGGCAAGAGGCATGGAAGAAGATAGTGTGTTTGGGGAACTTTAACATGTACATGAAAATGCGATCATGAAACTCACTACTTCGTTTGCTAATCCAAAATTTTAATAAAAATGAAAAAAAAGTTTCTTTTTCTGAATATACATTAACAGTGTCTGCTGTCTTTCTGTTCTTTTGATATTAGCCATTCTACCAAACAGGATGGTAATTTCTAATGATTTTAACTAGCATTTCTAAGAGCCTGTTAACTTGAACATTTCTTCATAAATGACTTACTTGGTCATCTGAATTTCTTCTTTGGAGAAGTCTATCTGTATCCTTTGCTTATGTTTACATGGTGGATATAAGTCCTTTTGAAGACGTGCGTTTATACTTGTTCTGTCTTTGGTTGTTATTGGTGGTTGGCCTCTCTGGATAGAAGCTTCTCTGTTTGATGAACTCACATTTGGTTTCTATGCTTAGGGGGATCTGTGGCCTCCACCAATGCTTTGAAGTGTTTCTTCTAGTAGTTACACAGTCCCAAGTTGTAAGTTTAAGTCTACAACCCACTTGAGATTATTTTTATAGCTAAAAGGAAAAAAAAAAGTCAACTTTCCACCTTCTATACATGAATATCCAATTTTCCGGAACCATTTATTTGAAGAGCCTACCTTTTCTCCGGTGTATGTGTCGGGTGCCTTTCCAAGGAGTCGTTTGACTTACAGAGACGTAAGGCAGCACGTCTCTTCTGTTTCCTTGGTCTCTGTGTTGTTCATGTGTGTCCCATGACATTTAGATTATTATAGCTTTGTGGTATGTTTTGCATCGCCTCCCACCTTCTTTTTTTACTTAAGATTAAGGTATCATTTTGCTTCCGTGTGAACACTCAGGCTTTTTCCTAGTTCTCTGAGGAATACCACTGGTAGTTTGATGAGATTTAACTGAATCTGTAAATCACTTGGGTCATGTAGTCATTTTAAGAATATTAGCTATTCCAATCCATGACTATGACAGATATTTTCATTTTTGTCTATTTTAAGTTCTTTTTTTCACAAGTTTATAATTTTTATTAAGGAATTTGTTTATTAATTTTACATACCAATCACAGATTCCCCTTCTCCTACCTCCTCCTGACCCTCCTGCCTCCCTGCCCCCAGCCCCCTCCCCAACCTACCCTCCATTCCCTCCAACACAGGCAAGGAGTCCACAGAGCCTGGTACATTCAGTAGAGGCAGTTCCAATCCCCTGCCGCTGCATTAAGGCTGTGCAAGGTAGTAGGCTCCAAAAAGCCAGTTCATGCATCACAGATAAATCCTGATCCTACTGCCGGAGGGGGCTTAAGCAGATCAAGTTTCACAACTGTCTCACTTATGCAGAGGGCCTAGTCCAGTCGCATGGAAGCTCCACAGCTGTTGGTCATAATTTTTATCATAGAGATCTTTCATATGTGTGTGTGTGTGTGTGTGTGTGTGTGTGTGTGTGTGTGTGTTTACCTTTTCAAATAAGGTATGGAATGAGATTAATTTCATAATTTCTTTTCAGTAATCTCTTATTGATATAAAAATATCACTGTTTTTTTAGTTTATTTTCTACAATAAATTTATCATTTTCAATCTAGGTTACAACCACCCTTTAGTAGGCTGTCTAAATTCTCCCATAGTGATTATTTTACTTCCTCCCTTGCTGTTTGTGCATTTTTTCATTTCGTTTTTAGCCTAATTTCTCTTGCTAATAAATTCAGTACTGCTCTAAGAGGAATGAGTGGACATCCTTCTCTGGTTTCAGATCCTTCAATAAAAAGTTCCAAAAGCTCACTGTGTAATAGATAAATGTAATTCAATAGTCAATTTAGTCATGTTCTGGTACTGCAAGATAAACACTATGAATTTATAACAGGTAGAATGTGTTATCTAAATATTATGGTCAAAAATGTCTTGATGATAGTTAAATCAGTATCAAAAACAAAATGGCACTGGTGGAACTATCTAGAGTATTCACATTAAGATGTAGTGGTAATTCTCACAACAATAATAGATAAGGTCTCCAAGTACTTCCTTATGGTACTAAGTAATTTTATAACAAAAAAACCCAAGTCCTCACTCTCAAGAATCATTTGGTAATGAGTTTCCCCATGGGCATCTTGGAAATGTATAAATCATGATGTATGTTTGTGGCATAAGGTAACATCCATTATACCTTAGAATGCTAATTCTTGAAATATTCTTATGTACTACATTTGTATTATTTTGTATTTTTAGAAGGAGAATCCATAAAAAAAAATTTCCTGAGTTAAAACTCTAATTCAGTATTTGTTTCCTAAAGGACTTCTCAACACATTTTACAAACATGTATTGTCGTTCTCCAAGAAGACAATGTTCCATTAGTGTTCCCTGTGCATATTTGTCTGCACATATTTGTTTTCTATGAGACCAAGGATTGGTGGAGTTTACATGAGTGTCCTATATGGAAAGAGCAACGAGGAAATCAGATTCCTAAAGCAAGCTACAAAAACCACACTCTTCTTGGTGCCTTTGGTCCCTCCGCCATGGAGAACCCACTACCTCCCCTCTCCAAAGTCCTATGCATCTTAGTGGAACTTCTTTACATCAGTCATATATGAAAGCCTCTTGGTATATTCTGAGAAAGATATCTTCTGAATCTCAAATGGCTGAGAAACACTTAAGGAAATGTTGAACATCCTTAACCATCAGGGAATTGCAAATCAAAATGACTCTGAGATTCCATCTAACACCCATCAGAATGGCTAAGATCAAAAGCAGTCATGGCAGCTAATGCTGGAGAGGATGTGGAGCAAAGGGAACACTCCTTCACTGCTGGAGGGAGTGCAAACTTGCAGCCACTTGGGAAAGCAAAATGGCAGTTGCTCAGAAAATTGGGAATCAATCTTCCTCAAGAACCAGATGTGGCACTCTTGGGCATATACCCAAAGGATGCTCAATCATACCACAAGGCCACTTGCTCAACTATGTTCATAGCACCTTTATTCATAATAGCCAGAACCTGGAAACAACCTAGATGCCACTCAACTGAGGAAATGGATAAAGAAAATGTGGTACATTTACACAGTGGAGTATTACTTGGCTATTAAAAACAATGACATGATGAAATTCATGGGCAAATAGATGGAACTAGAAAAAATTATTCTGAGTGTGGTGTGATGGTATTGTGTTCCCCGAAATATTGTGCACGCTAATAAACTTATCTGGGGTCACAGAACAGAGCAGCCACAATATTAAACATGGAGAATAGGCAGTGGTAGCACACGCCTTTAATCCTAGCATTCCAGAGGCAGAAATCCTCTGGATCTCTGTGAGTTCAAGGCCACTTTGGAAACTGCCAGGCATGGTGACACATGCCCTTAATCCCAAGAAGTGAGCCTTTAATCCCAGGGAGTGATGGCAGAAAACAGAAAGATACATAAGGCATGAAGACCAGAAACTAGCAGCTTTTGGCTGGTTAAGCATTCAGGCTTTGAGCAGCACAGTTCAGCTGAGATCCATTTTGGATAAGGACTCAGAGGCTTCTAGTCTGAGGAAACAGGATCAGCTGAGGAATTGGAAAGGTAAGGTGGCTGTGGCTTGTTCTGCTTTTCTGATCTTCCAGCATTCACCCCACTACCTGGCTTCAGATTTGTTTTAATTAATAAGACTTTTAAGATTGTGCTACAGTGTGGTAACCCAGACCTGGAAAGACATACACAGTATGTACTCATGTATAAGTGGATATTAGCTGTAAAATAAAGGATAACCATGCTGCATTCCACAGACCCAGACTAGGCTAGGTAACAAGGAAAACTCAAGGAGGACGCTTGGATCTCCCTGGGAAGGGGAAATAGAAGAGATTTTGTTAGTGGACAGGAGGCAGGTGGGGATGTGAGCATGAGGAGTTAAGTGGGCGTGGGTGTAGGGGGAGATTACTGAAAGAAACAACTGTAAAGTGAATGTATTTCAGGGCCAGGTAGAAACCCGGTGCGAGAGAAATTCCCAGGAATCTACAAAGATGATCCCAGTTAAGTCTTCTAGCATTAGGGGATACAGAGTCTGAATTGGCTGTCTCCTACGACCAGGCAAGACTTCCAGTGGAGGGACTGGGACACCAACCCAGCCACATAACCTTCGACCTGCCTGTCTGTCCTGCCAAAGGGAGGTGTTGGGATTGGTGCCTAACTCAATTGTCATCAGAGAGGCTTCATCCAGCAACTGACGGAAACAGATGCAGAGACCCACAGCCAAATATTAGGCCGAGCTCAAGGAATCGTACTGGAGAGAGGGAGGAAGGATTTATAGGAGCCAGAGAAGTCAAGAACATCATAAGATAACCCATGTAATCAACTAACTTGGGCTGATAGGAGCTCACAGCGACTAAACCCGCAGCCAGGGAGCCGGCATGGGACTGACATTAGCCTCTGCATTTTTTGACAGTTGCGTAGCTTGGTCTTCTTGTGGGACTTCCTAACAGTGGGAACAGAGCCTGTCTCTGACTCTGTGACTCCTTTACTGGCTTTTGGGACCCTATTCCTCATTCTGGTTTGCCTTGCCCAACCTTAATACAAGGGAAGGTGCTTAGTCTTATTGCAAGTCAATATGGCATGTTTTGTTGATGTGCATGGGAGGCCTGCCCTTTTCTGAATAGAAACAGAGGAGAAGTGGACTGGGGAGAGGGGGACAGTGGGGAAGTGGGGGAAGAGATTGGGAGGAGAGGAGGGAGGGGAAACTGCTGTTGAGATTTAAAATAAAGAAAGAAATACTAATAATAAAAAGATACCTTCTCCTAGAAGAAAAAAGCCAGAAGTGAAATTGTGTTGAGGAAAGGGAAATAAAGATAATGTTTTGGAAGACAATACCGCCCCCCCCCCTTGTTTTTGTTGGTATGGTTGGTGGTGTTTGTTTGTTTGTTTGTTTGCTTGTTTGTTTTAGCAAGGTCTCACTTTTCAGTGGGTCTGGCCTAACCCTTCCAAAATATCCTAGAGGATCTTCCAATTCATAACAATGTTTCTGCCTCCACCTCCTCATAGCTGAGATCTAAGCATGAGCCTTCAGGCCCAGCTAGGACTATACTTTATTTGTTAATTGAAATAGATTTTTTTTTCACACAATGTATTCTGATTACAGTTTCCCCTCGCCCAACTCCTCCCAGATCCTACCCACCTCCCCTCCTATCAAAAGCCACACACTTGTTTCTATCTTTCACTAGAAAACAAGCATTTAGGAGGAATCTTTTTTTTTTTTTTTTTAAAGGAAAACATCTTCAAAGTACCGGATTTTTCCTGGTTCTATGGATAAAGAGATTAAATGTGCCGTGGAGGAGAATGCTGAGTAAGTCATCATAGCACCACAGGGGGAATTCTAAATTATTATGTGTGTTGCTCCCCGAGCTTCAAGAAAGAGCTCCTAAGAGGTATCAGACGGGTACTAATGGCACAGGGGTTTTTAGCTGAATCTTGAAAATTGAAACGCTATTAATAAAATTCAGTAGGCATTGGCGTACATTCTAAGATGGGTAGAGAACAGGATAAAGTGGAAGAGAAACTGGCATGAAGAATGATCCCAAAGGGGAGTTTTACCTGATTTAAACACATTCAGTGTCAACAAGTATCAAAACAGGAAATTAAAGGGGCTGAGAAAGCATGTGGCCTCTTCAGCAAAGCAAATGACTGAGTAGGTTGGTAGCCAGGTGGGACCTAAAGCAAGGAAGAAAGCAGGTGTCAGCACAAACCACTGCTTACGCCAAGGCCGACACCCAGACACTGGGCCTTCCATAGCTTCACTCCGCATTACTGGGCAGCTAAACCACAAACCATTTTCCTGATGCATAATTATTCTAAGATGGCCTTTATTGTTATAAACCATCCCCGGAATGAATATTGAATTTCCTGTTTTGATACTTGTTGACATTGAATGTGTTTAAATCAGATAAAACTCCCTTTGTGGGATCATTATTCATGACAGTTTCTCTTCCACTTTTCCTCATTTTTTTTTAATTTGAAATCTTTGCGGTTTTCCTTTGAAATGTAAAGGATAATGCGGCTTACTTTTCTATTCAGTATATTGCAGCAAATCTACATCACTTGTGTTTTATTCTTCTAGCAAACCCTAAGCTCATAAGACTTTGGAGACTAAGTCATCCGATTACATACATGTTTGCCACACCTCCTCCATAGGTACCCCAGAGATGTTTCCAGAAAAAGATCATCGTTGCCTGAGACACTGATAATGTTTGGCTTCTAAGCATTTGGGATGTGTTGTGTTGTTAAGGTAGGCAAACTCCTTTCTACTCTTGCACTCTCCATTCCCACACTCCTCATAAGGAGAGACATCGGAGAAAAGGACACAAGGCATGTGAGGTTGTTGAGGTCATCCAGCAGAACAAGTGCGTGTACTCTCTCCCCACTGCCTTTGTGCCACTCAAAGTCACTCTCACAACTTACTTTCCCCAGGTTGAGCTCTTCAGAGATGCATTGCCAATGTGTCTGCTGCTCCATCTCACTACCTTTTTTTTTTTTTTTTTTTTTGCTATTTAATTTAATCCCCTTGGCTTGCAAAATCATCAGCTCTAAATAATTCCTGCATTTACATGTCTAGCCATCATCTGTCTATATTTTCCACCTAAATACACAAAATTCTTAATGGACTACTGCAGGAACCATGTAACAACTGAAATGGCACATTTTTTTGTTTTCAAGATATTAGCCGTATTTACTGCAAACGTGTGTAACTCCCTGTGTTTAAAAGAACCAATTTGATTTTTCCACAATAAAATTGAGTTTAAAAAAATCCCTTGAAGCATTAGGCTTACAGAAATTATGTTCTGTCAAAATATTTTATAATGACAGCATGAAATATTGCCCCGAGGAAAAGTATAGCTAAAAGTTGACTGAGAAATAATAACTTGGTGCAACACCACATTAGAATAATGTTTTATTTCCTGCAGATAATATTTTATGGTGAGACTTTTGAAAGAGAACCCGTATTCTCCCACAAAGTAGAATATTTAAATGAGAAAGTTAAGGATTCATGATGCATTACTAAATTACGAATTTGACTGCCACCTCCATACATTGCTACTCATAAAAGCCCTCTCTCCACTTTGGACTAAATGAAGTGGTTAATAATTTGGGCAAGTTCCTAGCTTCTGAAAATAGCCTGCAGTCAAAGGATGACATTAGTGATAAATATAATCTACAACTGACAATTTACATACAGTGCTGGTGCATACGGGAGCACAGGATAATTAGCAAGCACCCCTGGCGACTCTCTGTGTCCTCCCCTCCATCTGTTGATTCATTTTGGGTTTCAGACAGCTACAAGAGTGTTCTTCTTTTCAGAATGCTTTAAGTACCATGAAATTTAATCTTAAATATGTATATTCATATACATTATACATTATAGGAATCTATAAAACTAATAGCTTATAGCTGAAGAATTCTTCTGCATCTACCATTGGTTAAGCAAAAATATGTAGATATTTGAAGGACATTTCCAGGCTTCATATCTTTCTATCTTTAAATCAGGTACAAACAAACCTGAACTTTGTAAGTGCAATGCCACATAAAAGCTGGCATGGAGTAGATAAAATTTACCCCTTCTAGGGAAAGAAATTCATGGGCTGTCTCTTTCTGGAATATGAAGACAATTATTAATAATATCTGCAGTATTATGATCTTAGAAAGCAGACATGCTTTAGAGATTGGCTGGAAATAGAGTTCTGTTGGTAGAGTACTTGTCTGCCATACACAAAGCAGCATTACATGAACAGACTGTGCTGGAATATGTCTATAATCCCAGTGTTCAGAAGTGAAGATAGAAGGATCAGAAGTCCAAGACGATCCTCAGCTCCATAGAAAATTCAGCTTGGCTAGATACTCCATCTCAAAAAAGCCAATAAGCAAATGAGGAAGAATATATGATCAACACACTTTATAATAGCCATTAAATGTGGACATTATAAATAAGCAATCTAGATTAAAGTCCATGGTCTGGTGTTTATTATCCATATAACATAGGGATGTTTCCTTGCTTCTCTTTGTCTTTTTTCTGTTTATCTCACTTTCTGCATTGGCACATGAGCATCTCTAGGCTTGACATCAGGATTAAATGAACTCATATTCTAAACACGGTCACAGTGTCTATCACAGAGTGAATTGTATTTGTTTGTTAAATAAATAACAGGTAATACATATGCAAGGCTTATCTCATCTTAACTCAGTTCAGACATTATGGTGAAAGATTGCCAAGCTATGTTTGTGCTAATTAATAATAAAATCTTAATTGCTCTCATTTTATTTATTCAAAATAGTCTTATTAAATATTAATATTAGGACATAATTCAATGAGCATCTACCCACAATTTTATTACAAATAAACATTCAGTTTTCATTGAAAAGAAAAATATGCATTTCAACACTGACCACTGGTTTGAGGAGCATTACAAATGAGTCATGGCAATTAATATAATAATGAGCTGTGTTTATTAGTCAATGCACCAGAAATATTTTTGAAAAGCTACAAATGCTATGAAACTATATGTGAATACTTCTAATTGGACAAGAGACCAGGAGTGAAACCCTGGAGATATAGATTAGGTAATTAGTCACAGTGTGCTCTTTGCTAGTCCCAAAAGAAATCAGCTAGATGTAAAGCAACAGTGAGCAGACAGAAGAAAAAACACGAAAGCAAATGGAGAGCTACTTATTTCAACATTTACCATTGCCTTTAAAACATGGTTTCAGTACATATATATTTTATCTATTTCTATGTCTACCTGTCACTAATTTGAGAGGAGAGAGAATGAGAGAGAGACAGACAGACAGACAGACAGAGAAAATGTATCTCCTGCATCTTGATCTGATTTTATTGAATTTTAGGTTGAAATATTTTGTCCCATAGCTATAATTAGTGGCACAATGTAAAGAGATGTGGACAAAATGTTACTTAATTTTCCTCTATTTTAAAAATAAATTTTAAAATTTTCTAAAAATTTACGTAGCTAAAACTTGTTTTCTGTTTTAAAGATATTAATGACACTAATATTTTCTAATATTCCAATCATTTTAATATTCTAAAATTAGAAAATCTAATTAAACTGGTGCTATACAGATATACTTTAAATAAATGTAAATAAAACACAAATGAAAAGTTGTAACCGTGGCTAAGACCTAGATGTTCTGTTTATGTGATACATGTACTTCACAGTAATTCGGATAATTGAGTATTATGATTTGAATGTTCTTCTGCAAAACAATGTGTTGGGAATTTAATCATCAAGGTAATAGCTTGAGGAGGTGAGATAGCACAAGACACTTGAGGCTATGGGAACAGAGGGACCAGACTAATGCTACTAAGAGTGGGTTTGTTACTAAAGGAGCATCTATCCCTTTCTTTTCTTTCTGCGTGTGTGTCTCTATCTCTTTCTCTCTTGTTGTCTCTCTGTCACTCTGTCTCTTTTTCTCTCTTTGTTTCTGTCCCTGTCTCTCTCTTTCTCACTGTCTCTCTGTACACACACACATACACACACACACACACACACACACACACACACACACACACAACTTTCGTATACTTTCCACCATATGATGCAGCAATCAGACTACTGCCAGATGTTCCTTGATCTTGAAATCCTTAACCTCCATAGCCATGAAAATTAAATTTCCACTGTATATAATTGAACATCTATAGCATTCTGTACTACCAGAAAAAAAGAAACCTCAACTAAAATACTGACTTATATAAGTATTATTTAAATATCTACTGTCAGACCTAAGTAAGTGCCACCAGAAGTAGATTTGAGCAAACACACTTGGCAACTGTTCTTTGAAGGTACTTCTTGTGCCACTTACTTTTGCCAGATTACAAACAAATCTAAAATGTAGTGGATTTAAATAACATAACAGCTTTCTGTTATATGAATAACTCCTCATGGACCTATAGCTTAGCCAAAGGATCACATGACTTTACTCTAGTCTTTGTGGATTATAGCTGCCTTCGCACACGCATCTCCATTTGGCTGGTGAGTTGTCCTGGTCCTCTTGGATACTCTAGCACACATCTAGTTATTATATCCAGCTGACATCTGAGGGAAGGAAGTGCAAGTGGGCCATTCTGTCATAATGAAGCAGATTTACTTAAACTTATTCACATGGCAGTCAAGTGTTGGAAAGGGGAAAGCACACAAGACTGCTTTGTGCGTAAGCTATGAAACTACAACATTTTTGCAAAATTCTACTGGCTAATGTATATTTCAAAGCCAGCTCTGATTCTTTTTATGTTGCTTCATTAGTTAGTTAGTTAGTTAGTTAGTTAGTTAGTTTGTTTATATGTGTGAGACAGGGTCTCACTTGGCTGGTTTGGAGTTAGATATGTATACCAAGATGGCCTTAAATTCATAGAGATCTACCAGACTTTTCTCAAATGCTGGGGTTAGAGGTGTAGGCCACCACACATGACATTCAGATTAAATAGAGGAAGACATCTTGCCTCTTGATGGGAATTTCAGCAAAGAATTATGACCATTATAGAAATTACCACAGCCACTTCAGCCAATTTAGAATCATGTCCCATTTTTTAAATTGAACTGAGGCTTGATCTAAGTACTGTGCATACATGTACCTTCTAATTTACAGCATAACACTAACTGAAAAGGTTAAATCTTGTCAATTGATTGGTTTGAAAGATGACCAGATCAATAAATCACACTTCTGGGTGTATCTGTGAGAGCCTTTCCAAACATGGTTGAATCCTGAAGACTCTAACCTAAGGAACAGTTTAATCCATTTATGGATCCTTTATTTAAATAGACTATCTGAATGTGGAAAGCTGGAGGGTTCTTTGGAGCAACTACTGAGGATTGTCTTTAAAAATTATGTTTTCTCCAGGCTTCTTGTTTTTTCCCTACATCCTATTTGGCATGTGTAGTATAGGGTCTTCCGCACACTGCCACCTTGATATTCCATCCATCACAGTTCCAGAATATGTGTAGCCATGAACTAATGACTGAAATCTTGGGAAAAAGTGAACTATAATAGATCTTAAACAATTTAGAGGAGCAACCCCCAAAAAGATGGATCCTCAATGTTTATTTTTTTAATCAGCATGTGGACACAGTGACAATAACACTGACATTGTTTTATTCACTTTTGCCTCTGAGATCTTCTCTATATAATATTAACAAGTACATGGAAGCACAGTTTCAAGGGTCAAATTATTATATCTGCGGCTCAATACAAGTATTCAATTGTTGATTCATAACATTTCTAAGACAATAGCTGAGGAGCCCCCAACTGGATAAGGCCCTCTGGATAAGTGAGACAGTTGATTAGCTTGAACTGTTTTGAAGGTCCCCAGGCAGTGGCACCTGGACCTGTCCTTAGTGTATGAGCTAGCTGTTTGGAACCTGGGGCCTATGCAGGGACACTTTGCTCAGCCTGGGTGAAGGGAGGAGGGGACTGGACTGAATCTGCCAGGCTGAGCTGAATCCCCAGGGGATTCCTTGCCCTGGAGGAGATGGGAATGGGGAGTGGGCTGGGGGGAGGGCGGGGAGGGGGGCAGGAGGAGGGAGGACAGGGGAATCCGTGGCTGATATGTAAAAATAAATTAAATTATAAAATTAAAAAAAAAAACAATGTAATGCTCAACCCACGGGGGAAAAAAAAGACAAAGCTTGTTAATTCCACATTGGCAAGGCAAATTCCTTTCTTTATTTGCCTTAAATTGTAGGAGTGTTCATAGCAGCAGAGAACAAATGTACATTCATTTTAAAGTTTTCTACAGGAGACCAGTTTAGTTATCCCACCCCAAACTTCAGCATACTCATGTATATTAAAGTCATTCCAGCCACGCATCCATAATGTATAGTCAAAGTGTATATTTAATAGTATAGAGAGTTTTGTCCCCTTCCTGGAAATAGGAAGATGTTTATTAATTGCTTTCCTGTTCTTGACACTAGAACCTTGCTTGGACTTATAGTGAAAGCCACTTCATTACCCTGGTTTTTTGCAACACAGATGTTTATTAAAGTGGCAGAAAAAGTTAGCAATGAACTTCTGTACTATCTGGTTAATGTGCATGTAGACGATAGGTCCATATGTATGCAATCACATAGCCATCATCACATAACCAATAATAATTTTTACAACTATCTGTCATCCAATGTTTTCTCTCTTTTATATCCTATATTTTCACTAATAGTGTTTCCTGTAGAAATTTTCATGGCATCTCTTCACAGTTACTCCACATATATACTAAGAAACCAAATAATACAAACACTAACTGCCTGATGTCCCTACAACTGAGCCACCTCATCTTTCCTCGCAGTCACTAGCAAATACACAGATGACCACAGCTATATCGTGGTATACAACCCTAAAGTCTGGCTCACTTTTTTTTTTCTATCTACATCCTTCACCAAGGAACTTCCTGAAACACAATACTGTTCATTTCATTTATCTTCCTAAAATTAGACAGTGACTCTTTGTGGTCTTCAATATCAAATCCAAAGCCATATAAACATCCAAAGGAGTTTATGAGTCTTTCTGTATTCAGTTCATCAACTTTTTATCATGGGTCTAGAACACAATGATAGAGCAATCTAGGACCACATTCCAAAGCCGCATAGAAAGTGAGAGTAACGAGAGTTGGCTTGAGTGCTCATGAGGAGACTCTTAGTCTACTTTAGGCAGAGTACACTACACTGAAATAGAGAAGGTTTGCCCTTCCCTCTTGGTAGAAACTGAGAATCAGTATCGTCAACGGAACGACTTTCCCCCCACTATGTGTTAGGTACGGAAACTGGTTCCAGCATTACACTTTTATATTTCGTGAGGAATGAACTGAAGGACAGCTAAAAAGCTATCTCCAAGAACAGTTCCATCAGAATCAGATGGAAATATGTTTTGTCTTTTGACCTGTGAATAATATGAGTACCAGATTCTGCATGAAGCCTTTTTAAAATGTTAAAAAGGGGAGCTCCTTGTAGTTTTGATTTACCCCAAAAGAACAGCAGAACTCTGAATCCCCTCCCACAGGTCCTGGAACAGAAATTCTAAGTGGATTGATTGGACTGCTTGAATACAATGTTGCTCACCTCAGAGACACTGCAATCAGAGGAGGCCAGCAAGGCCTATTCCCTAGAGGAGCACTAAGCAGTGAGTGTACTGGAAAATAATTACGTTCAGACAGTGCCTCCCCTGGTTTACATCAGTGCCTGGCAATTAGCTTGGTCCTACTTCTCAGAACAGCGTTGTTCCAGTTATTGATCCCGAAGGGGCCTGGAGCAGGGGAGGGGACACAGAATGGGAGTGAATGAGGAGCAGAGGGGTGACTTAGTGCTAGATAAACTCTTTATCCTTGGCAAAGAGATGGAACTTAGAATGAAAGACAGTAAGAAGGGGGACTGGGGATCTGAGATAGATGCTACTAGAACTGTTTTAAATAAAGCAAAACATGCTCCAAGAAAGAAAACATTTTCCGAGGACGGGAGTAGTTTATGTTCAACATTCTGAGATTTGCAAAACAAAACAACCCCCACTCCATCCCCAAACCAAAGACAAGCAAAAAAAAATGGCATGCATTTGTAGTGTTTCTTTCTTTCTTTTAAAAACTAGAAGTAGCACTTAGCCATAGACCCTCTGTGTATTGAACAGATAACATAAAACCCCGGATTCTGAAGAGGAACAAAACCATCAAACCCGGAAAGTCTCATCAGTGAAAACAATGCAGGTTTGTAAAATAAGGTGAACTTTATGGCTTAGGGAACTTGAGAACTTGGGAAAATAGTCTGTGCTAACCCTGATGGCAACATTTTAATTGTAATGTGGCCTCCCCTCCCAGGGAATGACTCCAGTCTGTGATATTATGAGCAACAATCTATTTACTACAATACATTAAGAAGTCCAAATATCTGGAACAGGTCATATCTCATTTGCTATTGCTGATTAAAATAAAATAATAGAAGACGATGGCTTTCTGTCTTTTTTGTTGTTGAGTTTTTTTTTTTTTAATTTTCATTATTCTTAAGTTCAAAATTGTTTATGGACGGAAGCTAGTGTGTTAATTCTGACACACAATTTTCTAAATTGCATTAATTATGTGAAACTGAGTCTGGGTGCTGTTCCTTTAAGCATTTTTGTAACAGTTACTCGGATGCTAAAACTGGACGTCTTAAGTAAGAGTCTATTTGCCATCTTAGATCATTTTTAATAATTGATATGAATGATCCCAGCACCTTCTTTCTTTGTAGATTATAGAGATATACAGGACAGTATCGAGCATGCAACTGGATAGAAACGGGTACAAGTGAGCCTAAGGTTTCTGTGTGTGTCCATAGCCAGAGAGACCGGACAAACTCTCCGCTTCAATTTCACCTCACACCATGCTTGTCAGCTCCTTTTTGTGTGTTTCAAGACAATTTCTCATACTCCCTTTTGCTACCGCATTAGTTCTACTCTTCACAGGAAGCAAAATCTTGAAAAGACAAATTATGTATGCAGAGAGGCAATGATTTCCCCTGAAGGGCATTTTCTCTATTCTTTATCCAGTATATTTTTAAACGTCTCAAGAGATGAGGCTGGCTGTTCAACCAAGTTCAGGAACACACTTTTCTCAGCCCATTATCTGTCATTGTGAGTACAAACCTGCTGTGTTCCTGTGCTGATAATATATCATCTCACAAGAGTGGGGATGGCTTCAATCCACAGGAGCAAGGAGCAAAGAGATTTATTCATTGAACTCCATACATAACAATAGACCCAATCCAATATCTCCTTGCTTGACTTATATGTAGTGCTCACCTCACACTTTTTAGATACACAGCAACAATGGAAAAGCAAACCGATATTTCAAAAGAATAATGTATGCACGAATATAAACTGTGCATCCAATCTTGTGAAATTAATTTCTAGAATATGGCTTATAATGGGAAACAAATTATTTTCTGTACCTTAATAGAAACTAGACAGGGTGTCTGTCCTGCTGAAGGACTCTCTCCCCTAAATGTCCTTATTCTTCTTTCATTATGCTATCTGTTTTCCCAGGATAGCAACATTAATTTGACATGGCTGAATTATGCTACCTACTGTTTCCTGTACTCTCAGTGCCTCAGGCTGGGTTCCCTGCCTTGGGGACAGGGACTCAAAAAGCATTTCTAACTCCACTGTCATAGGTAAGAGAAGCAATTAAGCTACAAGTTTCTTGGCTGTGAGCAGTTAAAAAAAAATCACAAACCTAATAAATTACTTGATTATAGAGAAAAATTAGAACTTTGACATATTTTAATAAATACACATAAAATTACACAATTGATGTTATTTTCTTTTTTGCTGTTGTTTGGTTGGTTTTGTTTTTCCATATGATTTACATGACTCCTCTTATTCCTTGCTTTGTGACCCATAGACAGCAAGCTGGAAAAATGCATATAATCCCTAAGTGTCAAATCATGGTTCCATTGTCTCCTTCTCCACTGTTACCATGTCTCGGTTGGAGATTTTGCCACTTTATCTCTGCATTTTAAAAAAAAGCAGCATTTTCTTATTTTTTGTCCTGTCTACTCAATTAAAAACAAAGAGACATAAAATCCATCGCAGACACTAATGAACCCAAAATAGTCTGTAATTAATTTTCAATCCACGACTAGTTTCAAAAATTAGCTAACACTGCAAATTGCAATGACCATGATCAGGCCCTTAATAACAAGGCCTATTGTGAGAAATGTGCATGTCAGCAGAATCTCAAGTGAAACCTTTCTGCTTTCAACACTTCCACCAGCAGCAAAACCAACAAAGCAAAAGCCAGTCCGAGTCTTTAAAAGGCGTCTAGCAATGATGTCTCACATGGTCACCATTAATAAGTCACTTCAAAATACATCTCTTTTTGGAGGTCAACCCATCAAAGGTACCAGAGAGCAAACATCTGCTTTTTTTCTCTTTGAACATCAAAAATAATGTACCAAACAGTCTTGATATATCATCTAATGCATTCCTAATGGCAAGCATAAAATAGGTTTTATATTTATTGTGAAAATTAATTTGCAAATACAGAAGGTAGAGAAGTTTATATTTAATCTAGCATATAAAGAGAGGGAATGGTGCATTTTTATTTAGTAGTAGTACAGTTCCCTAATCCTGTTTCCCTCTGAGGATTCCTTAGGAGGGTCAGCTTTTAAAGAAATGCTCTGCCACCTAAATCACAACTTTTTATTCTCCTTCTGATGCATTATATCCACCTAATGTGACACAGACTCAGGTGAGAAGCATCCATTGTTTGCTGTTGTTGTTTGTTCTTAAAACAATTCAACTTTGAATTCCAACAGGTGAAATAGTACAAATAGCAATGGGATTTGAGTCCATCCCAAGCATTATAGTGTCTGGTTTCAAGTTCAAGTCTTGCCATTTGTCAACTAGGAGAAATCACTAAGTCTATTCAGAATTAACTTCCTAGATACTTAGTGGGACTAACTATTTGGAAGGATGAAAACAGCAGGGGGGAGTCAAAGAATATGGGAATGATCTTGCACTTCTTCCATAGTTATTCTGTTGATGTTTGTTTTCTCAGAATCCAGCCCACTTTTCTCTAGATTCACAGGCAGCTCTGTCACTCATGGCCACTCTTTGGCTTTTCATCATTTTTCATTAGTGTTCGCTGCAATCAGTCTTTCATGAGAAAATAGCTTTTCTTTCTTGAAACTCTTCATCCTGAATGCCTTTCTCAAGGAAAAATGTATGCAACCCATGCTTTTTCCTTTGACAAATATACTTTCAAATTCTTAATGACTTCCCCAACAGAGGAAAAACAGATGTGCCTCCCCAACTCCAGATGCTTTACAATGCTTGATACCATGCACAGATAATCTTATGTAAGCTAAGTATTTTCTTTTCCTTTATTTTTTCTACAACACATTGTTCTGCTTATGAGTGCTATGCATATAGTCAATTATCCACACTAATGGAGGTGAGCTATGGGAGAGATAATTAAGAACAGTAGATAATCTACCATGCTATTAATGCAGGTGTCAGCACAGAGTCTGTCCTGAGACATCCATGTAGAGGGTGTGTGGTGTAGAGAAGGGAGGCTTGTGCTCCCAAAATAGTTAGCATGTCAGAGAAATGACACCGAATAGGATGGAGTAAGCAGCCCTAGTGAAAAAGACAACATTAAGACAGACAATCATTCATTACAATGAATGCTGAGATAATCTGGAATTGACTTTTATGTGCAAATGCCTGCTTAGATGGTGATAGTAATTATCTTAAAGCCATGTGCTTGATTTATACACCATGAGCCATTTGTCCTACGCCATTGAAAGTGGTAGACTCTGCCATCATCCACAGACATCAGTCTTACAATTGTGTGCTTGTGGTCAGTCAGAAAGTAGTATTACCCATGTTGGACTAAGTATAAAATAAACACAGTCAAACAATGTGGTGAATAGGTGTGTCATCCCTTACACATTTTGCCTTGTTTGCAGTAAGTGTTGTTCACTTTCTACATTGAAGTACATCCTAAAAGTATGACCAACTGGTTTTTAAAGCACTTTATTTTCCAGAATTGTTTCAATCAAGTAGTCAGCTTAATACATGAATATTGCCTTCATAGTTTAATACCTTTAAGCAAAAGGCTATGACATCATTCCCTGCCCTAATAAAGTGTGTGTGTGTGCATACACACATATGCATTCTTTGTGTATGCACATGAAGACACCACACTCTGTGTTGTAAATCATAGTGATCATTTCAGTTTTCCACACATAGAAAAGGATAAAAATTACCAATCAAAGAAAAATTAATATTACCATATGAATGGAGGAATAACAAGGGTAGTCATTTTATAGTGATTTTAAAATGATAATGATGGAATTTCCCTGCATATCTAAAATAGTCCATCATTTTTTAATCAGTATTAGCTTTAAACCAGAAAAAGAGAATCAGATAGGACCTCTCAGTTTATGACCATCTTCCCAGTAGCTTTGTGCTATAACATCCTTTGGGCAATAAGACTCTAGGGTCTCAACGAGTGTATTTTTCAATCGCTGATACAGTCCTGTTCTGATAGATAGGGAGTGATAAAGTAGCAGGTAAGAAGTCATTTCTCATAAATCTATAGAGTCCAATCTGGCCTCAAACTTGTTTTTCTTGCAGCCTGGTCAGGCCACAAAACTGACTTTGTGTGAATTCTATTGCTTGGAATGGAGTCACTTCACATATTTTCATGGTGTATTAGTCTCTGGAGTATTTATGTTTTACTCATAAAGCCTACTAGAACAGAATATAGCCTATAAGCTTTGTCACTGAGGAGACATAAATATCAAACAATGTAATACAAAATCAAGCTTGACTTTCAGTATTTCAAACAGTATTGGCTTCTTTTAATTAAACATTCTAGTATTTTTTTCTCAGTAGGTTGAAAAATCTAAAATATTTCATTAGATAGTATATAAAATTCAAGTTGATTAGTACACCAAAAATTGTGAATAGCATAAAATGCCTTTGCAAAAAAAAAGACTAGCAAATGTCAAAGACACAAGTATCAAATTGTCACACAATAGTGTTCTCTTTCAAAGAAGATCAATATTATGCCTAACTATTAGAAATTAATGTAACCAGTCATTTTAATCTGCTTCATTTTTGAGGTCAATAGGCATTATGTTTCATTTTTATAAAGTACTCCCATGTTAATGACTCCAAGATCTATTGTCTCAGGGATTGTCCTTAGGCATAAGAAGCTAAGGTTGAAAGCAGTTAGGGGTACTTAAATGCCTTTACAAGCCTATTATAAGCCAATATTCAATCAAAACGATTATTGCTAGCCATTAAAAAAATCCACTAAGTATCAAGGGTAATAACTCTTGCATGTTATTACTTGGAATTCCTGCAAAAGCAAAAAGGCTTTTGTGTCACTGTTTGCAAAGACTGCTTAATTTATTTGACATCCTTGGGAGAAAAAAAAATGCTGTTCAGCCAGAAAAGAGAGAGAGAGTAGTTTTTGTCCCCATTATCTCTGAACAAAAAGTGTCAGGGAGCTTCAGGCTAGAATTAGCATGAGCTAGGCTATTACAGTTGTAAGAGCATTTAGGCAGCCTTCCCTCCTGACTTCAGGGTGATAATATATACAGCCCTGGTGTAATCTGTCTCCTTAGCTGCTTTCTTTGCCTCAACTCTCCCCTCCTCCCCTTCTTTACTAATATCCAAGCCTTCCTGTAAATCATTATACATAAACAGCAGTATTTTTCTACTAAAGTGACATCATCGGTTGGAGTTTTACCTTCGGCAAAGTCATAGAAACAATCACTGTTCATGTGGAATCATTTTTAAGAAATCCAAAGACAACATCATTCAAGCATAAAATGCTCCATGATTTCTGCCCCCCCCAAAAAAAAAGAAAAAGTGAGCTGACATCCTTTACACTGACAAAGGTGTTTTCACATGTTGTCAATCTGCATAAATAAGAAATGCAAGTACAATTTAGACCTTGGTTCATCTGTGAAGTCATATTAAGCAGTGTTGGTCAGAGGTGAAAAGTCTATCTGATGATTCAGAAGTTCAGTTAACGCTGCAAATAGTAACGTCTACCAGGGATTAAATATACTCTAAAGTACATTCTTTTATTTTTAACAATATTTTATTCTTGGAAAGTTCCAAACATTTACACAATGTATATTGATCGTATCTATCCATGAATTTCTTCCTTTGAATCCCCCAGTGGCTTCTAACCCACTATTCCCATCCTTACGCCCTCTTTTAGTTTTTACTTTTTGTTAATACTAACCCATAAATCCAATTAATACTGTCCATATGCACATGAGTGGATAGTTATCTTCTATGACAAGGGCAACCTACCAGTGGCCACATCCTCAAAGGAAAGAGACTCCCTCCCTTAGTAACATCAACTGCCATTAGTTCCTCAGATGGGGAGGCACCTCAAGGGTCCGTCCTAATCCATGCTAGAATTTTGATGGGTTTTATACAGGAAACCACAGCTGCTGTGAGTTGATGTGCACAACAGACATGTTGTGTCCTGAAGTCGCCATCTCATAGCTCTGTTCCCCATCCACTAGCTCTCCTCTTCTTTCTCCATACTGTTCTTCAGAGTTCTCTGGACTTTTGATGGTGGCAATTTCATATAAATGTACAGCTGTGCACTCGGTGTTTTTTATACTCAGCACCTAACTGGTTATGGATCTCTGTATTAACCACTACCTCCTGTAAAAAGAAGTTTCTCTCACCAAAGTTAAAAGCAACACAACACTATAGACATAAACATTTATAGTTCTATTTGACAGCAGTACCATTTAGCAAAATAATAACAATGATGTCTCCATCTTGGGCTGGTTATCTCCCTAGTAATGGACTTTTGACAAGGTTTACACTATGAAGTATGAAATTCTTTCTGTGGAGCAGACTTCATAGCCAATCAGAAAGAAGTAGGTTAACCTGATTATTGCCATGTTGCTATTGTACCAATGGGCACATCTTGTCAGCAAGTCAGTATTGGGTCCAGTACTGGGTGAGACCATTGATGGATTTTGTTCCCTAGCAGCCTCCATAGCACCTACCGGTAGGATGTAAAGTAGTCAGCATGAAGTGAGTTTCCTGGTCAGTTTGAGTTTGATTTCTCTGTGTTTTTTCATCCAAAGTTAGTGGTGTCTTCAGCAATCGGGTCTCACCCACCCATTATGATGAACAAGCAAGAGAAGTGTCAAAAGCCAGTGTTGCTTGGGTGCTAAGACACATTTAAACCTTAAAACCTAAAAGACAGAGTTCGTCTGAAGTGATGTTTGAGGGTGTTTTGTTCTTAAGTTTTCCTAGATTTTCAAATTCAATTTTTCTCAAATTGATATGTATCCCCTTGAGATTAAAAATGCAAAGCAATGCAAAATGCGATGCACTCATGTTACTCAATGTTTTTTCAAATGTAGACATCACAAAATCAAAAACAATCTTAAAGTATGAAAAAGTGTACTTAAAGCTTTTTGATGACAGCTCCTTTAAGTTAGGAGTTTTCAACATCGGGTCTGGTAGATTTTAGGGTGATGTAGTTCTGTCTCGAGAGGGCATGGACTCATGCATTGGAAGATGTTTGGTAGCATCCTTGACTTCTATCACTAGATTTCACTAGTCTCCCCACTCTACACAGCACTACACTATACTACACTACACACACACACACACACACACACACACACACACACACACACACACACACTGAAGAGTGGTGACAACCAAAAAGGAGCATGGAAATGAGCAAAGATCACCTCCATTCAGTAAACAATGAATTTACATTTAATGAAATTGTAACTGTATCTTTAACACTTGAAAAAGAAAATCTCACTGAACTCTCGGTAGTAAATTTTGCTTTATGTCATGGAAATAGCACTGATACTAGTTGTGATAAGATCCTCCAAGGCTTTTCCTAAATTTCCCTGTGCATTCTGGGAAACTACAATGCTACAGCAAATCCATGAAAACCTAGAGTCCAGACATAACACAAACCTCTAAGTACTGCTGTCATTGTTTGCTTTCTCTGCTGTATCAAAATACCCGGCCATGTGGCTTCACTTGAGAAATTTACTTATCGTAGATCTGGAGGTTCAAAATGGGCCATTGGCAAGACTGGACAGGAGAGAGGGCACTTCCTCCAGTCTTGGTGTCCCCTCATGTGACCACTTCTGTTAACAGAAAGAGTGGGTTCTCTATTGTCTCCTCTAACAGTATTTATGGCATAATTTGGGCTACACCCTGGTCACTCTATCTGTCTGTCTATCTGCCTGTCATCTATCTATCTATGTATCTATCTATCTATCTATCTATCTATCTATCTATCTATCATCTATCTATCTACCTATCTCAGAAAAGGTCCTGCACACTGTAGATATAGTCAGAACATACAAAGTTGGTGAAGACAATGTCAGCATGGATGAAAGAGAGGCTGTGCCTTTCTATCCCAGTCACTGCTGATAGTGCTGAGGAGTTCATTTATGAACCAAGCTAGATACACTTGGTGATTCATCAGGTGGCACACAGAATTTGTATATCTAAACACACATTGTAATTATTGTTGTTTGTTAATTTTATGTATATGGGTATTTTGCATGCATGTATGTCTGTGCATGAATTGGTGCCTTCAGAGGTCAAAAGACGATAGTGGATCCCCTGGGACAAGAATTAAAATTGATTGTGAGCTGCCCTATGCATGCTGGAAATAGAACCTAGTTCCCCTGGAAGAGCAGCCTGTGCACTTAACCACTGAGCCATGTCTCCGGGCTGGATGTGCACCTTTCTTTAAGTATCTTATAGTGTAATAGAAATGCGTGGAAACTTGCCTCAAACTACATAAAATCCATACACACATGCACTGCTCTTATAATAAAGGTAAATAAGACAGCCTCGCTCCTCAAGCAAGTCAAAGTCTAAAGTGTCTAAGCAGTAAACAGATTGCACAATACAACATGAGTAACTGATAGATGGTATACATGTGCAGAGTCCTTCATGAACTCAGACACGGAAGTAATCAACTGTTTCTGAGAAAAATCAGGAACGAGTTTATGACAAGTAACATATGAACTACATTAAGAAGCACGGGAAAGGCCCTTCTTCCTACACATCAGTGCCATAAAGCTGAGCTAGGTCCAGAAGGAACACATAATTTACACAATTATTTTTTAAAAATGTCCTGCCAGGCATGGTGCCAAATGCCTTTAATCCCAGTACTTGGGAGGCAGAGCAAGAAGACCTCTGTGAGTTTGAGGGCAAGTCTGGTCTACAGAATGAGTTCCAGGACATCCAGGGCTGTTGCACAGAGAAACCCTATGTCAAAAAAAAAAAAAAAAAAAACCTAATCAAACAAACAAACAAACAAACAAAGTTCTATATTTCTTTGTTGTGACAAAAAAGTGTGAAATAGGATGCCACTAAATAAGAAACATCTCGCTATGTTGCCCAGGACTTTTTCTTATACAGCCACAGAACACACAGATATGTGTCTAGACACCAAGACTTGGTGCCTTTGTTACTGCTGTTTTTGTACCATTTTCTTTAATTCGTGTGATAACTAAAGACAAAGAACAAAGGGACTACAGAAGAGGTGGAATAAACTGCTATATGAAAGCAAGATAGAATAGAGCTTCCTAAACTTTTTCCACTCCAATCCCATTTTACCTAAGAGAGCTTTGCTAGACCCAGGCATATAGCTAAATAAAATAGATACAGAAATCAAACATTTGGTATAATAAATCACAAGGATTTTTTAATTTATACTAGCTCTTTGCTACATACTATTTATTTTAAAACAGCAAATTTGCATACCAATAATGGATAATCTTTTTTCTTTTTTTTTTTCTGACAATATTTTTATTGATTATTTGGGAGTTTCACATAATGCACCCTGATCACATCCACTCCTCCGTCTTCCCAGGCCCACACCCTCCCTTTTCTCTTTAATCATGTCTCTTCCTTTTCTTACTTTACTCACGACCCAACTTCTTGAAAGGATACTTACTTCTACTAATATTCTGAAGTTTTACCTTACTCCTTCTTGCTGGTATGCACAGTACAAGAAACCAGGTGTGAGACCTACATGCTAGGTAATAGAGAAGGCTCTCTTTGAACAGGTAAGTAACTTTTCAGTCTGAATTTCCTAGTCCCTAAAATGTGGGCGTCTTATAATAAATGGTGCAAAGTTACAAAATGTTTGACAATACCTGAAAGCTAAATACTCCTAAATAATGTCTACCATGATTCTTATCCTGTTGTATAATATTCTTACATACTTTTACCATTGTTCTATACCACTATAATCTTCTTCTGCTCAGAACTCCTTCCCCAAGGTCTTATCCTGTCACCCTTGTTATGATTGCCAGTGCCCTAACTGTCAAGTCTGGTAAGCTATATAGAAAGCATCCAGCCTATTTTAATATTAGTGTTTGATGAGGAGAGATGCTTTTGCCACTTGTAAACTTCTCTCATTTATGTTTCAATATGCCTCTCTCTCCCAGATCTTCTCTCTGCTTTCTCTTGTTGACTCCTTGGTGCTTTAAAAATGCTGGGTGTAAGGCTCCTCTTTGATTCCAGGTTTTGTTTTTCCAGCCTGTTCCTTAAGACACTTCACTTCAACAAAGCTAATGACTCATGCTGCATGTCTTCCCTGAGCCCCAGACTAGATTTTCTATTGAATGCCTAGAAGGCTTCACAGGTGTCTCATATACATATCAAAGATAAAATGTCTACAGTGGGACTCATTTGTTTTCCATCCAAATAATCTTCCTACAGCAAACATTACCCTCATCTTCTTTATCTATGATAGTCTGCAATTTTAACTTTAACCTACCACAACTCAAATATTTGATTCATCTTTTATTTACTATTAGTTCATCTTCCAAAATAATGACTTTAAAAAGAAATCAAATGATGTCAGCACAACATGTGTGCACTTTATGTTGTTTGAATTGTACATTTACTGAAGACAAATAGTATGCATGCTTTTCCATAATTACAAAAGTGCTTCAAAATGCTTGGAAAAACTCCACAGTTAGAGTTAGGACAACAGCTTCCTTATTGCAAACAAGTTCCTTAGGATCTGGTTCCAGTTGATCACCTCAATCCCCTCTGATACTTGCTCTTCTGGCTCTCTGCATGTGCTGGGCCACTTCATTACCATTTTGTATTCATTGTTCCCTAAGGCCAAACGCTGTTCTTTTCTTTGTCTAATGAACTCATATTCATGATTCAATCCCAAGTCTCTCTTGATTTCAACAATTATGGAATTTTATAATGTATTCTCCTTCATACTCCTAGTGTTTTTAATCTGTTTCATTCACTCAATATGATGCTTGATATTGATGATCAATATGACTATCTAGAGTCACTCGTGGACAATCTTTTGACATGTCAGTGAGGTGGCTTCTCAGTTGTGTCAATTGAGGCGGTAAGATAACCCTATAAATGGGTGGCACCATGCCATGGGCTGGTGTTCAGGACTGAATAAAATGGAGAAAGCCAGCTAAGGAACAGAATTCATCTTTTTAAAATTACTGAAAGCAGATGTGATCAGCTGCCTCATGTTCATGTTGCCATGAGTTCCCTACATGATGGAGTATGTTGCCTTGAACTGGGCCAAAATAAACTCTTCTTTCTTTAATACTTTTGTGGGGTATTTGATTACAATCATGAGAAAAGTAACTAATAGTAACTAATATGCTCAAAATTACTCTTTCTCTATCAGTCCCTTTCCTATGGGCTACTAAGTCTTGTGTTATTAAAACCAAACTATTTCTTTTTTTTTTTTTTTTTTTTTTTTTTTTTTCGAGACAGGTTTCTCTGTGTAGCTTTGCCTTTACTGAACTCGCTTTGGAGACCAGGCTGGCCTCGAACTCACAGAGATCCGCCTGCCTCTGCCTCCCGAGTGCTGGGATTAAAGGCGTGTGCCACCACCGCCCGGCAAAACCAAACTATTTCTTATGCACTCATTATTTTCACCACATTTTTGAAAATAGATAAAGTTTCATTTTGGAAGAATTTTAGACTTACAGAAAAGTTGCAAAATTAGTATAAGCACTTTCTGCCCACCCCATCCAATTTTAGTTCTAAACCCTGAGTCCCATTCTGTAGGTTTTAATACCTAATACATCGTCAATCTTATCAGACGGTGTTGTATCAAGAGATGGTTTTCCTTTAACAATAACTCATCTCATGTAGAGATGAGTTAACAGAGAAAAGCAACATATATCAGTTTGAACAAATACATTATGCTTATAAATAAAATTGTTTGACTACCTACCAACTATTCCATCAAAACTACACACAATAAAAAGATGAAGATCATGAACATGGATGGAGAATGGCAATTGTGAGGTTGTCCATGCCTACAATGGTCAAACACAGCTGTTGGACTGAAAATTTTAACCTGAAATATTTCCCTAAAAATGTTACTTTCTATTTCTGTGACTACATGTACATGTACACACACACACACATACACACACACGCACAGAGAGAGAGAGAGAGAGAGAGAGAGAGAATTGCTGAGCTGACAACCCAGCTACTTTATGTTCCCTCAACTAGACCTTGAAGATGTCTTCTTTAGCATGAATGCTCTACTCCTTGAGTTTTTATTTTAGTTAGTGACTATCCATCAGCTATTTATAAAAATAGATTTCAAAATATCTATGCGGTTGTTTTTGTTGCCAAAATAAGTGGGCAAAATCAACTCAGGACTTTTGAGCAGGTTATCGTTTAAGTGCTGCTCACAGAAAGGCAAGCATGTTCAACTGTATGCTGCCAAATGGAAAAATGCTACAGTAAATATACTTCTGGCTGACAATTGCTTTAAAGGTAATCTTGTGTTATAATCAAACTAGTCATGGTAGTTTATTATTGCTCTTAAATTTCATCAGTCTTTCCTGAGCTAGATAGTAAAATCCCTTTTCCACAGCATCTCTTGGTATATGATACCCACTTTTTAACCAACAGCTCCGTAGTAAACACATGGATATATTATATTTATGTTCTTATCACTGGAGCTTTGTTTGTTGTTTGCATTAATTTATAGACTCATGCGTTATTCTTCCTCTGATGAGCGTTTGGTTTATTAATATCAAATTCATGCCCCACTGCTGTTTCCATGGCCTTCTGAGTACAAAATAACTTACAGTTTCAGTGCTGATTCACAAAGTAATCTTTTTGATGACATTTTCAGCAATGCACATAACTCAAGTGACAATATGAATGCAGATGATAGGAATAGCAATTGCATCAAGATTTAGGAAGTGGTGATTGTGTGTTGCTATCAGCTAATGAAATGCTAGAAAGAACTGCAGCTCATAAGCTGCAAAACATTGTTGCTTCCTCAGGAATTTGACATCATGAACATTCTAAAACTCTGTTTTGATCCCAAGTTGTAATTGCCCCTGTTTATTTCTTTTCCAGTAGGTGATGTCACTCTACATAGTACTCACAGAGGTAAACAGGTTCAGTTAGCAACACAGCTGCTAGCCTATCTAGTTTTTCATAAAATTAGGTGTTCATTAATAAAAAAAAAAAAAAAGATTTCCTCTGCTTGTATCCACAAGGAGAAGACAGTCCTTTTCCTTTCGAAGGATATACTCCATTTTCTTACTCTTTGACTAACAAATTTGTATGTATAAGAAGGCATCCTGGGTAACTGTGGTGTACGGAAGCTTCAGATCAGTTTGATAAATAATGTTGTTACTGTCTCTCACTGCTCCATATCCACAGAGAGGTTTCATGTTGATATAAATATATCTGTTGGGGAAAATACAGTTCCTGCTCCTTTTGTTCACTTCCTTTGAAGTAATCAATATTAATTGGCATTTACTCTTCATGTTTTACACTAAGCATATGTTTTAAACTATATAGGACAGGTTGAAGCTTCAAATCAATAGTGTTCTTCTCCTCGAGGGCAAAGTATGCAATTGGCCTTGGTCCCTCATGGCTAGAAAAATGAGAAGGATGGATAAATTAAGGGAGAAGGAGAAGAATGAAATGAAGATGCAAAAGGAGGAGGGAAAGGAAAGAAAGAGGATGAGAAAAAGAAACAGATAAAAAAGATAGACCCTCTTCTGAGTGTCCATTCAAAGCTAACAAAAATTAGGCTAGACTGAACCCCAAATAAAGCCTGCCATGTTTCTCATTTTTGTGTAAACTATGCATGTTTAAATACTCTAAATAAAAGGGTATTTCTGGAACTACCTACCCCGGAGCTGTGAGATGTGATAGGAAGGTGTTGTTTAAAGTGTCTCATAATCCAGCTTCCCCCATCCCATTGTCAGTTTTGAGGTGTAGTCTACCCTTGCTGCCTGCCCGTCTTTCTCAGTCTCACTTGCTCTTGAACTCGATGTCTTCTGACCTTCTGCCCCCACATGAATGAAACTGCATTTCTGAATGTCACAAATGATAATCACAGGGTAGAATGGCTTTTCTCTGCTCTGTACTTTTCACCCACTGTGCACGGTTTTAACAGTTTTGACTACCCATCCTTGAAATTCTCTTTCCCCCTGACTTTCTTACCATTAAACCCATGCGTTTAAACCAATGGCGTGTGTTGTTTGTTTTATTTTACTTACAAGGAGCTCAAACTTTATGGAAGGAAGAAGCTAAAGGATATTGTTTTATTTTTTTAAGTGGTCATTTCAAGAGCAAAACCTTTGGGGGGACAAATGAAAAATAACTTTCAGCTCTGCATTTTCAAACTCCAATTTTCTTCATGAAATGAAAAGGGTTAAGACAAAAAGATGTTTGTAAGACAATAGCTGATAAGAAACATTCCTTCAAGCACAAAGAGAAGAAAGTAAGTTTGTATCTTTCTTTGCTTTTTTAAGTCCAGTGGTTGCTAGCATTTAATAATAAGTATATAGAAGTCACCAACTTGGTTGATTTCTTGGCTCACTATGACTTTTTTTCATATCTAATATCTGGCACTAGCCTATTAGTAATCAGACATGCTTATGGCCCCTATGAACTCTATTCTAAATAAACAATATCCACAAGTACACATTGAATTTGGTTTCCTTGGGAATTGAATGTACAAGGACACAAAGGTTTCCTGGGTCAGTTAACAAATGTCAATACCAAAAGAGGAAAGAAATTCCTTGGCTCTTTACAGTACAGTACAGCAGTACTCTCTGCTCCTCAGGTAAAGTATATGTCTCTGTTCTTTAGTTAAAATTGCCAGTCACCATTAAATACCACAAAAACATAGAGCAAAGATCTACTAAGTTGTGCCCTCCAGAACCTAACCAAATACATCTTGGCATCAGGACACATGTTTTGCCTTTGTTGTCCCTTCCAGATTTGATACATTAGATCACCTGGACATGTAGGAATGTGAATATTGTTAGAAAATATATCTGTTTTCTGGTTTAGAAAGATGCTCATCGTTCATTGGAATTTCAACCCACTTGTGTTGTGTTTTTTAACCATTTGTTTTCCCTGTTGTCTTGGCTCTGAGAACGTTTATATTTTCAGAGTTACTTTTTATTACCCATTCTTTACAACACACCTGTGAGTTAGCAAAATATGATTATTCATACTGTGCAGATGGTGAAACAAAGGTATGATGCCATCTAAAAGCTAATAGCAGAGCTGGAACCAGGATTTACGATCTCCCAGACCTCACATAGAGCAGTATTTTCTGGTATCCCGGCCCTCTCCTTAATGTTTGGAAGCAAAATGCCTGAATATAATTTCAATCTCAACCCAAAATGTCAGGTACTTTTTCAGGGTAGTTCTAAGTCTTCCATATTAATGAGAATATATGGTAAGTTTTAAAAATTAAATAATTGCTGTCGATAATACTCCGAGGTCCTACCTTGGAAGGATGTTTCATGTTTGTAAGATTGGATGCAGATAAAATGTCAGTTAATTTTATAACACCCTTGTTTAAAAGAAATTATTGTCCTTTCTGAAGGGTGTGTCAGAAAGATAAACTGGTTGATTTTAGAATATGTTGTCTTTTATATTTGCATATATTTCATTTTTTCTTTGTTGATTTTTTTATTAGTTCATGCTTATCAAAACAAACAGTAATCTGTGAAAAGAAAAAATGCCATTGGAAATAGATGGACTGAAGCATCTCATTCTGTGTGCTGTATTTGGAAACTTCCCAGCTTAGTCAACCAGAGTAAATCACATTTTCTGCTACGAAAGATAATTCAAATTAAACTTACAAATGGTATAACAGAAGCAAGAAACGTAATTCTGATCAATATACTCCTGTTGATACTCACAGAACTGTTCATACACAATTCACTGTTCATAAAAAGGTGTTGTCTTTAACAACTAAGCACAGAAGATATGTATTTTCCTAATTATTCCTCTTTCAGGGCCAACCCCGGAGTAATTAGATGGTTAAACACAAAGGACATATCAAAAATGACTTTCCACAATACAGAAATCACGAGAAGTTATTTCTATATATTATCCATACAATATGCAAAATTTAGATTCCCTAAAGAGTTTTCAAAGTTTAGTTTAACATCCATGTCACTCCGGCATTTTTTTTTTTCCTGTTGGTTAATGAAGCACAGGGGCTAACGGATTTCATATGATTCCCATCTGTCATCGCCACAGCAGTGATGAAGCCCAAAATGAAATTCTACCCTTCGTTCAATTCCTGTAGTTTCATATTAGTTAGGTGATCAAGCACAACCAGGGGGACTCGTCTGTTTTCAGATGAGGAAACTAGGGTCAAGTGACTTGCCCTGAGTCACACAGTGAAACATCACAAGAACAGGCAATAGAAACAGAAGCTCTGGAACTCCCAGCTGTTACCGGGACCGCTGGGCCATTCACCTTCCAGGCAATTGCCTTCTCTCCTATATTTCGTGTTACTTTTTTTTAAATCACTCTTACTAATTTTTTTTCTTTTCAGACAGAATCCCTTGCACTTTCCTTTCTTCCTCTTCTTCTATTAGACACTCACCCGGAGATGCTCTTCTCCACTTCATATTTCTCATAATTATCTTCAAGGAAACCTGAATACAGATTTAAAGCACTCATTAACATGCTGATTAGAAATCTCTCTCAAAGATTCAGAAAGCTGGCAGAGACCCCCCAGAGATCATCTGATGCTGCTCCTGACTTCAGGCATGTCTCACCTAAGCAGTTTTACACAGATGGAACACTATTTATCACCCCCAACGAGAGAGTTCCCAACATCCCTTGGTAACACAACCCTAGGCTTAGTCTGCATTTCTACGTAATGGATCACACACAAGACACGGAAAAAGCCGGATATTGAGACTTGACTAAAGTTAACCATGTTATGTGTTTAGTTGTACAGCTTGTTTTTAGGGCAATGGTTTAGATCATTAGAAGAGATCTTCTTTGTTGTTAAGCATTCTTTTGAAATAATACAAAAGGAAAACTCAGTGCCATGTCAAAGGGTTTCTTGTTTCACACACTGCTTTGTCTGGACATTATCTTCATTCCTTCCTTTCTTCTTTCCTTCCTTCCGTCCTCCTCTCCCTCTCTCTCTTTCTTTACCTTAAAGGTCTTTTGCAAATACATTCTGTTTTCTGGTGTTATGTTTTTATAGGATGTGTGTGTGTGTGTGTGTGTATCTCCACATCTATGTGTTTCTTGTGGTTTTTCTTTGGCTCTTTTCTCCTGGCAGTTAGTTTGCTTCATCCTACTCTGGTCTGTTTGCTTTTATTTTATATTATTTTATGTTATTTAATTATTAATTTTAGATGCCTGTTTTTATTCTACTGAGAGAAAGTAGGGGTGTAGATTTGGTTGAGTAGGCAGTGAGGGAGGATCTGGGAACAGTTAGTTGGTGGAGGGGGAAACCATAATCAGAATATATTGGCTGGGAAAAAAAATCTACTTTCAATTAAAACAAAATATCCTGACCATCTCAGTCTTCCTAATGAAATCTGCAGTCCTTAAATGTAGAAGTACAGAAGTGTCAGAGTCAGAGAGACATTGCAAGATGCTTCCATAAAGATAAAGATACAAAGGGCCAAAGAATGCAGGTGGCTTTGTAACTGGCCTGGTAGAAATTAAGATATTTAAAGGACACTTGTGTCTCTGAATCTATCAGACATCAGAAACAATGCACCACAAAGAAATGGGTCACATGGTGGGAATCACATGCAGGGAGGAGAACACTCCAGGCAGAGGGAGGACTTGTCTCTAGGGAGAGAGATTTTGCACAGTTCTAGCAACTTGTCAGACTCCCTTATAGAAACTGAAGCTCAGATAATGATGAATCTGTGGTGATAGGACCACACCTTGATGGATGCTGCCTAGACTTGCATATCTTTGGCCCTCTATTTAAACTTCAGGGCCCCAGAGACCAACTTGGGCTCACTGGGTCTTTTGGTCCCTCCCTCTTGCCAACAAACCTCCCTTTTTATGTTTTCCATTTTTACCTTGTCTCTTTTAATTGTCTGGTTGAGGAAGGGTGGCCAGACTTGATTGCTGGTTCAGGTTGTGGGCCCCAAGTTTGGTAACTGCTTCTCAATGGTTAGTAATGATTTATACCAGAACTTATTGTACTTATAAAATAATCAGAATTGGATTCATTAAGCCACAAAGCTCATGGAAACTTTAGACAGTAGCAATAGAGAACTTTTGCATTTTTGGTAGAAAATCTGAAATGTCTCTGTTTTAGTCACTTTTGTATCACTTTGACAACTGAAAACTGCTCTAAATGGAGGAAGAACTGATATGAACTCCTAGTTACAAAGGTCATAGTGCACAGCTACTTGACCACATGGTTCTGGCCTACAGTAGAGCAGAACATGAGGGTAGGCTATAATGGTGGAGATCAACCACTTGTCTCATGGGGCTAGGAAGCAGAGTGCTGAGATAAAGAAGGGCCCAGGACATGATGTAAACTCCAGGGACACGTCCCCAGTGACTTGCCTCCTCTAATTAGGTCCTATGTGCAATTTCCCATTACCTCTCAATCATGCTATCAAATTAGGAATCCATAAGTGAATTAATTAATTGATGGTGTGAGAACCTTCTTGATACAATCGCCTCTCAGTGGCTGGTCATCACCAACTGTAGGGCAAGCCTTCCATACAGGAGCACTATGGAGAGACACTTCCAAATCCAAACCATGACAATACTCCTTATATATCAGTTTCTCATTTCAAATAAACTCAGAGATATTTTTGAAACTCTCTACATCTATAAATCCACTAATTTGAGTCTGGTACTGTTGGGAGGACCCTTTTAAAAGGTAACCTCAGATAGAAAGAAATCCACAACATATTACCAATAAATTTCCAACAAATTGAATGAATGGGTCTTAATTTACAAATGATTAACTTAAAATTTGAATATAAAAATAATACCCAGGTATTTTACTTTTATGATGTGAAAATGACAATTCTGCTTTCCAAAGTTGCTTGAAATTTTTACATTAAGCATCTTTGAGCTTTTGAAACATTATCTTATATATAACAAACCTAAGAGATGATATTTTAGATATTGGGATATATTTAAATATATAATAAACTGATTATATTCCCAATTTTGGACAGATATATAAACCAAATTTTATTCATAAATTCTATTAATTACCTAATTTTGTTAGTGACCCTAAGTTGTATGATTACATGTCACACTTTGTAATTAAATTCTGAATGCACCTCCCAATGACTTCATTGGCCTTTAAACTAATACCCTTTAAACAGAATCCATGTCTACTTTATTTTCAGGTCCCTCTGGATATATTACTAGTATAACACAGTTCGTAGGCAGGTCTTCCATAGATTTGTTACAGGACATTATAAAACAGTGAAGAGAGAAATCATTTATATGTAGTTTGGAGAAAAATATTTTAAAAACATGTTTAAAAACATGTTATCTGTGTATACAATTCAGTGTCTTTCATTTAGTCAATTATTCATACTTAGTAATTTAGTATGCTCTAACATGAAGAGTATCCCTTAATTTCTACCCATTGAAAATATAAAGTGACCTAGCAATTACACGTTTATTTTATTGAAGAACTAGCCCATTGCCCCCACGTTTAAGTGCATTTCTATTTCATGTGGTTGTAATTCTGTGTTCTAGAGCCCTTCCTGAACTGAGGAGCAAATATATACATATGCTGTTGTGCCAGGGGGCACAAATTCTGTTTTGATTTACCCATGTGCAACTCCTATTAACATCGGGAAATTCAGGGCAAAGTTTAGTGTATTTCTCAGGAAGGATCATGTTGTTACATATACCAAGTAACACATGAATTCTTTTAGACTATAAAACCAATGATGTGCAGCCACACACATTTAGGACACTCATTTAGCTTTTCATTGACTAAGCGTCTCAATAGCCTGACTCATTTTTTATGGTGTATAATTTTTTTAAAGCAAGGATGTGACAAAGAGAGAAGAGAGGTAAATTTCTGGAACTGTTGAAAGCATAAATAGAGAGCTTATGGGATGAAAAAAATCTCAATTTTAAAATACTAAGAGGTAGAAAAATACAGCACACATAATTTTACTTGAAATGTATGAAAATGATAGATGTGTTTTAGATGATGTTATTTATGTGTTGTCCTTTGGACAGTTAGAATAAGCACTAGCATCTTGTTCTGTATTTGGAGAAGTAGAGAGGAAGCCAGCCCAGTGGGTGCTGAGGTACTAAGAAAAGGTGAGAGAAGGAAAAAAAAAGCACACAGCTTCCTCCCTCCCTCCCTCCCTTCTCCTCCCTCCCTCCTCCCTCCCTCCCTCCCTCCCTCCCTCCTCTCTCTCTCTCCCTCTTTCTTATCCAACCATTCCTGAAACTAAGCATTGCATGCCTCTACGACTGGGTGTTGCACTTAACAAAAGAGAGAGCCATCTTAAAAATGACTGAGGCCTACAAGGTATCTTATTAGGTAAACATGTTTATTACCAAGTTTGAGAACCTGAGTTCATTCCCCAGGATCTGCTTGGTGGAAGGAGAGACATGCATCCCAAAGTTGTCCTCTGACTTCCACATGCTATCCATGACAGACATGCACATGTTTATACGCGTACACACACACACACACACACACACACACACACACACAGACAGACAGAGAGAGAGAAGAGAGAGAGAGAGAGAGAGAGAGAGAGAGAAATGTAAAAAAAATCATGACTCTTTATATCCAAGGCTTTTATTTCTAAAAGCAATTTTAAATGCTATATAAGTTGATATATAATTATTAGTTTTGCTTATGAACAAACCATTGTGTACTATAGCATTATAAAATATAAAACAGAATATAATGTGAGGTAGTCAGTAAAGTAGAAAAAAGACAGATTTGAGTGTGTGTGTGTGTGTGTTTCAATTGGAAATTACTGGGTCTGACAAGACTTTTCCTTTGACTCCAAAGAGAATAAAATCCAGAGCCAAAGAGAAAAGGCTTATAATTCTTATAAAAATAACAAATTCAAGAAGAATAGAAATAGAAGAAAGATTTGGGGAGGAAACAGCTGACAGAGAGAAGGTCTGGTGCTTTGAATGAGAATGCCATCCCATGTATTTGAGCACTTTTCCCCCAGTTGCTTGTACTGTTTAGGGACCTTTGGCCTTGGTGGAGGAAGAATGCCTCTGGAGGTAGGCTTTGAGAGTTTAAAGACTCCCACCATTTCCAGATTGTTCTCTTGGCTTAACACTTGCTGTTTGAAAATGTGACCTCTCAGTTTCCTGCTCTGCCATCATAGACTCTTGTCCCTCTGGAATCCCAAGTCCAATTAAACTATTTCTTCTGTAAGTTGCCTCGGTCATGGTGTTTTATCACAGCAATAGAAAAGGACGTCACAGGCCTTCAGTTTGTGCTTTCTGTTAGAGACCAGTGAATTTCAGATTACCCTTGAGGAGAAACGAAAAAGTTAGAGGGCTACACTCAACTCATTCTTTGTACCTGCTAGGGCTGATGGAGCCTGAATATTTCATAAGCATGGTGTACCTTATAGCTGTGGAACTGGATGTCTCCTTAAAGATTACGACTGCAAAGTACACTTAAAAGTAAAAGTTAAATGAAAATCACACTTAGCATGAGTGAATACACAAATATCTAAACTGACTCCCAAGTGTTTGTAAACTAATCAATCAATAAATGAATGGGTGTGCATGTCTCTATATGATGTATAAAACAAATAAAAATGAAATAAAATAATGCTAAAGGTTTCATTGAATGAAAATTTGATATGATTGAGAAAAACAATGTGATCTGTCAGTTAATGTGATTCCGGAGTGTGCAATAAGAAATAGAATTAGAATGTTAAAAATAAAAAGAAAGAAAGAGTAAAGAAAAAGAAATGTGATTCATGGAACAAGAAAACTGATGGATTTCATCATACTGAAATCACATCCAAACAATTATTTTCCACTTAAGTGACCCATCATGAAGGGAAATAATCAAGAGGATAACTTGGCTTGTAAAATTTTAGACTTTTAATGACTAAATATGGAACTTCAGTCAGTAGGAGTACAATGGGTGTATGTATGTTTTACATATGTACATATCATTATGTTTGTGTTAGTCAGGGTTCTCTAGAGGAGCAGAAATAGTAGAATTAATATATTACAAAAGGGATTTATTATATGGGCTTATATTACATGGAATAGGTCAACCCAACAGTGGCTCTCGGCAGCTGGAGATACTAGGAACCTAGTAGCTATTCAGTATGTGAGGCTGGATGCCTTCGGACTTCCAGTTTGGCATTGAAGCCTAGAGGATTTGGGAAGCTGAGGTTTTTCAGTTCATATTGGAAGGTCAGAAAAATCTGGATTCTGAAATCAGTAAATGATGGTAGCAGTAATACTCACAACAGAGTAGATGCTAGCACCAGCAGGCAGTAAAGACAGTCAGTCAAATGCAGCCTTGCTATTCATTCCTTTATACATCTTCTGACCTGGGCTGCCAAAGGCAAGTGCTACCCAGATGGACCTAGAGGCACATGTCCTATTAGTTGATCCCAAACCCAATCAAGTGAACCACCAAGATAAACTATCACAAGCCTCTCTTTCTCCAGCTCTCACATTCTTTCTGCTCCCTCTTTTGCAATGTTCCTGAGCCTTGGGTGGAGTGATCCAGGTGTGCCATTAGTGGCCTAGCACTCAGTTATTCCCTTATTCACAGAATTATGACCAGTTATGAATCTCTGAAGTTGCTTCAAAAACAAAGAAGTTTCTCTGGTCAACGCTGACAGCAGCACTAATCCGCAGATACAAACATAAATATTTAGATGTAACTATTTAGGTGGCAGTTCATTCATTTAACAAAACCAATAGTAGCTCTGGGATCTATGGCCTCCTTGGCCACAGGCTTTACCCCAGGTCCACAGTGTCAGAATTGAAAGTCATCCTGTATAGTGGGGCCCCAAATAACACCCAGATAAGAGTGATACCACAATTCCACCAGCAGGCACACTTTGCCCAGCAGACAGTTTGCTGAAGCCTGGGTCAGTAGAAAATGCTGAAGGGACAGAGAGAGAATGGTGACTCTCAGGCTGGCCACAACTTTCAATTTGCTTATACTCCCTTCCATGGCAAACTGTACCTTTGCGTGTTTTCTGTGGAATGTTGGACTCTTTTTCACCGTAGACCTCAGTGCAGTACGTAGTAGTGCACCACCGCCCAAATGCTCTCCGGTTTTGACGTTTCTTCCACCAAACAAACTCCTCTGCCGTTACCTTTAAAGTCAACCTTATTCAAGTACCTAGGCCATGCAGATTATATAGTTCGATGCTTTGCTAGATCATATGAATGGCCCTAGCAGATTTTGATATTCTTTGTTCCTCTGTGAAACCTGATGAGCTAGGGATCCACTGTCTATTTTTCTCTCAGCAATCTTGTCCTCCAGGCTCCCATGAGAATGGGAGGTTCTATTTACAGTATTCAAGAGCTTTTCTAGCCATTCATTGTTCTGAATTCTTCCACATTCTTCCCTCAGACTAGTTACAAAGGCCTAAGTATCTTGTGATCAGGTTTATCACAACAAGGCCCATCTTTCTGGGTTAGCTACTCTCCTCATAGCTGTTAAAAAAAATGACCAAAGCAACTTAAGAAAGCAAAGATTTCTTTTGCCTTATAGTGCTAGGGGAAGTCCATGATGTTTGGGAAGCTGATCACAGGAAAGGGAGCCTGCTGGCCACATGGCATTGCAGTCAGTCAGAGGAGAGTAATGGATGTTGTGTTCAGCTTCCCTTTCATTTTCTTCAGGTCCAGGATCTCAACCTGTGGAATGGTCCCACCCACAATTAAGGTGGGTCTTCCTACTTCAATTAACCTAATCTGTATAATCTCTCACAAGAATGTCTAGCACTTAATCTCATCTAGAGCATCCTTCACTATTGGTGAAATTATTAAGGCCACTCCACGTAGTTAAAAGATTTATTTAATGGCGTAACTTACAAATGAAGGAATAGGTAGGTTGAGGGTTCTGGGAAAGACGCAGCAGTAGTCCAGCGATGTTCTCTGGAGAAGTCTCCTCCGTCGCGTCCGGGTTCCACAACAAGAGAGCATGGCATGTCCTAATCTCGGGTCTTCAGGCCCTCCCTTGACCCTGCCTTGTGGGTGTGATAGTTACCAAAACCTCAATGGGGGTTGGAACTTCCAGACCAAAGCTGGAGTGGCTACCCACTGCACTTCACAGGTATGCCCAGAGTCTAAAAAAATCTAAATAATCCTTCACAGATATGCCCTGAGGTTTTAGCCTGAGCAATTCTAGCTCTAGTCAAATGTACAGTCACAATTAACCCTTACATCTTTATTCTTTTCAAAAACAAACAAAAGAACATGATCTGATTTATGTTGAAAGCAGCATCATTGCACTCTACAGACACCAATCGGAGCAGTGAGGCTGGAAGAAGGAAAACAACAGAGGTAATCGACAGAAGACTGGAGATAGCTCCATTGGGAGAGGCTTGCATAGCACGAATGAAGCCCTGGCTAAGAACCTCACCACTACATAAAACCTGTATATGCCTAAAATTGGACCCCTCAAAAAATGAGGCATGGGCATCAGAAGTTGGAGACCACATTGCCAGTTCAAGACCAGCCTGGACCACATAAGATCCTGTCTCAAAATGAACAAAGCAAAACGAAGCAAACAGAACAAAAACCTGAACAAAATCAATCAAAATGGTGGAATGCTGTCTTATTGGCTTCACTATCTCACAAAATAAGGCAAACAAGACTTATTGTTGTATTATTGGTAGGGTGTGAAAGAAAGATATTTGCCAAAGCTAAATTTCACTACTTCATATTTTAAAAGCACTTTACTAATATTCTAATCAGAGATTTTTTGAGTATTTAAAGGGAACCAGTCTGTAGCCATCTATTTCTAAACACAGCAGTGGCAAGGAGCTCAAAGTGCATAGCAGTCATGCCACTTAATAGGTGTGGTTTTATGACCTCTTTTCTCATGCTGAGTCCTTCCCAAGTGAGAGAGAGGAGATGAAAACTAGCAGAGAAATGAGTCAAAGGGTATAGGGCATGTTTTTGTTCTTTTTCCTGGGATATCCCCAACACATTGCAAGCTATGACACATATCGTTTTCACTGTCTGAGCAACCTGGAAGAACAATATTGGGTCATAAAGATGTTATCACAGCATATTAATTTACTTTTCAAAAAGAGATTTAGAGAACACTATTCAAGTCTATAATATACTATGCTTATATATGTGTGTTGATTTAACAGATTTGTATATGACAGTGGGGACTTAAATAAATCTTGTTTCAATTTAAAGCTTGTTCCTCAACTGCATTTAAATATACCGTGTTCTTTACATAAGGAGTCATATGCACAATAGGTAGGCATTGAGTTTGGCCATCAACTAAATGGAATCGATGCCAGCCAGACTGAGACAAATCAACTGGATATCAGCCTGTTTCAAACTACGGGAGCAGCAAGCTATTAGAGTGCCGAGCTTCAGTGGTACATATTTCTATTTTATCTTTATTGTAATGAGCAAGCCCTGTCTTTGGCTCCCGCTGTGCACTTTTGGAGGGTCTTCCATATGGTTGCTGCTAAGTACTTGGCATTTCCCCAACTGTTACAATTGGGTCAGTGGGGGGGATCGCTTAGGAGTGTAATAAAACAAGGGTGATTGCAGAGGGGGAGTGAGGTTCCTACCCACACAGCAGCTTATGGCCTCTCATGCATTCGCGCACAGCTCTATGGCATCCATTACTATGGGCAGCCGGGTAACAACCCCCCACACACACCCACACACCCATGGCGTCTCCATGAGAAAAGGCCAAGCCCTGGGTACAGGAAGAAAAAAAGAACATGTACCTTGCTTACTTCTGTTTTTCCCCAGAAAGTTTTCTTAAAAAACTCTTGGCTAAAGAGTAGCAGCAACATCAGGGTTATCAGTGTTCTCTGAGGGTGTTGATATGAAGAAAAAAAATTTTTGTACACAAAAATATTCCATGTACGAGATTCTATTTTCCGTGTTTATTTTAAACACTCAGGAATACAAATAATTGTGCATGGAGGCTTTTGGTATCAAATATCAATCTAGAGCTGTATAGCAATTTATTAGGTTCACTGTATAGCCAATTTGTGTGTGTGTGTGTGTGTGTGTGTGTGTGTGTGTGTGTGTGTGTGACTGCGTGTTTTTCCCAAGCCATTTACAGGGCATCTAGAAAGAGTTGGCAACGTTTGAGCAAAAATAGAAAAGTAAGTCGACTTTCACTCTCGTTTCCGGCCAAGAGCATTAAAAGGCATTAAAAAAAACTTGTTCGTCACGCCTTTCCTGGCCAAACAATCTCCAGACCCCAGATCCCCAGGGACACACACGGGCTGGTGGAGGCACCCGGAACCGGGCAGCAGGTACAGCTGGGTCCCGCAGGAGGCGGGGCAGGAAGCAAAAGTCTCCAGGCGGTCGGAGCAGTCAGGGGCAAGCTCAGCAGAGCACTCACAGAGCATCCTCCAGGGCCCTGCACTCATGGCGTGGGAAGTCCTCCTGACATCAGTCAGGCAATCACAGGACGGCAGTCCCCGACACGTCTCCCGGGGTCCCTAATTCAGCAACCTGGAGCAAGGAGGGAAGAGCCGAGCAGGTTTCACAAGTGCTTGAGGGTTAGTTAGCACAGAAACCAACCGAGCACCCCTGCGGGCACGGAGACACCTGCCCGGCCAGCCTGCGTCTGAGGCTGCTCGCCTACCCAGACTCGGGAAGAGCGGGCAGCCTGCGAAGTGAGGGCAGCGCCGCGGCTTCAGACGCGCAGTGCGCAGGCGTCCCCGCAGAATGCGCAGGCGCCGCCTAGAAGTGACTTCTCCAAAAAGTGTCTTAGTTCCCGGTCACCTGAGCGCCCAGGACGCGGTCGCGGGAGCCTCGCGGAGCCACGCCCGCCGTCGCAGGTCGTGTCCCGAGACCCTGCCTCCGCTCGCCCCCGCCGCCGCCACCCCCCGCCGCTGCGAGCCGTTCCCAGGCTCCGTCCTCACTGTCCTTTCCCCAGAACCGGGCCGGACCGAACCGGGCCGAGCTGGGCCGCCCGGGCGCGGCCGCTGACCATGGCGTCCCTCTTCAAGAAGAAGACGGTGGACGGTGAGTTCCAGGCCCGGCTCCACCGCCCCGGGAGGGGATCGGGGGCTCCGGTTCCGGCTCGGTGCTGTCCCCCGCCAGCCCCGGGGTGGGCCCAGGTCGGCGGCCCCACAGGTGACCGTGGCTGCGTCACTCCGGCTCCCTCCGCAGCCTCACCTGGGCGGTTCGTCCTCCCGATCACGCTCACCCTACCCTGGGTTTCTTTCCTTTTCTTTTTTTTCCGCCTCCCCCTTTCGAAGGGATTCTGAGCATTCTGAGCAGGCAGAGCAGGACCGGCGCTGGGGCGTCGTTCGACTTGGCGACTTGATGAATTTCTGGGTGGTTTCTCCCGCTGGTGTGTTGTTACCTTCCGCGGAGACGTCCCACTCCCTGACTTCAGAAAGGGAAGCCCGTGTGCTTAGTGGAGGACCAGGCAGCGGGTAGCAGCGGGATCCACTTCGGAAATGAACTTGGGGGCCCTGCTGCCTGTACCTTTAGATAGACCTCAGCATTACAGATAGGAAGACTCCAGTAGAAAAAATACGACCAGGGAAGGGTCCGGGTTTAGTGTCCATAGTGCAGATTTCTCCTTTATGATTATCTTTTGCCAACTAAAGTGGAGATGTGTAGTTTACGTAGAAGTTCGCATTTTTAGAGATACTTATATCGTTTCAGGTGGCTCAGTGCCATCTTGTGAAGAGGGGGAAAAGTGTATGCACTGGAATGTACAAGTTTAGAGACATTCATAGGCAGTGGTGTCGTGTGTATGTTATACGTGGCTGCCCCAGGTGTTAAAGTCACACCAAGTTGTTTAAAAATGGGTTTTGATTGCATGTCGAGCCCAGGTGGTTGTTGGTTCAAGCAAATAATCACGCCTTTGTAAAGGTTCTAACCCAACCACAAAAGGAGCAGTGGTAGCTAGACTGTGATTGGTACAAACCCAGAGCTCAGCCCTGAGTTGGGGGTAACTCCTTCATTTCTTTGTGTTCACTGTTGCAGTGCCAGATTTGGGGGGTGGAGGGGGGGAGATAACAAAGACACCATCTCTACCCTACTACGTGACCGTTCATTTCAGCACGGGGTGTCATTTTATCTCCATCAAACAGCATTATGCAGTTTTGCTTCTTCTGTGTGACCCATTTTTTTTTTTTTTGTCATTGTTTTGACTTTTTACTAATTGAGAAGCAACATTTTCAGCGTCTGGAATAGCTGTTAACTTGCCATGTGACATCACACAATACATGGGATGGGTTTGATGGGTGATTTCCTGAGAATATTGTTTAATCTTTAACGTGACACTTTTGTTTTCTTTCCGGTGCTTCGGTACCGGTTCTGTGATACTCATTAGTTATTGTATTCTACTCCCTCCTGAATTATTACTATACATGTTTTATATAGTAGTAATCTTTACTATATACATATTCACTATAATTTTAGATAGCGATAATGAGAATTTACTAAGCACAGGAAAAAGTGGGTTCCTTTCTCACTTTGATAGCACAAATTTGTCATTTTTAGCAGTAAGCTCCAAATATTCTAGTCTTAATGTCTGTTAAATATCCTCAAAGGCAAACTCAGTGTTGTGCTTTCTGGTATTTCTGACTACCTAGTGACTTACACTTGAAGTTTAGAGGAGGTGGGAAGAGACAATGAAGGTGTGCAGGGAAGGTATATGACTGCACATTGATCTGCAGTTGAGTTAGTCTTAAAAACAACAGTTAATCTTTTTTTTTTTTTTTCCAAACAGACTTTTAGGGGAAAAGTCCTAAGGACTTTGCTAGGTACAACACCACTAAATTAAAAGTCTGTGTGTGACATTTCTGAATGTAAATTTGGATCCCGTGTACATTTGCTCCGTGTACCAATTTGCAGACTTGACATCTTCTTAAATTAGCATATTAATTCAGTTCATTTACTCATGCCTTAATTGTGGGTTTACATTTTCATCATTTTACTTTAGAGCTTTACGGATGTTTGTTTTCCTTGTTAAAGGACAGGGCTCTTGTTTTGTATCAAAGGTGCAGCACTCCTCTCATTATGAGACACTATGTAATGAAATTTAATGTATTTCTGTGCATTGCTCTCAGTTCCCTGGGCAACATTATCGATCATACGATCTTTTACTGTATGCTGACTTTGTGTCTGTTCTCACAGTAATGAAATTCTGATATATAAGGGAAATAGGTAGCTGGTTGTGGATCTGTGGAATAATTGAATCTTTTCGTCTCTGGATTGGCTAGAAGAATTATATACTGTACCATTAAAGACCACTGCACATGTAAATTAAAAAGGGAGACAACATTAGAACACATTACTATTCAGAGTTATGTTTAATTCATTTTGACACAAAGATGAACAAGTCTCTGCCGTGTACACTTGGTTACGGAAATTAATGAGAGGTGTAGCTCACTGCCACTGAAGAGGATTCCTTCCGACTTGAAATTACCATTGAGCACTTGATTTCTACTTTCTGAGTTGTATTAGATGAACATACACTGTTTATAATCTGTTTATTATCAGTGTCTTTACTTCTGTGTGGACAAATAGTAACCTGTTTACTGGAGAGAATTATGAACCTGTTAGACCAGCATTCCATTAGGACTCATCATAACTGGGTAACCATTCCTGCCTTTGAACAACTGAAGTGCTGGGGGTAGGGGTGGAGCTAGCAATAGAGCGAGTGAACAAGGCAGTGGGTTTGATCCCGGAACTGGGAAACACAGTGCCCTTCTGTTTTGTTTTCCTGGCTTGAGATAAGGTCTCACATTGTAGCCCAGCTTGCCCTGGTGACCCACTGTCTCAGCTTCCCCCGTGGGGGGAATGAGAGGCATACATCACCATGCCCAGCTGAACTAGGTAACTGCTGAAGTTATTGCAACACTGTCATTTTTACATGAGATTTGCAGTGAAGACAGTTTCCGATCTTCCTAGAAATGAGTGCTGTGCTAGGAGAGTGTGTGCTGTGCTTATTCGATTCTCATGAAGCCTGTGGTAGAAGCTCGGCTGTCACCACCTTTGTCTTGATGGGGAAACTGGGTGCAGAGGGCCTGAGGGAGCTGCTCAGGATCGAAGATGTACTCAGTGGCGGAAGTAGGAGCTCACCCTTATACATGTAATCACTGCCTGGTTTTTCTTAGAGATTAACCACATGGCATGCAGACGATGACCTTGTTAATTTTATGAAGTTGTCCACATGTTTTTCACTTTTGCCTATATACCGGACTGTTCTCTTTGAGGTAGTAATAAAAGCTTAGTTTCCATCTTGGAAATGACTCCACTTTTTTGAAGGTCCCTGTACCTTAACATTTTCTAAGAATCTCCCGGCCTTCATGTCGGCCTCTTGAAGAAGTGTTGCATCTTCTCAGCTGACTCCTCAGGAGTGCCTCCCTCTTCCGTTCTCAGCAGTGTGTCCTGTGTATCATGACATGACACAACTCTTGCTTAGGGCATCACAGATCACAATAAAGAGCCATTTTTAATGATTATCTCTGAGGCCTATGCTTAATTTGATCTTTATAATTTCTTCCTCAGAATGCTTTCTTTTGGCTTTTAGAACCCAATACTTAAAAAAAAAGACTTATTTATATCTGTGCCTGTGTGTGTGCATGTGTGTGCGTGCGCATGCGCGTGCGCGTGTGCGTGTGTGTGTGTGTGTGTGTGTGTGTGTGTGTGTGTGTGTGTGTTTGCGCATGCCCATGTGTGTAAATTTCACATTTGCAGGTACCTGCACAGACCAGAAGAGGGCATTGGATCCTATGGACCTGGAATTATAGGCACTGTGCAACATGGTGCTGGGAACTGAACTTGGTCCTCCACTGCAGAGTCAGCTTTCCAGCTCCCAAACACTTTTTGAACTTTCCTTTACCTTGGGTTTTGTGTTTGGTTGAGTTTTTCTTTTTTTCTTTTCTTTTTTAAAACTATCCCTCAAATGTTAAGGTCTGTCTTGGGCTACCATTGTATAATCTCTCACTACACCATCTGTTTTTCACGTTACTTAAAATTTACATGCCATTATATCTAAAAAATTTTTTTATTTTTCTTTAAAACCATTATATCCACTAATTTGCTGACTGTCTGCATATAGTTTTCTAAAGCAACAGAAACCAGAGAACCCAGAGGAACACAACTCTGTCTTAAAATTCTCTCCTTCCAGGGCCCAGTCTTCCAGTGTGGGTAATGCTGATTTCACCTCCTTCCTTCACATGATTACTGAGTCACTAATTTCAGGTCTTCCCCTTTTGCCCCTTGGATATTTGACATGTTCCTGTGTGTGTCTGTAGCTCCCTGTTCTATCTAATTCTGATCCTCCTTGTCTTGTGCTTCATCACAGCAGCCTTCTGCTTTAATTTCCTCAGCTCTTTATATCCTTTATCTGCAAACTTGATTGTGTGATTGTTCTATGGCAACTCAAGGCTGCTGCTCCTCAGAGTACACTTTTCAATGAATCTCTGGTACCCAATAAGCTCTTTCAGTAATACCCACCTTGCCTTGTTCTGACATGCTTTCATTTTTGCCATGTCCCAGTCTTATTATCCTTCAGTAATGTTCTTCTGTTCATCTGTATACTGAAAATTGGTCTTTTTCATCCTGGCATATTTTTACTTAGGATTCCCATGAACCGAGAATTCTCTTTTCCTTTCCTCCAGTTTTGTCCTTCAGGAAGCCTTCCCTCATGCAAACTGCAGAAGAAATACATCACTTCTGTTCCTACATCTTGACATCTGCATCCCTACCATCCTTCACTGGAACTAAACTTCTTTTGTACTACCAAAGAGGGCTTATTCTAGTGTTTCCTGCCTTCCATATTGGTTTCAGTCTTCAGCCATATTAAAATATTTCTCTAGCAGTTTATAGTATAGAGAGCACAACCCTAAAATGTTCTCACCCTGAGACCCTGAGCCTGCTGATGTGTCTATCAGTGCTACTACTCGCTGTGAGCCCTGCAGTGAGTTTGAAGAATGCTGAATAGAGAAGGAGCAGAGCTTCTTGGCTTCTGCTTTCTCGGATCACTCATATGTGCTGGTTATCCACAACTGGTGGGTTTTGACTAAGTTGGAATAAGTCTGCTAAGAAGTCTGTTGTGGTCCCACATTTATGAACCATTAAGAAGGAAAGTACCACCTCTAGCAACTGAATCCCTTTCAGAAAAATGTCTTTCTTTCCAGGATAAAAGACAGCAACAGCAATGTGCTATGTACAGTATTCAGATCTTGCATAGAATGCTAAGTGTCCCCTTAGTGATTATTACCCTGAATATTGTAGATCTCACATTTTACACTCTATTTTCTCTACATTCTTGACATAGCAAAGAAAAACAACGAGTTGAATGTGGGATTCAAGGGCATAGTATGCTTGTCATACACTTTTTCTTAACTGGTTTTAGACCAACATCATGTACCAGCCTTTGATGTTTCTTACTCTTCTTAACAGAAGTTCTCTGCATTTTCAGAAGAGATCACTCTAGGAAAATGTCTTCCCTTTTATCTCCCCCCAACCCCCACTTTATGACAAGCACAAATTAGACTAGGTTTGCTGGCACGTGCCCATCCCAGAAGCTTTCCGGAGCAGTTAAAGAAGCTGGTATTTGAAAACTTTGCTTGAATGGATTCTTAAGACTTTGATGATGGTTGATACCTGTGGTAGATGGAATAAAAATTTGCCTCCTATGCTGCCATAGGGCTTGTCTCTCTCATTTTGTCTACCTCTTCCTTCCATGCAAGTCCTACTGTTTCACTTCAACCTATTTCTTTTATTGAGTTAATTCATCTTATAAATAATAGGGTTTTGTTATGATATTTTTATGCATGCCTGTATTGTGCTTGGATCGTACCCATCCCCATTCTCCTCACATACCATTCTTCAAACCTGTGAGCCTGAGTTGTTTATCTCTCTGGCTGGAGTAAAGCTGTTGGCATGGTGGTCTCCTGTCCTGACGTCATTCCTGCTTTTGCTGTACTGGGTATTAGAACGTAATTAGGTGGACACTGCCCCCCCCCCAAGCTGTTGCTTTACACTATTGCTAAAGCCTGAGAAATATTTGATTTGCTTGCATGGGAAATTCTGATTCCTCCTCACTTTTCTCTCCTGCCTGAGTCAGTCTGGTTTTTAGAGCCTTCTAGGAACTGACCCCCAATGCTTCCTTCATTTGTATTCTTTGCCTGTGAGTGTATACCACTTTCTCAAGGTTTCTTCCTCTCACTGACTCTAGAAGACAGAATATCTGCAGAATCAGGACCAATTTCCCCTCTATTTCTTGTCTAATTCCACCAAATGTTTAGCTGAACTCACATTCAGGGCATCTATCCCCAGGTATTACTGGGGTTTGGACAGCACTAGTACCACTGCCCTGGTGTCCACTCTTGCTCCTGATTCTAGCTGCTGCAGTTTACAGAAAAAGTCTCAAAGAGTGTCTTCCAATAAAGCAGAATGGAGGGATGTTTCATGGTTTTTTTTTTTTTTTTAAGATTTATTGTATTTCTTTATGTGTGAGTGTTTTACCTGCATATATGTATGTGTACCACGTGCATGCTTGGTGCCCATAGAGCTCAGAATAGGGCATTGGAACCCCTGGGACAGTTGTGCTGCTGGAAATGAAAGCCTCATCCTTTACAAGATCAATAAGCATGAGTCAGCTTTCCAGGGCAGATTGTTTAGGTTTTTCTCTCATCTCATGTGATAGTTAGTTAGGATAACTGATAAGCAGTAAAATTGCTAAAATAAAATGATTTTTCCCAAAGGAATTCATTTAAAAGTATAAAATTCTGTTTTCAGATTGAAGTCCCTATGGCCTTTGAGGACCTCACAGCATGCTGTGTGATGGCATGCCTCTAGGGACCAGGTAGAGTCTCAGCTGATGTGATAGGCTTGATATGCTGGTGTCTCTTGACAGTAATCCTGAGCTGCCCTTAGGCCTGAAACAGACCTTTCCCTTTCCCTCCCAAAGGGTACTTCATTCTCTATTAGTCACAAATTAGTATGATTCTGTTTATAGTTTATTATCACTTTTTGGTTCTATATTCAAATGTGCAAATTATATGCAAATGATCAGAGTACTGGAAGTGAGCGGTAAGTCAAGTTAGGACTTGGCTTCAAATCTCAGTAGAAAAGTATAGTGAGAGGCCTTTTTATCTTATTTTTTACTTTTTTATTTTATTTATTTATTTTTAGTTTTTAGTTTTTCAAGACAGGGATTCTCTATGTAGCCTTGACTATGCTGGAACACATTCTATAGACCAGGCTGACCTTGAACTCAAAGAGATCCCCTGCGTCTGCTTCCCCAGTGCTGGGATTAAAGGAGTGTGCTATCACCTCCTGGCAACCCTTTTGTTTTAAATTTATATTTTTTGGACTTACTTTTCTAAACGTATAAACTCAACTGATTTAGATCCTAAAAAGTCAAAAAGACCTTTTCTGATTATATCTGGCTGTGATCTTGCTACCCAGGTCTAGGTACTTGCATTTCATTAGGAAAAGATCCTAACAAGGTTGAGATTGGCATTTACTACCCAACATGGAGCTGACCTGGATGACAGAGGGTTAGGTGACATTCAACCCTTTCTGGCTCTGAATGAATGAATAGTAACAGGGAGCAGCATACTGTATCACTTACACACTTCGGACACATTTTTGCAGTTTGCAAGTGCCACCCATTGTGAAGTACATCACAACAGCCTTCTAAGGTGGCTGAAGGGGTGGTTCTTAAGAACTCCAGGACGCAGCCTGTTGCCTAAAGAAAGAAGCAAGGGATGCATGGGAAGGAAGCACTGTGTCTCTTCCATGTCAGCAGGGGCCTGCACTTGATTCTGCCATTGTCATGGCACAGGTTAAAAATAGAAACGTTCTACTGGACTACATCTGGATGCTTGCCATTCAAAAGACAGTACTAGAAGGAGAGAGTCAGCAAGGGATCCCCTGAGAAGGTAGAAGGCGAGGCTAATAGTTACCAAATTCAGTCTTGGGGAATGGAAGTATTTAAAAGGGGCCTTAGAGGGAGAAGACCATCAGCAGCATACTGAGTGAGCTTGTCTTCAACCAGAGTATGGGTCCCCTCTTTGACTTTTTGAATCTGTAGTGGGAATAGTATAAGCAACTGTGACCTCTGGTATTTTGTTTAAATAGACATACAGCTTTTCTTGTGGTTAAAATTAACTGATACATAGCATTAGAACATAAGGAAGGGTTACAGTCCCATTTTATCTGAAGGCTATTGCATGTGTTGGGGTCTACTGAACTCTGAGGAATGATAATTTCATATCTGATAACCATTTTTTTCTTTAGAAATGAGAATGCAGGAAAGATTAGGGGTGCAGTTTTTGCAAGAGGCAGAGGGAAGCCAAGGGCAAGGGGAGGGCATATAACCATACAGATATTGCTTCCAAGAGCAACTACTGTTTGGAGCCCCACATTCAGGATGCTCGTTATTTCAATGATCCATGTCTTCACTGTGCAAAGATATCAGTCATTGTTTAGATTTTAATTCTATCAGTCATCCTTCCCAATAACAATAGATCTTATATCTTAAAGTAGTAAGTTAAATATGCTTGATGACATTTTCCTTTATATATCACAAGTTTTGAGTATCATAAGATCACTGTTAGATATAATATATTGACATGGCATTGTGGCAATACAGACATAAACATACCACTATATGTGCTGAAACCAAAACTCTTGAGCCTGAGGAATCTCTGAAATAAAAGGGCTACTGAGCTAGACAGAAAGGACCACATCCTGAGACAGGATTCTGCAACTTCCTGTTGCAAAGCTGGAGAGCAGTTGGACACTGTCCACAGGCCTAGAGCTGCTGTATTTTGAACTGAAACATCTAAGGAAGGAAAGCATGACTGTTTACATGAGCCCTGCATTGGGTGGTGTTGAGTTGGGCAAAGTTCAGGTATAGCACATCCTGTAATAAGTAATTGTTACCTTTGAAGTGGTTGGGGCCACAAGCAGGACACATGCTGCCTAGAGCTTAATGATGGAACTTCATGTTTTAACACATAGGACTGTGGAGTAAAGTGTGTGAAGAAAGGAAATTCGATCGAGAACCCACCTAAAAGCCAGACCCTGTGGCAGCGCTTGTAATGGCAGTGCTGGAGAGGAGGAGACCAGGCAGAGAGATTCCCGGGGTTCACTGGCCAGCCTGCCTACCTGGGAAGCTCTTTTAGGGATCCCCAGGTGAGGGAGAAACCCTGCTCAGATGACAAGGTGGATGGTGCCTCAGAAAGAACCAGTGAGGCTGACTTTGCCTCCACATGCGCGCACGCACACGCACACACACACACACACACACACACACACAATTTTAACACATTCACATATATGAAGCAGTTTTCGTTACTGCTGATACTTAATCTACCCCATCTTTCCCTCTTTCATCTTCCACCCCTGAAATTAAGCTTAGACATCTCAGGATTTTTTTTCTTACTGTATGTATCTTTTACTCTTAAAGAACTGTGTCTTAGAATGAAATCCAATCTAAGAAGTAAATCAAGTGAAAAATAAAGTTGACCTTTAAAACATTAAAAATATCTCAACCTTTTTATGTTATTCCTTCTGAATTATCCAGAAGACCGAACCATTAAATGTGTGTTTCACATATGGAGTACATAAGAAAATGGCGGAGTAATTTGTTTGTTTTATAGACTGCTGCTGTTGCCTCATATGAAAAGACATTTTACTGTCTTTTCCTACTTACCATAATATGTTTTAAAGTGTTATGATTATGTTTTAGTATGTAACATTAGATGCTCTGAGTTTATAGCTTAGCACTGTTTAAATATTAATAGGTCTATTAACAACTATAAGGCTGTGGAATATGCAGTAGTTAATTTTCTTTATTTTTTCCTTTTATGATATACAGTGTCAGTTAATGTATGCATAGTTACATAAAATTAAAGTAAAATTGAATTATCTTTCATTAAACTGTTGGGTTTCATTATAATATTTTTTTTAATCGAAGATGTCCTTATCTAGCCTGGACTCTGATTCTTAGACAGCAAGTGAGTGTCTGTCTCAACATTTTAGTGTGGACACTAATTAAACAGCCTTAGAACACACATGTGATATAAGGACTCCTTCAGAGACGGCTCGGCTGTAGATGGAGTCATGTGCCCAGGCCCTGACTCTTTCTGACCACATAGTCTACAGCTTGCTCTTCATGCTGATAGTTTCCTGGGACCGCTCTCAGAGCTCAGGGAAGTGTCTTCCTTGTTTCCTATGATCATTTTATTGGGAAGAATATCACATGGGAGGAGGGACGTGAAGAGACTCTTAGGTGGAAGACAGGGCATAGCGTTTCTACAGCTGCTCTGGGTACTCTACCATCCTGGGAGCACAACAGTGTGGTCCCCAGTTGGAAAACGTTGGCTTGCTTTTTTCCCTGATAAGCCTTGATAGTCCAGTTGATAGAATCCTCCACCGCTGAGTTCTAGGGAGGGGGTTGGCGTCCATCCCTCACACTGTAGCTATCAGTAGATAAACTTACTGATTTCCTGTTAAAATTCTTGTTGATTCATCGTAAATGAGATGTCATTTCCATACATACATACATTGTGTAATGTTTAAGCTTGGTTAAATGTGTCTGTCTACTCAGATGGTAAAACCCGTCCTACTTCTTTCCTTTAGCGTTTTCAAATGGGCACTCCCCCATGGCTCTCTGCGGGATAGTGGCACACCGAAACTATTGCTCACATCCAATTTGACTTAGAACTGTATCGTGAAAGCATCAAATACCTGGGAGGAGCCGCTTAGAAAGGGAACATTTTGGCTCTTTGTTTGTGTGGCAGGAAAGGGATGCAGAAGGAGTTCCTTGGCACTGGAACAGCAGGGGTGTGCAGTGGCTGGTCACATCCCTTTGGTAGTTAGGAAGTACTGAGCTCATACCAGAAGCATGCTGCGCCATAACCTAATAGACCCCTAAGCATTCTTCCTCTAGCCCAGGGCGTCTCAACCTTCCTAACACTGAGACCCTTTAATACAGTTCCTCATGTTGTGATGACCCCAACCATAAAATTATTTCATTGCTACATCATAACTGTAATATTGCTACTGTTATGAATTTTAATGTAAGTATCTGATAGGCAGGATTTCTGTGCAACCCCCAAAGGGGTTACAACTCATGGGTTGAGAACCACTGCTCTAGTCAGACCCATTTTTTTTTTTTTTTTTTTTTCTTCGAGACAGGGTTTCTGTGTGTAGTTTTGGTGCCTGTCCTGGAACTTGCTCTGTAGACCAGGCTGGCCTGGAACTCATAGAGATCCACCTGCCTCTGCCTCCCGAGTACTGGGATTAAAGGCGTGCGCCACCACCGCCACCACCCGGCAAGACCTGTTTCTTAAAGATTCCAAACCTCCTAAAATAGTGCCACTAGCTGGAGACAACTCTTCAAACACATGAGCCTTTGGGGACTTTTCCACTCAAATCACAATAGAATGCAGTCTCCACCTCTTCCTGCCTTCCTTCAGTCCCCAGCCTTTGGAAACCTCCGTACTAGTCTCAGATCTGTGGAAGCATTTTTTAGATTTTGCGTATTAGTGCAATCAGGTGCTACTTTTCTTTCTTTACCCATCTTATTTTACCTAATGATCATCAGTTCCAAAGGACTCCAGCTCCATCCAGGTTGTCACAAATGACAGAATTTTATTCATGTAAATAATATTCCATTAGGAATGCATACCACATTTTCCTTCTACATCATCAGGTAATAGATACTTAGGTTACTTCCATTTCTTGACTATTGTGAATAGTGTTGCATTAAAAATGTGAGTGCAGATGTCTGTCTTACACTCATTTCATTTACTTTGGCTATATAACTGGAAATGACCTGTTAAATCATTTGGTAGCTAAAGTTTTAATTTTTTTGAAATTTCAATTCTGTTTTTGATGATGTCTGTACTGATTTACATTTCTACCAGCAGTGTGTGAGTTCTTCACACCCTCACTGGCCCCTCCCCTTTTCCTTAATAGTCATCCTCACTCACAGTCCACTTCCATCTTATATATGTATCCCCCTGATAACTAGTGTCAAGAATTTTGTTTATTGGCTAGTGATGTCCATATGCATTCTGGATATCAATCCTCTGTCATATGTATAGCTTGAGAATATTCTCTCTAAGTCTTTGTAAGTCTCTCACTCTGTAAGTTGTAGTTAAAATCGGCATTGGCTTCGTTAAAAATCTGTTGTTTCATACCAATGAGACTTAACTATACAAAAAAGGATTCAATATAATGTGTGTTCTTTTCTGAAATCTATATAGTGCCGGAGTAGAGAGGTATAAAGGTTACGTGTGTGTGTGTGTGTGTGTGTGTGTTGGGGGAGGTTGTTACATGTGCAGTATGAAATTGTATAATAATTTTCTGAGATAAATTTTTAAGCACTGCATATTTGAACAGATTTTTCTATTCTTTATATAATCTATGGTTATAATAGATATTTTAATATTTGATAAGTTTGCAGTATATTAAATTGAAAGAAGAAATTAGCATCTAGTAAAAGTTTCCTTTTTTGTTACATTCGCTTAGTCCAGCATTTTAAGTGGTATTGAGGACATTCTTACAGTTGTAACTTCAAGTTTCTTTTGTGGTTCTAGATGTGATAAAGGAACAGAATCGAGAGTTGCGGGGCACGCAGAGGGCTATAATCAGAGATCGAGCAGCCTTGGAGAAACAAGAAAAGCAGCTGGTGAGTAGAACACTGAAGCTCAGGAAAACTCTAAAACACACTGGGGAATTAGTGTTGAATAATTAATTACCTAACTCAGAACAGGCAGTGAACAAGAGGTAAGGATTCACCTGTGGGAAATCAGCCACACTTCATCCCTTGCTGAGTGTTCTGCTTTTGTTATTGTGTCATTTGTTGGCTTTTATCAGAATTCTGTTTTCTGTTGATATAGAATCAAATTGTTCCATTTCATGAAGATTATGAATGTCTAGGAGTAAGTATTTCTTAAAATGGATCTACCTCCTTGATGACATTAAAAATAAAAATAGTCACAGAAAACATGTAATAAATAATAATACCTAGGTGTCTTACATGGTCTTTTAAAGATGATTGTTCCATGACAGCTTATTTTTAATTAGATGGATATGGCTCATCTTAAAATTTTCTTTATGCTATATATTTACATGCATGTTGCCCCTGATCTTAAAGCAGCTTTACTGAGCTGTAAGATACATGCAATAAGTTGTACATATTTAGAGTATACCATTGATACTTTAAGTATATTCCCTGAAAGAGAAAGCAATGAACACAGGCATTGTTCCCCAAAACTTCTGATGTACAACTTATTGATACACAAAAGTTAGTTATTAAGATGAAGACAATTACAATTTTCTCCTGTGGCTATTAACTTTTAATGTATAAGAAAAAAGCAATAGTAAATTCTCTTATGTTTTCTTCTAGAACACTTAAAATATAGCCATTACATTTTTTTCTTGAGATCGGTGCTGAGAGCCTGGTTTCTCTGGTGCTAGCTAGAGGGGTGCACTTCGCGTACATGGAGATGTGTAACCTGGGTAGCACCTTGCCTTGCCTTACTGGTAGTGAGCCAGACTCCAAGGGTGGCTCTTCCTGGACTCTGTCCTGCACTGATAGGACTTTTCTCAAGCCCAGGGCCGTACTGCTGTCCTTACTGTCATTTCATAGTAGACTTAAAGTTAGAAAAAACTTCACCATTCACCTCGAGGCTTCCTTTTTCTCAGAATCCTTTAGGGTATTTCAGGTGTTTCATGTTTCTGGGGCACTTTAGAACAAACCTGCCACTTCTACAGAAATGACTAGATTTTGATTGGTATTACATTATATGTGTAAATTATTGGGAAGAATTAACATTGTAACAGTAAGTCTTACTGTCCATGAGTTTTTATATTTCCCTCTTGACTGGTATACTTAGAGGTGTACCAAGTTTTTTATGTGTATCTTGGATCCTACAAGCCTCCTCAGATTGTTTATTCTTGTAGCCTTTTATACATGCATGAGAGTCCTATATCAGTGGATCATAGCATCATGAATAAGGAAGGCTTTATGTCTTCATTTCCTATCTTGGAACCTTTTTTATAATATACATTTATGAAATCTTTGAAAATTTCATCCAATGTGGTTTGATTGTATTCGTCCCCCTGACTCCTCCCAGATTGCTCCTGCCTCTACTTTATGTCCCCTAGTTACCTACAAGTTGCTCACTGTTGAGTTTTTTGATGCTATCTCATACCACCCACCTCTGTCCCACCCAAGAACTGAATCTACTCTTTCTTTGTCCGCACTGTATACACTGCCCACCCACTGATCACTAGTTATCAGATCAGTTGCTGTGGTGCTTGCAACCAAGTAATCCTTATGTTACTTTAAAACAGTTCCAAACTGTTAAGAGTGATGATGCTGAGAGTTCACATATAGCAGAGGAAAGAATGTACATTATTTTCCTTAAAGGGAAGGCAGAAGATATCATACACACATACACATATACATAGAAACTGCAGACTATGATATATACATGTATATATATATATATGTGTGTGTGTGTGTGTGTGTGTGTGTGTGTGTACATCATAGTACAGTAATGGTTTGGCTCTGTCTGCAGTTTCGGGCCTCACTGGGATCTTGACACATGGCTACGGTTAAGAGAAAACAACTGTAGTTGAAATGATTGTAGCATTTTCTGTTTAAGGGAAGGGTTGATTATCTCTGACTCGGGTGCATTTTATATTTGACTATTTCTCCTTTCAGTCTGGTCAGTTGTAATCAACATATTGTGAAACACAGTTAACACATGTGTACACACTTAGGACTGACCTGAGAGTTTTATGTTTTGGTCCCTTTATCATTATGAGATGATATTTTTTCTACTTCTGGCAATATCTCTTGTTCTTAAATTTATTTGATCTGATATTAGTATAGCCACTCCAGATTTGCAGACTTTGGTAGATATATATTTTCTTTTTAAGACGCCTTTGTGCTTACATTTAAGATTGGTTTCTTGAGATAGCATATAGTTGGATTTGCTATTATACATTCCAGAAGTTGCTTTTTCAGTGGTATATAAGGTGGAGTTTTTTTTTCAGTGCAGTTATCTGTATTATTAACTTCACTATCTCAGTATTTTCTTTGTCATACTATTTTTCTTACCTATTTTTGGATGTTCACTTGGTATTTTCTCCTGGGCTGTGCATGTACTGTTTCATAAACTTGCTCTATGGTCACAAATGAGGGTCACAGTTCTTCCTGTGTGAACATGTGATGTAGCCTCTTAAGCATGCTTCCTCTCCATGACTTTATGCCTACTAGATATGTTCATCAAGCTAATCACTGAGAACTACCCCTTGATTGTATTCCCTCATCTTCTTTGTCTTCTTAGGAATTAGAAATTAAGAAGATGGCCAAGATAGGTAATAAAGACGCTTGCAGGGTTTTAGCTAAGCAGCTTGTCCATCTACGAAAACAGAAGACAAGAACTTTCGCTGTCAGCTCAAAAGTCACGTCTATGTCCACACAAACAAAAGTGATGAATTCCCAAATGAAGATGGCCGGTGCCATGTCTACCACTGCAAAGGTAACTGGGAGCTTTGGTGTCTTTTTATCGGGGATATATAAGTATTGATATTCAAATTAGATTTCAAAGCAGTTTCTTGTACATCTTTGATACAAAAATCTTAGTTATTAGTATAATGAGTTATAATACTAGATTATCCAAGTAATTGATTCTAGCTTAGTTATTAGTATGTTATAAAGTAAGAACATTCAGCCAGGCAGTGGTGGCACACACCTTTAATCCCAGCACTGGGGAGCCAGAGCCAGACAGATCTCTGTGAGTTCGAGGCCAGCCTGGTCTACAGAGCGAGATCAGGACAGGCACCAAAACTACCCAGAGAAATCCTGTCTCAAAAAACCAAAAGGGGGAAAAAAAAGTAAGGACATTCACATTTTCCAAAGATTACTTGAAGCATCAAAGTTCTTGTCAAAAAATTTGGGGGTTTCTTTTTTATTATAATTTCTGACTACTTTTTGAGTAATAATTTCTTCTTGATTCACTTTTGTAAATGTTCAGAACCACACATATGAATACTGTAAATGGAAACTTCTGCATTTCAGGAACTTACATTTAATTATATGTGTGTGTTTATATATATACATTCATACACTCTGCGTGTGTGTGTGTGTGTGTGTGTGTGTGTGTGTGTGTGTGTGTGTGTGTGTATGTGATCAGTGCTTTAACTTTTGGTTTCAAGGACTCTGATCTTTCCTGTCACTGATGGAAAATACACAAGAGCAGTAGTTTTGATCTCCTCTGTAGTATTACAGTGGCCAGAACTAAAAGTCTCAGTAATTTGGTCATATGACGATCACATAGCTAGACTGGGAACTTTGCACCAGTGTTGAGGGGAACAACTACCTTGTAGTTTTCTGTAAATGACAGCCTCAGAAGTGATACCTAATGTGCTTTTGCCACGTATGGGTATCTGAATTGGAATTTCTAATTAAATGTCTTCAGAACATATTTGGTCAGCAAGTGTTTGTTCAAGTACTCAAGCAATTCAGATGAAATGGCTAAGCCAGGACTTAACCTGCACAGAGCCTGTCGCCTCTGTAAGAGGCTGCTAACGGGAGACAGAGTGTCTGCAGGACTCTAAAACTTTGCTCACACTCAGGTGACATTTCACAGAATTGTTTGACCTTATGCAAATTAGTGAGCCACCTGTGCCTTTGCTCGCTCGCCATTTGTAACGGGGGGGGGGGGGGGGGGGGGGGGGGGGGGGGGGGGGGGGGGGGGGGGGGGCAGAGGCAAGGAAGTACCACGTGAAGTTCTTGTGTTTCAAATGTCACTTGACTTAAGATTAGTGCATGCAAAGGGCTTAGAGCAGAGAGGAGCGCTTTTGAGGGTGACAGTCCTGTGCCAGGGGCGAGCACACCTTTCAGGAGATAAAGTCAGTGTGCTGACAGAGCTGTAGTGGAGGAGGAGTCTCTCTTGTTAAATGGATTTCAGGTGTTAGCTTCCACAGACAAGTGTTTGAATTTGACTTCACCCTGGCTCAGTCAGAAGACTGTATTTGATGTCGCTGCCTGAAGACTTACTCCATAGATGGCTTTCCTAACTAATTACGTAGCTACCGTGACTCTTTTCATTTCTTAAAGACAATGCAAGCAGTCAACAAGAAGATGGATCCACAGAAGACACTACAAACGATGCAGAATTTCCAGAAGGAGAACATGAAAATGGAAATGACTGAAGAAATGAGTAAGTTTAAGAAACGTGTAGTGTTCTCCTCCCCTAGTTAACCAAGTCTGTGTCCCAGCAGTCCCATGCTCACAGGTAGTGAAGCCAGAAGTGACATCCGTGTAACGACTCACTATTCCTTCAGTGTTTTAACTGAATTGGGGGGGGGGGGTGTAAATATGCTCTGCCTGCGAACACACAGAGACATGGCAGCATGCAATGGGCTTCCACAGGCCCAAGCTGTGGGGTCCCTGTTGCTGGAGAGCTTCTCTCCAGGTTCCACCAAGCCCCGCAGTCCCACAATCCAAGTATAAAATAATCACTCAGACGCTTATATTACTTATAAACTGTATGGCCGTGGCAGACTTCTTGCTAACTGTTCTTATATCTTAAATGTGGCTGGTGGCTTACCGGCATCTTTACTTGTTGCTTGTCCTGGCGGTGGCTGCAGTGTCTCTCCCTCCTTCTTCCTGTTTCCCCAATTCTCCTCTCTCCTTGTCCCGCCTATACTTCCTGTCTGGTCAGTGGCCATCAGTGTTTTATTTATATAGAGTGATATCCACAGCAGGTCCCAGTATGGGAAAGGAAAGTGGACATGATCTCCCCTGTCCAACCAAGAAGGTATCTCATTGACAGCCACCTGCAAAGGAAAAATTGCCTTTCTCCAGTGAAGTCTCTGCCTAGACCAACTGCACTTAGAGGCAGCCCCCCCCCCCAAGCCCAGCAGTGCAAGGCCAACTCAGAACGAGCTCAGTGCTGATTTTGCAGGGGTCTCGTCTCAGACTGCTTTGTCTGGGCATTTTTTTACCTTACTCATCTCTTGCTTATATATAATAGTTTCCAATTCTGTTCCATTCTGACTTACTTTTGTTTGTTTGTTTGCTTGTTAATTGGCTTGTTTGTTTTCTAAAGGGAGAGAAAGACAGAATGGAGTTGGAGAGGTCTAGGGAGGTGGGAAGGGTCTGGGAGGGATGAGGGAGGAGAAACCGTGAATAGACTATATTGTATGAAAAAAAATGTGTTTTCAGTTAAAAAAAAAAAATACTGGGCCATAATTTCATCAGCCAATGGCCTTACCAGTTTTTAATTTTTCTGGGTAGTATAAAATAGTAGTTTTCACAGTCTCAATGTGGTTGTCACTCTGGAGACCTGCCCCGTGAGAGGAGAGGCATGGAGACCCTGCTTGTGCTTTATGTCACAAAATATCATTAAGTTTTAGATTGCAAACATACTGTGAAGAAAAAAAACAAAACAAAACGGTGACTAAGAGGAAGTGGCCTCCACCCAGCTATTGTTACTGAGGCTGCAGCACATTTCTGCCCCGTGCTTTCCTGGCTTTGTGGAAGTGAGAGCACATGCAGCCGTGAACGCCTTCTTCATTTTCAGAGTCATGACAGTATAACACAGACATGCACTCTCTCTGGAAAATAGTGTTAGTGTCGGGCTGAAGATGGGGCTCGGTTACACAGTGGTTGCCTAACACGCTTAAGGCCCTGGTTTGCTTCCCAGCACCAAAAAAAAAAAAAAAATCCTTTTAGTATATCACCTGTTATCATCAATACATCTTTATTAAGCTCTTTGTTTTCATCAACAGGGTTGTTCCAAATTTTCAGTTTATTTGACAAGTTTTCTTTGAAACTGAGTATGTTTTACTTTGTTGATTCTTTAAATCTCCAGAGATTATAAACTAAGATTTGTTTATGAGACCCTAAACTTCTTCCCAAACAAAATGACCCCACTGTTTATTTTACTAATAATGGCTGAGTGGCCCTTCAGCACACTCTGGTCAATAGTGAAACATTTGTGTGTCAGCATTGTGCACCGTGCTATCATTTTCTGGGTGGATCTGGGTGGGTCTCTGCTAGTTTAGCTCCACTCACTTGCTAGCATTTTAGTTCAGTCATCTAATGTAGCAGCAAACAACACCTTTTAAACTTGCTGCATTAGCACACTAGCTAATAGTCTCCTGTTCTGTATGAGAGTGTCTCCTTTTCTTCTTGCTGATGATTATACTGCGAGTGTCTTCATTGATGGTTCAGAGTTGTTGACTTTCTATTTCATGCCTTTGTAAAAACAAACAAACCAACCATCAAACCCTCCTCTTCTGCAAGGATCCCTAAGCCCTGAGAGGAGGGATTTGATGGAGACATCCCATTTACCACTGAGTGCCCCAAGTTCTCTTACCCTACATTCTGTCTTGCTGTGGGTCTCTATTTGTTTCCATCTGCTGCAGGAGGAAGGTTCTTTGATGATGGCTGAGCAAGGCTCTTACCTATATAGCAGAAGGTCACTAGGAGTCATTGTATTGCTACTTTTTTTTCTTTATATAGTGTAACACTAGTATTTGGGTTTATCTTAATGCCCTGGGCTATTTTGTCTCAGGTCCTTAGTCACCCAAGAGTCAGGAATATGGGTCCATCTCGTGAAGTGGGCCTTAAGTCACATCATATAGGTGGGTTACTACCACAAGCTCATGCCACATTGCTCAAACTTGGCCACATTCAAGCTTTGGCAAGTGTTTATATCTTTGTCATGTGTCTGCTGTCTTCTGATTGTGCTTCTGCAGTGCTCGTTCATATTCTGTCCCTCTTCACCTCTTCTGTAGAACTTCTTCATTTAGACCAGTGGTTCTCAACCTTCCTAATCCTGCCACCCTTTAGCACAGTTCCTTATGGTGTGCTGACCCCCATCCATACAATAATTTTGTTGCTACTTCATAATTCTAATTTTGCTACTGTTATGAATTGTAATGTAAATATCTGATATGTAGCCCCTGTGAAAGGGTCTTTCAACCCCTTGGAAGGGTCCTTTGACCCCCCCCAAAGGGGTTGAGACCCACAGGTTGAGAACCACTCACAGACCTGGTTTCTCACCTTGCTGCCATTACTATTCAGGTTACATGCTGTTGAAGTAATACTCTAGAAGCTTACTTCTGGAGCATCCTGACCAGGTTCTTGCAATGGGTTCTTGCTTACCACAGAGTAACCAGAACAAAACAAAACAAATACAAGAAAAGCATATACAAAAAATAAAGCACTTTTTTAGGAACGATGTGATAGGCCAGTATGAATTCGGAGCCACAGAAAGGCAAAATGACTTGCTCTCAAAGCTGCTTAGAACTAAATACAAGAAGGGAGATCTTAATTTGAATCTAATTTATGTCTTAATATATGCTTGGAAATAATATTCTATGATACTCCATGTTTGTCATAAGCTTTTTAGCCCTTTATAAATTTACTTTTTACTGTTTAACAAGCCAAATTTTCACTATTATAATCAACATCAAGCTTTGTTATTAATATCAGGCCCACCAAAAGCTAATGTGCACTGAGATCACAGATAAGTCTAACTTTTCTTCCAGTGCTGGATTTAAGACCTGTGATTTCAGATATTACATGAGACGTCTCATAACATTGCTTGCCATCTTCTGTTGAAAGGAACATTAATGTAGCTGGAGTTTTCTCTCTGGGTCCCGCCAAGCCCAGGCAGTCCCTTAGCCCACTTATAAACATACAGACACTTACATTATTTAAACTGTTTGGCCATTAGCTCAGGCCTGTCATTGTCTAGCTCTTACTCTTATATTCAGCCCATTTCTACTAATCTACACTTTGCCACGTGGCTCGTGGCTTATTGGTACCTTACATCTTCCTTGTCCTGGCGGCGGCTGCAGTCTCTCCCCCTGCCTTCTACTTCTCAGAATTTTCCTCTCTGCTTGTCCTACCTATATTTCCTGCCTGGCTACTGGCCAATCAATGTTTTATTTACTAACCAATCAGAGAAACACATTTGACATACAGAACATCCCACCGCACATTAAGGTTGAAAATGTTTGTGCTGTGGTCATTCCCCAGATGCTCCACTACTTCATGTGATATCCCCTGGGAGCCATAGCTCATAAGCCCATGATGTAGGTTGTGAGCTATTGCAGTAGTAAGCTAGGATATGCTAAGAACTCCCTGTAGATACTGTCTCACTAACAGATGCTCAGTCTGTAGCCGGAATTCCACTTGCCAGTTTGATTACAAGGAGATCAAAGTAGGTTACCTGTCTTATTTTCCCTTTCATTTTCTCTGAATATTTTGGGTTATTCCTGTCGTAGGTCACTTCCTCACATACACACACCCCTTTCTTGTCCTTTTCAAAATCCCACCTTTGATTACCAAGCAAGCAGAAGAGATTCCTCTTCCTTGTATTGTCCCTGTTGCTTCTGTGTGTATTTGTGTTGGGTCAGATCTTTGTTCTTTCCTCCAGGTCTGTCTTACAGGTGGCTTCTGGTGGGATGTGCTCTCTTTTTGCTGAAGTTATTGAATGTTTATTCCATATACAATCTATTGCTTTTTGTTTTCCATTTGAGAATAAAGCAGAAGTCTTCATTTATCAACTGTTCTTCCATTGTGTGTGTGCTGCATGGCAGACACATGTGTGCCCATATTCAAAATAAATATGCAATCCCAGCTTTTCCCAAAACCAAAAATACCCTCTATCACTTAACGTGATGCCCTGTACTCAGACTCTTTCAATGCACATTTTGAGTAGGAGAGGAAGGAAAGATTGTGATAGCATTAATAAACTTGCAGGGCAAAATTGATTATTCTTAGGACAAATTTAATAGAATATTCAACCATACTTTTTATTAAAATATTCTACATATATCTTGAATGTTAAAATAAGAAATAATGCAAATATTAGCAAACACCTTGATTCTTACAAATTTTTTCTTGGTTAGGTTTAACAGCTCAGTGGATACCATTTGTGGAATCATATTTAAAAAATTAGGAGCCTGGAGCTGTAACTGTCACATGGGTTTTATTTATTCAAGATCTAGTTTTATAAACCACTTTATCCTTTTTTATTCACGGGATTGCGTGTTAATATGCCATTGTTCCTAATGTATTGGCTCAGAAAGGTATTTATCAGCATATGGGTTAACAAAGTTCTATAGTTTGTTGGTCCCACTAAATTTGCTTTTTCATTATCAAAAATATGTATATATTGGTTATAGCTCACAAATGTAAATTAACCTTGTAACACATTTGAAAATCATCGCTTGGTTCCCCTCTCTTTTCCCTCCTAGTCAATGACACCCTTGATGACATCTTTGACGGTTCTGATGATGAAGAAGAAAGCCAGGACATTGTGAATCAAGTTCTTGACGAAATTGGAATCGAAATCTCTGGAAAGGTGAGAACAGCTGCTTTTCATAATGAGAACGGCTGTTGCCACTGTGGTTAGTTGCTTTGCTTGGCCAATTAATGCTACCTGCGTGGTTTTGATGTGTGTCAGCAGAAAGTGCGTTCTCTGCCCTCATTCAGATGCTTGCTAACTTTTCTTTCTCTCATTTTGTTTGGGATATAGATGGCCAAAGCTCCATCAGCTGCCAGAAGCTTACCATCTGCCTCCACTTCAAAGGCTACAATCTCCGATGAAGAGATTGAACGGCAACTCAAAGCTCTAGGGGTGGATTAGATCAAGAAGCCATACTATTTCACTTTCTTACAATTATTTGATCTAAAGTGGGTCCGGTGTCGATTCCCTTTACAAAACATAATCATTTTGCTACAAGGAAGACCATGAGTGAACAGTTGTGTCCTGACCCATGGCTATTTTGAATCTTTTGCCAAAGAATGCCAGTGATGAAAAAATGGGAACAGTTGGGTTGACTAGAACCACTAAGGTCGATGATGTGTGCAAACTGAGTTCTTTTCTGCATGGCCTAGAGAAACGGTGTCATTACTTAGTGTCGCGGTGTGTGCTAAATCTTTTACACCGAAACCAGAGTTCTTTTCAGTGCCAGTAGGCGCCAACTTAAAGAGACTTGTAAAACATATTAAAGGTATATAATTAATTCTGTATCTGTTGCTTGTCCTTTGTAGACAGTTATGTTAAGACCACAGGCGGTGCAGCTGCCAACTTATTTTTAAACATCTAAAGAAGAGTGCTATTTAAACATCTGTCTTAAAAACCGTCATGAGCTTTTTACTTTTCTTCCATTTTTCCCCCTTTGGGAGAACATTCTAGTTGGTAAGTTTATTACCTTTCAAAATGTGCTTGGCACCTGCCTTAAATAGCACAAACATATTGTGCACATCTTTAAATTATTTTAACTGGCAAAAAAAGAACTACATTTTAAAGTAAAGTTGAGACTTAGAACAGTTACTCAAGCTGTCTTGTAAAGCTTATAAAAGCGAAGTGGATATAATTAGCAAAATGAAGAAAGAAGACACTGAATTAATAACATTTTATAGTAATGAAACCACACTTTCTTCCAAGAACTGAGACTTTCTCCATATAAATTATAACTTAGTCTGTGTTGAATTTTGAATTGTATTAATATACACATTAAACTCTCTAAATTGAAGCCATTCTTCTAAATGAAGTACCACTACTATGACGATACTTGACTTAGATTTCTAAAGTAAAAACATCTTTGTTTTGTTTTGTTTTTGGTAAATAAACTGCAACTTTGTCAGAAATGACTGCCTAACGTGCATCATTGTTTTAGCAGTACTTTCAAAAGTAAGTTAGCTATGTGATTTGGAGAGCAGGAGGAAGGGAAGGATGCCACAGAGTTAGAGGTAGAAGTAGAATTAGGTTGTTTTGAAGAATGATGTTGTAATATATGGATTCTGACACATCCCAACACAGAAACTGTAGGAACTCCAATCAGTGTAAGCTGGCTAATCCCTAGGGATGGACCTTTGGACTGTTGGATAACAAAGGCAGATGCATACTGCAACTTTATCCTCGACACGGATATGTGCAAGGGGTAGAAGCTCCACCCTCTGCTTCAGAACCCACAACCATCGGAGAGTAGGCCTCAGTCCTGACGGTGTGAGGTGCACAATTCACAGTATCCCTGAGCGGGAATGAGTCCAGACATCATCGTACTGTATCATCGGGTGTTGCACCCAAACATGTTTTGGATGTACATAGTAATGCTGTCTAACCTAATTTACTTTCTTGTTTACATGTGGGCGCTTTGAGTTTTAAGATTATTTTGTCTGGGAAAAAAAAAAAAAAAAAAAAAAAAAAAAAAAAAAAAAACTCAATAAAGGTTTATTGCTCTTATCCATTTTTTCTTAACTCCTTTACTTTGTTTTTTATTGCTGTTAAGACTAGAAATTTTGCATATATCTAGTAGTTTAAACAATAATTTTTGCTATTTTTCTATAAGGAAGATTAGGTAGCTGTACTACTTAAATTTTATAAAATCACAGAAAATGCCTTTTTTAAGAACTGAAAGTTGTAACAAGATTGGTGTTTGCCAATGGGGCAAGCCCAACAACTAGTAGTTTCCAATGAAATGGACCTGATCATTCCTTTCCTGCAGTTTCCAAGACATAAGCATTTCAGAGTTATATTTACAAATGTACAAGTATCAAATACTTCTATTTTGTCAAATACAGATAGAGACCTTTGGACCCAAAATTGATAGTGAAATTATTCTGACTTGACTGCATTAATAAATTTTTTGGGGGCACATTACTATCATAGTAAATCTGTCAGTAACTTCATTCTCCTTTACTAAAAGTAAGAGTTGACTTCAGAAATGGTGATTTTTATTGGTTGAACAAACCAGAAATCATTTTTTTTAATCTTTGCTTTGTTTCTTAGTAGGATTTGTTTAGCATGGGCTTGCCAGTGGAAAAGGAACAGAGTAATATAGCAGTGTCTCTGCTTCGAAAAGGGGTCCATCCCGGATCATAGATGGAGGAGACTTCAGAGTACCAGAGGAATGTCATATAGTATGGACATGCTGGGGTTCTCCTTCTTCCTTGGGGATCGTTGGCCACCGGTCCACAGGAGTGGAGGGAGCAGAAGCTGGGAACAGGGTTCAGATGGCTGTGGATACAATGAAGAAGCCTCTGGGAGATGCCTTCAGCAAGACAACTCAAGGATATGGAATATATAAGCAGCAGTGGGGAAAAGCTTCTAGCAGGGAACTATGCCAAGGATCACGCTAGACATAAGTCCAGCATCCAGTCCTAGAGACATTCTCCAAATAAGGGCAGGTAGAAAGAAGGAAACCTAGCTGGGGAGGGAGTCCTTCATGTTGCTGAGCTTGGAGAAAGCCACCAGGACATGGTAGACTGCAGCCTCTGACCAACAGGGCCTCCCAACAACATGCCATTACAAATGATGACACTTGGTGTTAGGAAGCATGAAATGACCACGTGGCAGGCAGGTTGTGTTACACTGAGTGCAGTTAGTTGATGCTTGAAGGGAGTGCCTGGTGGGCAGGGCCTGGGTTAAAGCGGCTCAGAACTGAATTATATGAACCAGAGGGAAGAGTCCAGCTGTCTGTGGCGTTATGTTACTTGACTTTTCACAGTCATTTATATTTTATTTCCCTTTGAATGTCCATAGAAACAGCCTTTGGTCAGATACATGCTCCCCACAAGCCCAATGTCTACATTTCTGGCCTGATTTCTATGTACTTAAGTTAAAATTACTCTGATTTAAGTTTAGCAAATTTGTCCAGGTCTGAAAAGAGATCTATAATTTTCGCCTTTTTACAAAAAGGTTTCTTGGCAGCAGAAATAGCTGAATTTTCCCATTTTGTCTATGTAGAAGCTGAGTAAAATGGTTCTTTTAACAACTTAATTCCTTTAAAAGAAGTATAAGAAGCCTAAGGATTGTGAAGCCTAAAGATTATGAAGTACCAACACAAATCCTCTCTTTTGCTTCAGACCTTGAAGGCACACACTTTCCCATCCCCAAACTCTGAAAATACTTAAAAAAAAAAAAAAATCCTTTCCACCATTATAGATAGAAGGTACACTGTATGAGTGTGTTTCTCAGCCATTTCTGTTAGGTACCGTTTAGTGTTATTATAAGCGATGAACCAATCCTTCCATTTTAATGACTTCCTGCTGGATTCCTAGAGGTATACACTGCGCTGCCCACAGGACATGAAATAGAAAGTCTGTGTAGATGAAGTCAGCCTTTGTTATTTCTTCCTCAGAATCCAATCAGTAAATTGTATTTGTCATTTCCTTAATAACAGTTTAGGACTCCATACGACAGGACTCTCTGTTTTAAAGGTTAAAATCCAATAGAATATTAAATATGGCTAGAAAATAGTCTCAAAATAAATTGATGTAAATGAGTCTACTGATGGTGTCTAAACTTGAAAAATGACATAAACACATAGTTATGTTCTAATCATACACTTTTGTCATATTAAATATTACCATCTGATCCATATTTAAAATATAAAATGGCAACTGCTCTACGTTTATATTGCATTGAATTTTGCTTCTATTTAAGGTTTCAAAGTGCAATGTGAGATTTTTGCATATGTATGTGCGCACATGTCTATGCATTGATACTGCCATTTGCAAACTAATGTGTGTTTTAAGCAGTTTTAAAAAATAATAATTATCCAGAGAAACTTACATCAACACAACAATCATTTGGAATTCTTGAGATGCATCCGACACAGATGAGACAGTGCATCTGTGCCTCGGTTTGGATAATTTGTTTGGAAAATACTTGTGTGTGCTAGACTTAGGTATGCCCCTGGCCCTCTTCTCTTTTTATTTTCAGATACAGTCTTACTGAGTCAAGTTCACTCTGTAGCCAGCAGGCCGACTTTGAATTTGTCCTCCATGATGACTGTGATAGTGGCTGAGACCACAAACTGGCTGTCACCAGGCCCTGCTTTAGTACTGTGGGGGGAGGGAATGAGAGGAGACGAGAGAGGGGAAATGGTGGCTAGGATGTAAAATAAATGAATAAATGTAATTAAAAAATAAAATTAAGCCGGGCAGTGGTGCGCACGCCTTTAATCCCAGCACTCGGGAAGCAGAGGCAGGGGGATCTCTGTGAGTTCGAGCAGCCTGTCTACAGAGTGAGATCAGAAAGCGCAAAGCTACACAGAGAAACCCTGTCTCAAAAAACCAAAAATAAATAAATAAATAAATAAATAAATAGATAGATAGATAGATAAATAAAATTAAAAAATTTATGTGACACTGGATGATATAATTTATTTAGATAGTGTACTTAACTATTAAATCCTCTTCTAATTTCAGCTTGTGTTATGCAGAATAGGTTAGATGAATATTGCCGGCAGACTGACATTCAAAATGGCAAAGTTGCTGTTCCAGATTTACATCACATTATAGATTGCTTCTACTTACAAGTTTCAGAGTTCATTTTCAGATTCAACAAATATCTTCATTATAATCTGGAGAACTGAAAAGTCATTGTTTCCAACTTTTATTAATAAGAAATCATGTAACCATTCAGACCAAAATTGACCCATACCCAAATTGACACACTGTTAGGGGACCTCAAGTGAGTTTCTACACCAGGACTTCAAAACTCACTCAGATTTTTTAAGTTGGCTGGCACCCTTCCTGATTGTACCAGTTGTCCACTATAACACCCATCCCTTTGGCCCAGTTTGTAGATACCTACTATAAGCAAGCACTTTTCTAGTCACTGGAGAAATAACAGCAAGCAAGACAGGTAGCTTTGCCCTGTTACAGCTTACAGACAGATAGATTAGTGACAGAGGTCAGGAATCCCTAAAGTGTATATTTTTTGTTTTTCTATTTCAGTTGTGCTCAGGATTGAACCTAGTATCTGAAGCATATTAGGGATTTCTCTGCCACTAAGCAGAAGCTCGAAACTTTTGTTTTCCATAGCAGAACAGCAGAAAGCTCATGTTTATGAAAGAATACAGACATCATGCCTAAATGTTCCTATAAATCTTCAAAAAAATAAAAAACCATTTGTTTAAGAACCAGTCCTAAATGTTAACTTCAAAGACATCAATAGAATCTGAAGATTATTTCTGAAGGCAATGGTAAAATCCTTAGTTGCCTCTGGCTCTTCAAACCTTACTCAAAAAATCTTTAGGGCTAGTGGCATGTGTATGAGTTTTTTGCCTACATGTATATTTGTGCACCACGTGCATGCCTGGTGCCCATGGAGGCTAGCAGAGTCATTGGACTCCCCCTGGAAATGGTGTTACAGACAACTGTGAGTCATGTGGGTGCTGGGTATCAAACCCAGGTTCTCTGGGAGAGACACAAATGCCCTTCACCACTGAGCCAGCTCTCCAGGCACATCAGTACATTCTCAGCTTGGACTTTCCATGGTTAATAATCTGTAAATATCTGTCCTTATTTGTTAAAAAATTAAACACAAAATAAATTGGCTTAGAAAGGAAATTTCAAACTAAAACTAAGATTCACAATACACTGCTGTCATCCCCACCCAGTCTCTCTGTGTGTGTTCTGTGCAGAGACAGGATGGACGAGGTATTGGGGGGAGAGTTTCCTGGCTGTTATAGTCTTAGGATTAACATGAACACTGAATTCTAAGAACAATTAAATATCTCAATTTAAGTCATTGGGTCTTTAAAAGACTGCAGAAGTTGGTGATTTAATCTAGTTCCTGAAGCTAACCAAGTGAGTAACTCCTGATTTTGCTGGAAAACTGCTACACAAATGGCTAACACACACGCGCGTGCACACACACACACACACACACACACACACACACACACACACGTCTTATCGGCACTCAAGATGCTCCTTCGAAATAGAGAAGAGACTTTGGTTCAGACTGGTTTTCACCCGTTTTTCCCGCTGCCTTCGGTTGCAAAACCAAACTCTTACGACTTCTTTCTCGAGATTCAGTTCTTCGGCCATCCGCATGATCTCCTGTGAGGAAGGCTTGTTCTGCTGCCCAAAGTGCCTCTCCAAAGCATCCTTAGCTGCAATACTGGGGTGGAGAGTTGGGGGTGGGGAGTGGAGAGAGGATAGAGTTGAGGATGAAATTGTGTGTCTTTCAATGAAGTTTTTGGAAAAATAAAATGAAGCTTATTTTTCTAGATATTACCACAAAGGAGTAACTTATAGATTCTAAAAACAAAACAAAACAAAAAACTCGTGAAAGACAAATCTGACTTGTTTCCACAGAGGCATGTCTTAGTCCAGATAACCTTACCCAAAATCAAAGGCAAAAGGTAAGGAACCCAGATTCTCTCACTCTATGCCACAAGGGGGCACCAGGTTCTTGACGAAGAAAAGGAATTGTGGGCCTTTCAAAGGACAACTGCTCCCTGCCTACTCATCACGACCTGGTCATCCCCGTCATTTATAATACAGGAAATGTGTAGTCCACAACTGCCGGAGACAAAGCCTTTTGCTAGTTCCTGTTAGTACCTCACAGAAGCGAAAGTATCACTAAATTATACTTCATGGTTGTCATGAAAGGAGTCAGGACAGACGCTAGTCTGACACACTGGTTATTGCTATTGTTAGTTAAGTACTGCATTAGCAGAGCAAGAACTTGTATCTACAAGGACATCCGTGAATTGTTTGCTTCCCATTTTTAGCCAAAATGCCTGTGTCAATATAGTCGATCAAACAATACGTATATATCCATCAAATGTTGAAAAATACTAACTTCATTTCTCATCCATTTAAAACATTTTTGTTTCTTCAGTTCCTTCCATTCACCTCATGGGTTATGTTGTTCTTACACTACACTTCCATGTTGACTCCACGTGAACAGTGTGCTTTTCTTTCTCTAGTAAATGTGTTATCTCGACAGAATACCTGATTGTTGTTCTCCGTTTCCGTTTCCTCTCATTCGCTCCCACCTTTTCACTGTACAAAGCTGGAATGTGGGAAAGAGAATAAAAGAGAAAGTCATCTTAGACTAGCACTCTCGGCTTTCAATTTTTCCATATAAAATAATGCAAACTATAACTGCTGCCCATTTCTGTCTTAAATATTGGTGAGCTACGCAATTTTAAAGTGCATTCGATTAAAAAAAGGATTAAAATGAAATAAATGTAAATCTCATAAAGATGATTTTTACAAACTCTACGTTCCATTTTTGTTAGAATATTCCTTGTAAATGCTTCCAAGTCTTAATTTCAATGTGTGTGTGTGTGTGTGTGTGTGTATTAAAATACCAAGATTTTTATTTTTTCGATGGTATTTATTTAACAGACTGGTGTGAACACTAATATCGGGTTATAAAAGTAGTTCCTGTAAGTTACTCCAGGATAGCGTAAAGGCCAAGAAATGTGGATGCTAAAGAATATTCAGTACTTGATGCTGATGCTTTGTTTTCTAAAAAGCTTCCCCTTGCAGCTCCTGCTATCCTCGGTAAATTTATTTCTACACTTGCATTACATTGGTCTCCAGCCCTCCTTTATCCACCAAATTTATTTTCCATTTCAAAGAGATTAAAAAGCCCTCAAATCTCCAGCTTCAGCAAAACATCCTGCTGCCCCTAGTGGTCATTTTGTGACTACACCACAGCACAGGCTGCACAGGATTGCCCAGCCCTGACCCCTGCCACCCCCCCACCCCTGCCGTCCCCCCCACTCCCACTCCCACTCCTGTACCTCCAACTTGCTCGGCTTCCTCCAGCCACTTGGATAGTATTGCTTTCAGTTTACATGCATTTTTGAAACTGAGCTGCAGGTTTTCAAATCGGCAGATGGTTGTTTGACTGAATTCAGAGCCATGCACAGCAGCCAAAGCTTCGCCCACGTTTGTCTGGGTGTATCCTGCGGAAGGGTGAGAGGCAGCCTTAGCTTCTGCTTCACTGGGAAGACCAGTGTGACTCCATTAGGACGCACGCTGAATCTTAGTGAATTACTCTTTAAAAATTCTGTAGTTTTACAATTTAGAATTATTGAGGTTTAGCATATAATTGTAAAGTACACTAAGTGTTCCTCCAGTTAATAAATTACTTTTTCTCTTAAAGTCAAAAGGACTCACATGTAAAGATAATGGTAGCACGAACAGATACCATGTGCATGTCATAACGCTTGATAATGAACTTAGAAATTCTTGATCTTTTTATCATGATTATCAAATATGATACATGCTCAAAATATTTGACCCATCAATTGTAGAGCACAAAATGTACAGTGACAGATCAAACATATTTTTATGTATGAATAAAACTTACAAGAATATATTGTTACACCAAATAAAACTAAGATTGAGGCTAAAAACACTTCATTCAAAAAGGCTGGCTACTGTTCCACATTTTATGCATAACTTCCAAACACATTTACTGCATTATTTGGTAAGGCATCTATCGCCCAGCAAAAGGTCTTTATCAATTACCCCAAACATTTCTAGAATATAAGGTAAAATAAGCCATCAACATATAATTTTAAACATCCAAAGTAATATTAGCAGAACCAAAAATAAGTATGATAATGATGTCTCCTGCTGTTTATTACATGTATTCAGTACATATTATTTCAGGGCCTAGGGCTATATACCTTTATGTATAATATGAGTGCATATGATGTGCATCAATAAATGTCATTACAAATTACCTATGGCTCATTCCACCAGTTCATTTCAACCCATTAAAAAATACATTCTTTTATGAATCTGAGCCACAATTAGTTGCTATAGTTATTCAATTCTAAAAACACTTTTCAATAGAAAAAGAGCAGTGGCGTGGAATAGACAGTTCACAGAAAAGAAATACAGATGATTATCAAACAGTAATGAATAACAATAATGTAAAATGAAGTTTAACATGTTAGCTAACGCTATACTGTCATGCCCCTTTGTCTTCTCAAAGGTCCCAAGGATAAAGAGCATACTGATCTTTCAACCACTGTTTACTTATTTAATTGTCTGGTCATTTGCCTCTGCTGGAGACAGAAGAGATATTTGTGATGGTAAAGTATTGTACAGATGAATCTGACACCTATCAACCTACATTGTTTAATCAATAATTTAGTTCCAGCATTTTCTGTTCATGTGTTTATATAGATTCAAGAATGCATTTATAGAGTTCTAACTGTGGCATTGTTTTCATTACTAAGAGATTAAAACCATGTAAGAGACCTAGCTAAATAAACTAGTGTATTTATATTCATAAGGAGGGTAGTTAACAGATTCATACATATCCCCAAGTCAACTCTGGAGAAACTCTAAGATCTCCAAAATATGTCTGTATGAAAGAATGTATGCACTTGCTTATAGGTGTATAATGTATCTCTAGAAAGATACCCAAGAAACTACCACTGGTGAAGAAGAAAGACAAGCAGATGTTGTAATGCCATTTACACTTTTTCGTCACTCCAAATCATGTGAATGAAGCACCCAAATTTTCAAATAAAATATTAAATAAAGAAGATACTTGAAAGCTACTCTTGAGGTAGGCTAAATTTTAGGAAGTAACATGAACTTAAAAAATCCATGCTTTTATCCTATTGAGAATTTACAAGGAGTTAAAGAATTTTGATGTGTTTTAGTTTTCCCAATTTGACTAAGTTAAGTGCACAGGAGAGAAAGAGAATGGGAAGTGTCTTTGACTTTCAAGCAGAGTATAAAATATTTCCCAGTAAATAGAGTAAGGATTTGAGAATTAAGTTGTTGGACCCATCACAGTAATCAAAGGCATACCTAACTTGATTCTTCTCACTTTAAATTCATTGGCAAATTGCTCAAGTTCTCGGATTTCTGGGGAATCCATGTCTATTGGCTCTTCAACCAATTTACTTTTCCGCCTGAGTTCCTGCTTGAATTCAGAGGCTGTAGGGTCCTCTGCCAGGAGAGGCTGGTGCAGGGGAGTAAACCCATGACTCAAGGTGTGATCTGGAAACTTGTAAAGACAAGGGGTTAAACTGCCTGTGGAGAAAGAGAGGAAAGGACTGTTGGTAATGATGTCTGTTTCTCTACAAGCATCACTTTGTTAGAACCCACTGTTTTCCATAAAAACTCCCAATTGGTTTTCAGTGCAGGACTTTGTAGTACAGTCGAGGCTGCCCCTGAGCTTGCACAATCCTGCCACCTTGGCCTCCCAAATGCTCGGATTATGTGTAATGCCACATTGACTCAGTCTTAACTTTTACACCTTCCCATATGTTCAGTGTGCTAAAGCAGGACCCAGAGTGAGCTGTTAGTTGGTATGAGATGATTCACCTCCCACCTTCCCCAGAAGAACAAAACCAAAGTCAATGTCAAAGGACCAGGAGACAAGTTTAAATATCTAAATTATTTTCTAGTTCTCTCTCAGGGTGTAAGATTCCATTGTTCCTTGTAAAAAGACATGTATTCCTGAGAGTCTGATTCTTGATTCTAACCAGATTGTATGGAGTAATCTCTGTCTTCTTAATTAATTTAAAAAGTGGCCTGTAGTGTTTGCTATAACCAAAGCATGAAGTATTTGGACTCTATGCTATACTGAGAAATTCTTGTAATTAGGAAATTAAGCTTACGGCACTATAAAAACTACTGTTTTGATGGTAAATGTTTAACTTTCATTAAAAAGTAAGCATGTCTTTTAAATTTGATAAAGACAGATAAAACTTAGATTAAAACACATAAATGTCGATTTAATGAGCCAGAGAAACAAAAGGTAAGTTTAGAGCTTCTATGAAAGTATGGTGAGAAGCTTTCTTGAAACTGGGGTCAGAGACAGTTGTAAACCACCATGTAGGTGCTGGGAACCACACTTCTGTCCTTTGCAAGAACAGCAAATGCTATTTATTAACCACCGAGCCATCTCTTCAACCCAAGAGAGAAACTATTCGGTTTTGTTTTTTTCAATGCATGCTGCTTTTATGAATTATCCAGTCTCTGTGTAAAGAAATCAGTAACTCCCCTTCAGATTAGTAGCTGTCCTAACTACGCAGAGGTCACAAGAACCACATTCCACTAAGAAAAAAAATGCTACTTCATTTTCCAGTCTGAACTCGGGTAAATCAAACAACTTTCTTTCAAAGTTTCCCTGAATCTAAACACATTTGGTTGCCTCTACACAATCTCTTTCAGGCAAAACTGTAATGATTTTAAAAAGTACATTAGCAGTGTGTCACTCCAGGCAAATTCAAGGGTCGTTTCCTTATTACAAACACTCACAGAAAGCAGACATCTAGAAAAGGTATTTGAATGGAGTCCATGAAAAATGAGCAAGAAATGTTTTAATAACCACAGTGAGAGTGAGATTGAGATATGTGGTTTAACACAGAACATATTTCTTATTGTGTAACAAAAAATATTACATAAAGTTTCCACAATTATATCCATTGGATCATCATTTTGATAGAACTTGCCTTCCTTAACAATTCACTCTAGCAGTAACCATCACAATCAGACAGAATTCTGCTCCTAGCCCATGACTCACTCTGTGGAGCATGGGGAGTGGTGGTATGGTATGTGTAGCAAGCTATTTTTCAAAACTTTTCAAGCCCAGATTATTGAAGTACACAGTGAGCCCAGGCAGCAGAAATCTCAAAAATGTTTCTCAAAACTTTGGTAAAGCAATACTGTCATGAGCCTGGACAAGGACCCCTGCGAAAGCTTGGAAATGCTGGAGCCCTCTCCATGCTCAGTTTTTCACAGCGCACACTGATCCATCTTGGCCTCTCTGAATTGTTCTGTGTGTCTTTCTGCTTGGTAGACATGGCAGAAGACAGATAAATCTTTCAAAGCAGGCACGGGGGAGGGGAGGACAGAAGTAGAGATTGCCTTGTAAGCTGTTGACTCAGCCTTTCATGTGTTGGGATAAATTGCTCCCTTGTATGTGGCTACCTGTGAGCATCTCAGGTTAAAAATCTGTGGCTTGAAAAGAACAAATAAGGGAAACAGAAGGACATGGGAATCCATGACTACATCGTAACTGTGCAGAGGAACACTGAAATATTTCTACTTATTCTTTCCTTTTCACAAACACAGGACAAGAGTATCGTATGCTCAAATTTGATTTTTTTTTTCCCTTTCTTTGAGGACTTAACATACTGTCTGAGCCAGACATGGGTTCATTGTTTGACAAAATAAATCTAATTGGAACACACCCATGTCCCTGTGTTTCCACACAGCCTGGAACTGCTCTCCGAGAACAGAGAAGGTAGCTGAAGCAGAGGAAGTTCAGGGTGTTTGCACTCCAGCTCCTTACAGAAGATGGCTGTAAACCATCTAGAAGGCAAAGGTACCACGGTCCTGCTGGGAGGCCTTTACTGGGGAAAAGCCCGATGTCTTCAGAGTGATTCTTCCCTAGACAACCCTACCAACCTGGGACAAAAGAAAAGGAAAGTAGGAAGGATGACCCAGAAGAGAGAAAGGGGAAGGGAGGGAGGAAGGAAGAAAAAACAAAAGGCAAGAAGTTAAAGGGAAAAACAAAAGGAATGAATGAAGGGACTTCTATGACTTTGTTTCATTCCCAAACAGAAACCTTTTTCTTTTTCTTTTCCTTTCCGCGTAACATGTACTTTTCCAATAAGAACTCTCCCTCCACCTCTAGGATTAGCTGCTATATCCCATGCCCAGATGGTCCTTGTTCTTTGCCATGAGGCTGGTGGGCCGGGTTACCATGGGATGGTGGACAGAACAGCCTCCACGCTTGCCTCCTAAACTTCACTCTGCTTTAGAAGCTGAGAAGCCAAGCAGCCCAAGAGACTCAGGAGCCCGAGTGCTGAGCATTCTTTGCCGGCAGTGTGCTCGGCTCGGGATCTTCTAGCAGAGGTTGTGAAGAACATTTGTAATTCCCTCGTGCGGTTTGGACTGTGGACTGCTGACATTAGAGCTAAATACTAAGGGGTAGACAGGAAGATGTAAATGACCACATGTCTATACGAGAAGGGCAAAGAGAAGAATGTTGAGTTATCACAAACCTGCTTTCTACAGGGACCTGGTAGAGAGGTCTCATTAGTTTATGGTGACACTTTTTGCTGTTTCCAGCCCAGCCAGTCATTCTCTTTAGCTTGCTGGTGCCTGGACTGTTACAGGAAATTCATCTAAGGATTTAAATCCTCCTCACCAAGCTGACAAAAATCACTATATCTCTTTCGTTCCTGTGAACTAGTTTAACAAAATACTAAAATGAAATAATCAGAGTTTGGGCAGTATAATAGCCGTATTAAAATTCTCCACACCCTTTGAAACAGTTATTCTAGCAGGGGTCCCCTCACAGATTAAACACACCAAACCTGCCCATAAAGATGCTTCGGTGGACCTTGAGGGAGTGGCTGACATTTCAGAAAATTCAAACGACACGACTGGGTTTCTACCGTCTGTTTTATACCTTGCCTTCCTCATTTTTGAATGGCGGTATTTTATGACTCAATTTGTGCAGCTTCCCTGGGAATGAACGTAGGAAAATTCAGATTGTGTAAGATTTAATCTGCAATGAAGTGCATGCTGATGCTGAATACATGCCAAGAACCAGGCGTTCCGACAAATTATGAAATATATAATATTTTAATGACATCTCTCTCAGAAATATTCAAATACGGTCTCTGTGCACCATGGTGAGGCTTCATTTTAGTGACAAAATATAATTCAATTTGAAGGCTACAATGATACCTCTAGATCTTGGTATGACAATTGGGTTCATGATGTCACTAAACCAGACTTTGGGGATGGTGAAAGTAATTTTCACAGGCCCTTTCCTGTGACTATGTTGAGATGGAAAACAAAAAAGGAGAAAAAGAAAAAGAAAGAAAGGAAGAAAAAACAACAGAATGGGAGAGAGGGTGTTCAGAGATCAGCCAACTGCCTCTCGACGGGACCCTGGCCTGCTGCCCCAGTGAGAGTGCAGGCTACATTAATCGGACTCCAAGGCTAGCTATAAACTGTCTAGATAACTGTGGACCACTTTCTTCAGTACAAGGGAGGTGGTGCCCAAAGGAATTAGGACAAGAGCTAATTAGCCACTGGTCTGTGACTGGTGTGTGAGTGTGTGTGTGTGTGTGTGTGTGTGTGTGTGTGTCTAAGTGTATACATGTATGTGAATGTGTGAATGTGAATGTGTGTATATGTTGGTTGGTTTGGCTTTCACACTAACTCAAGTAAAAGGCACAAGCCTCCTCTTTTTGAGGAAATACAGGAACTGAGGTTGTACAGGGATTCCCCGAAATCACTGTGACAGAGCTTTCCTCCAGCAGAGAGCAGCATGTGACCACAGGCTTGTCGCTTTCTGTTTAGCTCCTTGAGGTCCCGTGAAAGCCAAAGAAAGCATTCTACCTCCACTCCACTCCGACAGATAATAGAGCATATTCTGCTATTCCACAGCAAGTATCGTGGAATTCGGGGCAAGCTGTTCTTGTTTATGAATACTGATTAAGTAGATGGTTTATGAGTGATGGATTTTTACAAGGGATGGAAAAAGCACTCAGGTTAGATACCCCTTAATTATTGAAAAGTAAAACCAGGTTGGAGAGACAGCTCTGGGATTAAGAGCACTGGCTGCTTTTCTAGAGAGCCTGCATTTGATTCCCAGCTCCCACATGGTGCCTTACAACTGTTTATAATTCCAGTCCCAGGGGATTCGATAGCCTTTTATGGCTTCTGTGAACAACACATGAAAATGATACACAGACATACATGCAAACAAAGCACCCATACAAATAATAAAAATAATATCTTTTTAAAGAAAGAAAAACCAAGGTTTATAGGCAATCATTAAGAACACAACTCTTTGAAGTAAGCGGATAGGGAGGTGAAGCTTAGAAGGGGAAAAGAAAACAATTAAAATTTATTGTATGAAAACAAATTAAATAAAATATTTAAAAAATCAGACTTTATTTTACCATAACGGTTAAGATGTGGATTTATACAGAAAGGCTAATATTCTCATTGTTTTATTTGAAAATCTTAAAGTTTTACTGAGAAATTACAGATTAATGAACTAAATTACTTGTTTCATTTCATTTAAATATTCTCAGCATATCTCTGTGTTTCTCCATGTATAATTGCTTACTTGGAGGAAAACCATGAGTAAATTTCAAAAGATTTCCTTCATATTTGATTCCTTTATCCCAAATTTCCACTGTCTCTCTGTCTCTGTTTCTCCTCCCCACTCCTTTTACTGCTAGTTCTTGTTTTTTCCCCTGGATGAGCGTTGTTTTCCTGCTGTAATAACAAATATTGACTTACCAAAGATTTCCCTTCAGAACAAACTCACAAATAAAAATCTGTGAACAACGATCCACAGTCTTTAAACTGACTAAATTATTTTCTTTAGTCATGCCCCGAAATTAAGTAGTGAATTTGGTGGTGAGTGGACCTCTTAGGGCATGTGTTCTCATTTCTAGGAAGCCAAGCTATCAATGTACTTATGCCGATACCAGAGGGTTGGCATTATACTTGAAAGAAGGATGCTTCCCGTCTCCCAAAAAGTGTGCCACTTCACCTATTTCAATCAAGCTTCAGAAGCAACCTAGGAAGGACCACCACAGCCTGAAATAGCCATGACTAAAGTCCCGGAACATCAGGCTGAGTCTTCAGTTTGTATCTCCTATTTATTTTTACGGAACAGGTATACAAAAGCAGAGCTGTGATGAAGGCGATGCTCCATAAATCGTGGTGTCTGATGGAGTAGCCACTAGACAAACGAGAGTACTGGCCACTGGAAATGGAGATGACTGAGCAGAGAAACTGAATTTTCAATTCTTGTTTTAATTAACTTTCATTTAAATTGAAGTAACCACATGGGTTCTACTTGCCCGTACAACATAGCTGCAGGGAATCCCACAGAGGCAATCACAAGTAGCATCTAGCAGTTTGGCAGTAGTAAATTTAAAAAGCAAACAAATGATAGCAAAACCGTACAAAGCTCATGCAACAGACAGAAACACTGGAGTATAGAGTTGTGGAGGAAAAGGCCATGAGGCCCACCTCTAGGTCTCTGGTCAGGGGACACTTCTGCAACTGACAGATCTACCACTAACTTCCAAGCCAAAAGAGGGAAGATCAGAACTTCATGTTATATAATCTTTCACCATTCCCTCTGGTCCAGGAAATCCAACACCGTTTTCCCCAATTCAACACCACATGTGAAGATATTTTTTTTCTTACCTGCCATCACTCCATAGGTGGATGGCTGATTTCCATAATGACAGGAAGGCACAGAATAATGAAGTCCTGTCGCTGCGTTTCCCATAGTTGTCATCGAGAAATACGTGTGCAAACATTTAGGAGTTTGGATCAAAGACAAAATAGACGGGACTGGTAAGAAAATGTATGATGATTCAAGACACATTCAACTCATTTCAAAAATTACACATCTATGCAAGTCTTAAATTATATGCCAATATGTACTTTCTTCCTCACTGGTAGTTTTCTAATGAGCAGATAAAATCAGCCAAAGGTTGTCTCAAGTGATGAGATCCGATGTCATCGAACTAGACTTGTATGGGTCTATGTTGTGGCTACAAGTATCCCATGAAGTGAAATGAGAGGAGATTGGACCCCAGCTTTTTGAGATTTGTACAATTCTTGTAGCTTCCATCCAGTGTAGATAATGCATTATAGCCATTGAAAAGTAGTCTGAACATCATTGTGTAGCACAGTATTGTAAGAAAGGTGTCTCTGGAAGAGCTAATACCTAAATAGACTCTTGAATAATCATAGCTGATAAATTTACTGTTCCTTTTACTAAAAAGAAAATGCCAGAGTAAGTATTCCCTTGTGTAGATACAATCATAAAAATACTGTTTTCAGGGTTTTATGAGAACCCTGTGATAGCATTTAGTCCAATTATGTTGGACTTGCAGTTTTCCCTCATGCATGACATTGATAGAAAAATTTTAATGATAAAGCAAATCAAAAAATAAGTTCCTATATTGCTGAAGGTTGTGCATACACACATAATTCTATGCATACATGTATACTTCCTAAAATTATTGTGCATTTAGAAATAAGATATAAACTATAAAACATATATGAAGTTTTAAACACAAATCAACATTTTAACAGCAGGACTTTCAATAATAAAACTAGCAGTAAAAGTTTCCCTATGTATTTACTTCCTCATTTCTTTCATATCCTAAATATAATTTATAATATAATATATTATGATAATACAATAATTAGGTCATTATAATAAACATACAATTTTTTCAGATAAATAGTATATAGAGTATATAATTGGGAGTACATGATATAATAATGACACGAGATCTTTTTATAGAATAAATGTATTTTGTCTAAATATAGAGCAATATTGTAAATATCTGAACAAGTTTCTACTCTGTGACTGATATAGAGAGACATGAAGTAATTTTCCCATATAATGTTCATATAGAACAATTTTAGTATTCATTTAAAAACATTAAATGAATTTTAACTGTATTTAATGCTTAAGGGCTTTCATTAAAATATATATTTGTAATTCCTTACTTAACTAGATGTATATATAACTAAAATTTTATAGAAAAATTATAAATAATTTAAAAATAATTAAAGAAAACTTTTAGAAATTATTTTTATTTATAAGAGTTATATTTGTTTTTAGATTTTAGGAAGTTGGATAAAAGATAGGTTAAATGCTTTGTTATGTATTTTTAAATAAATCAATAGAACTTAAAAGCTACATCATTTTGCTACATCATTATTTTAATCTTAAATTTTACTTTCTTACTGATCAAATTTATCTAATTCTCAATCTATAAAATGTGCTGTTTTAAAAGTATGGTTGTATTGTAATCCTTTAGATTATCTTGGGGACTATTTATGGGATTATTATAGGGATAAATTACTTTATTATTATATTTTCCATCAAATATATTTCAGTACATTCTCAAAATTTCCTTTAAATTAAACTATGGGAATCTTTAGTAGATTAAGTCATGTTGGTAGAGTCCATATATCTAATCTCTTCATTATTTAAAATCAGGCAAAGATGAATGAGAAAGCTTAACTTATGTTTAGAAACTGCCTAATTATCATAAAAAGTTATTTAATTGTTTTAAATAATAAAATAAGCCCAAACTTTATTTCTACAAATATAAAATTTTGTTTCATTTCTCCATGTCAGTCAATTACATTTTAAACAAATGAAAGATGAATCCAGATTGCTGTTTCATGGAAGAAATTGTTAGTCTAAGGCTCCATCCATCTGTAAACTGACTTTGAGACCAATTGTTATTGCATTAAGTGCAAATATATTAGCAAAGAACATACATTTGCTTGTGCCTAGATAACATGTTTTGATCCCCATTTTCATTTAGGAATGTTAAGTAAAGACAAATTTTAAGTTATTTCTAAAACTCAGTCTTAAGGAAGTTTAAATCTCTCAACTCTAAATGCTATCTTGCTTTCTTTTCTAAGTTTAATACTATGTATTTTAATGCAAGTTTAATAAAGCATTTAATTACTTTATTTATTAAAGCTCACTTTCATGAATGGTTTGTGTTGGGAATTTTTTTGTTTATTTTTATAAGGTTTATGTTTGTTTAAAGGTAGTAACAAATATAATTCAAAAATGAAATACATTTTTAATATAAAGTAGTAGTACCTATTAACATTAACTATTTCAGAATATTTCATTTTGATCTTTATACATAAACATCCATAAACATCTCTACTAAAATAGTTTTCACAATGAAAAATACTCAAGCTCGCTATTTGCTTATGTAGAAAATAGTTCGGGATTGCAAAGCAAAAGCCAATAAATAGATAAATGATTTCATTTAGTATTTTTTTTTTAATTCTCAGACAACTGGACTTTTATAATATCCTTAATATTTAACTACAGCAAATTAAAGGAGGGAAATGGAACAAAGAGATTATTCAACTGAAAAGATTCACCACATCCATTCTGAAAGCTGTAGGCCCGGCCATGGAAGTCAGTACCTGTAGACATCACGTTGGTGGCATGATTGGAGACTGGGAGACACTCAGCAGCACTGGGGTGCATTATCAGAGGCAGCGCTGCAGAGGCATCAGCACTCAGAGGTACAAAGGTATCAGCCGAAGTAAAAGATTGGCAACTCATTCCCACGAGAGAGTAGAAAATAAGACCCGCTGCTTGCCAGATCACTTTTATTATATTACCGTATCATCAAAGGGCCGATTCACTTCTCGCTACCTGCATATATACATCAGGAAGGCTCTGAGGCACCAGGAGGGTGCAGGCTAGTATTTATACTGTGAGGAAATCCATTTATACATGTTAATAGTTTTTTTTCCCCCAGGAGTGTTGCTTTGTCAACTCAAACTGTCTTTCTAACCCAAATATTATCTGTGCCCAAGGAGGAACCTGGTTGTGGGTACAAATTGAGGGGAAGGCAGAAACAGAAACTTTATTTGGCATCTTTAATAAATGAGACCTTTGGGGAAGAATCAGGAACTTTGAAAAATTGTTTCTCAAAGTAATATAAGTGACAATGAATTGAAAACTAGGTGTCTTTTGGTTTCTAATATAATAAAAGTTTTAAATATGAGATGTTTTCCTTTTCGCTAACTTCTTAAATTACATTCAATGTAGTATTAAACTGAGGAAATGTATACTATATAGTTTTAAGAAATGGAGTATTTAAGGGATTGGGAGATGGATCAGCGGTCAAGGTACTGGTCACACAAGCCTGATGACATGAGTTCTGTACCCAGAACCAGTTGAAAGGGAGAGGAGACAACTGACTCCACAAACTGTCCTCTGCCCTCCACCTGAATGCCATGGCATATGAGCCCACACATATACATCATGAAAACACACAATAATAGAAACGATTGTTAAAGAAATGAAATGTTTAAGTTGACACTTAGGACAGCATGTGAAATGGAATATGACAATGCATGTGCTGTTGAGTTTAAATTCAACAGTGCATGTTTTGGGGGGAAAAAAAAGAGAGAGAGAGAGAGAGAACTATTGAAAGTTTTCCTGTAAGTATACAGTGGGAAGATTTTAATATACATAATAATGTGCAGGGAAGACAAGTGGGAGGGAACACCGTATTTCCCTTGATTTTAATGTACTCATTAAGAACTAACAGTTCTTCCTAAGTACTGACAGAATTCAATGGCATTTTTCTACAGTTACATCAAATAGACCTTCTTCTCCATACGTGATGTACCATGCCCCCCCCCCAAAATAAGCTACTCTGAGCCACAGGCTAGGATTTGGGCTATTCTATTAAAGATGTTGAGGTAACCATGTTAATACTGGATAAACTTCACACAAGATAAATTGACATATTATGAGAAGGAAACACATGCACAATCAATTCCAACATAAACATCAGCCTCAAGATCTTTTAATTCTGACGATGTCTGTATATGAATGGTATGTTGGATTTTTAGTCACTGTGACATACACCGGAAGGAAATAATTTTTATAAAGAACGTCTACTCAGAGGTTTCAGTCCATGGTCAGGCTGGCTGTGTTGCTTGGACAGAATTTAAGCAGAATGATGCTGGGGTCAGAGCATGTGCTGGAGCATGGTGCACACTAACTGAAAAAAGATAAGGGAGGGACAAATATGAAAGGCCAGGCTATAAGGAGCTCTTCAAAGGCACACCCCCAAAAGGCCTACTTCCTCCAACCAGGCCTCACTTCCTAAAATTTCCATCAACTCCAAAAACAACGCCCTAGTTAAGAACCCAGCCTATGGGGCCATTTCATATCCAGACCACAGCAATGAGTGAACTCACTACTATTGAGAGAATGTAAACAAGAGTAATATAGAAAACAGAAGTAAAAGCAGCTGTTTGACAGTACTGAATGAGGGCCACACTTCATCAGTATCTGAATTCTTTTGCTATGGTGTGTTTTGAGATAACTTAGAATTGGTTGCCTCATGCTAAACTTATTAATATTGACATCACTACAGCTTCAAGAATCATGGACATGTTGGTCAGCAATCAGTAGATATCTTGAACAAAAATGTATTAAAGTGCCTAAATATTAGATATTGCCTGAAAAATACTGTTTTAAAAAATGTCATATTTCTCAGTCTGGATTGAAAGCACAGCTAGTCTTCTCTAGTTGGAGAAAGCTTTGGTAATCAAAATAATTTCTTATAATCTTTCAGAATTTGGATAATATTCCTTCTTTCCAGATGTGAAAAAGGCAAGGATGGATGGTTGAATGGGCTTATAGAGCAACTACACTGAGGAAATTTAAAATTTTTTTCAGGGAAAATGATGCATCTAAAAGATTATAATAAGTGATAATATAGTTATCAGGGTTTTTTAAAAATGAATCTTAATCAGTTTAATATCATTGTACAACTGAGAATCACCTTACATTATCAATGGTATTACAAAGTATGAATACTTATGCTGTGTGGATATGGTGAGACCATAGAATTTGAGATATTTAAGTCACATTTTAAGTGGCTAACATTGGGTGTCTTCCTCAGTTTCTCTTCACATTATTTTTCAAGACAGGGTCTCTCATTGAAGAGAGACCTGGAGTTCACGGATTGGCTATAATGGCTAGTCAGCAAGCTGCTGAGATCCTCATGTCTCTGTCCCCATTTCTTAGTTCTGGAAGTACAAGGGTATGCTGTCATTCCTGGCTTTTATCACTGAGTCATTTCCTCAGAATCAAAATTGACTTTTATAGAGATGCTAAATTTTACCTTTTTTTTTATAGTTTTCCCTTTACATTGTTTTCTTTCACTTTAGTAAACAATAATGCAATCAACATGTTTTCTCAAAATGTTTTTTTCCCTGTTAGACTTTTAGAATGCCCAAAGGTAATACAGATTTCTAAGAAGTAGGATTATTGCATTTAAGTTTATGAACATTTAATGTTTTAAAAAGTTAGCAAAAATTTTAAATAATGACATAATTTTGTTTCAAATATCATGAAGAGATTAATCTACAAAGGAAGTTAGGGCACGCGGAAAGCTTTAAAAAGAAATAGAAAGCCATTGGCATCTCTCAGAATCTCCTATCTATTTCCTCTACCTCTTGGTGTGGCTTTACTCAACAGAATAGCCTAGGTTGATTAGCTGTCCTGTGGCTTATATTTTCAACTAGGCAAAGGGAACCCCTACCAGCTTATGAGTCTACATTTCTGAGTTTTCTTTCTCACCAGTGATATTGGTTAGATAAGAAGCACATTCGTGGCTCAGAAAGACCTACCTGTGTAGATGGATGAATTTGCTTAGGAAATATGCAGGCATTTAGTCAATGAAAGGTACACCAGCATCTAGAAAAATAGCTCTAAAATATGGCTAATACAGAAATACCATCTGCTCCACGAACCTTTAGTGTACAACTGAGAATCACCTTGCATTCTCAATGCTATTACAAAGTAGGAATACTTATGCTGGATGGATCTGGTGAGACCAGAGAAGTTGAGATCTTTTATTCACATTTTGAGTGGCTAACACACTATCTTTTTGGATTTATAGTAGCTATTTGTATCTATGATTTTGTTAGCTGATTCTGTTTTAGATTTTTAAATTCAACACTTTTTGGCATTATTTTCCATTCACGTTTGCTTTTTAGTTTTGTGCATCAAACTTAGAGCCTTACACATGCTAACCAAGTGATCTACCATAGAGATGCAACCTTAATCTGATTAAAACTGAAATTTCCACCGGGCGGTGGTGGCACACGCCTTTAATCCCAGCACTCAGGAGGCAGAGCCAGGCGGATCTCTGTGAGTTCGAGTCCAGCCTGGGCTACCAAGTGAGTTCCAGGAAAAGGTACAAAGCTACACTGAGAAACCCTGTCTCGAAAAACCAAAAAAACAAAACAAAAAAACTGAAATTTCCTTTGCTTTTGAAAACTTTTTCCAATCAAAGCGTCTTTTGAACTTATGCAGATATCATTATAAATAATAGTTTAGAATTAAATATATTTGTTTCTTCTTTTGTGAATTTCTTAATAATTCAGCATTTTAATTTTATCTGTTATTCAAAAGGTTTTGTTGTTACTTAAGAGTCTGAAAGAAGTTCTACTTGGGGTATTTAAGTGGTGATTCAGTGGTTAAGAGTATATTCTACCCTCAGAGGACTAGGTTCATTTCCTAGCTCATAACTGTGTGTAACTCCAGTTCCAAGGAATCCAACGCACCCTTTATTGGCAATGTCAGGCAACAGGAAAGCACATGATACACATACATACAGACATACATACAAGTACTCATATATAATATAAAAGTAAATATACACATAAATATTTTACATTCCTTTTCCAAGTCTGACATTGTGGTCCCCACCTGTAATCAGAACATTTGGAGCAAGACACAGGAGGAGCAGGAGTCTCAGGCCAACCTAAGGTACTTGTTAAGACCTTGTCTAAGAAAATAAAGAAAATAAAAAATTCCTCTTGACATTTAACACAAACACATTGTGTTTGAGTGCTCATTTATGCTTTAATTATAGTTTGAGAGCTCATTTTTAATACTTAAATAATAACAAAAATTGCAGCTCAACTTAAAAAACTAGTATCATCTAAATAATCAATGCTGAGGATGTAGCTTGGTGGTAGACGTCTTCCATGGCATATAAAATGTTGTGGGTTTGGTCCCCGGCATCACAAATACATATTAGATAGATAGGTGAGATATATAGATGATAGATAATTATATGAGAGATGACAGATAGATAAATGATAGATGATAGATAGATAGATAGATAGATAGATAGATAGACAGATAGATAGATAGATGATAGATAGATGAGAGATTCAAATTAAAACATACTAAGTTTTGAAAGATTGATTGCGTTTTTAAGTGTAAGCTAAGAAATAATTCTGTTAAGAAATAATATTCAAAATTATTTATCTCTAGTTGATAGAGTTAAAGGACTTTTTATGTTTGTATGTTCTAATGCTCTAATTTTTTTAGTTTTTTGTTTGTTTTGTTTTTTTTTTGTTGTTGTTTGTTTGTTTGCTTAGACTGGTTTTAAATCTTCTCACAGTTGCTGGCATTACAAATTATCCCAGTTTAATCTTTCCACATGTTCTCATAATTCCGTAGTTATCTAGAATGCTCAGAGCATCACTAGTTTCTAGAGCCAACGTTCTTTGGAGCACTGACTTTCATGGAAAGATGAACAAGGAAGTTTCAGGCTTCATGGTCTCTTTACTATTAATGAGGTCATAATTAATACCTCATTTAGAACAATGTCTGGCAGATAATAAATGTTCAATAATTGTCAGCAATTACTAATCATTAAAGCTTTATAATAATCATGTATACTCATATAGCATGTGTCTTGATAAGTTTTATCTCATTTATCTTCACATTAACCTCGTGAGGTCGATGTCTTTCCAGTCTGGGTAACTGAGGCACACGTAGATAAAGTTTTTTATCAAAAGTCATTCAGTATCTGGTAATGCTAGGATAGGGATGCCAGACATTTGAGTTCTGAGGACATTTACTACTGTCTTCTATTATATATTAAGGAGCTAGATTGATCTTCACCTAAATATAATGTTCTCTCTCTCTCTCTCTCTCTCTCTCTCTCTCTCTCTCTCTCTCTCTCTCTCTCTCTCTCTCTCTTTCTCTCTCTTCCCATCTCTGTCTCTTCCCATCTCTCTCTCTCCCCATCTCTCTCTCTCTGTCTCTATCTCCCCACCCCATCTCTACTTTTACCTTATCTCATAGCTTCAGAAAGAAAATACAGCAAGTTAATTCTGTAAAGTATGGCATATTCTTGCACCCTTTCAAGCACCTGCTTCTCTATGTAATGTTATCAGTACAGAGCTATATTATCATGAGTGACATGGAGACTATTTCTTGTAGGAAATAGACAGGCCACGCAGAGCAGTTCATTTCTATTCTAGGTGATGCTCTATTGCTGCTAACAATTATTTGTGGAGAGTTTGAATATTTAAAAAAATGAGGAAGAGGAAGTAATGAAAATGTAGGATTCCCATTTGGTACGAAATTGAATCTTATCTAAATTAATGTATTCAGTTAGCCTAAGTGGCAGTAAAATGAAATAGTTACACAACTCATAACTTTTGAAAAGATGATGAATTTTACTCAATGCAGTTTTTAAAGGAAACAGCCATATGGCTTGAAAGAGGACTATGTCACATTGGAGGCACTCATTATTGAAACACGTATCGGTCCTGTATGTCATTCTTAGCTGTTTTCTGATTGTGAAAGCAGCAATGAATATACATGTTATGTGGTTTATTTTTGCATAAACTCTTTCATATCCAAAAATCAAGCTTTTTTATTGCCCAGGGAAGAGATAATGTCAAAGCTTTGCAATGGTGCTGAAGACTAATGTTCCCATAATGCTGTCTAAAGGGTAAGCTTGTAACTTATAGCAAATAAATGTCAAGGTGAGACACGGACTTAGGAATAATCCTTCCCCCACAAGGGCCATATCCCGGCTGCACTATAGCTGGTGGGTAGATTTATCATTTGTCTCACTCACTTAAATTGATCTAGACTTGTCCAAACAACACACTGCTGTGCCTGAGTTAATTTAATTGGAGAACCTCTTTGTTCTGTTCCATTACCTAGCATTAATGTGGGAGACATAGAGGTACATTTTAGAGTATATAAATCTTTCACAAGTGATGTATTTACTATTTAGATTCAATGGGGGGAGTAAGGCCTTTATTCTTTAAACTCCTAATGTTAGGGAAAGTAAAAGGAACAAGCGATTATCTTTTTAGTAGTCTTACTGGGTAACACAAGGATATCATATGGTGTAGCAAGAGATGAATGCAGAGAGCGCAGCAGATGAGTTGATATTGTACCAAGTGAGTTTGTCCCCTTTGCGAGTCTGACACCTTTTTCATTTAGGCATCTTTAAAGATGAAAGAAGCAAAATGTTCTTCTAGTTACTGCAACAAGATTATTTAATTAGAATCATCTGGCGATGGCTTAGTTCCTGACACACGATAATCTAACATGAGGGCTACAGAGGGAGCTGAGGTAAATGGGTGCGAAGTGGGAGGGGAAAAAGGTGTTTCATTTCCTCTAAGTGAGATCAAAGGGTACATCTGATTCTATGGAACAGCCCCAGCGTCTTGTCTTGTTTTTAAGAGTGCCTGGCATATGTTTAAGCAAAAAAGTTCAGGCAACTATTATTATTGTTGAAGTGAAGGAGTCACGCTAAAATGTCTGTGTAATAAGCAATGATTGCTTTAAAATAGTCATAAAAGTGAAGGCAAGAAGATTTACCAGAAGGTCAGATCACAATGAACCATTAGAAGGCGCTTAGAAAACAGCCTTACACCTGTAGTTTTTCTAGTAGATAAGATTCCTAAGAATTCCCTCAACCATGTTGGCATGTCAACTAGTGTTGCCATTTTTAGGTCTTGTTTAGGCAACCATTATTGCAGTTGAGGGTCAAGCTCAACAGGTAGGATATGTTTGCCTGTACAAGGGGAAATGGAGAGAACAGAATAAAACAATTTGTAAGAAAATAATCCCTGATGCCTTAAAAACTAGAAATATTATATACTTATATTGGTGTGCATATGAATGCATATGCATGTGTGTGTGAAAGTGTGTATGCAGGAGATTAATTGCTGTCTAAATCTTTGAGTTCTCAGTAAAATAAATATAATTATATTACACTTAATGGGAGCCTAAGCACTCAATTATGAAATTTGAAAATTTTGATGACAAATAAATAAAATTAGAATTTGTCTTGTAGAGATACCTGTCTAATATTAAGCTGATCCTGCAAATAAATGTCACTGTTGCTACATAACAGAAAGGACCTATCTTTAGGGCTAACACTTTTATTCCAATGATTCTCAGAGAACATGCAAGGTACGAGCAAAGTGCTTGACAGAGATTTTTTAAACTAAGCCAGATAAACTCTGAATTTTAAATAAGGATAGTTAACCCATGTTAGATAACTTCTGGCCTAGAAAAATATATGATGAAGATAATAATTTTAACTGCATAGAAAATAACAGTGTCATGGATATGCTTTGGACACTTCAGATAATTGTACATTTTTGTTTAATACTTTTTGGTGGGTGCTTGGAATTGAACCTAACTAAGGTCTTGTGCTTTCTAGGCAATCATTCTACCACTGAGCTATACATCCACTCACTAAAAGTGAGTTTTTATGAAGTCTGATAATGAAATGGAAATTGAATCCTACCCAAATTAGCCACTCTGTGAACTAAGATTATTTTGCGATACATCATATGTTGTCCTGGTTATGACAGCTACTTTACTCATGAAAATGCGAATCAGTGATTCAGAAGTTGCAAATGATGAATGAGTGAAATAACACTACTCACAGAATATAAAATACAGCTACTAAGATTTTGGGAGATAGATTTCCCCTTGATAAGCACACGCAGGCAGTGATAGCGCACACTGCCATGCATCTTCTGTATCTTACATTAACTCTACTTATTTCCAAGCGCTTCAGTAGATTAGAGGCTGAGATGAAAGAAAAGGAAGAAGACAAAAAATTAGGGAAAAGGAATTGAACTATTGAAAACAATAGATTGGCCATGCATCAAGGATCTAAAAGGTCAATGGAAAAATCTAATGACTAAGGACAGTGTCATGGGACATAAAAGGAGTGAATGTTCAAAGTTCATATATGCCCTATGTCAAGGAAAAATACATGGAAGCACAAAATGATGAATCTTGTCAACGTCTTCTTAAATTCTATCCAATTTGTACTCATTTTCCATAATCTAGAGGGGGAAAATTGGGATAAGAGGGATAAAAACAGAAAGAGAATGAGCCCCCAGAATTAGGCAACAATGCATGTTTGTAAAGCAAACTACAAAATCCTAGTTTGAAAATGACTGGTAAGGAGAACAGAAGTTCATCAGAGTTCACAGGGACTTTGTAATATTTTAATTGCTCCATTTATATTGAGCAATAGCATAAAAGTACTGAGAAATCATGACCCAGTGGAGATTAACATGTAAGCACAGAGAAAACACATTTCATGTATATTTATACCTGAACTTTGAGCATGTACCTCTGTTTAATGAATATGGATGCAGAAGGCAGAAAACATCATCTGTTCAAACACGGTTGGTAGTTTAAGGTTTCCTTTTCCTATGGAACATCTTGCAAAAGAACTGATTTCATCAGCATATTCAAAGCAATGCCCAGCAACCGTTAAAGGTCATTTGTAATACTCCGAAGCATAGGTCATAGTAGGCAAGATTTTAATCTAAGAACATCATGTGAAAACTTTTTTCAATATTTTTGAAATAAGGTATTTTTAATATTTTATATTTACAATTTTTTCACCAGTTACTATAACTCAAAATTATTCATTCAAGTCTCAGTGCAAACATTTATGTGGGAACAAGGAGTTTTTTTTTTAAATCTTTACCAAAAACTCTCATTTAATAAAAGTACGATGACATCTGAGTTTTATATATATTTACATATATATATTTGTATATATTATACAAATACAGAGACCCACAGCCAGACATTACTCAGAGAGAGAGAGAGAGAGAGAAATATCTTCAAACACTCAGCTCTAAATGGGATGACTCCATCAAATCGCTCCCCTCAGAGATCAGGGAACCCTTTGGATGAGGAGGCAGAAAATGTGTGAGAACCAGCAGGTATGAAGGGTACCAGAAGAATAAGGCTGCCTACAAAACTTAAGTCCAAGAGGATCAAGGACCTCAACATGAATCTAGCTACTCTGAACCTGCTAGAAGAGAAAGTAGGAAGTAGTCTTGAACACATTGGCATAGGAGATCACTTCCTAAATATAACACCAGTAGCACAGACACTGAGACAAACAATCAATCAATAGGACCTCTTGAAACTGAGAAGCTTTTGTAGAGAAAAGGATACGGTCAACAAGGCAAAGCAACAGCCTAAAGAATGGGAAAAGATCTTCACCAACCCTATTTCTGACAGAGGACTGATGTCCAGAATATATAAGGAACTCAAGAAATTAGACGTCAAAACGACCAACAGTCCAATTGAGAAATGGGCTTTAGAACTAAACAGAGAATTCTCAACAGAGGAAACTCAAGTGTCTGAAAGACATTTAAGGAATTGCTCAACATCCCTAATCATCAGGGAAATGCAAATCAAAACAACTCTGAGATACCACCTTATGCCTGTCAGAATGGCTAAGATCAAAAACACTGAAGACACTTTATGCTGGAGAGAATGTGGAACTAGGGGAACTCTCCTCACTGCTGGTGGGAATGCAAGCTTGTACAACCACTTTGGAAATCAATATGGAGCTTTCTTAGAAAATTGGGAATCAATCTCCCCCAAGATCCAGCTATACCACTCCTGGGCATATACCGAAGAAATGCTCAATCATACCACAAGAGCACTTGCTCAGCTATGTTCATTTCAGCATTGTTTGTAATAGCCAAAACCTGGAAACAACCTAGATGCCCTTCAACTGAAGAATGGATAAATAAATTGTGGCACATATACACAATGGAATACTACTCAGCAGAGAAAAACAACGACATCATGAGGTTTGCAGACAAATGGATGGATCTAGAAAAAATCACTGATGAGTAACCCAGACCAGAAAGACAAATATGTATTACTATCATAGAAGATGCTAGATGTGAACAAGATGATGGATGCTACTCACATACAGTAGCACTGAAAACACCCCAAGAAAGACATGGAGAATTGGATGAGATCTACATGAACAGCCTGGACATGAGTGGGAACAATGAAGGGCGAGGGTCGAGGGAAAGAGAGCATGAGATCCGAGCTGGATCAAGAAAAGAGAGGGAGAACAAGGAATAGGAGACTATGGTAAATGAAGACCACAAGAGAAAAGGAAGAAACAAAGTGCTAAAGAGGCCCACAGAAATCCACAAAGATACCCCACAAAAGACTGCTGGCAATGGTCGAGAGACAGCCGGGACTGACCTACTCTGGTGATGGGATGGCCAAACACCCTAATAGTTGTGCCATAAACCCCATCCAAGGACTGAGGAATCTGGATGCAGACATCCACGGCTAGGCCCCTGGTGGAGCACTGGGAGTCTAATTAGTGAGAAAGAGGAGGGTGTATATGAGCGAGAATTGTTGAAACCAAGGTTGGATAAAGCACAGGGACAAATAACCAAATGAATGGAAACACATGAACTATGAACCAAAGGCTGAGGGGCCCCCAACTGGATCAGGCCCTCTGAATAGGTGAGACAGTTGATTGACTTGATCTGTTTGGGAGGCATCTAGGCAGTGGTACCAGGTCCTGGGCTCGTTGCATGAGTTAGCTGTTTGAAACCTGGGACTTATGCAGGGACACTTGGCTCAATCTGGGAGGAGGGGACTGGACCTGCCTGGACTGAGTCTATCAGGTCGATCCCAGTCCTCGGGGGAGACCTTGATCTGGAGGAGGTGGGAATGGGGGTGTGCTGGGGGAAGGGGAGGGGGGCAGGAAGGGAGAGAACAAGGGAATCTGTGGCTATTATGTAGAACTGAATAGTATTGTAAAATAAATAAATAAAAATGATAAAAAAATAAAGAATAAGGCTGCCTAAATAAAGCTTTTCTGACCTCACAAAGCCTGAAGAAGCAAGCGTAGGGCCTACATGCGTGTACACCAAGCCTTAATATGAGGGGAGGAGCTTAGTCCTACCTCACCTTGAGCTTTGTTGACACCTATGTGAGGCCTTTCCCTTTCTGAACAGAAATAGAGGAGGAGTGGATGGGAGGTGCAGAGGGGAGATGGGAGGAGGAAACATAAGGAGAGGAGGAGGGGAATTCCAGTCACATTGTAAAATAAAAAAATTTAATTTTTTTTAAGTATTTTTATTTTATTCAGTCTAAGAAATAACCCCCAAAACTGTTCTGTGAGATTACACAAATAGACCCATTCACAGTGTGGGATACTTACAGCCACCACAAATAGTAAATAAAAAGGTTGTTCACAACTGAACTAGGCATACTACGTGAGGGAGAACTACCATAGGCAAAAAAAAAAAGTCTACAGAACAGCAAAGAAAACTGGTTTCTTGTCACTGCCTGTATAAATCATTGATCAAGAAAACGTGCCATGGACTTGCGTACCAGCCAACCTGATGGAGGCATTTTCTCAGCTGAGGTTCCCTCTTCCCAAATGACCTTAGCTTGTGTCAAGTTGACACAATTAACCAGCCTGGTATTTGAGAAGGATTTTGAGATGAATCCCTATCAGACACTGGAGAATAACATCTAACCATTATTCAACCTTAATAATATGCTGCTAAGCTTAAAGGCACATTTAGAAGGGGAGATGTATCATGACTTTTTTTATGTAAAATTTTAAAGCACTAAGGAAATGCTATATGTTTTGCCATCTTTATATGTGTAGACAAGTAAAACAAAAAAAAAATACAAAACAACAATGATTTTTGTACAGCAGTACCTTGGGACTAAGGGGAGGAGAGTACACAGGAATTATTACTTGATACACAACCCTAACGCCATTTTTATTTTTTATAGTAAAGAAGATTTAAAAAACCCAGTGATCAGGCAGATGGACAGCAACTGTGAGATCAGGCCTGAGAATGTAGATATCTCAACTACTCTGTGCATTTGAAAGGTGTCACGGTTGCCAATAGAGCTTGCCACATATGGGGCCTTGATCTCTGATTATGCGGCAATGTGTTAAGGGAGAAGAAGCAGTGAATGGAGCATCCAGAAAGAATATGAACACTCATTAAAATTCCAGAGCAATTTTGATTCACTAATACTCAAAGCAATAGAATAAAAATAGTAGTATGACTGATCATCCATTATACTGAAACAATGTGCTCCTAACGATATAGAAATTTAATCTGTTTAACATTTATATAGGTCAACTTATATCATAATCAGTTACTGAAAAAGTCCCAAATAATGTAGTTTTCTTTCCTTAGGAACTTAAAAAGTATTCAGAGATGCCAAAAATACATGGAGGAATTTCCTCAAAATATTTTATTAGTAAGAAATGGGAGCAAAATAGAAATGTGATAATAACAAACTCTTAAATTAGTGATGGTACAGGTTAAGTTTATGTCAAGAGAAATGATTTTAGAAAAAAAAATGAAAATAGACATTCAAAAGTTATTTATGCTCTTCTTAGTGGTTTGAACTAGAAATTCCAGAACATAGGAGGTTGACGCAGGAAGAATGTGGGTTCAAGGTTAGCCTGGGCTACACAGGAGGTCCCAGGGCAGCCTGCCTCACCTGCTATAGTGAAATCCTGTCTCATAAAAACAAATAAAAAAAAAACCACCAAGCCAAGAAATTATATACTAAATATATGAGACATTCTGGGTGTTCAGAAACCTGTCTTTGAACAATACATAGACATGTAGATATGGTCCTGGTCTTAGGACAGGATCTTTTGTAGCCATCACACAGGAATACTCTTATGGCTACAAAGCTCTGTTTCATTATTTTGGAGGGGATAGACAAGTCTAAGGATGCTAAGAACATGAGTTTTTCACTCATTCCTCATATGGACTGTGAAATTTCAGCCTTATCATTTCACAAGCTGATAGGCATTTAACACTGAATGAGAAGACACTTCAGAGAGAGTGTGATCAAGCTTAGACCAAAATTAAAAGATGTGTGATACAGAGCAGATTCAGGCTGCATACTTCAGAACACTGCTTCCTCTATCCATACTGCCTGCCATTTTCAGCAACATCTGAATGTTACAACTATCCATTTAAATAATCTAGGACATAGAAGTAAATAGAAATGGTTAAAAAAATGGTAATATGTCTCCCAAAATGAAGAGAAATCGATATCCCATAATATTGCTATGTCGTCTGACATGGAACTCTCTCCAAAGCAATTATTCCAGCCGCCTTTTTCTTTGATATAGTAATTTTGCCTGTTTACTTACTATCTGTTGTTTTTTGTTTTTTTTCTCATAGAAAGCTGGTGGACCCTGACAAAGAAATCACAAGATCAACATGGGCATTAGCTGTGTCTGCTGATATTTAATAGTTATTTTTAATGTTCTGTCACTCCACTTACTGACATCATAGCTTGAAAAAAGGACGGCTACACCTTCACCAATAAGATTTGGTGTTCAAACCTAAAAGATTATGTTTGAAAAATGAAATGAATAATTTCATAGGAAGTTAATTCTTTTGGCAAGAAATGAGTCAATCCTATTTAGGAAGATACAGAGTAAGTGTTAACATAGACACAAACAGAGTGAAGACAAATCAGTTAAAAACACAGAAATAACCAAGATAGATGCCACTGAAAGATGTACCTTTACACAATATGCGTTCTCTTTCAATAAATTAAATATAGTTTTCCATCACACAAACTGCCTTTGGCAAGGGGAAAAAGAGTTAGAGTTCTCAGGGTAGGAGCTCAACATTCAAACAGAATGAGGGAAGGGCCACAGTGCATAAAGCAATTTCATTTCTGTCAGTAATGCACATTTTCTCATGTGAAAGCCAACATGGCTGCCCTGGGCTCACCTTCCCTGTTTCCTGGTAATTATTTCCATGGATGCATCCTTTCATGCTCACCACTATTTGTCTTTTTTATCAAAATAATCCTCTTTGATTAGTGTGAACTTGTAACACATCCATGTGACATGAGCAATCTTTAGAAGGGAGTGTGCACTATAAAAATCCATACTGAGCAACAGGTGTGAACTGGACAAACTGGGAAAGAGGGCTCCCAGCAAACTAAATTATGGCCCACCAAAAATGTCACTTCTAAGATTTACATAACATGATACAAAAATCCCAGGAAGATTAAAACAAACAAACAAATAAACAAACAAACAAGAAAGCATGAACATTTTAACTGGGTATCCATGATTCAGTGGCTGGAGGACTTAATTTGCAATCTTGGTGAGGCTGCCTGTAATGAAGGGGCTGGGAGCACATGCAAATTATGGAGCAGAACGATGAAATTCACCCCAAGGATGCATGGAAACTAAATAAGGAGCATCAATCCACTACAAAAGCATGCCTGTGGCTACACTAGGGACTGAGATTTCTTCGTGTAAACTACGGAGAAGGGCAATGCAATTTCATTCAAATGAAAAGCATCTACCCACTGTGAAGACATGCCTGTGTCCACATTGGGGACTGAGATTTCTTTTTGTCTTAATATTATTGAAAGGTTTTTGTTTTTTTTAATTTTAGGTATGTTTCTTCATATTGAAGAACTAGATTTAGAATCTGGGTTTTACTTTAGTACCTACAATCATTGGTTAAGCACTTCCTGCTTTATTTGCCCAGTACTTTTAAAGAATCATAGCTATGATTTCCTATCTCTTATCCAGGTGGGCTTTCCACTCCTGAGACAAGGGACATATGGATTCTCTTCTTGACCAATGTTAGTCATGCCCCTTGAGGTTATTTTTCAAATAAGCCTTACTGGAACTTGGCCTACAAAAGCTTGACCAAGGCATCCCCATATTTTGTAATATTCCAAAGCCATACCCTCCCTCCCTTTGACATGCCTGTATCAAAGCCCAGAAGACTTTGCTCTGGGTTGGCCCTACCACTACAGAGAGAGCCTTCGCCAGCCCCTGTGAGCAAAGTTCCATGAGCTTGGGGAACCCTTCCAGCTCTCTGCTCTTTCTAGGTTGTCATGTCTTGATTCCATTGAGTCCCTGATCACCTGCTTCCCTTTTTTCTTTTTGCTCCTCTAAACTCCCTAGTCACATCTTTAAACTGAACTGTAGTTTAGTTCTTGTTGGACTCTTCTGTCTTTGTCAGTTTTCCTAGTGTCTGGCTTTTTCTTTTTATCTAAGATATATGGTACATAATGCATTGACCAGATAAGGGGGCCCATGTTTACAGTGCACAAACATGTTAAATATTATTATTAGCAAGTGAACCTTAAGGATCAGAAGAAGATAATGGATAAGGAAACACAAGTATTTATTACAACCAGGGATATAATTGGATAATTGGACTCTAACTAATGCTACCACTTAACAGTATGCTTCATTTGAAGGGTTTTTGTTTTGTTTTTTAAGGGTTAGAAAGTTAGGGACCTGGTCAAAGTTTTAGGTCATGCACAGCTGGAAGCAGTGCCATCCATTGAAACCATAGACCTCTGTGACAATTTGATCTTTATTTCTTTTCCCTGTCTGGTGGTGCCTTCTCCTGTTTCAAAGTCTCATTTATAAAGGGATGTTTGCAATTTAAGAAAGCACAACAGGCAAAACCACTAAGAAATACAAGATTAATTAGTGAAGGACATGAATTTGGTTGTTGAAAGGTGTCAACATATTTTTGCACCATCATTATTTAATACTGGGGACAATTATGTTTGAAGGTCTCCTGGTGTTTAAAACATCTATATGTTTCAGCATGAGTGTATTTGTTAATGGTAACTTCTTGAATATTTAATATGATTTTAATCTTTGGTTGTACAGGGTGCTAAAGATACATATGTATACGTGTGTGTGTGTGTTTGATAATAGTGATGATTATGTTTTTTAGAATGCACTTCAAATGTTTAATTCTTATAAAAATTAAAATGAATTATTTTAAAGGCATGATAAGTTAGGAATTGGGGACATTTATTACATATTACATTCTACAAATGGTTTCTAAATTTATTCTCTCATCAGTTATTTACAAGTGTGACTAATTTGATATTCCCTTACAAGATTAAGTAACACATTAATAGAAAGAAAATGTTACTTAATTATTTCTTTCTAATTCATACTTTTTACTAATAGTAAGGATAGTTAAGCTACTGATATATTCACTATAAACTTCTTCATTATCCATTATTTCATTTTTGTCTTTAAATGAGTTAATATTCTTTTACTTGACTCATCTAAATTTTTGAAAAGTAAACTGGAAGAACATCAAATTCATTAACAGTGCAATTTTCCATGGTATTTCATCAGTCTTTTAATTTGCTGGATAAGTTAGATAAAAACTGACTATTTTTGAAGAATGTTATTGACAAAGGGAATAGGAAGACAATTGACAGGTCCAAATAGACCATCCTTGCTTGAGAACATTAAAGACAGGGCCTGGCAATAGCACAGTAGTTGAGTTCTAGTCTACAATGAGTAAGGAAATATAGTGGGAGGCTGGACAACTGGTACCAAAACATAAGATAGATAAACAGAAAATGCTCTACTCTCCTCGTGCAATAAGTCAACTCTAGTTTTCAACAACCTGACACATATACACACACCCTACATATATTTATTTTATGAAAAACTAAAAGAACAGAAACAATTACTGATTATGAGATAGAACATGTTCTCTTCGAAATGATACATTATGAGCATGTATTAAGTTAACAAACTGTACCTTATAACATTTTATGAATTGATTTAAAAATGAAAAACTGAAAAAAGAATATCAAACATCAAAAAGGACGTTTTGAAACTGACAAATCAAAAATGTATACATATGTCTAGGAACCACGATGACCAACATAACAAGGTATCCCTATGGATGCAATAGTGGCCCTCAACAGTTATCTAATTAGATATGAGGTGTGCTGAACTGGAGGAAAATCCTGCCTGGTTCTGGAAACCTACCTAACTCCCCAGAGCAAGTGAGGTCATGGATCTTATGAGAGACCCTACTACAGCCACTTTGCTAGCTTAGAATAGTTCCTAACTGGCATTCTAAGTACTTACTTTTACACCTATAGATGAGGGTAGTGATGAGTGCAGCTCTCACCCCTCATCAAAGAAACTTCTTCTGGCAACAGATGGAGACCATTCCAAAAAAGCACAATGGTCAAGCACCAGCAGATACATTTGCAACCTAACTCCTGCACCTAAGGCTTAGTGCGTGAAGGTTGTAAGAGCTAGAGGACCTAGAAATCTGCTTTGAGATTGTCTCTAGATATGACAAAGAAGCTTTATCCATAATACCTTAGCAATATGGCTGCCTAAACAAGACCTGAACAATTAAAATACCCCAATACGTCATAACACAGCAGGTGGAAATCTCACACCTAAACAAAGAACTACAGGCATCTAAGGAATAGTGAGAGTGGGAGAAATAGTGTTCTCCAGGGATGAACCCCTTCATTGGTTGTCCAATACCAAGTGGTCAGCCCTGAATTCATGTACATACAAACCATATTAAACAGACAGAGGAATATATTTATGCATATATATATGACCATAACAAAGAATATGAGGCCATGAATTTGAAGAGGGGCATGGAAAAGTTGGAGGGAGGGAAGAGAAGGGGGAAATGATAGAATTGTATTTTAACTTCAAAAATAAAAAAGTAAAGATATTTTATGATATACAACATGCTGTTTTGATATGTATCCCTTGGGGGATTGACTGCTTGAATCAATAATTGGGACAGCTTGATTTAGTCAAGCTATTTGAAATATGATCACACATACATTTAGCATTATTTGTTCTAAAGTTATATAGTTCTCTGAGTGTCTAAAAAATTCTACAATGATAAATTCTTAACTCTAAAATGCAATCAGAAGGAGTCACTTAAGTTAATCTCATGATTCTTTTCATAAAGAAGACTTACAGCCCATAGTTGAACCAGATTAATGGAGATATAGATAGATAGATGATAGATAGATAGATAGATAGATAGATAGATAGATAGATAGATAGATAGATAGATAGATGGATGAACAGATGGATGAATAGATGGATAAATGATAAATGATGAAAGATGGATAAATGATAGATTAGGTTAGATTAGATTAGATTAATAGATAGACAGACAGATAGATGGATGGATAGAAAGTTAGGAAGAACAGGAAAAACATGAAGTGTGGGCATGGAGAAGCCATTTCTGCTTTGTTTATAGAGGCGCATCTACTCTCTCACAGGTTTCCACCTGGTCATCTGAGGCTGCTGATAACAGCTGACATCACTTGCATCTCAAGGAGGTGTTGGCACTGATGTATCCTAAAGAGGCATGCAAATATCCAGAATGCTAAATTAAAACTATCACTGATGTCTTATGTCTCAGAGTTTTGATAGGTTTAATGAGAATTTCAAGTAAAATTTTAAGTTAAAAAAAAAGTATAAGCATAAAACTGGGTGTTTTACATTAGCTGAATATATAACAATATTTGTTTGCATTCCAGATAAAGAATTCTCTATGACTTATCCACAAATGTCTCCAACATTCACACAGTACCATGAAGTGGATAATATCCTAAGTAATCAGGTAAGTGATTATTTCCACCGCTGTTAATGCTACAATGATTGGCAGTTGCTCAGTCTAAACAACTGTGTATTTTATAACTGAACAGATCAATAAACAAAGTTATGGTACTATGAGCCTAAACTAAAACGTTGTTGTGAAAAGGAGATTTTTTAAAGAGAATTTCAGGCCACCAGCATCATCATACTGACATCCTACAACCTGGTCTAACAAACCTGGTGCCTGGAACAAAGCATCCTCTGATGCAAAGCTAGGCTCAGAACACTTAATCCCTTCCCTAAGCCGTGACTCAGGCTGTCTATTTTCTTGAAGCAACTTGTTTTTTTTTTTTCCAGTTTCCTCTCAGACTGCAAATATTGCCAAAGCACTGTCGTATGTCAAGCATTGTCCAGGAGATGTCTGATTTGTAACAACAGAAGATGTCAGAGTATGAACAGGTTCTTGGCGTTCATATCGGTTATTACAGAGAAAAATCCATCAGCCCTGTCAAAGTTCTCACTCTGCTGAGTAATATGGGAGTTTTTGCTGAGTCACTGTAATAAGAAATTCCTTAAATATTCTAATGCAATTAAGGATTTCATTTTTATTTTTTTGGCCATTCTTTCTGTGCATACTCATCAAGGTTATGTGATGGTTCCAAGCAGCAAAGACCTAGACCAGAAAACACATCATTTCAAAATTAAGTGTGTTTACGGATAATTCATAGCTGATATGGTATTTCTAAATATAACTATAATCACAGGAGTATGTAATGAAACTTCCAGTAAAATACTGAAATTATTTGTAGTTGCTCAGTCTAAAGACCTGCATTTTTTTTTCCTGAGACAGGGTTTCTCTGTGTAGTTTTGGTGCCTGTCCTGGATCTCGCTCTGTAGATCAGGCTGACCTGAAACTCACAGAGATCCGCCTGGCTTTGTCTCCCGAGTGCTGGGATTAAAAACGTGTACCACCACCGCCAGGCAAGACCTGCATATTTTATAGTGAACAGAACAACAAATAAAGTCATGGTAGCATGTGCTAAAAAAGTGGCTCTTGAAAGTTTATATATTATCTGGTCCAGTGGCAAATGCCTGTAACTGTGGAGGTGGAGATTCAGGAGTCTACAGCCAGATCAACGACATGTAGAGTATGAAGTCAGCCTGGGCCAAATGTGCTCATATCTCTTAATATTCTCTCTCTCTCTCTCTCTCTCTCTCTCTCTCTCTCTCTCTCTCTCTCTCTCTCTCTCTCTCTCTCTCTCACACACACACACACACACACACACACACACACACACACACGGCCACACTACCAACCTGAGCTGTGGTTTCTTTGTTTAATTCAGACTGAAACTATCTTTTCCAAGAGTTCCTTAAAGATAGAACAGATAGAGAATGGGGAGATCTCAAAGTTTGTTAAGTTCCAGGCATGTAAGCATGCGGACCTAATTTGAATCCCTAGTACTCAGCTAAATGCTAGGCGTGGCGATGTATATCTATAATCCCATCGCTTGGGAGTTGGACAGTTTGGAGACAGGCAGATTCCTGATCTAACTAACCAGTCAATCTAGCTGATCAGCAGGCTTTAGGTTCAGAGATCCTGCCTCAAAAAATAAGGTAGAAAACTATTGTGGAACACAACTGTGAAGTCGTATGAACAAAGAAGTCATGAATTTGACAAAAAATTAGGAAGAGTATATGGGAGGAAAAGGAAGAGTAATTATGTAATTGTACTAAAAACTCAAAAATAAAATAAAATAATTTGAAAAGGAAATTGCTACTTTGAAATAATATGACACATTCTCTATACAGAGCAGATAAAGCATTCCCAAATTACTCTCCACAGAGAAAGCTGGTAAAAACTGCTCAGCTTTTGGGTGGAGAGATTGCTAAGTGGTTAAGAATGCTTGTTACTCTTGCAGAGAACCCGTGTTCTGGTCTCAGAACCCACATGGTGACCCACAACTATCTGCACCTCTACTTCCAGAGAATCTGATGCCCTCTTCTATATTCTGTGGGATCCAAGAATGCACATAGTACAAAAACATACCTGAAAAGCATTCATACACATAATATAAAATTAATATTTTAAAAACACCACTATACTTCATAGAACACATAAGTATTGCAAAATATTCAGATTTTGCTCTAGAGCATGCATTAAATTTGTTTTGTATCAGCACAACCCATGAAAATGTTAGAAAGTGTTCATGTCTCTGGTTTGTGATATAAACAGAAAGGAAAGTGCAGGTTGTCTTGGCAACCACCACCCACAGGCCGGCTCTATCTGGGCTAGAAAAAAGGCAATAAACAAATTGTGGGCCTCCAGAACACAAAGAGCTTTGCCTCTCCCTCAGAATTTATACTAAAACATCAAGTAGACACAAAGTTTCTACTAAAACACTCCACCTAATTCAAGACAAGTTATGAAAAGAACCAACCAAGCAAAGCCCTAACTGGCAATTCCTTGTCATTGGTCACACTGATCATTACTCAGAAAAACACTGACTATGTGTATTTTCCATATTAAATATTATAAGCAGATTATTTTAGAGAAATTTAAGTCCTCTTACAACAAAGTACTTAAAAGCTAACAATTAAAATTGGAACATGAACCTGGGGAGATAGATCAGTCATTAAAATTCTTGTTGCAGAAGCATGAGGACCTAAGTACAATCCCCAGAATTCACATTAAAAAGCAGGTACAGAGCACATATATATAATCCCATACTTGGCGAGTAGAGATTCTTGGGGCCTGCTGGCCAACCAGCCAGGCCTAATCGGTGGTCTTAGGCAGGCTGTTTCTTTTTGAGGCTTTGTCTCTAGATTGATAGATAGTTGGATGATAGATAGATAGATAGATAGATAGATAGATAGATAGATAGATAGATAGATAGATAGATAGATAGATATGGATTGACAATAGATGATAGATAATAGGTGATAAATAGTTATGAGGCAGTCAAGACAGCTCCATGAGAAAAAACACTTGCCATAGAAACCTGACAGATTGAACTGGGTCTCTAGAACTTGTGTAAAGGTGAGGAGAGAATTGACTCTTCATAGTTCCCCTCTTACCTCCATATGCCCCCCACTCCCTATACACATCACACTCACAGAATAGCAAAGTGTGAAAAAACAAGGTGATGGCCCCTGGCCTCCACACATGTACAAGTGTGCGCACGCTTGCACACACACACACACACACACATACACACACACACACACACACACATGCACACAGATGTCCATATACAAGAAAACAAAATGGTTGTAATAAAATATCAATAGCCTAGCAGAAGGGAAGCAGTGTCTGCCTTGGCTTTTCAAGGCAGAAAAGGAACAGGGATCATCCCCTGTTAAGAGAGAAAGTAAACATTTCAAGCAATTGGTGCCTTAACGGTGGTCCTTATACATCTGGGGTGAAGAACACAAGAGAGGCGAATAAGCAGTCGGAACATGGAGATGGTTCTATGCATGCTCGGAAAGCTGAATTCCTATAAACTTTGCTTGGTGAGCAGTTTCAGCTTGGAGGTCATTGTTTTGACATGTCACTGTTTTTCTGTTTCAGGAAAAATGCTCTAGCCAGCTACCCCAAAATATGTGAAACATTTGGAGGAATAGGCTAAATGAGTGTTGGAGTCAGTCACTTAGAGTTGATCCAGGTTCCTAAAACTTTCAGTTCCTCTGTTCACTAAAATCCAACTAGTCAAACAAATTAAAAACAAAACAAAACAAAAACCGTTTTTCTAAGGCAAATTTTTGTCTCTCTCCAAATAATGTAACATGAAGTCATGAGCTCTGTAAACCACACCAGCTCTTCCGGTATGGCTATTTTAATTTGTTATTTTAAATGATGTTAAATTTCCTTTCATTGTTTATAGTTTTTTGTGGGGCGGGGGACAATAATTGGAAAAGACAGAAATAAAGAAGTTTGTACTATGAATCACTGTTGACTACAGTACATAGCCATTATTTGTTCATCAATAGACACACAATAAGAACAGTAAGTGAGTTTAGTTTTTATTACTTTAAGAAAACTGAACTGCAGGAAAACTTTTATATTGAATTCAAACAAATTATTAATGAAAATAACATTCATTGTACATCAATTTGCTAACTCAAATTAGAAATGATCACTATTACAAATATGTTCATCAAGTTCTCTAGTATAGGAAGACTTATTCAATTTTAACGTGAATTTTTGGCTGTTTATGAATTATCTTAATTTTAGTGTAATTAATTTTTTAATTATTAAATTATAAAGGAATTTCAAATTTAAGAAAAAGCAGTGAGTTAGCTGGACTCAAAGCCTATTAAAAAGGCATTTCAAATGAAGTAAAGTAGCCTCGTGCACTCTGAATGTGTAGTTTTGATGCTCACATCCTGCTTTTATAGAGTCGTGAATACGCATGCTGCTGATCCTGGATTAACATATACTCCAAGTATACCAGCAGGTGGCAACATCACACACCTAAAACAGAAACCACGCTGTTAATGTGGCTCTGAGCGTTCCTCAAAGACAAAGCTAATTTTAGTTTCTTTACTAAAACCTATAAATAAAAGAAATCAAACATTAATTCATGACTCCAGTTATTAATTATATGAAATACAGTGAAATCCATGTAATTGGTTCTTCAGAAAATTTGAAGCCATGTAAAAAAGAAACAGAATGGATGGACATTGTGTTTCTAGGACCAATGAATGAAAGGCAGAGAGCTGTGAAAAGTTTTACCTTGTGCTTGGGCAAGTGTGTCACTGTGGAGGCAGGATTTAAGAAGATTCCCTGATATATTTTCTGATTAATAAGTGATTATACTCAGAATCAGGCAAACATAAGGAATAGTTTAATGATCTGGGACTCCACTTGGTTTGGGTTATACACACTCTCTCTTCTAATAATGTGGTTGGCAGTGAGGATCCTTCACCTGCAAGTACGACACACGCACCCTTCTCCAAACACTGCAATGGCCTCAGACCCCTACAGGCTTTGGACTACATGCCTCTCTGAACAATGGGTCAGTTTTTCCTCTCCCAACAATTATACTCAGACAGTTTCTATTCAAATATATTGCCAGTATATCTGGTAGGAGGAATAGAAAGCCAATCCTGTTTGAACTGGTTTTTGGTGCATGCTCAGTAAGGCACACTGTGTCCTCCAAGTCAACTTGTAGAGAGAATCCCTTATGTACCATCTGATGCCTATGGCTAAAACCAAATGCATCATGGGTAGGGTCATGCTCAGAAGAAATGATATTAGATATTAGATATGACCTAATCTATCAATTATAATAGAGAGCTGTCTTAGTTAGGGTTTCTGTTGCTGTGAGGAGAAACCATAACCACAGTAATTCTTATAAAGAAAGAGCATTTAATTGGGGTACATTTTCAGAGGTTTTTAGTTCATTATCATCCTGGTGAGACATGGTGGCATACAAGCAGACATGGTGCTGGAGAAGTAGCTGAGAATCCTACATCTTGACTCAAAGGCAACAGGAAATGGTCTCTCTTACTGGATGTGGCTTGAGCATATATGAGACCTTAAATCCTGCCTCCACAGTGACACACTTTCTCCAATAAGACCACACCTACTCCAACAAGGCCACACCTCCTAATAGTGTCACTCCCTTTGGGGGCCATTTTATTTCAAACCACCACAAGAACTATCCAAACTCATGCATTGATTACTTTTCTGTTCTTGTGATAAACATAATGACCAAAAGCAACTCATAAAGGAACGTTTGCTTTGGCTTAGGTTTCCAAAGGGGAAGTCTACAGTGACAGAAAGGGTGTGGCACCTTACATCTGGGGCAGGAAGCTGAGAGAGCAGTCTTCGACCTTCAACACAAAACAGAGAGTGAACTGAAAGTTGGGAGAGGTTATAATCTCTCAGAATTTACTCTAGCAAGGAAGTTCTCCCACAGTGCCACCAACTGGGACCAAGGGTTTAACTACTTAAGCCTATGGGAGAAATTGCTCATTCAAACCACCAAACCTTCTTTCCTTTCTTTCTTTCTTTCTTTTTCTTTTTTTCTTTTTTTTTTTTTTTTTTTTTTCTTTTTTTTTTTTTTTTTTTTTTTTTTTTCAAGACAGGATTTCTGCGCCTTTTCTGGATCTCACTCTGTAGACCAGGCTGGCCTCGAACTCACAAAGATCTTCCTGCCTCTGCCACCCGGCCAGACCTTCCTTTCTATAGACCCCTATAAAAAGAGCCCCCAGAAAACTATGTAGTATGTGTGGCTTTCTCTCATGCAGTGTATTCTATTGTATTTCTATTGCTTTGCTTTAAAAAAAAAAAAAAAAAAAAAAAAAAAAAGATTCTTTGCTATTCTGCAAGCTTGTTTGGGCATTTATTTAAATTTCTTCAATACAATCTGAGGAAGCTGAAAACATCTGACCCCATCCATGATCTTTGGTAACAAGTCCATGATGAAACTGTTTAGAATGATAAACTCTTAATCAGTGGTGAAAGAGGTATTCATTTCATTCTTAATAAAAATATGTTAATGTATTTGATCACTATGTCTAAGTATTGCTTTGTTATGCTCTTGTTGAATGTCAAAAGAAGAGTATAATCTGGAAACCTCTGCCTGAGAAGATAGCAAGGAAAGTGTTTCCAGCTGTAATTATCATGGACATGACTTTATCTAATGAGAATGTTCATAAGTTAGGAGGGTAACATCCCTGATACTTACTAAAGACATGTGTAATAATTTAACCTTCTGCTCATTGTATCAGTCAATATTGGTTCATACTAATTGAAATTTGTGGTCATTATTAATCGCTTAATAATAAAATTTTGAGACACTAATCTGCTCAAGGCTGCCTTTCTGATGCTTGTGTCTTAACTATGTATACATTATGCAGTTGACATGTAATCAGAATAAATATTTAGGGGCAACATTTTCAGCTTCACTGAAGCATTTAACTTAATTGATTACACTTGGCATTTACAGATAATGAGGATTCCCTAGTTGTCAATTGCTCAGATGACTATTCTCAATGGATGACAGTAATAATTAAACATCAATTTCTGTTTCAGATGAAAACTCTCCACAAACAATGGCTTACTTCCATTTGATAGCTGTAAGAGAATTTAGAAAAATTACAGAACATTAGTACCCAAAAGCAGTAGGTATAAAAAAGACTACCACTTATTTTTGCAGTCATACCTTTTGTTTCTTTTATTAAACAGCAAATTATGTTTGAAATGCAGTCTATGGTGAATGCAAACTATTGTGTTTATTGTTTTCTGTGTGTTCATTTTGTTAATTATAAACATGAGCGCATTTAAACAAACTAACTTTGCCTTACTATTCCTCTTCTGGGGATCTCTCTTAGGTTAAAAACTTTAAAGTAGAACAAAGTTATATAAACAAATTTCTAAAAAGTCTTATTAAATAAGGAACACCAAGCCAAATATAGTGGTGAAAGCTGTAGAGATTTGGGAAATAGTGAGAGCCACCAGCTAACCTTAGCTCACCACACCTCCATAGCTTCCCAAGAGAGAGCTACTTCCTGTCTAGCCAGGCTTTTATTACTTTGCTGTTCTGCCCTCTCATTGGCTTTTAGCCCAGCTACCTCACTTCCTTGTTACTGCCTGTCTGTACAGGCCTCCAGGTCTCTATGGTGATACTGGAATTAAAGGTGTATGCTACCACACTTGGCTCTGTTCCCTATTGTGTCCTTGAATACACAGAGACTCTGCTTACCATGTGATCAGATTAACACATGTGCTACCACTGCCTGACTTTTGTTTATGGTTGGCTATGTCCTCTAATCTCCAGGCAAACTTTATTTATTAACATACAAATAAAATATCACCACATTTTGTTAATTGTAAACAGGGTGCATTTAAACAATAACTTTGCCTTAGTATTCCTCTTCTAGGGATCTCCCCTAGGTTAAAAACTTTAAAGTGAAACAAAGTATTCATCACGGTGAATCATGCTGTTTGGACAAGGAATCTGTTCTTACTCAGTCCATCTTCTAGGCTATTTTCCCAATCTGAACTGGTAACAAAAATTAGGTTGTCTAGTCTTTCTTATAAGTTTAGAGAGATCTTTCCTTGCTTGAGGGGAGCAAGTGGAATTAAGCAGATGTTCACTGACATGCTCCAGGCAACTGGGATAGGAGTAAGTAGTGTGTACTTGTTATGGGGACAAACCATTGAGTTCAGTATAGAATGGCTGGACCACTGATTTTCTTGAAGATCGAAAATGAGAATTATGTGGCTGGGCACTAGGTTCAAATCCTATGTCAGTGGTAAATGTCAAAGGAATACATGGAGCCCCAAATTCTAGAGTCATCTTTTGCATTCTTTGCATGGCTTACTCAGTTTGGCACTGAGAAGACCGAGCAGACGCCATAACAGGCTGCTCAGTCTTCTCTCAGAGATCAGGCCTCAATTTCAGTTTCCTGAGACCAGATAAACAGTTTCTAAAAGAGCCATGAACAAAGGACCATTAGTCTCCAACACCCCCAACAGCAAGGACAAGGAGGCCTGGTACATGCAGTACCAGTCCAGGCCAGGCCTGAGCCAGTGTCAGCAGATAACCAGATAAGGACAAGGCCTGAGACTTGTCCAGGCCTTTGCAGAAATGGAAAAACTGTAGCCCTGACCAGCCCCTGACTAGCCCTGACCAATTAGAACCTACTGATATGATTGCCAATTGCTTAAGCCAATCATAACTAAAGTGACCTAACTGCCCTAGGAACTCCCCTTGGCTTGCTTAAAAGGAGCCCACATGTCGCTCTTGGGATCATCACCATTTTGCCTTTGTAGAGGATGGGTGGCCCCAGCATGCTGTAACAATAATTGGTCTTCCTGATTGCATATATGGAGGGTAGTCTTTTGTGGGACTTCTTCAGGACCCTAACAGACACTATGCAACTGTTTTGTTTAATCTTCTGTTGGATAAGTTTACTGCTCTTGTAGCCACTTAATTTCTGATGCTATCTCAGGGGAATGCTTTCTCTGTGGTGGGGAAGCCTTTTTTGTATTCTTAAAAGGCTACCAGGAAGGACCGGTGGGCAAGGCTTTTATCTTGTTTCTCATACTGGGGTTGGAAGCTTTTGGTATGTTCCCAGTGGCTTTTCTCTTGTATTTCATACTGGGTGTGGAAGCTTTTGTTATGTTCCCAGTAATACAGAGACTTGCAACTGATTAACGTTCCCCCCCAAACAAAACAAAATTTAAAAGAAAACCCAAAACCACAACAAAACAAGCAAACCAAAAATATGGGGAGAGAAAGAAGAATCCAGTCCTGGGAGTTGTAGTGTGGCCAGTGGAGTCACAGTTTACCCTTTAGTCCATTCATCTCACTTGCAAGTGTTCGTTGCCACAAGTCATTGGTCTGACTTGAGACCTCTGACTTCTGATACAGTATCAATAATGGGCTCTCACTAGGGCTACTCTTGGATATCCTGTTGTCCTGTGTTGTGGAGATCCTGCTGTTTTGGATCTGTGGGTTCGTCCCCTTTACATGCCCCAATAGTTCATAGACGAGGCGGATATTGGGGTGGGCTAACTTACAGCCCTGGTTCTGGGCCTGGGTGGTAGCTGGGTTGGTCAGCCCACCAGCTTTCTCTTACCATCACTACCTGGGTGAGCACTTCACCACTGCCTTGGCTAGCTCACCCACTGCAGCCTGCAGCAAGGAGCAGGGCCCGTTCTCCTGCTCTCAGGTCTTAAGATTCAGCTCACCCATACTCACACCACCAGGGCCAGCTCTACTGTTTTGCCCAGGCAAGGTGCAGGGCCCTCTCGCCTGACTGCTTAAGGGACCAAAAAAGGGTGTGCAAGATCAGCTCTGTTGTGCTGTCCAGGTGGGGTGCAAGACCCACTCTCCTGTGTGCTGTAGCTGGTGAGGGGCAGCGCTAGTTCTCTTACTCTTAGGACTTCAAACCCAGGGTCAGCTCTTACCCACCACAGGTGGTAATGGGTGATGGGGAGAGGGCACCTTTCTCTTACCCATACTACCACAAGGCAGACAAAGGGGGGGGGCAAGATCAGCTCTTTTGCTCTCACACCCTCAGGGTTGGCTCATCTCAAATATTATTAAGGACCTATCTTAGTAATATTCCTCCCAGGGGCCCAGAAGAGAAGCTACTAATGGCGAGAATTATTTTTGGGAAAAGAATTTACGTACTCCAAGCTCTTTGTCCATCTACTTTATTCCTCTGGGATAAAACCTATCTACACAGCTTCAGTTCCGTTCTCATGCCTCGCTCTTTTCTTGCCTCTATATTTATCTACTGTCCCCTCTAAGTTCTATCTTAATTCTCTCATCTTAATTCTGCCTCATCTAGGTTCTTCTCATCTAGTTCTTACCCATCTAGTACTTCCCCATCTGGCTCTTCCTCATCTTCCATCTCTTCTTCAAGTTCTCTAGTCAAAATCCTCCTTATTCGTCTCAGTTTTCCATCCTCAAGTTCTCTAGGGTATTCAGTTATAAACCCAAGAAATAGCAATCCTTCCCTCCAACCAAGTCACCAGGCTTGAATTGTTACAGGGTCATAAAAGCAGACAAGAGTTTTCCTCAGGGAGTGACCAGTAGGTTTTCTTTTATAACCCAAAAAGGGAGTGGTAAAGGAGGAGGTCAACTGAAAGCTAATGACGGTTAGTATATCAAAAAGGGAATTTATGTGATCAGTCTACATTCCTAGAAGTGGTTAGGTAAGAAGTTAGGAGTCTATAATGTTAGTAAGGCTGTATAAGAAAGGAGAGTTCAGCTTAAATTGCACAAGAAATAAAGCTATCCGCCTGACCTAGGAGACAGGCGTTGTTTCCATAAGGGTGTTACCTTGGTTCAGGAGATTGATTGGATGCTTGACAGGAATTTTAGATAAATGCACTGTTAGGAGTTCTTGGAACCACACATAGCATAAAGAAAATCGTTATAGTTGTTGGCTAATATATATACAAAAGCTAAAATATCATCAAGACTTCTTAAGCCTTGACTTGACCTTTGGAAAAGTCCTTGACTTTTCCAAGTAGTAGCTTTTGTGATGGTAGCTGAATTCCATTACATTTTCCTGCAGCTTGCAGCAGGCTCACCTGCACCCCCAACCAAAGAGTCAGGTAAGGTGCTCTCTGTGGTGGGGGATGGAGCCATCTTTCCTGAGTTGGGGGCAGGAGGGCAGGTCTCCTGCTGCAGTATCCAGCAAGGGGCGGGGCCAGCTATCCCAGGGCCAGTGAAGGGCGGGGCTGGCTCAGCACAGCATAGTTCCAATGATCCCTGTGCTAACACAGGCCACGGACATCATCACAGACCCCAGCTACAGCAGGACCATAGACCTAGACATGGTCCTTGGCATCAGCCCTGGCCTGGACAACATCGCGTCCCCAGGTGACATTGTTGACTACTCAAATCAGCTTCTTCTCAGTAGTGGCACACCCCTGGGACACCAACACAGGTTGCAGCCTAAACCCTGGGCATCTGTGTGTCCTTTGGTGGCAACATGGGCCAGGGAATCAACACAGACCGGAGCTGTGGTAGGGCAGTGGGCCCAGAAACAGCCCTTGGCAGCATCCCAAACCCAAATGTCTTCTTAACCCCAGGTAGCATCACAGGCTACTCAGATCAGCGCGGCTCCCACAGCAACGTGGCCATAAGATATCAATATAGCCCCAGGTGGCAGCCCATATTCCAGGCCTTTGCATGACCCTCAGTGGCAACAGGAGGCACAGACATCAACACAGACCCCCTTGGCTGCTTCAGGACCTCAGACCAAAGGCCCTTGGCAATCGCCCAGGCCTAGACATTACCTTGGACTCGGATGGCTAGCAGGCCATTCACATTAACCTGTTCCTCACTATCCTCACCTCTTCAGATCCACGTCTCTTCCTAGCCTGTAAACCATTCTGCCTCTCTCTCTCTTCCATTTCCCCACCCTGTACTTACTCACCATAATGGTGCCCAACCACCAGGCACCAGGGTTCCTGGTTGAGTCACAGGTGGCACTTTGGTTGAGTCCTGCCTGCTCCAGCCGCAAGGCATCGCATAGAGTTGTTGCTTTTCTTCTCTCACATGCCCAGGCTTAGAAACCATGGGTGGCATTTGCACGATGGTGCCAGACTGCTCCTGATTGATGGTATCCCTGCCACCCCCATACTAAGATGTCTGGGACGAGCCATCTTTGTCTTCTGCTGAGTGGCTCTTGGTTGATTGTGACCTCCCACAAACCCCAGCCCGTGAGGTATGGCGGGAAGCCACCACTGACCTTCATCAGCTCAGGCTTGGAATAATCTATTTTTTAAAGCATTTTTAAAGTATAATTTGGGACTAATGATAAGTTAGCGACGTTTATTTCAACTTAATTATTAGCGATGCCATTAAATCAATGGGAATTGTTTTAAGTGGTTCTCAAATTGGCAAAAAAAAAATAATAATCTATTGAATTTTTTTCTTATTTCAGTTCTAAGACTTCATTCCCATTAGTAGAAAGTTTAAACATTCTTGAAGTAGATGACAAACACCTAGTATTTTATTGATAATGTCTTACTATATGTCCTAAATGAGAGAATCACTTGTAACTTATAATGAAATAGCATGTGAGAAGACACTCTAAAATATATAAAAATCACACACTAATTTATTAGGGTCTCAAATTACTATTCTTTATTGCCCAATTTATTTTATTTTGCAATTTAATATTTCTTCATTACTTAGTAGGAATATGTAATAATGTTATTGGTTTTAGCATAAGATAAAATTTAGTAAGGGGCTATATATAATCAAATATGTTCTTTTTTATTTTCATTTCTATTTTATTTATATGGTGTTTTGCCTGCATGTATGTGTACCATGTGCATGCCTGGTGCCTACAGAGACCAGATGAGGGCATCAGCCTAGAATAGGAGCTACAGACAATTGTGAGCCACTATGTGGGCACTGGGAATCGAACTCAGGTCTCCTGAAAGAACAGTCAGTGCTCTTAACTGCTGACCATCTCTCTGCCCTAATAAGGTTTTGCATTATGTTCTTTTCTTTCTAATTACTCCTCTATAGACTGAAGTTTATTTTCATGTTTGTTTGGAAATGCTGCCTTGATATTCGTCTGTTGAAAACATAACTCATATTTGCTCAGATATCTTCAAATTATTTCCCCAAAGAAATTATTAGTATCTTCTATTTATCTTGACCTGTTTTTAGACTTCCCTGTGGGCTGCCAGCTCATAAAAAAAAATGACATGCAGATTTATTATTAACTACGGAAGCTCAGCCTACAGCTTAGGCTTGCCCCACTAGCTCTTATAACTTAAATTAGCCCATTTATATTAATCTGTGTTTTGGCCTGTGGCTTTTTACCTCTCTTCCATCTTGTACCTCCTGTTTCCTCTCCATGTCCTCTGCAGTCTTTCCTGCACCATGATTCATTTCCTCTCCTTCTCTCTCTGCCCAGAAGTCCCACCTAACCTCTTCCTGCCTAACTATTCACCATTTAGCTCTTTATTAAACCAATCAGAAGGTGCCTTGGCAAAGACACCTCTTCACAGCATACAAAAAGATTATTCCACAGCATTAACCAATTAAATATGCTATGAATAAAAAATTACTAGCAGTTCCTTTTTGATGCGTTGAAATGACAGAAAATTTCTTCAAGAAAACTTAGAAATCTATGTTGCAAATGAAAACCTAGTTCTCTCCAACAGAGTCTCACTGAGATACAAACCACTCTTAAGATCAGCCCAGTCTTAGTATCATCACCCAGCAGTGGACAGCCAACACAAAATGAACTCAATGGAATCTTTGGGAGTTCTTTATCTCATGATGTTTTGACAGTATTTTTTTAATCATACAGCTCCTTTGCATAAATGGCTTCTGAACTTGCGTTCTTATGGGATTCCTGTGTATGTGCAAATGTATATCTCTGAGTCTATATGTGTTTTTCACATGTTTTCTTTTGCTCTTTTTCTTCTCTTTGTTTGTTTTGTCCTATTCCAGTTTTATTGTATTTTATTTTTATTTTTTAGATGCCTATTTTTTTCTAAGACAGACAGAAGGATGTAGATTCAAAAGGAGGAGATATGAGAGAATCTCAATGGGGTTGCAGGAGAGGAAACTATAATCAGAATATATTGTATGAAAAAAATCTATTTTCATCAAAAGAAAAAAAGAAAGATCTCATATTAATAATGATATACTTGAAATCACTAGAAAAACAAAAGATATTTGAAACTACTGGAGTGATTTGAATGCTTATATATTTATTTAATGCCACCGCTTTATCTCCTTATGCCTGCCATTGTGCTCAGATAACTCTTTTTTTCTATTAAATATAATGCAGAGTTAGTGTGTGGGCTAATCAGGAAGCTGATCATAACAATAGATAATACATTATATATAATATATGCATATAATATATATATATACACTTCTATTTCTAAGTAGAAAGTAACTCTCAAAATAATTTGTCATGTTCCATAAACCTATTAGAGAGCTTTATCATCTATATACCATTAAGACACTACATAGCTAATGTTCTTTTAAGATGAGTGTGGTTTCCCAAATAGTTCACTAGTGCCTTGGGGAATAGGTCTTACCTTAGGACGATCTACTCAAGGCTGTCATTTCCTTCACATTAGCTCCTCAGACTTGAGAAGTGGCCACCAGCCTTGGTTCTTCCAGTGCTCTGCCTAGCTCATTACCCACTCTAGCCAGGCTGTAGTATCTTTATAGGAAATGTATAGTAATGCCGAGGAAATAGCTCTTACCATCTGTTTTCTCCACTGATTCCTGCAACATTCAGCTGGCTCTTCATAAAATTTGCATTTAAAACCCAATATGACAACAATTCTGGGAATTTTTTATGTCCCCCAGTACCGTGTTTTTGCAGCAGTCTTACCATCCATTTCTCTTCCTAGCATTTCTCCAGATGCAATAGCAAGTCCTGTCTCCCATTACAGTAAAAAGTTTATTTAAAAAAATCTCATAAAACTAAATTGGGAAAGAGCCCAACTGTCAGAGAACACAAGTCAATATTCACTTTCCTTAGTTAATAGACAATGTGAAAAGTACTTATTGACTTTAATATTATGTATAATTCTATTATGATTGGAAAGCAGCTTCTATTTACTGAATTAATGGTTTTAACAAACACAAGATTAACTGTTATTTAAACCCTGAACAGAATGGTTTCAGCTTGTCTTACACAATCAAACTGAGCCCTCTGGTCTGGCTTCCAGACAGACACTTTCTCACTGCAATGGCCCAAGTCTTTTATTTTGTACAGTCACAAAGACCTGTTCCTTCTCCTCTCTCTGTAAGGATGTTAATCCTCTTAGAATGAGGTTCATACTATTAATTTCTTATTTAAATGTAAGTATTCATTTAAGGCACCATCTCCAAATACAGTTGCATTGAATATTAGAGTTTTGACATCCGAATCTTGAGAAAAACAATTCCTTCCATGGTATCTCCCACCAACCCTCAGCATCTTCTGGTTGTGTGTGATGTACACACTATCTCTAAAGCCTGACCATGCTAGATGCACACTGCTTTGAATACTAGTTTGTTCTTGATATTTTCCTTAACTATATGTGACACTGGTAGATGGGCTCAGATTTCAAATTTATCAGAGTTCATCTTAGTTCCCAGAAGTCCTTCTCCAAAAATTATGTCCCTGATCATCCCAACAAAGACAGGCTTTTACTTTGTCATTCAAAAAGCTTTCATTCTGTTTTTCTTCTGATGCTTATTTTTCCCTGACAAATAAAAGATCATATTTCATCAGTTCTAACATGAAGATCTTCCTTTGCTTTAATGCCCCCTAAAAATTTACTTGTGATGTTAAGGTGGAATAAAGATGATGACTGCCATACGAATTAAAATAGTTTAAGGACACATCATTAGCCATGTTTATAATGTTATGTAATAATACTTCTTAAATGCACACTGGCCACAAATTCCTATTATGGCATTACATACCAATATTTGAACTTAACAAATTTAGAATTAAAAAATGTGAAGTATAATTCATACCCCCAAATTAGGTTTTTATTCCCTTAGTCTATAAGAATATGTTATTTAGGGATTGGAGAGATGGTTCCAAGTTTCGTTCCTAGCACACACAGTGGTTGATTCACACCTACCTTTAATTCCAAGTTCAGAAGATCTGATACTCACTGTGGCTTCCCCAAGTACTTCACTTATCTTCAGAGACTGCCACACAGGCACACACTTACACTCATAATTAAAAATAAAAATAAATCTAAAAAAAATCATTCTTCTTTAGTGTATACTTTTGGCCATTGGCAATTTGAAAAATCACTTTTGTCCTAGTTAGGATTATTATTTCTGTGACAAGATACTACAACCAAAAGCAAGTGGGGCATGAAAGGGTTTATTTGGCTTACAAACTCAAACAGGGAAAGAACCTAGAGGCAGGAGCTGATGCAGAGGCCATGGAGGATGCTGCTTACTGCCTTGCTCCTCATGGCTTGCTCAGCCTGCTTTGTATGGAACAAAGGACTACCCAGCACAGGAATAACACCACCCACAGTTACTATCACAGTTTATTTAAAGATAACAATTGTTAAAGAAAAGAAGAAAAACAGGAGTTTTGGTCGGATTCTTGGAGAGTTAAAATGTAGAGGAATGTGTCAGAAGGGAGTGAGCAGGTGGGGAGATGATGCTGTGACTTTGGACAGTGATCCATCCATACCTGCATCTTAGGGAAGACAGGTCTAAGTCAAGACTAAATAAAGGTGACAAACTCAGGGAAATGTCATTTATGCATAAGTGACAGCTGCTGCAGAGACCTCCTGGCAGTTATGCCTGACATGCACAGAGAGCAGCAGTGAATGGGTAGAAGAGCAGTGTGAGAACACAGGGAATGGGGAGGGGCTGTTTAGCATCTTTTATGTGTCATCTCTGCTTTGTTCTGGCCACTGCTGTTTCAGCTCCAAGGGTAGGGCCTGGAAGGTCTTCTTTCACGTCTGTGACTGCCATTTGGCTGCTTCTGAATAAACCTCGTATAAGTGAAAGTGATATCCCCTAAGGCCACTGGTGGCCAGTGGGAAATGCTTGCTGATGAACAGCCTCTCCACCACGCTTTCTGCATCAGTTAATATTGAAGATCATGTCTGAAGAATTCCTTGGCAAACACTCTTAATAAGAGACCTTAATCTTGCTTGATTTGCAAATACAGGCTAAATATAATAGGTCATTTCTTGTAAGTCTCATGTAATACAGACAAACAGGCAACAGAGTTAGAGACTCACGCACCCTCACAGTCAGAAGTCCCACGAAAACACTAAACTAACAGCTATAATATATAAGCAGAGAACCTGGTACAGATCTGTGTAGACCCTGTGCTTGCTGCTTTGGTCCATGTGAGCTCACATGTGTCTTGCTTAGTTGATTCAGAGGGCCTTGATCTCCTGGTGTCCTCCATCATTTTTGGCTCTTATACCACCTCCTCTTCCACAGGATTCCCTGAGCTCTGGTGGGAGGGATTTGATGGAGCCAATTTGGAGTCTCTCTGCATGATGACTGGCTGTGGGTCTCTACATCTGTTCTCATCTGCTCCTGGAGGAAGCCTCTCTGGTGGTGACTGGATAAGGCACTGATCTGTGAGTATAACAGAATATCATTAGGAATCATTTTATTGATTGATTTCAGGCCAATAGTATTTGGTTTATCCTAGATCTCTGGGCCATCTAGTCTCTGGTTCTTAGTTATCCAAGCAGAGTCAGGTGTGTATTACATCTCATGGAGTGGGTCTTAGATCAAATCAGACATTGGTTGACTAGTTCTGAAAGTTCTATGCTACTGGTACCCTAGTGTATTTTGCAAATGGTACAGAATGTAGGTTAAAGGTTTTGTAGCTATGGTGCTGTTTACATTTCTCTACCAGTAGTCTGAGAGTACCTTCCCTCACTAAAGAGGCTCCATGTAAAAACCAGCTCGATTTCTCCATGTTTATTGAGTTGTGTGAGTGTTGTCCTAGGCAATGGGGCCCGTTGTCAGTTTGTGGAGGACAACCTTTTTGTCTTAGCAACAACCTGGGTGGGTTGGAGACTTCCATGGCATCCCCTTTGGCCAACAACTCAATGGAATGTACCCTAATCCTACCACAAGAAGCCTTGCATGGCTACAAGAGATGGCCAGTTGAGACTCTGTATCTCCCATTATTAGGAGTCCTCATTAGGATTACCTCCATAGATTCCAGGAAGTTTCCCCTGCATTAGGTTTCCTCATACACCCCCCAAATACCCCAATTATAGTCGTTTCTCCCTGATATAAAATACAATATAAAATTTAAATTTTACAATATAAAAACTTGTCACATAGTCACAATAATCTATTGAATACTAATTGACAACTGTTCGTTTTTCTCAAGTTTGTGATAATACAGTGTTGGATGCTTTTACTCTTTACTCTTTGGAGCTCTTTTGGGGGGCCCACCACCCAGCTTTCAAGTAAATACCCACAGAGCCTTATTCTCACTTATGAATGACTGGCCTTAGCTTGGCTTATTTCTGGCTTAAATTTCTAACTTAAATTATAACCTTTTGCCTCTGGGCTTTTTACTTTTTCTTAATTCTATATATCTTACTTTACTCTATGGTTGGCTGTATAGCTCTCCTGCTCCTTCTTTCTCCTTTTCTCTCCTTCTATATGTTCTCTATGCCTGTCAGCCCCACCTGTCCTTTCTCCTGCCTATATTAGCCACTCAGCGCCTTATTAGACCATCAGGTGTTTTAGACAGTCACAGTAACACCTTCACAGGTTAAACAAATGCAACATAAAAGATTGCAACACATTTTTGCATCATTAAATAAATGTTCCACAGCATAAACAAATGTAACACATCTTAAAATAATATTCTACAACAGTTGGGCTAAACTTTTTACTTATATTCTGTTTATATGCCATTTTAATAGTTTCTGCTAGAGCATACATGTGTGATTCACCACTTGGAGGTGGTTATTGAGTTAAAAATGTATATGAGATTTTATTTTGAAAGCAGTGGGAATAGAATTGTTTGAAATTGCATCAGTTTCTTCCTCTTCCTTTCAACTTGGTCAGTTCTGTGTTATGAGTATGATAGACAGAAGTGAAGTCTTCCCAGATACCTATGTTTACTCTTTAGAACTTCAGATTGTACATACATTGAAAATCTGCTGTTGCATTTCATTGAGTTATGTATCTTTAGACTAGATATGATCTCGTATTTCGTACATGGGTCTAGTGTAATCATCAGCCTCTTTCTAAAGGAAAGCACAGAAGAAGAAACGCCAGGAAAGAGGATGTGCTTGGACTGGTGCAGGTGCTGCCAGAGCATCCCTGGCCAAGAAATGTGGGCAGGCTCTAGACAAGAAAAGGAGAAAAAAGTAAAAGAACAGATCCTGTCCCCGCGGCTCCAGAAAAAAACGGAACCCTGCTTACTTGCTAACTGCACCCTGGGAAGCCAGCCTGCAGCTAACCTAACCAAACACCATCCATCTAAGGATCAGCCTCGGAGCCTCTAGAGCAGTAAGGTGATAAATGTGTGCCTTCTTAAGCTGTTTAGGTTGTAGCAGTTTTTAGAGCAGTGACTGATACAATGAAGATTTAAAATATCATTTCGAGTGCAAAAGGGATGACTTCACTTTAAAAATTAACACTAATGTAAGTGCATGAAATTGATCTTCAATCTGTTTTGGTGAATATTTTTGTTAGTCCTGTAGATCCAGTTACAAAATAGTTGTTCCTTTTGCATACATGCTTGATTCTTTGAAACCATGTTATTATCGACACCACTGTGGTTTGTCACCATAGCAAATTTTTTTTAAAGATTTATTTATTTATTATGTACACAGAAGAGGATGCCAGATCTCATTACAGATGGTTGTGAGCCACCATATGGGTGCTGGGAATTGAACTCAGGACCTCTGGAAGAGCAGTCAGTGCTCTTAACCTCTGAGCCATCTCTCCAGCCCAGCAAATTTTAAATACTGTACAACTACATACTCCTTTCCCTTCTTCCTTCCCTTGTCCTTTTCCCCTTCCTCCTCTCTTCCTTCTCAGTTTCTCCTCCCTTCATCCCTCCCTTTTGTGGAGTTGAGTGGGGCTTATTACGTAGCTAGGTCTACTCTGAAATTCCTAAGCCGTTTCCTCATTAGCACAGACCACTTTGCCCAGTGTCGAGTTTTTCTTTTCTCTTTAGTGATTACTATTACTTTCACAGTTTTCTGTTTGCTTGTTTAAGCCATAGAAAGTTTTTTCCACCCATAGTATATAGCAACATCTTGTGTTATTCTTGTAGCTTTAGCCCTAAATCATTACTGCTGTGTCCCAAGTGCCTATATTATAGTGGTAACACATAATAAGTGCCTATATATGTTGAATAAATAAAGGAATCCATTGAGTTAAAATTTATTCTGGATTCAAGATATGTGATAGGTGTATAGTTCTACTCCTTAAATATTTCATATAGCTAGTCAATGGTCTGGAAAGTATCTACTGAAAAATTGTAAATCTTACCCATTGATGAATAATGGTTGGTGTTTCACTAATGCTGACATACTTTTGTATCTATTTCTTTTTAGACATACTACAATAATTAATTAATTAATTAGTAGTGAGTGTGTGTGCTAAATGTGTGCAGGTTCTCAAGGAGATCAGAAGAATACTGAAAATCCGACATCAGTCTTCTGGAAGAGCGACCTGTGCTCTTAACCCCAGGACCACCTCTCCAGCCCCGCTTTTCTATTTTTTTCTGGACACTGTTTTCTAGTCAAACACACACATATATATTATATATATGTATATATTTATATAGTTCCCATTTTTAGAGTTAGAGAGAAGGCTCAATGGTTAAGAGCACTGGTTGCTCTACCAGAAGAGCTTGGTTCAATCCCCAGCACCCACAGGGTGGCTCACATCCCTTCAGTCCCAGGGGATCCAATACCCTCTTCTGGCCTCTGTGGACACCAGGCACTCTAGTGGTACACAGGCATGCATGCAGAAAAAATATCCATACACAGAAAATAATAGATAGATAGATAGATAGATAGATAGATAGATAGATAGATAGATAGAGTGATGATATTGTGTTCCCCAAAATATTGTGCACCCTAATAAACTTATCTGGGGTCAGAGGACAGAACAGCCATTAGATATAGAGGCCAGAAAATGGTGGCACACACGCCTTTAATCCTACCACTTGGGAGGCAGAGATACATCCAGGTCTTGTGAGTTTAAAGCCACACTGGAAACAGCCAGGCATAGTGACTTTAATCCCAGGAAGTGATGGCAGAAAGCAGAAAGGTATATAAGGCATGAGGACCGGGAACTAGAGCTGGTTAAACTTTTAGACATCTAGAAGCAACTCAGCTGAGATCCATTTGGATGAGAACTCAGAGGCTTTCAGTCTGAGGAAACAAGATCAGCTGAGCAATTGGCGAGGTGAGGTTAGCTGTGGCTTGTTCTGCTTCTCTGATCGTCCAGCATTCACCCCAATACCTGGCTCTGGGTCTGTTTTTATTAATAAGAACTTTTAAGATTCTTGCTACAAGATAGATAGATGATAGATAGATAGATAGATAGATAGATAGATAAACATTTTTAATTCTTTATTTTTCCCCATGATGCTAGGCCTTACATTTTCCTAAAGTTACCATCTCTAAAATAATGTTATTATTTTATTAACCTTGAGGAAACTTGATGTTTTCAAGTCTCATAATAGAACTTACATGAATCATACATGAGTTGTTCAGAAACAGAAACCTATTTTAACTTATTGATATAAAATCCATCATAGTTAGAAACCCTTGCATGTGTTTTTGAGGATAAACATACAAGAATTAAGAAGCTTCTAACTACATTGAAAATAACTACTACCTTGAAAAATAATTTGGATTTTGTGTTCCTAGATTGGTTTTCAGTTTACCCAGTGTGGTGGCTTAATATCTTCAAATTAAGTGTCAAGTTTATATCATAAAAATATATAAAATTACTATAGTGGGTATAGTTAAAATGATTTGGAAAACCAAAATATCTACAAGAGAATTTGTCTTACTAGTTATGTTCTTTGAATATATATTTATCAAAGAAATGAAATATTCGACAGACATTTGAAAAGCTGTCCGAGGGAAAAATAGCTCATAAATAGAAATTATTCTGTTAATATTTATGTAATTTAATTATTTATAAAATTGTAATTATAAACCATTAGAATCTAATGGACTATGTGGTGAGTGACCTTGATGGTTGATTAGGTGTTTTATATACAAACTATATCTAGACTGCTTGTGAGACAGACTTCCACAATTCATAACCTAATCCACTGCCAACTGCCATTAACATAGGGAGGGACTCACTGCAGACTCTGCAGTGGATCCTTCCCTAAGCATCCAGATGAAAACACAGCCATTCCAATGAACACTGGATTTTAGCTGAAGTCTTAGAATTTATCAGGACTTTTGACCTACAGAACTACAGGCTAGCAACTGTGTATCATCTTTAGCCACTGTATTTGTAACACTTCCTTGTGCAGCAATAGGAACAACGTGTCCTAGGTTCCAGACCACCTTAAAGCAATTATCATTGCAATGCTCTTTCTGTGGATGAGTTTAGAAAACAGTATTTGAAACCAAAGTGGTCCAGCATTCTCCAGAAAAGATGCAAGCAGTTGGCTAGGAGCTTCAGACATGGACAGAGAGAGGACCTTAAAAAGGGAACCTATTTAGGGCTGTGAACTAACTCCGGACACAGTGTTCTCGGGGAGATGAAAATGGTAGTGAGATTTTAATTTCTTTCTGTTTTGCTTCTAATGCAAAATGAAAATTAGCATACTCTCACATATGACAGTAATATTTTAAAAATCATTGAATTTTTTTCATTAATTTGAGTGATGTCATTGAAAGTTTAGTCTGAGAATTTTTATTAGCATGATTTGTAAAGAAGTTAGGATTTTAAGAAAAATTATGTTTTACAAGTGTGTTATGCTTATACCTTAGATTTATGGAGACATTCACTTAAATTACCTTAACTTAATACTCTTAACTATAATGCAAACAAGAAATGGAATAACCGGTAACTTTATATTTACTTTATTGGGCTAAGCATTAGTAAAATACCAGCCTTACTGAGTGGTGGCGGTGGTGGCGGTGGCGGCGGCGGCGCGGCACTTGGGAGGCAGAGCCAGGCAGATCTCTGTGAGTTCGTGGCCAGCCTGGTCTACAAAATGAGTTCCAGAAAGGCTCAAAACTACACGAGAAACCCTGTCTCGAAAAACCAAAAAAAAAAAAAAAAAAAAAAAAAAAAGAAGTAAATTACCAGCCTTTTATAACATGATTAATGTACATAGTTGAAGAACTGTAAGAAATAATAAAAATATAGATGGTGAAAAATGGTTGCAGTTCTTTTTTCTATTTTTTTTTACCCATGGTAACTTAGTGGTAATTAGATGAAGCTGATATTGTAGTGAACAAATCTTAAGAACCCAGGCCATTAATCTGGAGATAATCAGTAAACAAAACATGTTTAATAAAACCATGTTATTAAAGCATTTCTTGTCACTAGGAGCTAAATACTTGATACATACAGTTTAAAGGGGAAAGATTTGTTTTTTTTAAGGTTTCCAAGGTGTCAGTCAATCATGGTTGCAGGACATGGTGAGTCAGAGCAACTGAAAACCAAGCCAGAAAGCAGAGCAAAGTGGCAACAGGAAGTCCCCAAGGTCGTCCTTCCTCCAACTATGGTGCACATTCCATAGTGCCCCAACCTTAGTAAATCTATTCAAGTTTGAATCCATTAATAGATTAAGTCATTCGAGCCCTCAAGGTCTAATTGACTCTAGAACCCCCTCACCGGCACACATAGAGGAGGACTCACCCAATTTCATTATCTCAATGCAAATTATCAGCACTGACAATCACAAAGGCCCTTTCTTTTTTGTTTTGAGATTTATTTGTTTTTTATGTGTAAATGTTTTGCCTAGTTTTGTCTATTGTATGCAGTACCCATAAGGGCCAAAAGAGACATTGCATTCTCCTGGAGTAGAGTTACCGGAGGCTGGGAACAGCCATGTGGAGGATGGGACTCAAAATTTGATCTTTTGCAAGAGCACCAAGTTCTCTTGAATGGCTTGGCCATCTGTCCAATCCACACATCACGTTTCCAAAAAATTAAGTAAATAAATAGATAAACAAACAAACAGGTAAATAATTGTGTCTAAAACAGTGTGTTTTGAAAAAAATATTTAATAAGAAACTGTAGACATGTCAGTTAAGTAGAGATTAAAAGTTCGAGATCATATATGCCATATCCATTTATAAAATGAGCCAAGGAACAGAGTAAAGTAAGTTTACAAAAATGTAAACGATGACATATACGGTGAGGTGATGATGAGGTAAAGGTGACTGTCGTTGTTTTTAGAACGCTGACGTCATCGACCCTTGCCCGCTCCACATCCTCTGCTTTGAAATCTACCCATTTCCCACAGCTGCTGTGGAAGACTTGAGTCTTGCGTGTGTTCGTCAGTAGACACCCACGCTAAGCTAGTCATATCACCGAGGAAGTTAAATCTTCAAGGTCAACTGAAGGATGGGTTAGCCATTTTTCTATGACACACATTTATTGTATATGGAAGAAGCCAGAGCAAATTTACAGAGACAGGAAGTGAAGTTGGCAAATTAACATCCTCTGCCCTTTCTGCAGTGGATCTTATGAAAGGCCACACCTGTGCTGCCCGGGTTCCGTGCATTTCAGTGAGCTGATGTTTCTTGTACCCAAACAGTCCACAGCAAGAATAATGGATAATTTTAATTCCAGGTATGTTCTCACTATCCAGACTTTTATACTAGTGTGTATGTGGTGTGTGTGTATGTGTATGTGTGTGTGTGTGTGTGTGTGTGTGTGTGTGTGTGTGTGTACGTATGGTGGTGGTGGTTTGAAAGAAAAAGGCCCCCAAAGGGAGTGTCAGTATTAGGAGGTATGGACTTCTTAGAGTAGGTGTGGTTTTCTTGGAGGAAGTTTGTCACTGTGGGGGCCGACTTTGGGGTCTTTTCTCAAGCTTCATTCAATGTGACAGTCAGTTGACTTCCTGTTGCCTGCAAGATGTAGGATACTCAGCTACTCCAGTACCACATCTGCTTGCATGCTGCCATGCTTCCTGTCATGATGATAATGGACTGAACCTCTGAAACTATAAGCGAGCCTTCCCAATTAATTTTTTTTATAAGAGTTGCTGTGGTCATAATGTCCCCTCACAGCAGTAAAAACCCTAAGCAATATGTCTTTATAGCTAAAAGAATCTGTTATTATAAGACCTGTAAAATATGCAATTAAAAACAAATATAGCTAGTGCATCAAAGAGGAAATATTTATATCCATTCTCCTGATGATCAAAGTCACAGAAGGGTTGAAGTGGCTTAAAGTGAACTGTACAGACTGCACAGAAAGTCAGTTTCTAGAACTAGAAGTTAATTCAAGCATAGAGACCATAGATTACACATCCGGGAAGGATAAGAAATAGCAGCAATTGAACATAAATTTAGATCGTGAGTTTTCTAGTAGCCAAAGGTGACAGAGCACAATAGTATGATTTTCTCTTCATTGTGTGATTAAAAGAAGCATCTTGGTTCTTTACAAAAGACTCATTTCCCCCAGTTTTTAAGGCAGAATTGAACCTATTCCACATATATCATTATAGAATTATCAGATGTGAGCATGTGAGCATTTGAACATTAAAGAGAAAATGTAGGGGTAATTTTGCCCCTAGAAATTGGTTATTTAGCAACGTGAAGCAACATACCTTGGGACAGAGAGAAAGAAAAGCTTTGTAGTAGATGATACAAAAATGATTTCTCATATGACTAACATTTCATACATTATTTCAATATCATTTTGGAAGTCATCACTAGTATAATACAAGTGAATAATTTTGGTCTATGGTTGAAAAGATGCCTATTGATATGCAATTTTTTTTTAAAAAAAAGTACTTGGATAATAGGATTCTCAGCTTAATGGATCATAATATTACCAAATAAATCATGACTCTCTCAGTGAGAATATGGGGCTGAAATATTTTGTGTTGCTGGTTACTGAGAGCTGTGGGTTGCAAATGACATTGGTGTAGGTGGCAACGTACGTATCCATATTACCAAAAGCCTTAAAGAGCATTACAGGTATTCTTGCCAAAGATGAATGTGCTTCCACCTATTAGCTTTTAGTAGAATGGCCCATGCATCATCATCATCATCATCATCATCATCATAATAATAATAATAATAATAACTCACAGCTTGGGGGCTGGATAGACTGCTCAGCAGCCAAGAACATCAGGATCTGAGTTCAAATCCCAAGAATGGACATAAAAATCTTGCACACCTGTAAAGCCAGTATTGGAGGCAGGGTAGAGATAGAAGGCCTGGTGGACTTCAGCCTAACTCCTGACTCAGTGACAGATCCTGCCTCCAAGGTGTAAAGCAAACATCACAGAATACGGTACTGTAGCAGGAATCTTCAGTACCCCACATTCTCTCCTGGCTTCCTCACACATTCCTGTACACATACACAAAAATAGTAATAACCAATAATGTAATAACCAATAACAACTCAGACCATTAAAATGTTGGCATGTGAAAAGGGAGTCCATGTTACTCACACATTTGGAAGAAAATGTATCAAGGTAGATCTGGGAGAGATTTTTTTTTGTAAGTTTGTTCAAAACATGTAAAATAGATGGTAAAAAAAGGCTCTGGAAAATCACCTTGATGTAGTAATAAAATAAAAGAGAAGAGGTTGTCACAATATAATACATGTTTAGATACACCTTATCCAGATTTACACACAGATTTCTTTTTTTCTTTAGCAGGATAGTAAGCTTGATTTCAGGGAGTAATAAGTCAGGATTTTCAAGATCACTGAAAAAAAAAAAACATTAAATTTATGCTCAACAGAAATTACCTTCCTAGGACTGCCAAAAACCAAGGTCATGGAGGTAACGTGGCCAGAAGCCCAGTACAATCAATGCCATGGCCAGTAAAGAGAAGTGTTTAATTATAACTCTCATTTTAAAAATTACTTTCGACTACACAGTTGCCCAGGCATGGACATGGGCTACTGCAACATTGAGGTCTCTGTAGGGGCAAATGAAAGAAGAAAAAATTGAACCTGTTGTACATTATCTGTATAGATGAGAATTTATTCTTGAATAAATAATAATAATAGAGTTAAAATAAAGTGTAAGCATGAAAACTAGGACAATAGATTAAGATTAGGCATGGCCTTCATTGACAATTCCACATTAACAATAATAGAAGATGAGAAGACACAAAGATTGGATTTTTATATACAGCTTTTATGCCAAGGTAAATGCTACAGGAACCACCAAAGCATGACACAATGTTAAAAATTCTTTTCAAACAAGAGGGGAGTCAGCACAAGTCAGTATGGGGATCAAGTCAGTGAAGAGGCTTTGTTCAATTTTAAGGAGTGAAAACAGGACTTGAGAGATGAAAATGTAACATTACACAGATCTATTAGTACAATTAGAAAATATAGGAAAGAAAAATAAACTGTCATATGGTCCAACAATTCCATTTATAGTTATCTACCACACATATAAATGCATATGAATTCTTATATGCACACATATAAAAATATGAGTGCTTATATGTAAGCCCATATACAGACTCACATAGCTGTATGTACACATATATCTGGGCATCATTTCAGTATGGTTTATAACAGCAAAGATTGGGCAAAGCTAAAAAATATCTAACAAGATACTTTTCATCATTGTAAGAAACATGTAGTGAGATACTTTTAAGTGAAAGCATTTTACACATTGTACATGTAGAAAAAATATGCACATGGACATATGCATACATGGAAATGTAAATATACATGTTGATATATAACTTATTTTTTTACTATGTCATTTTATTTTTAATTATGTGTAGGCATCTGTGTGTGAGCATGTGCACATGAGTGTAGTGCCTGTGAAGGACAGAAGAGGTTGAATCTTTGGAGCTGGAGTTACAGGTCATGGTGAGTGGTAAGTCTCCCAATATGGATGCTGAAAACTGAGCTCAGATCTTCTGTTGGAACAGTGAATGCTTTTAATCATTTTCCAACTCTCCAGCACCAATATATTCATTTATAAACAGCATAAATAGAGCAGGTTGTGAGAAAAATGCAAAATTCCATCAGTTCTTATTTTGAAAAATGGGACTAATGAAAAGGAGATTTTTTAAAAATTTCTTTATAAAAACTCATGAAAGACTTTACAGTGCAGGTAAACATCATATATGAATTTCCATATGGTAATTAAAATTTCAATTTGGGGTTATGTAATCATGTGTACATTAGCTAAGCTGTTTCCATTGATGAACTGCATAATTCTGGAGGTTTATAAAGTATGGTATCATAAGACAAACATACAAACATCATGGTTAAGGGCCAGGGAGTGGCAGGATGCTGTTCATTATTAGTGAATGCAAAGATGACCTCTTAACTATAATATCCTACTTTTCATGAAAATGCAAAACAAACACAGGTCAAAATCTAACAAAATTAGCTTTGCTAGAAAACATATTTAATTTCATTTCTTTTGTAAATGAAAAGGAAGAAAACATTGCTATGAAAAATAGTACTTTTGAAATATTGTAAAACACTTTGGAAGAAATAAGCCTGTGGCCATCTCTAAAGATGCTAACACTACAAAACTGTTTATCCATGAAATTGGAAAAGAAATATTGTTCTGAAAGTATCTTACTCTATTCTGGCCTCTCTATCCATTATTCCATTGCTTCCTTCTTCCATGTAATCCATGGTTTTGTACATCTCCTGTAAATCTTCAAGTAGATATCTTTTTCTTTTCTTTTCTAGAGATAGACAAGGTCTACAAATGTCAACCAGTTCGGCCTCCAACTTACGAATCTCTGGCTTCATCCTCCTAAATGCCCAAATGGTATATTTTGGGGGCTAAGAACAAAGCTCAGTAGTAGAATCCTCATGTACCTTAGACAAGGCTCTGGACTTCAGAAACAATTGGTAAAGGAAGACAAACTGTAGTTCCATAGGAGGTGACCAAAAAGACTCCCATCTGTAGTTGCTTTTTTTCCTACTCTTACTCTTTGGGAGGCCCACCACCCAGCTCCCAAGTAAATCACATGGAGACTTACTCTTTCTTATGATTGCCTAGCCTTAGACTGACTGGTTTCTAGCCAGCTTTTCTTAATTCAAATTATCCCATCTACTTTTCCCTTTGGGCTTTTGTCTTTCTATATACCTTTCCTTACTTCTTCCTCTGTGGTTTACTGTTTAGCTGGATAGCTGGCCCCTGATGTCCTCCTCGTCTCCTTTTTCTTATTCCTTGATCTCCTTTTCTTCTTCTATTTATTCTCTCTGCCTGCCAGCCCCACCTGTTTCTTTCTCCTGCCTAGCTATTGACCATTCAGCTCTTTATTAGATCAATCAGGTGTTTTAGGCAGCCACAAGCAACACTTCACAGAGTTAAACAAATGCAACAAAAAAGAATGCAACACATCTTTGTATCATTAAAACAAATGTTCCACAGCATAAACAAATGTAATACATCTTAAAATAATATTCTACAACATCAATCAAGTGCAAAAATGTGTATTTGTTGTTCATTCAAATTAGAAAATAAAGCTATGATTTGGGAAACTTGAATAAGAATCCCTAAATATCATAAATACATTGCTAAACATTATGATGAAATGGTTCTCAAAGATAGCGGCAGCAAATAAAAGAAAAAAAGAGAAAAATGTTACATTTTACAGAATCAGGGTGAGAGACTGTGCTGACAACCTTAGGGCCAACTACAGCTGCCTGGCCTCCACTACTCTCCTGATTAAGCCTCAAGAACCAGCCTTACAGTTGACCTGAGGCCAAGCAGAAAGTTCTGGTGTTTTGAGAAATAGAAACACTTCAGCTCTGTATATGATGGTAATTAGCACTGCAAGGCCTCAGGTGTCAAAAAGACCTGCATAAAATATAAACAAAGGGCCCTCTGGCAACAATAGAAATTGTCCTCTTCACATGCAGACAGATACAACCATAGATGACAGCAAAACAAACCTCATTCATTGCTATGGGATGGTCTTTCTGTACCTGTGTTGCTACCATTGGTTAGTAAAGAAGTTGCTATGGCCTGTGGCAAGGAGAATAAAACCGGTGGGGAATTCAAGCAGAGAGACAAGGAGAAAAAAAGCAGAGTCAGAAGAGATGCTGCAAGCCTCGTGGGGAGGAAGATTTAATGGAATGAAGTCATGTGGCAAGACATAGATTAATAGAGATGGGTTGAATTAAGTTGTAAGAGCTAATTAATGATAAGCCTGAGCCATAGACCAAACAGTTTGTAATTAATATAAGCCTCTGTGTGTTTACTTTGGACTGAGCATCTGCAGAACACAGGAAAACTTCTGGCTACATTTGGCATCCACCGTCGGGCATTGATTCACATAGACCTGAAAAACGTTAAAAAAAAGATTCTGAATGCACAGAAACAGGGCCAGGAGCAGCTTCCTAGTTCATGTCTCTCATACAGCCGCAGTACAGAGACACTAGGGCATTCGAGCTCGAGCACAGCGTAGCGGATTCCCACAGTGGTATACAGAGGTGTCTCTAAGCGGTGCAGCACACTGCATGGTGGATTTACCTTTGACTAGTACAGACAAAAAAAAAGTTTCTGGGCTACACGCTTCTGGATAGAGGCACTGCTTCTATCAAGACCCACTGCTTCCAAGAGTTGGCAGTGAGCATGGCTCCCAGAGCTGGCAGTAAATGTGCCTCTGCCATGTTGAAAACCCAAGCAGGGCGAGTCATCAGCCAAAGCTTCAGCTTGGGTCCTGGCCATGCAGCTTAACAATTTAAAAACTCTCCTGGTCAGAAAAGAATTACAGATATACAATAGGACAGATTCAGATGAAAAAATAAACTCTCAACAGTTTACAGTATGTGTAAAAATGTACATAGGCTTGGAAGAGAAAGGAGGAGTAAGGGTGATGTGATACAGAAATGATGAGGAAAAGAGTAGATTATTGAATCTACTTTGACCAGAAAAACAGCTGTGAATCTCAAAATACTTCATACTGGTATGGATTTTGGTTTATTGATACAAATTTAAGGTCAATTTTGTTATACTGTATGTATATTTCTACTCTTGTTTAAGATATTATGGTTATGCAATTCATTTAAAATTGTAATATATAATTAAGAATTACAAATTAATAATAGTCATCTATGATAATCAAATTTATAGTCATGTTAATTAAGTTTTATAAGTATACAAAGATATATTTCAATTAGGTAGGTAATCTTCAAACACTTCAAAGACCTACAAAGAATATGGCATTTAAAATGTTTGGAGAACTTAGACTTTTTTGGACAGTGAGACACATCTGCTCCTGGCAGCACCAATCACTTCAGAGCAGATGATGGGCGTTGAATAAAATCATTATGGAGTTTGCTTACAATGTGGAAAAGGCTAGCCATTTGGGCAAGACACTGCTCTTGCCTGGACTGCTTGACAGTATGTTGTACAATCTGGACATGCAGGACCCATAGGAAGATGACCACTGAACTTTGCAAAACAAGGTTCTTCCAGTTTCCTGCTTTACCGAAGAAACTGCCAGACATTATACAGGGCACAGAGAAAAGCAACTGACAAACTTTGCCAAAATAGACAAAACGATCCTTCAAATTTCCTGCTTCCCTGGAAAGTATGCCAGAGATTCTAGGCCTATGGCTGAAGATAGATGCGCCGACGTTGCAGAGGAACATTGATTGACTGTCCAGGCAGCCAGCTGTCTCTGCCTTTTTTAGAATTTTGGAAATTGCTTACAATGCACTTCCTGTTTACTCAGATATTATTCTATCCTTCTGGGTTCTTTGATGGAGTTGAAGACTAGCTAGTTATAATTATAGTTTTCCTTAATCATGGTTAAATGTAAATTAGATATGAAACTTTAGACTCACAAAAATAGGACAGATGATAGAATATTTTCTTTAATTTTGCTAAATACAAATAGACTAGATATTATAACTATAAGTCTTGCTTGATAACTGTTTGTTATATGCAATTTTACTATATTAAAATGAAAACCTTCCTTTTTGATTAGACAGAAAATGGAAAGTGCTGTGGGATGGTCTTTCTGTATGCTGTGAATATGTGTTGCTACCATTGGTTAATACAGAAGCTGCTATGGGCTATGGCAAGCTAGAATTGGGTAGGGAATCCAAGCAGAGAGACAAGGAGAAGAAGGGCACAGTCAGAAGAGACACTGCAACCTGGGTTTGGGGTGAGGAGTAAGATGTAATGGAACACAGGTAACGCCACAAAGCCACGTAGCAAAACATAGGTTAATAGAAATGGGTTGAATTAAGTTGTAAGAGCTAGTTAATCATAAGCCTGAACCATAAGCCAAATAGTTGGTCATTAATATAAGCCTCTCTGTGTTTACTTTGGACCAAGCAGCTGTGAGACACAGAAAATCTTCCAGCTATAGTGAGGCCTCAGATGTCAAAAAGAACGACACCAAATACAAACCAAGGGACCTCTGGCAACAACAGAAAGTGTCCTTTTCGCATGCCGACAGGTGCAACCATAGATGACAGCAAAAACAAACCTCATCCTTGACTGTTTACCACCGAATATTACCAAATTGGAATTCAGAAGTCTCTTTGGGAGAATGGTGAAATAGAATCCTGCAAATTCATGACAGCTGAAATTGCAGGACACAATTTAGTGCATGTATTTGCTAACTATATTGATCTAAAGGACTCAGAGAAAGCTGTCAACACTTTAAATTGATTCAGAGTCCAGACCAAAACCACAAAGTCCACAGTTTACTTCTGCTTTAGTTTGATTTGATAAGTGATACAAAACTTATCACTTTACTCTGAGTCCTGTGAAGGAATAGATAACTGGTCAATCTGGAAACAACAAACAAACAATTGCAAATATCATCTATCAAAGTATGCGTTACAGAGATCTTGGAACCACCTCACACAAGTTAGCAAACTTTGGTCAAGTGTGTACTCTTTGTCACATTTCTGATAACACAGAAAATATACCACATTATTGTGATATTCAACATTCATGCCAGAAAACAAAGAATTAATCCCTAAACAATGAAGGTTAATGACTAGCTGCCAGATTCAGGGATAACTCTAAAAAGCTCCGAGGGTGTGCTGGAGACAGGACTGAATAGAGGACAAAGAGGGTGGCTAGTCTCCTGATGATGATGATGGTTATGAAGATGATGAAGGTTATGGTGATGATGATGATGATGATGATGATGGTGATGGTTTTTAATTCAAATCTTCGCTTGTTCAATAGAACCTGAAATCTAGATTTCTTTTGTGTCAGATATCCCAATTTTTAGAGGCCAGCAACGAAAACCAAGGAAGAATTATGAAGAAAAACCAAGCAGAATATAATAGTTGACCTTTGCAAGTCAGTTTTTAACCCCTGAGCCTTAAATATGCCATCATTGCTTTCACCAGATGTTGGTGAATGGTTCATTACCTAGCTATTAATTGGAGGTGTCCACAAAAAAAAATGCTTTTGACAACAAAAATCCATGGACTATAAGGGGGCCTAATAAGAGCACTGAGGTCATGTGGATAGCAAGGTCAGACCTCTGGACGAGAAAGGAAAAAGATTCCACCAATAGACCATGCTTAAGGAGGTAAAAGTATCTTGCCTAGAGTCACAGCTATCAGTTTTACACATATAAACACAAGCTTGAGAAGAAATAGCAATAAACAACAGTAATGTTAACTAAAAAACTAATAATAACAATATAGAAACTACAGCACCTTGTCAGTAAAGGTGATTAGGTGTACGACTCCTTGTTGTGAAGTGATTGAGTTATATCTTTCATTATGACTGTTTACATTCATACCTAACTATCTGGCCATATGTTAAAGTTTATATTATTACTCACTAATAATTTTAACTAATAGTCTCTACTATTTTTATTATTTGGAGATAACTTTTATTTAAAAAATCTATGGTTATTTTATAAACACAAGGTATAATATATGATTTTAATTATATTTCGTATTAAGTGATAATATTAGAAAACAATAAATAGAACTAGAGTACTAAAAATAGAAAGAAACAAACACGTGTGCTATTTGGCATTCAGGAATCTGCTTAGTATGAATCAAGGGTCCTTCCCCTTGGTCTGTTTTGTTATCTCATACATCAATGCTTCCATCAGTTTATATCTCTCATATTGCTTTCCTCCGTGCACTTTCTTTGTAGCAGAATGTGGTCCTTTTTCTTTACTTTGTCTCCATCCTCTTCTCCAGAGAGGTTTATTTGTATTCTGACTGAAGGCATCTTCTCATTTACCCTCTTCCTCACGCATGGAATTAATCACATGGTATTGATGATACACACATGCCTCTGTTTGTAAGCAAACGGTAAAGACCGAGATTCTTATCCATTTCCTATCTTCTGGCTCAAGATACTCAATTGTCGATTAAATTGAACAGTAGAACTTAGGAGGTATTTGTGTGTGCAGATCAATAACAGCCACTAGGTGTCAGCATTAATCACTGGGATGCTGTTGAATAGTTCCATCAGGTTTTACAGGCAATTTTGAAATTAGCTTTGGAAGTCAGGTTAGCATATTTTGCAAAGGCAAAAATGTGAACTAATTTAAAACTTACTTCATAAAAAAAATATGGCTCTATCTGACAAGAGACTAGTGTGTACCTGATATTGGGAAATAATGATTGATTATAGGATAGTGTCTCAGCTCCACAGGGAGGTTATTCACTATAGAAAATATGTTCCCAATTTCAGTGCCCAAATACATCAGGTTATGATTTCTGAAAACTGAGCATCCCAGGAGATTTGAATACATAACTCTTGTCCTGAATCAGCAGTTTCCTTGTTATTTTGTAGTTAAATCTGATTTTTTTAAAAAAAGCATTTATGAAATTGCAGTGTATGCATCTATCTAAACCCCCAACCTTGCATCTAGTTATGCAATCAGTCATGTCACTATAAACAGTAATATTTTACCTTACACAAGAGGTGTCAGTATAAAACCTCTGACTACCTATATGCTCTTTGCTTTATAAATTTACTGTTTATAAAGGATGGCTTCTTCACATGTTTATTACTTGATTTTTTTATGGGTTAATCTTGATTTTCTTTAAAAAAAAAAAACATAGGTTCTAATATAACTAACAAGTCTTGCCCTGTTATTCACCTTTCATTTAAATCATATGTAAATGTACTGATCCTACATATACATTTCAACATTTTATATTAGACATTTTAATAATTTTAGAAATGTGCTTTGTAGTGTTTATCTGGATCTTCATTTAAAATATCTCAACAAAAGTTGGATGGACTCACGATAGGACCATTTCAGAAGTTAATCCTAATTACTTCTACTGAATTATATGAATTTAGGCTGGGTTCCTCTCCTAATCTGTGAGACCTGAAGAAGATTTAAAAATGTCACCTGATGGATGGTCCCCAGTGATGAGTTTTCCTATTGTTAATACTTGGGATTGCTTTCTCGAATGTGTTAAGATCCATCAAATCTGTTTCCTAATTTCTTCATTTGATCTTAAATCCCAGTGAAGAACTGGGGTGAGATTCTCATGATTCACTAGATAGATTGCTGAAGTTATTTGCCGGTGAACAGGTGTCTTAGCCCAAGACAGCTTGCAGACAGTTTGTCAACACAGTAATATCCTTTACCTTCTCTACTTCTTATGAAATGAGGCTCAGGCCATGCACATCTCTGCCTGGTTATGTCTGCACCACATTCTCTTGATAGAGGCTCATTCTGCTAATAAGATAAATGTTTTGTGGTTCTCAGTCTTTTCATTGGAGGATTTCATGGTGCATTTTCCTACCTTGAAGTCTACATTTCATTTGGCTGAACTAAAACAATTTAATAATTACCTTAAAAATAATTTTTGTCCTCTACAGCTTGAACCCATCCAACCTTGCTAGCTTTCATTATTTTTCTAACTCATAGTAAGTTGTGTATTTTATCTTCCTTCCTAAAAGTCTCCTGGATCTGAGTCTTGCAAACATCACCATGCATGCTGGACAATAGAAGCCACAGGATGAGGGAAGGAAGCATATGTTTATGATTAAGAACACAGGCACTGGAGCTTGCGAATTCTACTTATGTAGTTTACTAGCTCTGGGGTGATTACTCAACCTTTCTCTGCCATTTTCTGATATATAAAAGTAGAAAGAATGACAATACATTTCCCACATGATTTAATATTGCTGAAACACTTGAAATTAAACCTGGTCATGTGAAGTACTATGACCATGTTATTTAAGATTTTATTGTAAGTTGAGACACAGTATGATATTTATAAAACAATGAATTCTGAAAGTTAACAGCCTGACCTGAAATCCTGGTATGTTCCTTCTGAACTATGTGCCCTTTAACACAGTTAAACTTTCTCTGCTGCAATTTCCTTACTTGTTTTAACAAATGGCCTGTAGGTCCATGTGAGCACTGAGGAACAAATAATATTAGTTGTGAACATAGTATGGTAGATGGTGAATAACACACGTTCAAAAATTTTACTAATTCTAGTAATGAATGGGAGATGAGAAAAGTCTCAAATGTATTTTCTGTAATTCTGAGAAGGGAAATATGTTGATTTTATCTCATGTGATAAGGCAGGGCAACATTGGAAAACAGACAGAAGTAGATGAGGATTAAATTTAAGATCAGAGTAGAGATTTCAATTAGGAATTGGACATGCATCTTTTAAGAATGGTCTTAAAGAAGTCAAAATATTAGAAATCATCACCACAGTAATGATATTTGCAGCCACAGAGGGGAAATCTCTTCTCTGATGACAGAATGAAGTCAGAGGGAGGAAGGATTGTTTCATGAGACCTTGTGGACTCCTGAATTCTGAAGTTGAATTGAGAGGACAGAACCAGCAAATGAAGATAGGAAAATTGGCAGCAGGGAGTAAACAAGTAAATAAAGAAGAAAGCCAGGCAGTATGGAACCCTGCAGTCTACGGAGCGCCATGTTTCTGTGGAGAAGAGAAGGGATATTCATCAAAAGCTCCTTTGCTGGCAATCTAAATGGGAGCACAAAAGGGCTCGCTGCGTTTCATCACTTCAAGTTTGACCCGTCTTGACAGCTGGTTTCGGGTAGACTGATGATGATGGAAGTTAATTTGAAATTGAAAGTAAGGAAGTGGGCACAGTAATATTGAACATTTTAGTGTGATTGACTGAGAAAGGAAGCAGAGAAATTAAGGCTGTTGTTGGCCAGAAATTCTGAACACAGGTATAAAGTTTTGAACACAGATTCTGTTACTGTTTATGAGTATAAATTGATACCTAGTTAAAAATATAACACTAAATAAATACATCATTTCCAAAGCAGAGGAGATTGGCTATGGATAACATGTGGAAGAAATTGCCACTGGCAGTTGGAGGGCATCTTTCTTACTATAAGAGGTAAGATATCGAATTCAGATTTTGTTAGCTTATAAACTTGGAGATGGGGAATAATCAGACTTAAATTTGTCAGTCTGTACTATTCATTGATTGACTGGTTGATTGACATAATGTTATTACTTAAGAAGACAAATCACTTCAAGGTTGTATAACAAATAAAACATGACGCAGGAATTTGGCCACACAGGTGCTGAAGGAGAACACCTACTTAAGGACACTGAGAAGACTGAGAGCATCATCCTGAGATGGGTGAGTGATGGAACTGCAGGCATTATTGATCACAAGAGTTGGGGTTACTCCGTAGATGATGGAAATGGAGTAGACTTTCTCAATGAAAGCAGGAGACACTGCTGCCGCCAGAAGCATTCCATTGCACCTAAATGGAACAGAGAATGAGAACAACCTGGGCTTTCTTCTTGATCTTTCACAGTCTCCCACCAGGACCACCATCCCTCAATTAGCAAACCCTGCAGTCAACTAGCTGAGAAAGGAGTGTGGAATATTTGGATTTCAAAAGTAATTTTTATATTATAAAAATTCTCGAGTGAAAATCATAAATGGCATAAAGTCAGATGCAAGCAGGTCAAGATGTCTGCATGGAAACACTGACTTTATTGCTCTCAATTGAGGAAAAGAATGCTGAGGGAGGGTGGGAAGTACAATGAGGGAAATTCTATATTATGGCTGATTTGAAGTAAATGAATAAACAATAGGGAAACAAAATGAGACCAAGTATTAAACTAACTCATGTGATATTGCCATATTTCTAGGCAAAAATCAAATATCAAGATTATAATGGTCAAGTTAAAAATTAAATCTGGAACCACTTTATGACTTATATTAATGGTTTTCTTACTTAATATAAAATAATTACATATACTTTGATACTTTAGTAAAAATAACTGTTCATAACTTTGCTGTCAAATTGATGTTCAGCAGAATAGTGAGTTATACCATGATTTTCCCCACAGTCAAAGTCAGTCAATAGGCTTCAAATAATGACATTATTGTGCTACATTGCTTAAGATATTGTCTTCCTCATAGGTGAGAAATGAAAAATTTGTTTGTATGTTAGAAACACTTGTGCTATTGGGGTCAAACTAATAACTATGTTCAATTGATATTCTCATATAATTAACACCATCCATTGATGTCTGCCAATTTGTAGTGGGGACCTACAGCTTTTACTTCCTGGCCTGTTTTCATTCATTATCTAAATCATAGCAATCAACCTTTCCTGTCTTGAGATGCTTGACAATGTACCTTACAGATTAGAAATTTCCTTACTCAGAACAATCATAAATTTAAACTGAAGTAAATATACTCTCATGGGGCATTTGTCAAGGACAGAATGAAACCAGATGAAATACTCTTGTCCCTCCAAAGTGAAGACTTCTCTTTCAATATAGTTTACTGTATCCCAACATCCTTTATAGGGATACATAAAATAGGTATGCAAGTCAAACATTTATTGTTAATAAATGATAAAGAAATTAATTTTAAAACAATTCTTTGGTATACATAAACTTTTATGTATTTCATTTTCAAAAGTAGAAAATAAATATGCATACTAATGGGATTGGTATCACTACCTCGGGGTGCGGGGAGGAGAAGCCTCCAAGGCAGTACAGGGTTCAGAGGAAATCCATAGCATTGGTATAAACTAAAACTTTTCTGTCTGAGGGGGTTTTAGGGAATGAAGACACACATTTTTCACCAGCCTCTTCTGATGGACTGACTGGGTTGGATTCAACTGGCTTGGGGAGCAAACAGCCATACAAAAGTATACTTATAGATTGTTACATAAAGTATTTCCTAATACCAAGGTCCCTAACCTTAATGTCTTACTGAAGGGGAGCATCACTTGCATCCATGACTCTAGTCTTTCATTATGAATTGTATGCAATACACAATAATACAAGAGCCCCAGATGTACCCAAGGTGTCTTGTGTTCAAAGTCATGGGGTGGCCACAAGGACCCCTCAGCAAAATAATGATTGGTTTTCCACAAGGATTCTTCAAGGTCAAGATACTTGTAAAAAAAAAATCTGTTCATTCTAATACCTATACCATACAGTGATCCTAGTAAATTCCTACAGAGTACAAGTAACATGTTTTTCATTTCCCTTACATGAATAAAAACAAAGTCATCCCAATATCCCATATACACCTACAGCTAAGTAACTTATTACAGATGAATAGAACATGAGCAGACAGAAAGTACCTTTTCACAGTCAACTCCCTTGCTGGCAGGCTACATACTGTGGCTACCAAGAAAGAATCAATCATTCTACTGTCTATCTTGAAAGTTAGTCTTACAAGGAATACTAAACTTAAACTTTTGTACATAAAGGATAATAATTCAGCTGTACTTTAGATCTTTAGGGTGTATACCCATTTATCAATAGTTTCTTATACCAGGAGATTAAGGGCAGGAATGGGTACAAGGAGTTATTCATCACCTTTGATCATCAACCTACCTTAACAGTTGGGCTGCTTTGTAATTTTGATCTCAGCTCTGTGTCCTTGTGGACATTAGATTGTTTTCTGTGTTTTTTTTTTTTTTTCATCTTAAAGCTGTTGTCAAAAACAACTGTTCTAACCCAAAGTTATTACAAGGCTTTGTTGCAGCTGTGCACTGAGACCCATAACTGTAACTTTTTAGCATAAAGAAAATTAGGGCCAGCCTGTCTCCTGGAGAATTCAATTGTAATCCTTAGTCATTAACCTGAGCTGTGATCTAAAACAGCTCCTAAGATGGAACTCATAGGTCTTAGCTGTAAAACAGATCTTTGTATATACTTTTGTTCATCAAAGCTATGTATAAGCTAACATTATTATTATCAATTAGACAGTACAGCTTAGGGAGGAATCATCTTCACAATAATTTGCAGATAAAAATGCCCAATAGAATGAGATGTTTCCATGAGATAAACACATTACCTTACAGGCAGTGGGGAGTTTCCCCACACCCGATTCAACCAATACCAGAAACCAGAGAGAGATAGCAACAGAAAACATCATAGACACAGCAGAAGCAAAGGACAATCCAGGGTCTGTAGTCTTGAAGGGGGGCCTTGTCTAACCAAGAATTATCCACCAAGGAGTTGCCTCCTGGTGGGTCAACACCCTGAACCTCAACCGCCACCTGCTGCCTCCCTGATGTGGACACCAGCAGATTGTTGTGCTTATTTTTGCATAACAAATTAGGTCTTGAGTGATTATTTTATACTGTAAGACATAATCTGTCCTTCTCAGAGTTGATTCATACTTAGCTTGCTGAGCTTAGAATTGTCAGTGCCGAAAATGCCACCTTGCATAAATCATGGTGCAAAAAGTGTATTTGGGGCCATTTCAGAGATTGTTGGAAACAATCCTAATCATAAGCCAAAATTCATTTAGTGATATATTTATGAAACTCAAGTCAGCAATACAAACAGCAATTTTTAAAATCTAACGTTATAATACAATACACCTAAAAATAAACAATTCGATATCTACTTTCTTGGGACAGCTGCTACATAAATACTGACAATCTTAGCATCTGTAATTAAACCATTACACTTTTATAAGAGCAGAAAGAAGAGTAAAAACACTGCATTCATAACACACACAAAGTCTCGAATATGAGCAGATGCTTTAGATAGCTTTCATTCGTGTTGAATAATACACATGTTGTATGTTCAGAACCAACGCTGCAGTGAAGTCTCAAGACACGGTATGGATGAGCCTGATCAGAAGCAACTCAGCTTCATCACCCTTTTGATTTTGAATTAATGTTTAGTCATTGAACATCCAGTTCCCTTTCACATTAACATTTTCCCCACCCTCACATTCAGTTCTGACTCACAGACTGGGATCTAGACCATCATGCTTTATCTTATTCTACTTTTCTTGATGGCTTTTTTGTTTTTTAACCCACCAGCAATTAATCTAGGGCTAAACAGATGAGATGGTTCCATGGAATGAGATTTTTTTTTTAATGTCATCACCTGAAGATGTTTATGGTTCTAAAGCTGTTTCTTCCCCTTCTCAGTTTATTGATGGAAGGAAAAGAAGTCAATCCTGTTACCTCCATGTTCTACATTTTCCATTCTTAGTTACCATTTTCTGCTATCTTAAAGTGAGATTAAGAACACTGAGGCCAAGTGTGTGTGTGTACATGTATGTAGTGTGTGTATATGTGTGTATGTCTGAGGCGTATGTGTGTATCTGTCTGTCTGAGGGGTGTGTGTGTATGTGTGTGTGTATGAGTGTGTGTGTGCATGTCTGAGAGGTATGTGTGTATGCAAATGTGTCTGAGGGGTCTGTGTGTGTATGTTTGAGAGGCGTGTGTGTATATGTATGTGTGAGTATGCACACGTACACTTCTGTGTGTGTGTGTGTGTGTGTGTGTGTGTATGTCTGAGAGATGTGCGTGTGTATGATGTAGAAACAATAAGAGTTTTGGACCTCTAATTTCAAAGTGATTAAAAACCTTATTTGTACTGTGCAGAGAACAAAAGCCACTACTTCTCAGGTCATTTTGATTCATTCCTGGAAATGACTTTTATTCAGTGAAATATTTGGCAGTATTGTCCTGTAAACAGGGTATATAATTAAAGCTGCTAAAAATATGTGTGATTTATAGGTCCAAAAAACACATATAGATTGTCCTGGTAGAAATGCGAATTTCCACACTGAGTGAATTTACATGCTGCTACCCCATAATGGGAAGGAACTATTCTTAGTTCCATCATCTCTTCAGATCATAACCTTACAGACCATTTCATTTCTCAGCAAATTTAAGTAGCAATTGAACACAATGAAGCTTTTTCAATGCCCATCAAATGCTATCCCTGACCAAGCTGCTTCTTCCCATGCCATTCATATTAAACAAAAAGAAGATTTTTGTGGAAAGGGCTCATCGAGGTTGAAATTGAGAAAAAGATCCAATCATAGTTCTGAACCCAATCTATGGGATAAGGCTTCCTGAGCAGGTGTATAGCTTTGTTATTGTGGAATTTCTTATTATTTAGTCTAAGGAAATGGTGTTTATAAGATGGTTAACACTTAACTTTTAATTTCTATAAATAAAATTAGAACCAAATCCGTAAATACTGTTATTTAATATTACTGGCTGATCATTCAAAATAAAAAAAAATCAACAAAGAATTAATATTTGGCTATGTTAATATAATATAGCTTTCTGAAGATTATTGTTTTCAGATAAATTTGACATATAATTTCCCATAAATATTCTGAAAGAAAGCAAACTATTTATCAGCCAGATGTTTAGAAATTATGCTTTTTCTTTTCTTTTTTTTCTTTCTTTTTTTTTGGTTTTTCGAGACAGGGTTTCTCTGTGTAGCTTTTTGTGCCTTTCCTGGATCTCACTCTGTAGCGCAGGCTGGCCTCGAACTCACAGAGATCCGCCTGGCTCTGTCTCCCAAGTGCTGGGATTAAAGGCGTGCGCCACCACCGCCCGGCTGTATTGAATATTTTATACTCTTCAAAGATAAACTTATTTGAAGAGATATGGTGTTCATTACTTTTTTAATGCAGGAAAGATGTATTTGGGCTCACCTCTTGAGGGGACACATAGTCTCGCTTCCAGTTACGGGATCAGAACTTGCTCACTTCTGAATGTATCAGGGACCAGACACAAGGGCAGAAATAGTGAGGCTACAGAGATCAAAGCTGACTGGTCAATGACCCATTTTCTCCAGTTAGGCCCGACTCCCAATGGTTCCCCAATCTTCCTGAATAGTGCTAGTCCTGGAGATCACTGCCTGTGGGACACATGTCACAGTCAAACCAGAACAACAGGCTAGATTTGAACATGAAGTTTCCTTACTGGCTAACAGAAAACACAACTTCTTTATATACATGTCTGTTATTGTAAGTCCATTTCATTAACTTAAAATTCATAGTTACAGTGAAAAGCACCGTCTTCTAAAAGAGCTAATGTCCTGTTTGATATTTATTAACTTCTTGTAAAAATAAACACTGGTGAGTCATAAAGTAACTATAGCTATTAACCACTGGCATTGATGGTATTATACTTGATTTATTTTAGATTCCATGAGAAATCTTCCTCATTTTTCTAAAACCAAAAGAAAAACAAAACAAACAAACAAAAACAAGACACAAACCATGCATGCTATGGAATAAAGTGTGTATACCCCAAACTCACAGGTTGAAGTCTTAACTGCCAATGTGAAGCTATCAGTAGGTGGGGTTCAGGGAGTTGACTGAGTTATGAGTTTATAAAAATCTCAGGAAAAGGATCCCGAGAGGCTTCTTTGTTTTCACACTGTGTGAGGCTAAAACAAGAAGGAGGCATGCTATGATGAGCACAAAAGGTCCTCAGCACAAATGCTGACTGCAATCTGATCACTGACATCCAACCACTAGAGCTGCAGGAAATGAATTGCTATGGTTTGTAAGCTACCCTCTCTATGATATCTGGCACTATGGGTAAGACAACCAGCTTAGTTCTAAGGGATAAAATTTACTTTCTGAGAATCAGATTGTTGATTAATAAAACTTTCAATTTTTACATTAATGGATGATAAAACAGAATCTATCCTTGTATGTACTCAGGAAATATTTATAGAGATTAGAGTAGGAGATCATTAGACATTAAAAAATTAATCATATTCACAGCCTGAGTTTATAAACTTGTTAGGGTATGATATGGTCATAAATAGCCACAACAGAGTACTATGCAGATATTTGCCTAATTTTTAGCCCTATAAATACATGTAAGCCTTGCTCAAAAGCATTTTTCCTGCATATGTAAAAGCTAGACATAAACCACAACACTGACTGGAGTCATTTCTCGGAACCCACTTGTATGTTATTGACACTGAACTGTCCTCACTTCTGATTGAAAATATAATTTTTCAATATCACACCATGATCCCAAGGTTTGATGCACTTCTCATTATTCTTTTTCTGGCTCAGTGACTTTGGGTACACTCTTGATTTGTATTATTAAATTTGCTTCTATCCAAAACTCCATTAAATATCCCTTCTATTATTACTATGAACATTTAAGTGTGACAAATCAGAAAAGCGGAAGAATGTTCATGTAAAGGGTTATGAAAAAAACAAAGCAAGGAAAGTTAGAAGAAAAAAATATCACAGGAATTTTCCTAAAAAGGATAGCACAGTGTTCTTTCATTGTTTGTTTGGAATATGTTAGATGAAGTGGAGATCAAATTTGCAAATATGGAATTAACCAGTGCTTCTGCAGATGCATGAAATTGATCTACTCTGATCATTTGCTCACAATATTTTTGTCATCTGCTCAATGCACAGCTTTGTTTTATGTGTTTGCGTGCTTAAAATGACTTATTTAGTACATATTGTTGATGCATTGACTCAGAACTTTTAGCCAGTATAACCTGGGTCTAATTGAGGTTTGCAGCATAGGTGTTTCCATGTGAAATACTGCTTCTGGCTACATACACTTAGTATACTACATAGTCCTTTAGTTTCAGAATCCACACAAGCACGTGCAGAAAGGCATTAAGAACACTGAGAAAAGAATATCTTATCATATGAAAGCTGAAATAAGAAGGCAGAAAATTGCTTTGCTCTCCTCGACTTGGGAATGTTGGCATCTGAGACAGATTTCTTGCTAATTTACATGTCTGAGAATGACCACAAGAATACCTTGAGTTTTGATTTTAGCATAACAAATTGTTTTGTGAGTAAGCAAATTTGCAAACACGAAATTTATGAATTAAATAATGAAGAATGATTGTATTGATTCTGAGCCCATGAGTTTGACTGGGCTCACATGGCTGGTTGAGAATGGAGGCAATGATAACTGCTGTGGGATGTTCTATATGTCCTGTTGGAGCCTGTTCTTGGGTTCCTCATGGCTTTACCCAACAGGTCCGCATAGAGGATGATTAGGACCTCAGGCCTGAGTGCAGGTGTCTGAGATGATCTGCACTTGGCTGTGCTGGGGGATGGTGTATATGTTAAGTTGCTCTGATTGGTCAATAAATAAAACCTGATTGGCCATGGCTAGGCAGGAAGTATAGGCGGGACTAACAGAGAGGAGAAATAAAAGAACAGGAAGGCAGGAGTCACTGCCTGCAGCAGCCACCAGGACAAGGAAGATGTAAGGTACTGGTAAGCCACGAGCCATGTGGCAAGGTATAGATTTATAGAAATGGACTAATTTAAGATATAAGAACAGTTAGCAAGAAGACTGCCATGGCCATACAGTTTGTAAACAAAATAAGTCTCTGTCTACTTGGTTGGGTCTGAGCGGCTGTAGGACTGGCGGGTGACAAAGATTTTTCCTGACTGTGGGCCAGGCAAGAAAACTCAAGCTACAGATAACACCAAATGTATGACTATGGGAAATCATGTGGCCAGAGTTCCTGGCCATCACTTTATGAAGAAACTGGAATCAGAAGGCAAATGAATCAGAAATGGTATCCTAAAGACACTAAATTCCTCAGCTTTATACTTAGATTGAGTTTTACAAAGATTTTATGTGAATACAAGATCATCTTCTAATCTATAAAAGCCTATAAAACTCCAACATCATGGCATGTAAAGGACCAACTGCTGTTGTAATGGAAAATATGGAAGTTGTGTACCAGTCAAAGTCTACCAGAAAAATAGATGGTATTGAAAGGGAAAAATTAGTAGCCATCTTGAGAGTCACTCCCCACCCACCCACCCACCCCCAAAGGTATTTGCCGACCAGCAGTTTTAGAACTGACCAGAAGTTGAACTCATGGGAAGATAAGGCTGCAACAATAAATCTATATATCCTGGACTTGGCAAAACAGGATATGGGGAGTAACGGACTCAACTGACCAGAAATTGAACTTATGAAAAAATAGGACTGGAACAATAAATCTGAATGTATATATATGCTAGGTTCAGCAAAAGCAGGACATAGGGAGTAAAAAACTTATGTCTCTGTAGATACCCTGAATCCCGTTAGCCATCAGTAATCTCATGCTTATAGTTCAGCCAGTAACTTCAAAGAAGTCATCCCAGCCCCCTTGTCCAATCCCGAGATATGTAACTCTCTGGATGTAAACTTTTCCTATATAAACCCCTTCAAGTAAGTGCTCAGGACCATCCTCCTCCCACTGCTATGTTGAGTGTTTGGAATACCAACCAAGCCTGGGGCTTGCTTTGTTATTAAAAAACTCTACGTGCTTGCATTGGATATTGGCTCTGTGGTGGTCTTGCGACCTGGGCACAACAGTATAAATACCATTGTTGGTATAACATAGACAACATGGCATGGGGATTTGGTACACATGAGATAACAATCTGAAGGCACCTGGAGCCATTTGGAAATAAAGACTATTTCTGAAACCAAGAGCCAGGGAAGAACAAGAAGATGAGCTGCTCGGTACTGACCAAGGGCCTAGTGCATCAAAGGGAATCTAAGAACAGATGGAAACCATCCTGCAGGATCTGCAACTGTGAAATAGATACAGCATTTGTAAGAGAGCCTGCCTACACCAAGACACCCTGACAATGCTTCCCATAGGCTGAACATTGCCAGAGAATGGCTGGCTTTAGAGACTCCTGAATCTTTGCTATATGGTTGCGGTGGAGCAGGCTGTGGAAGCCAGCAGAGCAATAAAGAGAGAAGTGGTTCATGTACCTAGTAGTAGGGTCGAACTGAAGCCATGCACATCTACCTTATTAAATTTGAATTCCATAGAAAGCTTCTATGCTAAGAAATGCGGAACTGTCAACATATTTTAGCATGTGGAATAACAAGACCCATATGGGAGTAATACAATCCATATGTCTCATGCTAAAGTACTGTATTAGAATATTAAATGAGATCAAGAATGTATGTGTGTAGTGCATGTGCGTGTATGCAATGTGTGCGTGTGTGTGTGTGTGTGTGTGTGTGTGTGTGCGCGTGTGCGTGCGCGCACATGCATGCCCAGAATTAGAAATCTGAGTCATAGCTATTTTGATAAAGGTTTACCAGGTACAAGTTGTTCTGAAATTTAAAAAGACAAAGAGACAATTGAATACATTCAGTCAAAAGAGAACAGGTCTTTATCCTATAATTTATCTGCATTTTTCTGAAGTACTAAAAGCCATGGTCTCAAAATATCATTGGATTGAGATGAGAATATTTTGTCATTTTATAGAGCATTTCTTAATTATAAATGTATCAAGTCTCTTTTGTTTGCTGAAGGCTTCTGAGACTTTGCTATCTGTCACATGTCAAAGCAGTTTTCTTAAAATAGTATATTCATCATGTCTAAATAATATATATTTATTTTTCTACCTAAAAATCCTCCCAAATGTCTTTAAAGTAACAATAGAAAATTAATTCCAAAAGTGGTTAATATTTTTCACTTCAGTAAAACTAGAAAAAGTTTTGTACAAAGTAATTCTGGGAACACAATCCATTTAAACTGGATTTTTAAATTTTTTCTTGAAGTATATTTGCATTTGGGAATTTTTAAAATAAAGAACAAAAGTGGTGTAAGTCAGCAAGGGTTTTTTTTTCTATTTGTATCTGGACTTCATAACTATCTTCTGAAATGTTTTTGACAGAAACTACATTTTTAGAAATAAAATTCCAAGTTATTGGCTGATTGATGTATCAAACCCAACAATACACTCCCAGTGTTTTAAGATTTTCGAGTCCTTAATTTTGAACTCTGAGGATAAAATATTCCATAATCTGAATATTTGAAAAATCATAAGACATATTTTCTTATCTATGAACACATTTATTTTTCCTAGTCAACAACACTATGAATATTAAATTGAAGGATTCTGAAGGATAATTTCCAGTGTAGGGTCTTTAGGGAGTCAGGGGAGCGTTCTCAGGCAGATGGTCCTGGCCTTGCACTTGCATTTTATCTTCTGTGGGACAAGACAGGCTTATTGCAAACTAGACAAGGAAAATGGTGTCAATTAAGGACCACATTTCAGGTGGACAGTTAAATTATACTTTGCATTTTTTCTGACTAAATTTTGCAAGATGTGGAACAAAACAAGGAAATAAATTAGATGGATAAAATAAAGTGAACAGAGTTTGCTCTCCTACTTTTTCTATAGCCTTATAGCAGGCAGGGCTGAACACTCCTTCTTTCTCTGAACCATCAGGATCTGCAGACTAAGTAGGTGCTAGGCATTTATCCAAGGGTTGCCTATTTGGGTTCATATGTCCCAGGCATCCTGGGAAATCACATCCATGTAGCATGGTCAAATCTCACCATGATTTCTTCATACACTTTGTGGATTGGCAATAATCAGAAAGTTTAGTATAGTATTTTATTACTTATTAAATGCATCACATGCACATTTTAAATCCTAAATATGAATCAGTGCGATTATTCTTTTTAAATTAACCGTCAAGCCACCTTTTGCCTCATTTTAGGACTTCAATGAATACAATAATTTAATTTATTTGAATTCCACTACCAGAAAGGTTAAATTTCACATTCAGGCTGAAATATTTTATTCCAAAACAAAAGGACCACACACCTCAAAATGTAAAGATTAGGAGAAAGTAGATAATTTACATATGGTACTAAATCTTGTCCCAAACTGTATGCTAATTAATCAATTCGTTGCTACCAGTTGAAGATCAATGAGAAGCTGCTTTCCTTGAAATACATATCCATCTTTATTTAAAGTATTGCCCTCAGTATGCCATTTCATCAGATAATTTATTATGAGCCTGGTTTCCTTCTGCTCACCAACTACTTACTGCAAAATCTGCACATTAAGCCCAAATAGTAATTCCTCTCAATTAGTTACACGCCAATCAACCAACCTGGAGTTCAGTTTTATAAGATAATGGATTAATATTATTCTTAATGATCTCAAAGTCAACCATCCTTCTAGTTAACTCTGAAATTTTATGTGTTGTGTGTATTTTTCTTGCCTGTAGTACTTACATTGGTTCCTGTCTGAAAACTGTGCGTTGTAGCCTTCTGAAAGGCATTGATAACTCTGATGTTAAAATTCAATGAGGGATTCAACAACATTCTGGATTATTATTATAGGCAGCCAAACCCTACAACTAATACTTCTGGTTCTATTTTAACTGTCATCAAATTTTAATATTCATTGTCATTTCCTTCTTTTTGGCCTTACAGTGGAGTCTTGTTAGGAATGGATGTCTGGGGATATGCTGCTCACCTACTGTGAGGAATGCATGGAGTACACCTGCATGAGAATCGGTATGGGATATTGGTGGATTTGGGGGTCGCTTGGTAGCCTAATACATGAACTTCATATCCTGGTATGTATTTGTTTAAATGGACTTTGCATTTCTGTATACATTAATAAATCAGTCTCCACATTTAAAAATCTGTTACAAGGCTGGGCACAGTAGTACATACCTTTAATCCTAGCACTCAAGATGCAGAGGCAGGTGGATCTCTGAGTTTGAGGCCAACCTGGCTTACATAGCGAGTTCCAGGACAGCCAAAGCTATATAGAGAGACCCTGTCTCAAATAACAATGGATCACATTCATTTATTATTCAGAGGTCACATTTGTGCCACTGTGCACTTGCTTATGGAGACGAGCAGGAAAACTGCAGAAGTGAGTTCTCTCTCTCTAGGATATGTGTTCTGAGACTGAATTCAGACCATCGGGCTTGGCAGCATGTGCTTTTACCCACTGAAAAATCATCTCAGCCCCAATTAAAACGTTTAAAGTTAGTATTTCAAATGACTGAGAAAGAGAAATAACAGCTCCCAAGATGTTCTTCTTGTATATGATAAGTACATTAACTTATCTTGGCAAAAAAAGTCTCTGCAGATATAGTTAAGGTTAAGGGTCATGAACTATGCAGATCAACTGGACCCGAGTCCTTCAAGTGAAAGATTACTATTTCAGCAGTTCTTATAGAGATGTGTCAGCATGATAAGGAAGTCGCATCTCATCACAGACTCTGAAATGTAACTGATTACGTAAGTTCAGAGACAGACAGGTGGACAAGGCAGAGAAAGTGAGACTAACTTTCCCTGCTAACTCCATAGCTTTACCCCAATAACATAGGTGTTAAACTTCACACACACAGAAATGCATTTGTTCTTACTTCCAAAAGCAGCAAAATTGTAAGTGTTAAGGCCACATCTTATAATTAAAGAAAAAAGGTCAAATAATTGTTTAAAACAATTGTTTTTTTTTCTGAAATACAAGATTCCTGATGGTGTTTAATTCATTATGCCACCCTGATTTTTCTTCATTATTACTCAAATAAACCTTGTATCATTATATATCATTAAGATATTTGATGTTTTTATATGAGATTGTTAATGTGAAGGAAGGTGGGAAGTCATGGTTACAGCTCTTAATGGCAGGGAGCTGAGCTGTAACCAATATTTATATGCTATTGCAGGAGGCATAGCTTTTCTATTGTTTACAGCTACAGTGAGATCCATAAATGGCCAAAGCGGGCTGTTTTAGCCACCATTGATCTGTCCTGTCACCCCTACCGTAATGGTTTGCTGTGGAATAACTCCCATCTCATTTGTTGGAACACTTGGTGGCACTGTTTTTGCAAAGTTCTGAATTCTTGGGCTCCAGAAATGGCTCAGTGGTTAAGGGAACTGACTCTTCCAGAGGACTCAGGTTTGTTCCCCAGCACCCACATGGTGGCTCACAACCATCTGTAACTCCAGTTCTAGGGATTCTAACGCCCTCTTCTGGCCTCTTCAGGCACTGTTCACATACAATGCACAAATATGCAGGCAGATAAAACATCCACATATATATTAATAAATATATGTTATCATATATGTTTAATAAACATAATATGTATAAAACATATTTTTAAATAGATCCTTTAGATGTGGAACCACTCTGGAAAAGGTGTGTCACTGTTGGGTATCAGCCATAATGTTTACAGCCCCTGATCTGCTTCCTGTCTCTTCTCTCGATCATATTCCAATGAATACAAATACCTACTACGTACTCCCACTGCCATGGAGCCACCCACTGTCATGCCCTTCCTGCCAGGATGAATTGAAACCTGTCAAACCACAAACCAAAACAAACTTCCACTCTTAAACTAAAATTGCCAGTTGTTTACTCAAGACACCAAGCAAAGTAACCCATATGCCTACTCTCTCTAACACAGCACCTTGAAATTGGAGTTATTCATGGTGGGGGAATGAAAATAAATGAGAGACATGAATTTTTTTCTCAGAGAAAAAAATGGGTTATTTCATGTTCAAGTAATAAATTTGATCAATGGTTTATGTATAAATATAATCTGAATTGTGTCCATATCATTTAGGGTGTCGTTTTTCATGGTATTCACTATTGCATAGTCTGGCAGAATCCTAAGAATAGCATCATATAGAAAATATTGGCAAAAGTTCATTCACAAAATTGGTGTAAGAGGTTTTATACTAAAATCTATAATTGTGAGATTCTGAATCATTGATTAACCTACTATCAGTCATCTGCCAATGGTCTCAAGAGTGGCGTGGGCCCTTTCAGTATTCTAAGTGGTAAGTTATTCAAAGCTTGATGGAAATGTGAAAGACACAGAAGTCACTTAGAGACAGAGAAGTTATCACCTAAAAATAATGCATGATATAGATGATAAAAACACAATTAAGGGAGGGAATGAAAGTCTGTGCTTAAAAACTAACATTTTGCAAATATCTAATTAAGGAGGTGTAGCAATTTATATCGTGACTCAAGTGCAGAGGGTTTTGTTATGTGGACAAGTTCCTCATGCTGGCAAACAGAGGTGCCCTTGCAAAGGTCAGAATCCCAGCCACCATTAGTTCCCAAGAGTAGTGTAGAATAATTGATTGAGCCAGTAAAACCTTTGCTATCCTCCAATATGTGAATGTAATGAACCTAAAGCAAAATGAGTTCTATTAATATCCGAAGATATTAAATACACAATTTTATTAGAATCACAGAGGTATAGTAATGCATTCTTTGTAACTGCTACAATATTAGATATAAACAACTAAAGGAAGATACCTAGCTTTGATCAGCTGCAGTGTTGCCACTCTGATAGTATCCTTATTTTTAAGGCCCCAAAAGAAACAGGTTGACTCTCCTAGCAGTGACTCATCTCTCTAGTTCTGCCTGAGTGGGGTGCGGGTGGGGGGGGTGGGCAAGCAATGCAAGGTTCTAATCAAACTGACAAATCTGGGTGAATACATTGGCTAATACATCCAAAGTGCACTGGTTGAAATTTGCACAAAATCTTCTGCAAAAGCAGAAGCTTAGCAGCAGAAGAGTTGCACCTGAAGATCTCACACGGAGAAGCCGACAGCAGTAAGGGATGTTTGGATTTTGGATACATCTTACAGTAGAGGCAATATGATTTCCAAACAATTCAATGTAATTTGGAAGAGGGGGTGGGTGGGATGAAAATCAAAACAGATCTCTATCTTTGAGTATGTTTATATATGTTTGGGTAGAAAGTCTGAGCTGGAAGTATGCATTTGAGAATTATTTTAAGATATTAAATCCTCCAGATTGAGGTAACTACCGAAACAGCATTCAAAGACAGAAAAGAGAAAAATCTCTGTGCCTTGATGTCCTCCAAAGCAAAGAGGCAGACTGAAGAAAAAGCTTAAGAGAATGAGAACAGGAAACCAGTGGAATGAGAAGACCATAATGCATTTCTTCGAGGTCATTGAGACTGCTTCTTTTCTTCTCATTTTCACATTCTCTCCCTTCCATCCCATAATCTCCACAGCAGCAAGATAAAAATTATTTTTTTGCAAGTTTTCTCATGAAATACTTCCTGTTAAATACTTTAATGGCTTCTTTTTACACTTCGGAGCCTCAGTCTTATGCTTTTTTAAACATTCAATGTGCGCAGACCATGTTCACAGTGTGCAGACTGTAGCCTAAACAGTTGCGTTGGGTCTGCTGATTTGATTGTCCACACTTCTGATCCTGAAGGACCTACTAAATCTGCTTCCTGCTTTCCTGTTTGGCACATTTCATGACTCACTTCCCGTTGGGATTTCCATCTGCCAGGCACAGTACTGAAACTAACAGTGTGTTTTAGTGCTGTTCAACAACAACAAAGAGGGGGTGCCTTTAGCTGGTACCTCACAAGACTCCTCTTCAAAATATACCCTATACACCCCTTCTTATATTTCAGTTCTTCAAATTGGTTGCATATTCATTGATCATTTAGTCAAGAATGGAAGGCCAATTTTCCAAGTCAAGTTCCTGGTAGTTTGTTGAAATTAACACCTAGTGTTTGAATAATAATTTGTAATCTAAAAAAAAAAGAGAGAAAACAATCTACATTACTGTATATTTCCTTGCTTAATATCAGTTAGATAAAGCATTCTGTTTTGAGATGAAAACAAACTAAATGCATGAGTGATTATTTTGTGAATTTATGTTTATTGCTTTGCTACTCATACTTTTTATGTCTTACTGTTTGCACTTTGAAGAATATCAAAACAACTTTAAATTGAATTCTGGATCTAAAACTCAGAGTGAATTCCAAAATAAAATCTTAAGAGGAGGCACACATCTAACTCTTTAACATAAGATTCCTTTGTTTGAGTTGTTTGTGATCACAGATAGTAATATGACCAGAAATGTCCTTTTAAACAAAAGAAAATATGATTCTAGCAATGAGAGAGCCACTAAAAAATGATATAGGACGGAGCAGCTAGCAGCCACTTAAAAACTATGACATTCTGTGCACTGTTTTAGCAGCAGAAGGGAAGGTCTACATTTTATAGTCTTTCCATTTTATCCCCTTAATTTCTCTTTTACTTACATCTTGATATTACCTTATGCCACTGAGCTGCATTGCACAGCTATTGTTTTGTTTTCCTTCTAAAAATAATTTCCTGTATTAAGAAAGTTGGGGAGGCAAACTTGGTATTTGGCAAGTTTACTCAGCGTTACATATCATTTCCACTGCTATTGTCTTCTTAGGCAGTTATTGAAAACTGCATTTCCAATTGCTTTACATCTTTTTTATGTGTCTACTTGATGTCATGCATCATTAACTCCACGAAAGTGCCTTCATTCTGAGAGGACAAACAGCCAGTGTTGCCTCAATACACACATTACCATTTTGTTTTAGAGCCCTCTCTTGGAAATGAAGTAGACTAATCTGTCTAAATTAAGAAAAGGCATATCAGATTCTTTGTGCTCCTGGTCACCTCGTAAACAATCAGATACTCTCTTATCTCACTTTGAAAAGCTTGAGAAAGAAGAAGGAAGGGCATGGTCTCTTCTGTGCTCTGATTCTCCCAGGTTTATCTACAGCTGCAGAGCTTGATGGCCTGTGATAGCCCTGGCACATTAGCTGTTCCATTAGGAATGCCTCATGTTTACTAATCCAGTTAGGAACTAAATTTAGCTTGGCTCCGGTTGGCTGAAAGGTAGACTATTTCCCTCAGTGATAAAATTGCTTTAGCAGATGTTCTCTTCTTTTAGTGGATACTGCTTGTGCAGAATTTGTCTCCATATTTTAATAGGACGGTAAAAAAAAAAAAAAAAAAAAAAAAAAAAACTTTTACATCAGTGACTCTGAAGACTGGGAAATCTGTAAGTAGAGAAAATTGAATCCATTAGTTACTTGCACTATTTTAGACTATAATGTTTAATTCAGTTCTATATTATATGACTCTTCAAGCAAATGCTTATTATATTTATTTATGGGAGGACATACATGCTATAGTGTGCCTGTGAAGGTTAAAGACAGCTGCTTAGAGTTGGTTCTCCCTTCTACCATGTAGATTCTAGGGTTGAAAATAGGTTGTAGGGCTTTGTAGCAGACATCACTTCCCACTGAGCCATCTTGCCAACCCCCAATGCTTTGTTGAATAGACTTTACACCTTGCACCAGTCTCTGACAAATGCCAAACTGGACTTGCTGGCCCTAAAGTCAGCTGCTTTGGCTGTATGAGCATATGATTACTTTATACTTAGATCTCACAGTTTCCTTTGGCCCTTGTATTTTAACTCAAAATTTTCCATCATTTATTTCTTTATATTTATGTATTAATATACTAGGCTTATGTTATTCAGAGTAATACATTATAAATCAAACTTTCCTTAAGAATCTTCAGTGCAAAATGGCAAATCTATTGTACTTATTTCATCTAAGAATTTCCTTCCCCACATCCATCCTACATTAATGTGGCTAATTTTCCTTTGATTTACAACTGTTTTTTTTTTTTTTTTTTAAATAAAAACTTTCATTTCTAGTCCCAAGTTAATGTATATTAGGAAGTAGTTTCTCAACTCTTATCTTGGTAGGTGAAAACTGTTATGCCCAGATTTTGGGGACCCCCAAAAGACCACCACAGTGACCAAATCCTGCATGTTAAAGCAAAGAGCCTTTGTTTTCAAGCTCTGGAGCTTGGTCTGCGATGAAAGCAGAGAGCCCCGAGCTCAAGTGGAGTGGGGTTTTTATCATAGCAGAGGTTGGGGTGAGGAGATTTCCAGGGTTCAGGACTCTGATTGGTGTGTACTAGGCTCAAGGACATCTGGCCACCTTATCTACTGGTTGGAATGTTTGGGATGTTGGGTGGTGTCAGCTTATAGCTTTTCCTGGATCTGGGTGCTGCCTGCCAGTAAGCCTGTCACAGAAGCTGTGTCTAGGCCCCTAAGCCTGTCATGGCAGCTGTGTGGTCAAGCTGATTTGGGGCCCCTCAACAAAAAATTAGACTGTCTCTAACAGGATATTTTTTATACCTGAGAGTAAAGGAATACATGCATATGCCTGCTTTTTGGGAATCTTTAATTTTTCTTTCCCTGTACTTAATGTTCTTCTGATTTTTCTTTGGATTTTTATTGGGTCATTATCATCTCCTCTCTCAAAAAGGTTTGCAATTTGGCTACCTAAAGTGTACCCTTGTATTTTTCTTGTCAGTTATACTTCTGTTTGGAGTCGTTGCTCTCGAGATCTCTTTTTCTCTGTTCCATCCTGAACTGGTCATGTTTTAGCCTGTTCAGTTGCTATCGTCTAAAGACAAACTGTGAGTAGGATAGAGTATTTTCATGCCAACTCTCACTTTATAGGCCATACTGTGAAACATATATTGATAAAGGTCTGTTCTGAGTCATCATACATCTGCCGTTTGCTCTATTTTCTCATCATACTTGATTATTTTTGTTTGCTAAGGTTTTTGTTGCTGTTGACACAGTCTCTGGCAGCCCAGGACGGCCTTGAACTTGCATTATAGCTGATAGCTGAGGCCACCTTGAGTTCCTGATCTTCCTGCCTCCGCTTACCAAATGCAGAAATGACAGGGTTCTACTCTACTTGACATATTTTTATGATAGAATTCTAGGTTGAAAATAATTGTATTACATTTTAAAACAATTATGCTGTTACATTCTAGGTTTCAGTTACACTGGTGAGACACCCCTGGATATTTAAAATGTCGGTCTCGTTATGTCAGTTTCTCCCATCCATCATTTTTGGTATCAGATAGCTCATTTCACATCGTATCACAACACTGAGGTGTACAGAGTGGTTTTGGTTTTTCACTTTGGCACTGGTGCATCATGCTGTCTCTCTTCACTTTCATTAACTTCTGTTATGTTGTCATTTCCTGAGCATGTTGGCCATCCTGAACTACCATTCTGATTTATCATCTTTGCCAATTTATTTTATTCTTTTGTAATAATGATGGTATTGTTTTTTATACTATTTCAAATTCCCAGGTTGTTTTTTACTTTACTATTGGTTCCATTTTAATTTATTTTCTTGTTTCATAAATACAATATGTTGCCGGGCGGTGGTGGCGAATGCCTTTAATCCCAGCACTCGGGAGGCAGAGCCAGGCGGATCTCTGTGAGTTCGAGGCCAGCCTGGGCTACCAAATGAGTTCCAGGAAAGGCGCAAAGCTACACAGAGAAATCCTGTCTCGAAAAAACCAAAAATAAATAAATAAATAAATGAAATATGGTTGTTTTGTTTTGTTTCTGTAGTTAGTCTTCATTGTTACCGGTTTCTTCTGATTGATCTTTGATCTCTACTTTATGTTCAGATTTTTCAAAGAATTGCCTGAACATCTATAAGTGCTCAAAAAAATTAATCTAACCTTTATGGACCACGTTACACAGCCAAACAATTCTGTTATTAAAGAAAGTGATGGGACGCTGGGCAGTGGTGGTGCACACCTTTAATCCCTGCACTCAGGAGGCAGAGTTGAGGTGTATTTCTCTAAGGATTCTGTCCTTATTACATCATCAGCCTGCGAAGGCATCCCGAAGCGGACGCGCACTCCTCCCATGTGCTCTCTCTGTACTTCCCCTCTCCCACCACCAGCGCCCCCATATACCTGCTATATTCAGCGCCACCAAACCTCAGCTGCTGCGACAGCAGCCGCCAGCCACAAGCACCGCTCTAAACCCCTTCAGTCGCTGAGCTCAAGGCCAACCTGGTCTATAGAGAGTTCTAGGGTATGTAGGTCTAGGGTATGTAGGGCTATACAGAGAAACCCTTTCTCAAAGAGAGAGAGAGAGAGAGAGAGAGAGAGAGAGAGAGGGAGGGAGGGAGGGAGGGAGGGAGGGGAGGGAGGGAGGGAGGGAGGGAGGAAGGAAGGAAGGAAGGAAGGAAGGAAGGAAGGAAGGAAGGAAGAAAGAAAGAAAGGAAGGAAAGAGACCTGTGGGATAAAAAAAATTACCTATACAAGCTGATAAAACTGAAGCTTAAAGTCCACTTTAAAATCTACATGAGGATGTAAACAATAGAGTGATTACATTTGTAATGGTGTTATAAAAGTGCTGTTTTATTACATAATATGACAGAACTTATTTACAAACAATATTTACTATTGAGAGGTCTAAACTTCCTCCATTTTACAACCAGATCTGTTTCAGAGAAAACAAGGTTTATTTCAAAGAAAGGGCCATTAGTCAACAACACCCCTGACAGTGTGTGTTTGTGGGCACAATCCCAAAACAGCTTGACCACACAGCTGCCATGACAGGCTTAGAGGCCCAGACACAGCTTCTGGCAGGTAACACCTGGACCCAGGAAAAGCCATAGCTGACACACACACACACACACACACACACACACACACACACACACACACACACACACGCCCCCAGAGGAGCCTGCATCTAAGAGGAAATACCTGACATTCCAAACATTGCCCATACTCCTAGACAAATGTCAGGCAGCAGGGGTCCTGACCTGAAATCCCCTCATCCCAACCTCTGCTATGATAAAAATCCCACCCTGCCTGGACTCTGGGCTTACTGCTCTCACTGGAGCTTCAGACGAGAGCCCAAGTTCTGAGGGCGGCGGTGGCACACGCCTTTAATCCCGGCACTCACTCGGGAGGCAGAGCCAAGTGGATCTCTGTGAGTTTGAGGCCAGCCTGGTCTACAGATCGAGATCCAGGAAAGGCGCAAAGCTACACAGACAAACACTGTCTTGAAAAACCAAATAAATAAATAAATAAATAAATAAATAAATAAAATTAAATTAAATTAAAAAATAATAATAATAAAAGAAAAGAAAGGCTCTTTGCTTTTACATACAGGATTTGGTTTCCATGGTGGTCCTTTGGGGGTCTCCACTATGTGGGCATAACAATAACAGGAACTAGAGAGAGAGCACATACAAGGTCTGAGTCAGCCTTCAAAGTATCTCAAGATGATGACCAAAAAAGGACAATTCTGCAATCCCCCCTGAAACATGCCCAGACTTGCCAATGCTTGTCCAAAGATAGAAAAACTAAAACCTCAGCCAATTAAAAATGTACTGGTGTAAGTGCTGCTTGTTTAACCAGTTATCTTTGAGATGACCTATCTGTTCCTGGAATTCCCCTAGCTGTGCTTAAAAGGAACCTGTGTGTTTTGCTCATGGCAGCCATTTTGTACAAGTGGTTGACCCCGAGAGCTGGTTGGTTCTGCAGAATAAGCACTCTTTGTTTTTGTGTACTATTTGAGTCTGGTGACTTCATCAGCGATATTTGCAACGTTACACTATACTGGGTGAAGGGTTTATTTACCAGGCGGACACTTCCACCTAGCCATTTCCGGATCAAAGCGTCTCTCGTAGCCAGGATACCCGGCGGACCCGGACATCTCCGCCTAGCAAGTTCCGGGTCAAGGGGTCTCGCGTGATCAGGGTCCGTGACGTTACATGGTCACGTAAGCGAGCAATGTGACCATGTGATCTATGCACACGCATGGAGTAGTGACCTGGCCACGCCCCCAGCCGGTTTTAAAGTGGAGCGCCATGCTTCCCAGTTCCCTCTTCTCCACGCACGTGTCTCTCCCACAGGCCTGCACTCTCTATCCCTGTATTTCTAATAAACTCTTATAAGCGGATTCTGTTGTGTTTCTTGACATTTCCTTGCAGGGTAAGAACACAACACAGCTAAATAACTAACACTGGGTAATTCACATTTAATGTATCACTTGATTACTGTATAAAAAAAGAAATACTCTTAGTCATTACTATAATGAAACGATTGACATATTATGTCTCAGTAATTCAGAAAATAATGGTGTGTCTGCAGAGACTGGTTAATATGAAATAAACTGTCCCATACATCTGTAGCTCTTATAAGATTGTATATCTGAAAATAGACCTGGCCCTAGATTGTTGCATAACTGATATGGTTCTGGGTTATGTAATATTCCCAAAGGGTTCTAGGTCAGCTCACTTCAAATCACATTTTGCTAACAAATCATACTCAATTTTTATACTCAATTTTTAAAGTGTTGTTTCCAGAACTCTGGGATTTCAGAAATGAAAAATAAAATGGAATTACTGATTCCTACTTAAAAGAGAGAAAAAGCATGCACCCTCTGGTCTTGCTTTCTGCTCTTTGAAGGATAACCATACCCTCCTCATGGTCTGCCATTACAAACACATCCAAACCTTCTTACCTCCTTAAAGACTCACTTCCAAAAGCTGTTACTTTGGGCATTAAGGGTTTTGTTAGATTTGTGTGAGTAACAAATATAATATTTGTGGAAGAGGGATATGAACAAGACCTTAATGTTGAGAACTTGGAGACTTTTTTGAACTTTTTTGAACTTTTTTGAACTTTGAGACTTCCCAAGAATCATGGTTTATTGGGAGTCAGATATACATTGTTTTTGATGATTATTCAATAAAGAAAAAAGTTCTATAATTTGTGAAATGATATCTGAGGCTGTTCTATGGCCTTCACAATCAAGGGCAAATATGTGAAATGTACACATAAGAACTCACACACACACACACACACACACACACACACACACAATTGTTTAAAGCATTTGGGCTAATTTTTTTTTTTAAACTTGTATCGATCTTTCTTCATGTAATGATCTTATTTTATCAAAATTAATAGCTGTTGACTATTAATAAAATGAAAGCAACAACTTGTAAATTTTTCTTGTAATTTTTTAAAAGCACGAGTTATCAAATAAAAAGTCCAGTGACAGGTATTGGTTACTTCTTTTCAAGTTGTTGGTCAGTGGATCTCATAGTCTCCCCCAAACATTATAGGCTATTGCCATTGTCCTGGGTTACCTCCCAGAACTTGAGAGTAAGACCTCATTGCTGAAGAACCCACATAATTAAGTTATATAACATATAGAAATTACAATGCTACTAATCTGGAAGCTTCCAGATCATCCCTACTGCCAACCTTTCAGAGTGCCAGAAGGTTGTATTTATGCTATAAGAGGAGAAAATTATTCAACAATTTTACCCAGCTGTGAAGCCTGACAACTACAATACAACTAGCTTGACAAGATATGCCAATTGGTGCATCAGTGGCATGAATAGTATGGGAGCAAACAACTGCTTTTTAAAGGATGGAAAGTAAAAACAAACAAACAAACAAACAAAAAACCTGCTTTTTAATGGATGTAAAGCCCATTCCACAAGATGGAACTCATGCCTGGTACTATTAACTACACGTTAAACCCATGACTGTCTAGGCTGTAGGCCCCAAGGGAAAACTTACTACTATTATTCTGATAACATAACATTAAACTGCCACTTAAGTTCTCATCTTTCCTAATCCTTATACGTTAGTGCATATCTCAAGTCTCATGTAACTTCCTTTTTTCAGTAGATTGTAATTTATACAGAGGCCAACAACTCATTAATGTGCAGAGAATAAGAGACTATGGCATGTGCAGCTCTAAATGGGATCTCCATATCACATTCTCTCCCTGCAAGGCTTGGCAATCATTGTGGAGGCCAGGGCAAAAAAATTTCAAGAACCAGCGGCAATGAATATCTGAAATGAAATAGTATTTACTGGATATGACAGAGCCATTTCATACATGAGCTCACAATGTCTAAGTGCATGTGTAAGACCTACATAAGATCAAGCCTGCCAAAATTCAGCATGGATGGAGAAGTTCGTGAAGTCCCACCTTTAGCTAAGAAGCCTTTGACAACTGATGTCCAATGGACAAAAGAGAGTCAGTTTCCTTCAGGTATGCAGCCCTGAAAGACTACCCAGGCTGTAGCGGATGGTCTTACATCTGTGCACGCACAGGCAGCACTAAATGGACTCAGTGGATTTTAAGAAAAAAAATAGCAAAAGAAGCTGAGGAGAAAAGGAGGTGGGAGGGTTAGATTAGGAGTTGAAGAGAAGCGAGTGTGAGATGGGTTTGATCAAAACCTATAATATGCTTACATGCAATTCTCAACATTCAAGAATTTAGAAAAGATAGCTATAAACTGACATGTGGCTGGGTCTTCCACAAGAGCAGCGAGGGTTCTGAACTGCAGAATCTCTCCAGTCTATTATTATTATCATTATTATTATTTTTATTATTATTATTATTTATTAACAACATGTAAATCTCAAACTACTTCCCTGAAATGAACTATACTAAGTTCTAATTTCTGCTCAGGAAATATTATAATAAACAAAAGAAATATATATTTTCCATTTTTAATACTAACATTTACTCTAATTCTAAACCAATACCCACATGTTTGAATATAAAAGTTACCTTTTCTTGTAGTTGATAAAAACTTGACATACAAAAAAAATTGGAAGTAGAAAATTCATATTGCAGATAAAATGTTTAAATTTTGCAAACAGAAGTCATTGTTTTGAAGATGGCTGCATGCTGTTTGATAACCTATGATGAGAATATGAGAAGACATTTGAAAACATGGTCCAGAAAAAAAAGTAGATGATTAGTCACTTAAAGTTTTCAAGTGTCTGAAGTGCAGTGGAGTTCAACATGCTCTTTGGTTCAGTCAATCTACCATTACTATATACAAGATCCTGCTTCTATTTTATCATTTTCTCTAATTTTTCACTCTTACATTTTAAAGATCTACCCATGCCTGTGAATGAAATTTTAGTCTGTGATTTCTGAGTGTTGAATTTTCCACCATATGTACACATGAGTGTACATAATCACAATTTATAACACCTATTAATGAATGTTTAGGCTTAATTCCCACAAGCACTATTCTTAGGTTACAAAAATATTGCAATAAATATGTTTGAGGTCATTTGTTTGAAGACATTTATGAGCCACTGGGTTGCACATATCTCACAGGATGAAGTTATTTGGTTATAAAATACTGAAATAATTGCATGAATGCTGAAAATTTGCTCTCCTGCTGAGTTACAGCACTTTTCTGATACAGTCAAGCATGCTAAGATCTAAGCAGTACTTCATGATTACTTATTGGTGCATTTCCCTAGTGCTAAACATCTGTTTGGATATTTAATTAGCATTTTAATCTTACCCTTTTATACATAGTTTATTAGTAGTAGTCAATTTTATTATTCCCATTGTTTCCTTGATGGATTGTAGGAACTGTAGCAATTTGTTCAGTTTTCTAGGTATTGTAATCTTATATCACCAATAACATTGCAGATATGTTTTTTCCCCATCTTCTAACTTTCTTATTAGCTTTTCACTGAACAAAACCCACTAATTTTAATGTAATTTTATATGGTTACATATCACTTTATGTAGAAGTTATTTATAAGTGTCTTTAGGGAATGTCATTGTGTGGACCCTATAGATTGTGCTCACATAAATTAAGACATCCTTACTGTCACTATAATGCAGTGATCACTTTCCTGTGCACATAAAATGTGTCACTGATGGGGGACCATCAGGTGATGCCAACCTGTGCACTGATGCTTCTCATTTAGTGATTCTGCCAACAATGTTAGGAAAGCATGTGAAATAAAAGATCACAAAAATTCATGTATTTGTCCATTTTATCTTATGGTAAATTTCAAATTTTTTATCTTTAGTTCAATTATGAATCCAACTCTTGTCTCCTTCATACATATACAAGTCACCTAGCATCATGTTTTGAGTAACATGCATCCATATTCCACTGATCTGTGATTGTCATCATTTACACTTGTGTTCTAGGCTGACTCTAGGTTCTTTATCAGTTTTCCTTCTTATTAATTCATTTTATTGCTTTAGTTAGCAAATGTTTTAAATAATATGCCTTTGAAAAATCTCTTATTATCCTTTATTTTCTTTAAAATGTGACACTAGCACCTGGGGATAATTTTCTTCCTATCTATCTATCTATCTATCTATCTATCTATCTATCTATCTATCTATCTATCTATCATCTACCTATATCTCTATCTCTGTCTATCTATCTGTCTATCTATCTATCTATCTATCTATCTATCTATCTATCTATCTATCATCTCTCTACCTATCTGTCTCCTATATGTTAGAATTGTTATATTAAAAAGATTTATAGTTTTCTTAAAAAGGCCTTGGAAATTCTTTGTTGAGGTAATTTCCATATTAACATTTTATTTACTTTTTAGGTTTTTTTGTGTATGCTGAAACAACTAAGAGACAGTTTTAACCAATAACATCACTGAATGACAATCCAAAGAGATTATAACAACATTCTTAATGCAACATTAATTATTGTATGTGTATTCATGTTAAAATTAAGATTACATATTAATAGATTTTGTTTATGAAAAACATTATTACTTTCAATGTCATTATAGTCTATGACCTTGTAAGGAATAATATGAAAAATTAGGGAAAATAGTGCAAGATTACTTATAAACAGCATTTAATGCTAGCATTCTATTTTTTATATTTTATTTATTATTTTTTTTAAAAAAATTTTAATTAAAAATATTTTGATCATATTCTTTGCTCTCCCCAAGTCTTTCCAGATACTCTTCCCCTTCCCAATCACCCAACTTTAAGTTCTTTTCCAAAAAAAACCCAAAATCCTAATACAGCAACACCCCGAACCAAGAAAACAAAATAAAACCACATCCAAAAGGAAATGAAACACCAAACTGTAATCAAATAAACACACACACACACACACACACACACACACACACACACACACACACACACACGGGAAACAACCCTGTATAGTCCACTATATGCTGATCAACTACTCCTGAACATGAGGCCTGTCCTTCAGTTGTTTATATACACAGTGTCACTCTACTGGAGATGATTTTCTCTCCCCCAGTGAGAGTGCAAGTTGTTAACCTTTACGCTAGTGGCTAAGTTCTCATTTACTCATTCATTCATCATTTAAACAATAACAAAATAAAATACAATAAGATGAAATATAAACCATTGCATTGAAATTGGACAAGACAAACCAACAGAGGAAAAAGCCCAGGAGAAGGCACAAGAATCAGAGACCCATTCATTTGTTCACTCAGGAATCCCATATAAATACTAAACTGGAAACCATAATCCATATTAACCTTTAAAATGATACCTTTATTTCCATGTCTTTATTGTCTGTGTAGATGTGGAGGCATTGCTTGTGTTTATATTGGTTTGATTTTTCTGAGATATTTATTATATGCTTAGATCTTCTATAGATTTATTTTCTTAGTTGTGTACATATGTGTGCATATGTGCACAGGTTAGTGCAGGGATATCTGGTGCCTTGGGTTGGCAGTTAGAGGCAGTTGTGAGCTGCCAATATGGACTCTGTCACCTTAGCTTGGGCCCAATGCAAGAGCATTGTGAGCTCTTAACTGCTGAGCCATCTCTCCAGCTCCTGATGTTTAGATTTCAGTGATGTGGCTTTTGTCCTTTATGACTAATAGTAATGTGTAATGAAGTGCAGTTGTGCCTCAGTAGCCAAGGGGGATTATAGCTGAAGTTTTTCTGTGGCTACTTGGCTCCCACGGCCTTGTGGTCCCGCAGCTGCTTAGACCCAAATGAACACACAGAGGCTTATATTAATTAAAACTGTTCAGCCATTAGCTCAGGCCTACTACTGACTAGCTCTTACACTTAAACTCAGCCCATTTTGTTAATCTATATGTTGCCATGTGCTCCATGGCTTTACCTCTGTGCCATTACATGCTGCTCCCTGGACGGCAGGCTGACATCTTCCTGACTCAGCCTTCTTCTTCCCAGAATTCTCCTTGTCTGCTCATCCCACCTATACTTCCTGCCTGGCTACTAGCCAATCAGCATTTTATGAAAGCAGTGTGCAAAAGCATTATTCCATAGCAGGGGATTGGTTCATAACTCTGATGGATACCAAAGTCTAGGAATGCTCAAGTTTTCCTATAAACTAGGAAATTATAATCAACATGTGTTGTTCTCCTAGTTTAAACCATCTCTGCTTATAATTCCAAATGCAACATTAAATGGCTATTAAGTACATATTTCACTCTATTGTTGGGAAACAATAACAAGAAAAAAAACTTCATTTGTTCAGAACAGACATTTGTTTCAAAGAATATTTTTGATTCGCAGTTGAATTCACATGTGTAACTCACAGATACAAAATGCATCACACAAGATTTCTCTTTTGTTAAGCTTTAACCAAGGATAATAACTATCTATAAACATTGAAAACATGAACCACAAAACCTAACATAAATATTATTGAAAATTTTTGAAGAAAAGGCCTTGAGACAAAGATGTAAATTTGAGATTCAGCAATTTATAGATACAATTTATATAAAGCCTTAGCACTGAGATAGTCATTGAGTACATTCTAAGAAAGAGATTCAAATTAAATTTGGGAGGATCTAATGTCGAAGATATGGGAAATGAAATGGAATTCCCAGATATGTCAAGAAAAAGCAGTTAATCACAAGAATGATGCTTCGTGAATGTCCTAAAGTCAAAGTCAGAATTGAAAGGATGGACTAAACTTACATAATATTGTTGAGAGATCATGACAGTGGAAGGCTGAGAATTGACCACTAGAGTTCTCAAAATCTTGACCATTTGTAACAAAACAATTTCAGTGGTGTTACTGAGAATAAGCCTGACTTGAACGCCTCAGGAGAGAGAGGAGACAGCCAGTACACATGACTTTTTCAATAATTTTATGTGGTATTATAATATCACACAGAGGTTGGAGTCAGAGCCAGGATGCCAGGGTTTAAATCTTGCCCCCATCACTCACCAGCTGTGAATATCATTATGCACACTATTCATTCTATGACTTGGCTTTTTCCCCTGATAAAAGGATAATTTTTCATACTATTATTGGGAATAAATCATTTCTGTAAGCTAGAATGTATGAAGCTCTTATGCCTGTTTCAGAGTGTCTTATTCAGATTTATGTTGCTGTGACAAATACTGAAAGAAGAAACCTTAAAGAAGAAATGGTCAGTTTTGGTACATGATTTTAGAGGTCACAGCTGATGTTCAGCTAGAACCATTGTTCGTAGCCCCTGGTTAGGCAGGAAAGGGAGAAGCACCGTCATTACTTATGAATGGGCAGGAAGTACTTTCTTCCATCATGTATCATGATGTGGCTAGGCTTCAGAATTAGTTAGGGCTCGGCAAGATCAAAGCATATGTCCCCCTCCACCCAGTCAACAAAATCCTGACTTGTCAAAAGAGGAGGAAACTTCTGTCTTCCTTCTAGCCTCAGTTGGGAAGTGAATCATAATCAATTAATAAGTGAGAAAGGCAAAGACAAAAGAGAAGTCCAGGGATTGTGCCAGGGGTGGATTTTGCCACCTCAGTATGTCATCCATTTCCTTCAACTCCTCAGTTGCTGGGGATTTGTATTATTCATTTCCTGTTTCCTAAAAATCTCAACCTTTTGAATAATTTTGACTCATTCTTAGTCTTAAATTTTACATTCAACACAAACATCAGGTTAATTATTCTAGATATACAGACAAGTTAGAATTACTAGTATTTTGTTTTGTGACTTGTTATAAAGATAAAGCTGGTGTCTATTCAAAGTGACGTAATTTCACTTTACAGAAAATGAATCAGAAAGCAGTCTTTGTCAATAAATGGGATTACATAATGAATTTTACAAAATATGTCTTTGTTCCAGTAGTTGTAACTGGGCCCCAGAACTTAGTAAGACCCCTAGACCTTAGCACATCTGACTCCATAATAGCAGTACTATTCAGGCCATAAGACCTAACACTTAGGCAGTACCACCTGTAGCTGAGGTTTTCTCTGGTCCTGCCCAGCCCCACAGACCCCGCAGCTGCTCATAAAATAATCACTCAGAAACTTATATTCATTAAAACTGCTTGGCCATTAGCTCAGGCCTACTACTGACTAGCTCTTACACTTAAACTTAGCCCATTTCTGTTAATCTATATATTACCCTGTGTTCTGTGGCTTTACCTGTGTGCCGTTACATGCTGCTCCCTGGATGGCGTGCTGGCATCTACTGACTCAGCCTTTCAGCATTCCCACAATTCTCCTTGTTTGCTTATCCTGCCTATATTTCCTGCCTGGCTACTGGCCAATCAGCATGTTATTTATTAACCAATCAGAGCAACACATTCATAGCATACAGATCAATATCCATAGCAACCACCTGCTAAAATAAAAATAAAAAGCTAATCCACCAAAGTCCATAATTCTGGAAAAGTCTATAAATGAGTTTTGTGCTTAAATACTCACTTTTGAGTTCCCACTAGTTTGGTTCAGTTGTCTTTGTAAGTTTCCTCATTGACTGGACTCCTGGAGTTCAGCCTGGTGCTTGGCTGTGGATCTCTGCATTTGTTTCCATCAGTTGCTGGATGAAGGCTCTATGGTGACAGTTTAAAAAAAAAAAAAAAAAAAGCTCACCTTTGAGAAAGACTCCATGCTACACTGGGATTCTGAACACCCAGTGTATCTGTCAGCCACCTAGTAAAGACTTTCTAGTGGTTTAAACCCATGTCCAAACAGTCTTCTTTGGTGGATTCTTCACAACACAATTTATTTAAAGTCTATAAGTTCCCACTGAATTAACTTGGCTACTTTGATGTACAATATACCTTAAATATTGCCCTTTATGGGCTAGAGAGATGGCTCAGAGGTTAGAACTCACTGCTCTTCCAGAGGTCCTGAGTTCAATTCCCAGCAACCACATGGTGGCTCACAACCATCTGTAATGAGATCTGGCACCCTCTTCTATATACATAATAAATAAATAAATCTCTTTAAAAAATTGCCCTTAACAGCAGTCTCTGGTTTGTTTGTGGTAGAACAGCTTTCACAAAAAATGCCCTATAAAAGTGATTCTATAAGAGCCGCTGACTCCAAATTGTTTGAAATCAAAAGTCTAAGTAGGAATGTTTATCTTTTTCTTCTCGATTGTCCTGCAGGAAACTAGGTAATATTTCTGAGCATTAGTTTCACATATCTATACTAAAAACTCTTGAAAGGATGTTAACAATGAATAAAATTAGCTTCTACAATGACAAATTATGGCAAGATCATTTATTAAGTACAAAGTTCTATACAAAAGATATAAAATAAAAATAATGTTATATCTTTATGTTGGGTCTATTTGGGACACTGAGAGTATTCACATCTCCAAAGTGTTTCCCCTACACTTCTCTCTCTCTCTCTCTCTCTCTCTCTCTCTCTCTCTCTCTCTCTCTCTCTCTCTCTCTCTCTGTGTGTGTGTGTGTGTGTGTGTGTGTGTGTGTGTGTGTGTGTATTGTATTCAGAAACCATTAACAGAAATGTGGTTGGGAATGTGAAAGTGTAACACATATTTTCATATCCTTTAGAACATGTGTGCTCCTGTTTAGACCAAGGCATTTGGTGAGTGTGAACTGTATAAGACAATGTACTTCATTCTACGGCCATTTCAGCAAATTAGCATTGTATCTTAACTTTCTTTCTTTCTATTGTGCTTAGTAATATTCCACATTTCTAGGAATTTTCCAGAGAAAGAGGTATTGTCAAAGGCAGACCCTACTCTGAGGCCATAGTAATATGGAGCTCTATGGAGTGTACTGAGACCAATGTGTCTTAGCTTGGGAGTTTCAGATTGGAGACTAGAGCAACCTATGTTCAGCTTTTGCTTTGTTGCTAGAATCGTAAGCTTTAAAGCTCTAAAATGACTTGAATTGGTTTCATATAGACTGAGGATATAGGAAAGGGCAATGTACAAAGGAGAAAGACATTTTGAGATATGCACAAACAAGATAAAATGACATTTAAAGAGTTCTTTGTGCTTATTTACAGGATGCATTTCAGGCTTCCCTAAAGTGTATTGACCTTTCTGCCCTTGGATAATGTGACATATTTGAACATCTATATAATGTGTTATGCTTTTATGTAGTATTTCTACTGTGACTTTGTTCTACATGTAAGGTTGCATTCTATGAACTGTCTGTCAATGGAAGGGGCTTGAGGTATCTGTAGGTTCTGTTTATGTCTATGTACCTGAGCTACATCATGAAGTTAGAAGGATGAGTAGGATGGAGAGGTCCAATTTAATAAGAAATGCCAGCTTGTTAGTTCTTGCCTCATTTACATCATCTGGTCTACCCCATCTTGTTCTAGCTCCACAGGGTTATTCCTGTCTATGTGTGCTGTTTTTAATTTATTCTTTGGGTGAGAAGGAATAAACAGAAGAATTTTGAGTATTATACATTTGCTTAGTAATGCATGCTTAGACAACTAGCCAGGTAAGGCGAGACTCTGCAAAGAAGTAACGCTGCTCTTTCAGTTTAATTCTGAATTTAGGAAAAGAACGACTTCTTAGGGGGCTATTCTTTGCTTCATTTTTGATGATTCTCCAGTTGACAGTCATAAAAATAGGCATTTAAATGTAAATCTAAACTTAAGGAGTAGTTTGGATCTCCTAAGAAGAAAAATTTCCTCTCTCTTCCCCGTAAAGTCCTCTACAGAGAAGCCTTTCTTTGGTGACTGACCTGATGTAGCAGTATATATATTAAGGTATGTTTTGTGTCAATGATTTGGTGATGAATTCTGTCTTCGTTACTACATATTTTACTGCTACAGCTTTATAACTTACAAAATGCTTGAAAGTTCCAAAATAGGTATTTTAAATACTTGCGTATTCAAATAAACAAAGGCTCAATCTGATTATCTGAACAAACAGATTCCAATTTACATTTGGCTTCCTAGCAAATGAAAGACACTGAAGGAAATAAATGGCTGACTTCAGAAAAGAATCTACATGTTTCTGATGCACTTAACTAATAAGGTCCTTTCAACATTCTGTTACAGTCATAGAAACACAGAATTGGTATTGTATTCAGAGGTATTTCAATTTTGTTAAAGCCAAGGTATTATTAAGGATGTAGCTTAAGGTGTTACACCTATATGACTTAGAAACTTTCATGTTTATATCTGTGATTGTGGGTACATGTATACCGCAACATGTGAATGCAGGTCAGAGGAGACCCTTGGGTGCCAGTCCTGACCTTCTACCTTGCTTGAAATAGGATCTATATTTTGTTGTTCTCCACTGACCTAGTATCGGCAGATTAACTTTATGAAATAAGTTTCTAACATCCATCAATACTTATCTAGAAAGTATACAAACTAAATTCATTTATTAACTTACCTCTCTACTCCACAAAACTACAAAAAGCTTTCTACATAAGAAATTTCATTAAAATGTTACAGAAATAAGAAAGTATTCCAATGACTCAATAATGCTCCTCTAACAGCTGCCATCTTGTCTGCAAGAGAATTCAGAGTCTGGTAGGAGAGAGACTGCAACTTACTTGGCTACACAAAGACAAGGGAAATTTTCATGAATCCACCATTCTAAGAAAGATTAAAATTCACTCTTCATCTTATTCATGGAAAAAAAACCTATCAATATTCACTGAACATTTTAGTGCACCTAAATATGTTTGTGCATGACATTATTGAGCAATTTATAGAAAAGTTACTAAAATATTTTTAAACGATAGCTTTGTGGTTCCACAGCAAACTCACTGATAAATCTGGTATGTAAATTTGTTTGCCTTATTCAAAGGTATTGTAGATATAACATTTATATGCATCAACAGCTAGAGGAAAGCCTCATTCAGTCTTTTCCAGCATTTCCACTAGTTTGAACACTCATAAATGTCACACTTAAAATGGAAAGAAGTGTGTGGAGTAGGTAGAGCGGCAGAGGAAGGCACACTATATCAAGGCACTGACTCAATAGGATTGGTTACTGAGCACTGCTTGTGAAAAGTGATGGCTGGTGAGAAAATGGGTGTGCTGTGTGTACATCTATGTGGCAACTTCATAAAACCATGATAAATATGGAAGATGGACATAATTCAACAAGAAACTCCTGCCTTGCAGTTTCCCATCTGGAACCTAGCTAATGATAAGGTATCCTTTAGATATGGAAAGACAAGAAATTCTTAGAACAGACAGTGCTGATATAATTGTTTATCTAGATGGAAAGAACCTTGACTCCTATGTAATCTAATCCAACTTTAAATTAAAAATTCTAAGTGGATTGCAGATATAAATAGGTTATAGAAACAAACAAAAAGTGGTTCAGGTAAAGCATGGAAGCTCTTCAGAACCATAAGCAGAGGTGTTTAAATTAAAGGCAAAGGCACCAGTCATCAAAGAGAATACTATTAACTTAAATACGTTGAAAATTAAGAGGTTCTGTTCACCAAAAGTCATATTAACAAAGGGAAAAGTCACCTCACACAATGTGAGGAAAACATGCAGATTATCTGTCCATAGCAAGACACTTCCCAGAAGCACAAACATCTACATATCGTTAAGAAAAAAGGAACAAAATAATGGTAAAAAATCTTTACACACACTGTAAAGGAGACTGGATATATGAAAGGAAAATGGATAATAAGTCCCATGAAAATGTCTAACATTAATCATCAAGAAAATGCAAGTTGGAACTGCAATAGAACAGCGGTGGATACTCACACAAATGGATAAATTCAAAGATCTGACCACACTGAAGGTAATCAAGGACGTGCACAGCTCATCTTCTTCTACATAGCTTTAGAAATACGAACTTTACCAACTGTCTAACGGTCACATATGAAGTTCAATTATACCCATACTGTGATGTAGAATCCTTCTCAGTTATATCTAGGAAACCCAAGACAAATAAAAGCCTATTCTCAAAAGATATGTACTAAATATCTTTAGAAGCTTTATTCTTAATATTCTGAAAGTGGAAATTCCATGGAAAAGTAAATTGTGAATATAAATAGAATTGTTAAGTAAACTGTAGTGTTTATGTGTGATGAAATTTTTTTCTGTAATAAATAAGATTGAACAGATTCTTGTTATATATAACAGCAGGACTGTGTGCTAAGTGAGAGAAGTCAGAAGCAGTGTTAGTGTATATGTCTGTATTTTAAGGGTCTTATATAGAAAAACTAACTTGTGGTAATAAAAATAAGAATGTCAGCTGACTTCAAGGGGGAAGGGTTCACACTGAAACTACTATCTGGAGTGATGGCATGTATCTGTACAGGAGCAGAAGCCTGAGTTGTATTCATCCATGTATAGTAAAGATCATAGAAGACATTCTTTGAGTAGAATTGATATTTTCTATTGTTGCAGAACATATAGAGAATACTTCAGTTGACCACTCTTTCTGGAAAATAGATTATTGATTGTGGTTAGGGATGAACTTGAAACTCTGTATGTAAGAACTGCCCACTGGGGTCCTTCTTCGTGGCGATAATCTGATACCAAGGGAAAGTTACTATTTCTAAAAACCCTGTTTCTCCAGTCAAAAGTATGTGTGCTTGAGCAGCATCATTATGAAAAATTTCCAGCAAGAGAGAAAACCTTCTTCCAATCCCAGCTTATGTCTTGAATCCTTTGTGGTGGTTCAGAGAAATAATTTTTTTTCAGATGTTGGGGGTGGGGAAGTAGTGGGGCAGTCAATGGCTCACAAGCTTCTGGGTATTCTCTTGTCTCTGCCTCGCATCTGTCTGTAAGAAATCTGGGATTACTGGTGCTTGCTATTTTCTTTAGTTTATCTGAACTCTGGATCTCTGAACTCGGGTCTCATGGTTTCACTGTGTACACTTTACCTGTTGAACCATCTCCTGAGCTGAAACCATGCTTCTTGAGGAAGACCTATGAACCTAAGAATTAGCTATCTTTTTGAAGAAGAGAGAATTGAAAGCTGAAATTAAAGTAATATCAAGCCTGTCTATTACTTGAGTCTAAGCTATAGATATTATTCATTAGGGGAGGAAAAGGGAAGCAATGTAACACATGAGCTATACATATTTTAGGGGTTGTTAAAAATTATTTTGTCAATAACACTTAACATTGAATCACACATTAAATTGGAAATGATGCTAAGTCATCTAAGATATGTATCTAATCTTCTTTTCTAGGGTAACTTAAGTTTTATTTCTTAAATTTTTATTAATATATGTAAACAATATAGCATTATAATGAGTCAAACTGTTACTTCTGTTATATGTAAACAATATAGCATTATAACGAGTCAAACTGTTACTTCTGTTTCAATGAGTTAATCATTCTAAAGTACTTTTCTTAAAATAAACTAGTAAATAGCAAGGCTTTTCTTACTTTCTCTCCTTTTTCTTCTTTCTATAAGAAATAGAGCCCATATTTATTTTAAGTATGATAATATTCATGAGAAAATTTTAGGGAAAATTGCTATCACAATAAAAATACTCATTCAGAATTTGTTTAAAAATTCTTTCATTGAACATGTGTAACTCTTATTTTCACAATTCACAAAATTAAGTTCAGATATAGCTTAAGGTACACACACTGAAAGCATCTGTCTTTTAACCAAGAGAGGTATTTCTCACTGTTGTTTCTGTCATTAATATAACAAAAAGCATGAAAATGCCCAGTAGGTATTAGAGTTTTTCAGTCTTGTCCATCATATTAAAGTTTGGAGGAACTTAATTTTTTCCATAATAACCTTCCATTGTGTTTTCTTATTTTAATTTATATTGAGATGAAATTATTAACCTGTCTTGAAAGGAACTTTGTTTCTTTGTTGGCAAATTGTCCTGTTGTGTAGATGCTCATAGGGAGACTCTTTAGCAGTGCCACTCTTGGGCCTGGGGATGATGACATGATTATAAAGTTCTAGTGGCTTTGCTAAGAAAGTCTGACTCTAGATAACAGTTTATCACTGACTTATCAGCAATTATATGTTATTCATCTCAGTATTTCATCTTCTCAAAGACATGTATTATAGGATGACTCAGCCCTAACAGGCTTGTGGAACAGCTGGCCCAAACCAGTATTCTTGAGAGCCACCCTGGGTCACCTAAGGGCCTTAGCAACAGCAGCTGAGACATTATCTGAGATGACCTGGACCAATGAAAGGCAGCCATGCCACACCAGCAGATACATATTCATCAGACCTTCCCCCAGGGTAGGGTGGAGGGTATATAAGGCTTGCCTCTTCCTGAATAAACTGAGCTTGTTATTTCAGCATGCTCCCTGAGTTTGTGTCATTGACCCATCCCCCAAAGGGAACAGCACAGGATTCTGCCACAATATATAATCTCAGGGGACCGTGAATGTCTTCATTTCATTCTTTGGCAAAGATGATCCCTATTTTTTACATTGGATTCCCATGTTATTCTTCTGAGCAATATTTTAATGTATAATTTATTACATTTTCAAGAACCTTCATTCCATTTCTAATTTTCAGATACTCTGGGAAGTATAAAGTATGAGAGTGTCTTCTGGAAAAAATATAGTATTTGTTTTTTTCAGTAACATTTATAGGCCCATATAAGATTAGACTAATTGGTAGCTTTTGTATGTTTCTATTTCTAGAAAGATAAGATTAATGAGTGCACCTTTTAGTTCTGTTTATGAAAATGTTCTTGAAATGATTTGTGAATTTTAGACAAATTTAAAAAGTAAAATAACATACCCTGGGAGCAACTCAGCATTACCTGACCAAGCAAAAATAACACAAATTTAGAGCACCTGGGTATTTTAATGACCTATGCAAACATTAATCTTTTGTTGATCCCAAACAATACATCATATAGCTTCCTAAGTAATGCCTTTGATAAGGCTTGACTTATGACCAGTGGAGAGCAAATTAAACATTGGGTTCTTTTAATATTTAAATTATTTTCTTTCTTTCTTTACTTTGGGGCATGTATGTATATGCATGTACATAGTTCAGTGTACATGTGGAAGGTGAGACAGCCTTCTGGAGTGAGTTATCTCCTTCCACCATGTGAGTCCCAGGGATCAAACTCAGGTCATTAGGCTTGACAGCAAGCACTTTCACCCACTGAACTGTCGAGCGGTTTCCCCATCCCAGAGTGCAGCTTCCTAATAGTATGTTTTATCAGTATTGTAACAAGATAACTCAGGATGCCCTATGCAGACATTTCTCTTTGAGGACCTGAAAAGAAATTGAGTTCAAAAGTAGAATAAGAATTTTATACTCAAGTGTCTCATACATGAAAATATCATAAAACACTGGCCTTTTCTCTCTTAGTTACATTTGTTCTTTAATGGATTATAAAAATGCCTTCCTTTAAGCCAGTGGTTCCCAACCTGTGGGTCACAACCCCTGTGGGGTACCACATAAGATAGCTTGTGTATGAGATATTTACATTACAGTTCATAACAATAGCAAAATCACAGTTATGAAGTAGCAGTGAAATAATTTTTATGGTTGGGGTCAGTACAACATGAACTGTGTTAAAGGGTCTCAGCACTAGGACAGTTGGGAGCCACTGCTTTAAACAATCCAGCTGACATGGTAGCTTTCCATGTTTAGTACAAACATAGTCTGTTGAAGAATATTCCGTGTGTCTAAAAGAAAATGAAAATGGACAGAAAAGCTGTAGATTCTGTTACCAATAGCATTTCATTTGGAATACCCACTCACTACTTTTGTTAAGGTGACTATGACTCTGATGAAGCTCTATAGCAGAAAGCAACCTGGGAAGGAAAAGTTTTATTTGTCTTATGCTTTCATATCACTGTTTATCATCTGAGAAAGTTGAGGCAGGAACTCAAGCAAGGCAGGAACCTGGAGGCAGATCTGATGCAGAGGCCATAGAGGAGTGCTATAAGTTGCCCCCAAAACTCATTGGTTCACCAAGTTGGATGTTTTGGGTATCTATACTGTGTTCTGTTGTCAGTTGTCTATCTGGGGTGAGTAGACATTTGTTCACATCTTCCAGGAACAGTGTCACACAACACACTCCTACTGTAGAAGCATTTTGTGTGTGTATGTGTATGTATGTGTGTGTAGATAGATGATAGATAGATAGATAGATAGATAGATAGATAGATAGATAGATAGATAGATATAGACGTAGAGAGAAAGACAGAGACAGGAGAGGAGAGTTACCCCAGAATGAGGCAACAATGTCCCTACTAGAGACCACAGGCTAGAAAACAAAAATCCCAGTGCCAGCAATGGGTTACCTCTTTTGGAGTTACTGGAAAGTGAGGTTACATAATCCCACTAACATAACAGGCTACTGCTAGTGTTATTGATTACTTCCAAGATCTTGATGATCCCATTGTTGAAGACATCACATACTTGAACATGAGAACATCACGCTGTAGTGACTTGGAAGGTTCATCCCTATTGGCTAGATTTCATAGTGCTGGAAGGTTCCATGCATGCTACTCTAAAAGTAATTATTAATCTTGCCTAGCTGTGAACTCTGAGAGTTACAGAAACTTCTGGTCTGGCAACACATCCCTGCTGGTACAACAGTGGTACAAACATTATGGGAATAACCAACCACTTTCTGATTGCATGTAAATCCCACTCCACAAGGTGAAACCCAAACCTTCATGGTCAGGACAAGAACATGTTACTAGACATATCACAGGCCCCCATATAGAACCTGTTCTAACCTTCTCTTAAATGAACATAATATTAAACTGATTCCTAATGACTTATTATTGTACCTGTAGATTACTATATCTCCCAACTCTCATCAGAGAAGTTTCTATATGCAGTAGATAGTGATCAACACAGAGACCCACTACTGGAAAATTTGCAGAGAATAAGAAATCTTGGAGTGATCATCCCTAAATGAGACAACTATATCACATCATCTCCACCCAAGTTCAGGAATCATTATGGAAAAAGGGAAAGAAAGATTATAAGAACCAGAGGCAATGTGTGGTTACAAGGAAACAGTGTCTTCCCATTATGGAAGGGCAGCTACATATTAATTCACAGTGGATGTAATAGCATATACAAGATCTGCACAAGCTCAAGTCAGACCAAATCCTAACATTCAGGGGGAAGTTGGGCATGGAGTCTCACCCATAGCGAAGAGTCATTGACAGTTGATATTGTTTAGAAAAGGAGAGTCAATTTATGTAGCCTGGTGTATTAGTCAGTATTCTCTAGAGAAACAGAAATGGCACAGTGTGTGTATGTATATATATTTATATTTATATATAATTATACATAATTATATAATGGGATTTATTTGAGTGGCTTATAGACTATGATCCAGCTAATTCAACAATACTGTTTCCCCCATGAAAGTCTAAGAATCCAACAGTTTTTCAGTCTATAAAACTGGATGCCTCAACTCGTCTTAAGTATGTGTCAGAATCTAGAAGTAGTCTCTAATACCAGTGAAGAAATGAACTTGCCAGGGAATGGGAGCAAGAAAGAAATGAGCAAGAACTTCTTCCATGCCCTTTCTACAGGCTGTTAACAGAAGACATGAACCAGATATAGGGTGGGTCTTCCCATCTCAAATAATATAATCAAGAAAAATCCCTTACAGATGTGCCCAGCTGCTTAATTCCAGATGTAGTCAAGGTGACAGCCAGGAATAGCCCTCACACCTGGATAGGCTGAACACACTCCAGTGGAAGTGTATACATGTAAGAATATATGGGAAACATAAGTTGGCCTTTGGTATGTATTTAAGAAAAACAAGACACAAGGTTTTGAGGGTATGGAATATAGATGGATCTTTGAGGAGCTGGGAAAAAAACAGGGTAGGGTATGACCAACTGCAAGTGGTGGACCAGCCTGAGTCCATTTTAAGATTAAAATCCACCTTATTATATGGTCAAAATAAGTTCATTCCTGTTTTCTGTAAAACTTTGGTTTGACCGTGTGTTGACCCAATGTCTGGATTTTGACATTTTCCATGCCCTATAGCCTAACTTCCACCCTGATAAGACAAAATGTTCTGCCAAATAATTTTTGAAATGTTCTGCCAAGTTCCTACATAACCAAAAACCTTGAAAAGCCCCTGGTCTTGCAGCTTGAGGGCTAATGTAAACTGCACCTTCTCCTATGTTCAATACTATTTTCTCAAACCCTGTTTTAGGGAGATAGCCCTGTCTGACAGAAAATAAAACTTGCTTAATTTGATTAAAAGAATTCAAGTAATGGTTTTTACTCTTCTTTGGTGGGATTAGCAGCAAGAAATTCTCAAAGAAGTAATAAAAATGTTTCCAGAGGGAACAAAGACAAAGTTCACTTTTTCCATTAATGATACATTTTTTTTTAAGCAAGGGACATGACACTTGAGGCAGCTTTCTTTGAGTAGGTAGTAGTTATAGAAGTTGTTTTATTAAGGAATATTGTACGACATTCATTGGTATATTGTGTCTGTAATAATATAAGATTAATCTCAGAATACTGCATATAAGTTTGGCAGGTAGAAATTCAAGTTTGTTATAATCTAGGAAGTGACAAGGTTGTCCATGCTGAAGAAAACACCTTTCAATCATTAACCTTCAAAGAAACATTATATATATATATCCACACAGTGGTTCTGAGAGTATTGCTATAGTATCTTAGATTTATACTTATAAATTATTTCCTTTGTAGGGTAAATAGGGATGAAAACAGGAAATCAAAATTGAGAAAATGAGTAACATATCAGATGTATAGGCCTAGAGAATGTGATTAGACACAATGTGGTGACAGGCATTGAGGATGTGACCTTCTAACAAAATGTTCAGAATTGCTGCTGAGGACTGCTTTCTGTTTTCAGAGAAAATGACCTTACAGCTGCACAAAGTCTATCCTGACAATAAACAGCATAATGGATTTCCTGTGACATCTCCTCTTCCACTGTAAACTTGAATATATTCAATGTGTATTTTTTAAACTATCCTAAGAAGTCTTACTGTATGTGTTCCATTTCAGTCATTGTAAATCAGCTAAAGGAGAGCAATATCACACAAGTAAAAATAGTCTGATTATTTTGGAAGAAAGGTAACACACTATGTTTCTTGATTATTTTATGGGTTTATTAATAACATAAATATTGCCAAAACAAAATTTAAATAGAATTCCGTGAAAGCAATCAAGTTGTAAGCTTTGCAACAAAACAATCTACAATTAGGAAAATGTTTCCTAAGAATTATAGTTCTACCATTTCCACTTAAGAATGTGGTACATTAACAGCAACAAAGTGAAAACAGAAAAACCTCAAAATAAATGCAGTAAAGAAGAAGGAGGAGTGGCCATGAGAAGTGACATTTGCTGCAGACTCTAGAGCAAGCTAGTTGGTGACTTACTGGAGAGCCACTTCTCATTGCCAGTGAGAATGTGGTCTACTAGAAAAGTCCTTAAAAGACAGGAGACCTTGGAAGGCTTACTCTTGCTTTCAGGAAAGAGGAAAGTCATAGCAATTCATGTCTAGGATCCGTCACACCTGGCCTCAAACAAGACCTTTGAAAGGACCAGAGATCAAGAAGACTCCCCATTCTTGAAGGATATTTGAATCAAAGGACTTCTGGAATCTCTCAGTGCAAGCAGAAGTAAGCTATGTGGTGGTGAGGACCTGATGATTCTGTTCAGAGGTGGCCAGGTAGAGAAATCCTTTTCCTGGAGTCATGGCTCCATCATGTGACCTCTCATTGCAGTTGGTACTGGGCACCAACTCCTGGAGTCCCACCTAGTCTGATTTCAAGCCTTCCTTGAGACACTGCTCTTCCACAGGTTTCCTGGCAATGCTATACTTAGAACATCTGCAGGAACACTTGACAAATAATATACTCGGAGATGCTTATTTACATCTATCTTTTTTCTAAGTAGTATTTACTTTAAATTTGTGGATCATTTCTCTCAATGCCCAATTCTTTCAATTTCTCAATGCCCAATGCTTTCTCTCAATGCCCAATTCTCGGAGGTTTTTGTGCTTATAGGAAACAAACTGTCCCTGGCCATCACTGGTGATGGCTTTCAATTTTTCTGCAAAATATTGACTTGTATTTCATAGATGTGCAACTCCTCATATGCTTAGATGATGATACATTTATTTTGGAAATGTCTTTTTCTGGTAAATGTCCTATACACAGAATTTTTTTAATTATATCAATTTTCTGAAACAGTGGATTTTTCTATTCAAATTCTCTCTATCACTGTCTCCTTTTTGTTTGTTTCACACAGCAAATCTCTTTCACTTTGGAGGCTTTGATACATTCTTGGGGTGTATGAGTCACATTATTTTATAGCTATTACACATTTAATTTTTATTGTTCTTCAAGAGTCTTTGATAGGAAGGTACTCACAAGGCTCTACTTCTCCTTGAAGTCCTATAGGCAGTTAATGGTTGTTGGGGGAAGGAAGACATTTGCTATAGTGATGTGCACACTGGCAAGCAAATTGTCTATTCTCCTCTAAGTAACCCCTCATCTATGTGCCTATAAACACCCCTAATGAATCTCACTGGACCATACACAGAAATGACATGAAAATAGAAGGCAGTCTAGTTGGGAAGTGTAAGGTACTAGCGGGAGTAGGAGAGAGATGAGAGAAGGTAATGAGGGTTGAAAGTAATCAACGTATAACATATAATTATTAATAATATGAACACGTGCTGAAGCCTGGCTCTCATGGGCTCACAGAGACTAAAATGGCAAGCACAGGGCCTGCACTGGTCTGCAGCAGGTCCTCTGCATATATGTAATGGCTGTTAACTTGTTTTTCATAGACTCCTAAAATTGGAAGTGTGTCTCTGACTCTTTTGCCTGCTCTTGAGACTCTTTTCTTCCTTTTGGAATGCCTTGTCCAGGCTCCATATCAGGCCTTGTCTTATTGTATCTTGTTTTGTCCTGTTCAGCTGTTGCCTCTTAGAGGCCGGCTCTTTTCTGAAAAGGAAACATAAAAGGAGTGGATCTGGGGGAAAGAGAAGATAGGGGAGAGCTGGGAGGAATGGAGTGAGGGGAAAATGTGGTTGGGATGTATTATATGAGAAAAATCTATTTTCAATAAAAATATGTGAAGATGTCTTAATGAAATAAATTATTATATATAACTAATATATGCTAATTTACAAAAACACAAACTGGAGGTTCTAAGTAAGTTTATTTGTTTCTGAACATAGCCATAAGAAATTGAATTGAGGCATGTCTAGAGAATTAGTTTATATCTCTGTGTATAAACTATGTTATTTCCAAAGACAATGAAATCATGAGGGTGCTGGCCTAATACATAGTTTCATCCCTGGATAGATTCATAATACAATGGCATAATACAATTGGAGGAGGTTAAAGGTAGGAGGTGGGCATTATTATATTAAATAGGTCCCTGGAGCTATGACCTAGAGTTAGGTCTCTATCACTCCCTAGCTTTTTTCTGTCCTCCTTTCTCTTTGCTTCCCAGTTGTCATGATATAGACTGCTGTGCTCCACCATGCTGAACTGTGATCCTCCAGGATGGACTGACATCTTTAAAACTTCTATACAAAGTAAATTCTTCTCTTATGTAATTCTGGGAAGTATTTTAGTAACAGCAATAAAAATAAACAAATAAAACTGTCTGGGCATGGTGGATCACTTTAGCAATCCCAGAATTTAAAAATTGAAGCATAAGAACTGCTTTGAGTTTAAGGGAAGTTAGGATTATATAGTGAGTTGCAGGCCATACAGTCTGCACCACCAACTAAGATGCTGACTCAGAACACAGGATGACAACAGAAGGCTTGGCAGAGGGAGGGGAAGGAAGGTACTAAATACTCTAGAGGTATCTATGATTCCCACATCCACAGTCTTCAGTGTCTTCTCCCAGAATATCGAGTACTTCCTCAGAGATGGGACTCGGTTTTATCAGTTAAAATTGATCAGTAGGATTTCACATTCTCACTCTTATTTCCTGTCATTCTACTTGTTATGAAAGCAGTTTGATCATTCCATGGAAATCTGAATTTCCACCTAAAGCAGCTTTTGCTTTTGTCTGGAGCTGTTTTTCTTCTCTGGATACAGTCTGAAGACTGTCAGTGTGAGGATGTTTCCTGCTGCTGGTTACATCTACCATTAGTAAAGCTTGCTTAAATAACTGAGATTTCTCTCCATCCAGTGTACTTTCTAAAATTCTTCACTGTGAACCCATAAAAAGTGCTTTCAAAGTCTTTGTCTATTACTTCTAATTTGTTTGGTTATTGTTTCTAATAAAGCATTCTTAAGTGTAGTTTTTAGTAACATTGATTTTAGACCTCCAAGTATTTTGTATGCATCTAATAAACATTTTTAGGGCTCTGAAGATGAAAATGTCACATCCTACTGTAGTTTACAACGCCACCCTTTTACACAATCATATAGAGGAAGCTAAAACTGGCTTGAGGTCTTACCTGCATCACTGTCGGCACAACTAAGTAACATGGTCTGTCTCAGTCGTAAGGGTAGGGTATTTGGCTCCAAAGGCCTTGGCTGACTTCCATCAGGCTTCCAAGCCCTTGCTGACCAGCAGAGAACTCTTGTGAGCATTAAAAGCTGATCATACCAGGGCAAAGTTCAATGGAGTTGAGAAATATGGTAACAATGAGCAGAAGAGAACATTCCAAACTTACACAGTGGCAGACATAACAGTTCATGTCTCCAGAGTATCCAAAGCTACAGCTCACAACCTAGGGCTTTGTCCAAATGAGTTCTGTCTACCACCAAGGACTTGGGTAGTACACGCACTTATATTTGAAGCTAGTCTATTAGTCACTGACAAGTAAGCTAAACAGTAGAGGAGAGTGAAAGGCTTCATCTCTAATCAATCGTCCAACTTCCTTAAAGGAGTTCCTTCTTTCCCTTCTATTTATTTTTTCTATCACTGTTTGGTTACTTGGTAGTTAGTTAGTTCGTTCGTTAGTTCGTTAGTTAATTAGTTAGTTTTGCTTTGTTTTCTTGAGACAAGGTCTCATGTAACCCAGGCTCACCTAGAACCAACTTTGTAGCTGAGAAGGTTCTTGCCCTCCTCATCCTCCTGCTTCTTTCTCCCAAGTGCAGAGATAAGAATGAACCACTAACTCTGGCTCGTGACCCCTTTTTGCCATGTGCCCTGGAGTCTATTTCTAACAAAGCTCTTAGAAAACCTTCTGCTGCCAGTACTGTTACTGCTTTGTTCCTGAGTCCTGTGAGGTGAGAAGGACTGCACAAAGTTCCCGGTCCATCAGAGCTAGGCTGGCCCCGCCTGTGATGCCAAAGGATAAGCAATTGAGTACAGTTCTCTTCTTAAATGTGCCTTAGGCCTCCTGTGACTTGAATAATTTATGATGGGAACATTTCCACCACAAAAATTAGCAAGGATTTAAAATCATGGCTTGTGTTTGCTGTTTAGCTAAATGATAATAATCATAGCCTCTATAGTTCACATATCATATATAAAAGTAGTTACTAAAGCTTAGAAAAACATACACAATGGATTCAAAGAATTAAGTTTTGAAGCTAAGCACAGGAGATCAATGCTTTGATTTCAGGTAGGATTTGCCCTCATCTTCCCAAAGGCAGAAAAACTCATAATTTAGCTAGAACAGCAAAAGCACTAAAGAAAAACATATGGGAAAATTAGATTAAAAGAAAGATAAATTCAATATTCTGAAACTATTACTGTTGCTATTGATAATCATTTCCATGAGAAAGAAGAGGAAATATCTCATATAAAACATTCAACTTCAACAAAATACCCAAGAAAAGTTCATAAATTTTAAATATTTTGACTCTTTCAGAACAAAAGATATCATTTATTTATATATTCCTGTGGTTTCTAGACTTTTCAGTCCACAAGTGTGAAATGAAAACTGAATGACCCAAAAATGTCTGAAAGTGAAACAGTGAAAATTCAGACTAAAGAATATGCACTATTATAATTTCTTCTGTATAGATGTTTTATTTATACATATTATCAGTAACTATATTATTACCACAAATAATGCTCATTTCCTTTAATTTTAGTATTTTAAATCTTATAATATGGTGATATAAACCTTCAAAATATCTATGATTTATTATTTAACAAATTATTTTAAATGTGTATAATTAATATTAACAATAAATCAGTATAACTCATTGAGCAGTTATATTTTGATTGCTGTATTTTAAATATTCACATCTCCCCTCAAATACTTCCCCAACTAGGCAATCATTTGTGAGGAATTTCCTAATACTTTATCATTCTAATTTAATTTCTGAAATAATATCAGAATGATTTCTGACTCCTTATTTTGATTATCCTGCTGGTGGATATCTTTCTGTGTGCTGTGAATATGTGTGGTTCCCATTGGATAATAAATAAAGCTGCATTGGCCTATGGCAGGGCAGGATAAGGTTAGGCGGTACATTCAAACTGAAGACAAGAGGAAGAAGGGTGGACTTGAGGGAAACACCAGTTCTCCATCAAGGGAGCAACAAGATGCCAGCAGACTGGTAATGCTGCAGCCATGTGGCAACATATAGATTAATAGAAATAGGTTGAGTTAAGTTATAAGAGCTAGCTACCAAGAAGCTGGACCCATAGGCCATACAGTTTGTAAATAATAAGCCTCTGTGTGTTTACTTGGGACGGAGTGGCTGTGGGACCCATCTGAACACAGAAAAACTTCTGACTACATTATCCTATCATGACTTTTCATTTTCTGTGACTGGCCAAATCTAGGTACTGTCATCACAAACTCATTTATCCCATTTTTCACATATACTACCTGTTTTCTAGTCATAGTCTATTAATGATCCAGATACATTGATCTCATTATGTGAGATTTCTGAACTTTTAGTAGTGGATGTCAGCTGTATTACTTCCCATGAAACATATGACTGTGGGTGATATAGACCTTCCCCCAAACTTATCTATTTATCCATCCCATCCTCCAACTCCAGCCGGTATTGCTTGGGAACACACATGCCACTCAAGGCAGGGAAGAAAGTAACCTAGCTGCTGGTCTTCACTCCTCCTTTGTCTCCTTCCAATTCAATCCCTGAGTCTCACCTCCACCTCTGCAGCTGACCATCTGCTCCAGCCTCCCCTCCTCTCTGCCCCTATCTCCAGCAGATAATGCAGATTTTCCCCTCCAACTTTTCTCCCCACTCACCCTGTTACTCAAGGCCCCAACTCCAGCAGGTGTCCCAGAGAGCCCTAGGTCAAGCCTGCCAGAGAAGCAAGAGGGCCAACAGAGCAGATAGGCAGGCTTTAGACTTTCACTCTCCTCCATATCTAATCCCCCAGTCTCATCTCCTGCTCTGTAGCAGATGACCTATTGTGGACTTTCTCACTTTCTGCCCCGAGTCACAGGGCAGATCTTGGTGGAACATCCTGCTTTGTTCCAACCTGTGGATCTCCTTAGCACCCCATTTCTAGTCCATTCCCATTCCCAAGTATCACTTCCAATACCCAGAAAAACATTGTACTGGAAAGCTCAAGTACCCACTCCTAGCAGGATCCAAGAAGAATTCCCTACCAGGCAGAACACAGTCACCACACCCTCCTAAGAACCACAGAGGGCGAAAGAAATGAAGGAACAAAACAATCAACAAAAACAAGACCAGATATCTGCGCCTGGAATTAGAATCTGCCCAAGCTCAGAAGCCTAGATGCCAGCATAAAAACACAATCAATAACAGCCAGGACAATATGTCTCTGTTAGACCTCAGCCTAGTAGGTCCCAAGTATTCTAACATTGCTGAAGCACATGAAAAGAAACTTAAAATAGCCTTTATGGAAATTATTCAGGTCCTTAAAGAAGAAATGAGTAAATCTCTGAAAGCATTCTATGAAAACATAAAGAAAGTAGAAGAAAATGAATAAAATCATTTAAGACCTGAAATATTTAAGTGGAAATACAATCAATTAAAAGAACCCAAATAGGTAAATCTGGAAATGAAAAATTTATGAATGATTATGAAATGAACTCATATGACATGAACTTGAAAAGGAACCTCAGAGGCAAGCCACACCAACATAATACAAGAGAAGGAAGAAATAATCTGAGGCACTGAAGACCCAATACAAAAAATGGGTACCACAGTCAAAGAAAATGTTAAATCTAAAAATAAAATCCTGACTCAAAACATCCAGGAAATCTGGGACATTATGAAAAGGTCAAATGTAAGAATAATAGAAATAGAGGAAGAAGAAGAAACCCATGTCAAAGGCACAGAAAACATTTCCAACAAAATCATAGAAGAAAATTTCCCTAACTAAAAGGTGATGCTTATTGAGGTACAAGAAGTATAAAGAAGAACAAATAGACTGGATAAGGAAAAAATTCCCTCAGAACATTAATAACCCAAACACTAAAAGTGTAAAACAAAGAAAGAATATTAAAAGCTGCAAGGGAAAATGATTAAGTGACATATAAAGGCAGACCTATTTGAGTAAGACCTGACTTCTCAATGGAGACTCTAAAAACCAGAAGGACCTGAACAGATGTGCCACAGACTCTAAAAGACCAAGGATAGATCGTCATCCCAGACTACTAAACCCAGAAAAGCATAATAGAGAAAAAAATTGATGTTTAAAAACAAATTCAAGCAATATCTATCTATAAATCTTCCCCTAGAAAGTGCTAGAAGGGAAACTTCATACTAAAGAGGCCACAGTACCCCGCAAATCACAAGGAATAAATAATCCCAGACCAGCAAATAAAAAGAGGTGAAACACACACACACACACACACACACACACACACACACACACACACACACACACACCTATAACAGCAAAATAACAAGAATCAACAAGCACTGCCCATTGATCTCTCTCAACATCAATGGTCTCAATTCTCCCAATAAAAGACACAGAGAATAGAATGGTTGTGAAAACAAGATCCATCCTTCTGCTGCATCCCTGAAACACTCCTTTGAATCAAAGTAAAAGGATAGAGAAAGGTTGTTCAAGCACATGGACCTAAGAAGCAAGCTTATGTAGCAATTTTAATACCTGAGAAAATAGACTGCAAACCAAAACTAATCAGAAGAGATCAGATGGACATTATATACTCATCAAAGGAAAAATCCAAGGGAACATCATAATTTTTAACATCTATCTACCAAACCTAAGAGTGCAAAAGTTCATAAAAGACACATTATTGCAGCTTAAACCACTTATTGACCTTCACACACTGATAGTGGAAGACTCCAACAACAAATTCTTGCCAAAGGATAAGTTATCCAGACAAAAAACTAAACAAAGAAATGCGAGAACTAACTGACATTATAATCCAAATGAACCTAACAGATTTTTACAGAACATTTCAAACAAACACATATATTTTCTTCTCAGTTCATGAAACACATACTGAATTGGGTCCTATAGCTGAAAGGAGAAATGGACACAATGTCCTCATCCCTAACCCAAAAGAAATCTCTGACAATAATCACTTGCAAATAAAAATTCAGTTTTCTCCAAAGGAGATTCACTAGAGAAACAAATTACTCAAAAGGACAGACTGCATTTCCAATACTGCATGGATGACACAAAATCAACTCAATGGCATTTTTGGAGATTCCTTGTCTCAGAATGTCATGTCAGGGCTTTTTTTTTTTAATTTTAATTTAATTTTATCTCATTTTTATTTTTTTTTACTCATGCTTTTTTCTTCTCTCCTTCTATCCTACAGGACCCTTGAATATATATTGTGTCCTCCAGTTTAGTGTTTTTGTGTGATTTCTTAGTGTGCAAATGAGTGGGTCTCTTGTTCTTGAATTTTCTTTTGGGCTCTTTTCCTTCTTTTTGTTTTGTTTCATTCCATTGTGTTAGTTTTTGTTTTTATCTTATTAAATTATTATAGTATAATATAGTAAGTATAGTATAGTATAGTATAGTATATTCATTATACTATAGTACCTTAGAAGTCTGTTTGTTTTCTAATGAGAAGCAGAAAGGGGTGGATCTGGATGGAAGGGGAGATGAGGAAAAACTTGGAAGGGTAGAGGGAGGGGAAACTATAACCAGGATATATTATGTGAGGGAAAAAATCTATTTGGAATAAAAGGGAAAAATCACAGCATATTTACAAAGCTTAAATCTTTGTTTTTGGAACTCATTCTGGGCTTCCCTTTTCTCATGAAGGACCTTCTGTATTTTTTGTATAGTTTTAATAATTTGAAGCATTTTTGTTTCTTCCTTGATATTAAATTTCTCACTGCTATATGATCATATACTTGGATTCAAGTAAAACTTTTTTAAAGGCATTGCAGCCATTTGGGAAGAGGGTGGGCTTGGAAATAAGTGAGGTTTTTTCATTTTAATAGGTTCTAATGTTGAAAAGTAAATCTTGCTTTTGTTCTTCAAACTTAGGACGCTGATCATTGTGAAACCATCAGAAACCCTTTTGTTAGTGCTGGATTCTGATTTCTGTGACAGTAGTTTGACAGTTCTGCCTATTCATCCAAAACACTGTTTTAATCGATTACAAAGGAAGCATTTTTAAAAATCATTGTTGAAATTTTATTTTTACAAAAATATCTATCTGGAAAGCCTCATTGTTAACTCTGGAAACTTAATTGCTGCTTTCATACTCATCCAGTGTTTATCTCATTTTTTTGATAGGTATTCAATGGAAAAGATATGGAGAATAACAAGTAATACAGTCCTTTTCCTAGGGTATCATTTTTTTTTTATTTCATACTAAAGTGACACAGAATCCATTTGCATGAATAAATGCCAAAATACTGAACTTTCAAATGACATTGATTTGCCTCTAATCTCCGCCTTTTCCCCTGAAGTTTATACTGGAGAACACATTCTTCATCTCCTGAGTTACTGCAGTCTTGCTGGCCATTGCTTTCTTTAGGAGTGATACAAACTAGAACCAGAAGCCTCAGGAATATTTTAGTTAGCAATCAATCAGTTTTAACATTCTCATATTGATAGAACTAATGGAAAGGAATGATACTTTATTGAATTTTTGTTGCTGTCATATATTTCAGTATATTTGATTGTAGAATAGTCATGTTAGAGCTTCAAATGGGGCATAAAGATCATGTTCTTTCATAAGCATCAAAAATCTGTGTTCTGCATTTTTAACAGATCTTATTTATTTATTTATTTATTTATTTATTTATTTATTTAAATTTGTATTTATGTGCGGGTTCCTGTAGAGTTTATGTGCATCGTGTGAGTCTAGGAGGCCACAGAAGCCAGAGGAGGACTTTGGGTCCCCTGAAACTGGAGATATAGGCATTTTGAGCTGCCATGTGGGAGCTGGGAACTGAACCTGAGCCCTCTGTAAGAGCAGTAAGTGCTCTTAACTTCTGAGCTATCTTTATAGGCCCTATCTTCTTTGTTAATGTCAATGATTGTCAACATTTTATTTATTTAAAAGAGAAATTTTAAAATTGGATATTTGAGGAATGTATAGGAAATCACTTTTATAATGATAAAATATTTCTTTTTATAAAATTAAGAATTTGAGCCGGGCGGTGGTGGCGCACGCCTTTAATCCCAGCACTCGGGAGGCAGAGGCAGGCGGATCTCTGTGAGTTCGAGGCCAGCCTGGGCTACCAAGTGAGTTCCAGGAAAGGCTCAAAGCTACGCAGAGAAACCCTGTCTCGAAAAAAAAAAAATTAAGAATTTGTATCTGTAATATAGAACTGTAAATCATGACACATACTACCCAATAGATGTTCCTTAGTGGTTGAACATCAAATGATTTCCACAACTTCAAATAATATTTTCTGTTTATAAAATAATGAAATATTTTGATAAGAGCTCTAAGCTCAATTAGGTGGAATTTATCCAAATTTGGGAATATCAGTCAATGGACGATATCTGATCTCAGAAGATTATTATGATTCTAGATATTAACATGATGGGCTATCATTTGAAATCTATTTTAATGTATTTTTGATACATATTTCAGTTCCATTAATACCATTTTTTCCTCATTCTCATCCTTTACTAATACGTTGACATTGAATTTATTGATGCAAAGATGTAAGAAGTGACTGACCATCACGTAGAAGTTCTGTCACAGAGACATATTACTAAGTAATCCTAAGGACATAGAATGCTATTAAAGGGAGAACAGGCATTAAGAATGATTAGTCTCTAGTATTTTATTTTTAACATAGTGTATTAATTGTAAACTGATATAATTTAACTTTTAACTATTACTGTTTAACAACCAATTCTTGAAGATTTAATCCTGAACTCTCACCTGCTGGGGCAAGTTAGCTGCACCAGATCACATGCCCAAAATCACTAGAAAGAAAATATACCTGGAGAAATTGATGTAAGAAAACACAATAATACACTTTAACAATATATGGTCTCCATCTAAGGAAAGCTGTGTTCAAAAAGACAGGTTGCTAAAAAGTCTTTGAAGTTCAAATTTTCCCTGATATTATAGATCCAGGACTTCCGAAAGCCTCATAACTTCTGGAAACAATTGGCATGGCAAAGACACCACTTAGATTTCAAGTTATATTTCAGAGTTCATAAAAGACTTTAACAGACCCAAGTTTCAGGTTCCTGTCTGGAGAAGGAATATAAGTAATTCTTTATGGTAGCTTTAACCTGTTCATAATAAATGAAGAATGTTATTATTGTGAATTTTCTGACAATTCTCATTTTTCACTTGAGGCAGAATACCACAGGAAGCACAAAAATGAACAGAGTGGAATTCATCTTATACAAAACCCATAGTAAATGAAACTGGATGTTCCCCAGTGATTCTGAAGCCATCCCTTGGTAATCCCACTCCATCTAGGTAATCCTTCTCTATGTAAAAACTTGAGTCTAATAGGCAACCTTACCTTTACAAAAGTGTAACTCAGTCTATATAACTATCACATTGCCAAGGCTACTTCTCCCAGGGTGTGTAATGATGACTCTATCATTCATCAACATTCTTTTTTTTTTAATCTACTAGAGTGTTATTAGTTGTATCTAGCAGACTATGCTCTTTCCAAATAATATTATGGTATTTGATTCCTAGAATACAATATTTCACATCCAAAACCTCTTGAACTTATAACGATTCCTTAATTACAATTTAGATGATTTTTGCATTATCCTCAAAGTTTCCAAAGTCTGAACTATTAGAAATTGACAAAAGGAATATTCTGTAAATTTTAATTTAAAACCATGTTCATTAGAATTTTAGCTCTCTTCAATAATCATTTCCTTTTTTTCTTTTGTAAATATTCTAGCTTGTATCAGAGCCCAAGAACACCTAATTTATGGATATTTCTCATTCTCCTTTGGCCAGTTTGTGTATGACTGCTTTATACTCAGTGAGAGTAAAGCCATTTTATATGGAAGTGTTGAAAATCAATTCTAAGTATAACCCAGAAAACTGTTTCCTTCAGGTATTCTACCATGATGTGATGTATTAAAAAGTAATTTAGGGGGAGCTACAGAGATAGTTTATATTGGCATATTACTTACTGAACACACAGTAGGACCTGGTTTAGTTCAGGTAAAGTGGTGAGTTTGGGAGGTAGATGCTGAAGAATCAGGAGTTTGATGCCAATCTGGGATAAAAGAGACCCTGTCTAAAAAAAAAATTTCTTCCTGCCAAAATAAAAAATTCCAAGTATCAGTTGCCTTATTATTTATTCAATATAGAGTGGACATCCTAGAAACCATTTACACAACAATAACAAAATTAGAGTCAGTAGGTTGTATTTTTATGTGTGTGTGTTCCCCCAAATTAACAACCAAAATTATCATTGAATCCAAAACAGAATTGTACCTTAGGAATAGTGAAAAGATCTAGAAGCAGACTGACTGGCTTCCTGCTCTCTCTCTAGACTATAGATAGAATGATCAGCTGCCTCTTTTAGGTTCGTGCTGGCATGCCTTCTGTTCCACCATGGATGACACCCTCAAACTATGAAACAAACCTTTCCTTCCCTTAATTGTTTCTGTCAGGTATTTAATCACAGTAACAAATAAGTAACTAATACATTCTCTAAGTAAAGCACTCTATTTTATAGTCTTTCCTCCACATTAATGCATTCCATTTTACAGGAAAGCTCCTTAAGACAGAAAGTAAACAACTCAAAACAGCTTCAGGAAGTCCCTGAAACTGATCAGATGCACTAAGACCCTCCCTCCCAAGAGTAAACCATAAAGCCTGGTGAGAGGAACACTCAAAGAAGTCAGGCTGTGAAGAGGAAGACTGAAGACAAGCCTCACTGCCTGAAGAAGCATAGACTAGTGGAGCTGCCAGGAAGAGGTATAGACCAACTGAGTCACATGAAAGGGACACAAAATTTTCAGCGAACTGAGTTGTCTGCAGCTGCCCAGTGAGTACCAGGTTGCTGGCTTTTGTGAGCTGTCATCTACGCTAGGGTGGGCTTTGGGGATGCAACGGTCTTTGAGTCATCAGCTGTCTTTGCTCCTGGAGTAACCCCTCACCTATTTCCTGTAAGTAACCCCAATAAAACTCATTAGTTCACCAAGATGGACTTTGGTCTGTCATAGGTATCATTTATGATTTGAGTAGACCTGTACGTATTGCATCTCCCCAGGAAAAGTTTACAACACAACAACTCATATATTTTAAATTGGTAATTGTAATATTACTTCTGTTTATTTTTAGCAACTTAATTGTCCATTCAAATATTTTAAGAAAAATGTTAATTTTTACTTTTAAAAAGATTCCCACATTTATGTGTTTGTGTGTGTGTGTGTGTGTGTGTGTGTGTGTGTGTTGTGTGTGTGTGTGAAATCGTGATTTGTATGATACATTGTTCAGCCTTGGCAGTAGTTACTAATACTAAACTTTGTATTTGAGAATATGAATTTTCCAAATATGGTGTGAGTTCAGAAAAGGTATTTAGCATACTTATTATGTTCTGAATATAAAATGCCTACAAAGACTCATGTGTTGAAGCCCTGGTCCTTTGCCAGGAGGCCAATTGAGAGATGACTGACAATATTAATTCCATTAGTGCATTGGCCCATTGATGAGTCCTGAGTGAATAGTGTTCTAGGCAAGGGAAGCTAGTTAGAAAAAGTCAGTCACTACTAGAGTATCTGAGTTGTATAGCTTAACCCTGGCCCATTCTTATGTCTCTCTTTTTAGTTGTCATAGTGTGAGCAGCTTTTCTAGGTCATATGCATCTGCTTGGATGGGTCTGCCTTGCCACATGTTATAGAAGCAGTGGACTTAGGTCACATGAGCTGGGACCACTGAAACTATGAGCCACACTAATTCTTCCTGCCCATTCTGAAGTTATTTTCTCAGTTCCTTTGCCACAGTGGAGAGACGCTGTTGAACACATTACTCCATTCATGCAAACTGGAAATGTTAAAAATGCTGTATTTAAGTCAGACGGTGGTGGTTCATGCCTTTAATCCCAGCACTTGGGGGGGCAGAGGCAGGCGGATCTCTGAGTTTGAGGCCAGCCTAGTCTACATGATAAGTTCCAGGACAGCCAAGGCTACACGAAGAAACCCTGTTCTGAACAACAAAACAATAGAACAACCACAAAGAGCTGTATTTAACTTAGTTAGGCTTATGTTTTCAAATTTGTATGTCTGCAAAACATTCAGTTTGGAACAAGACGAAAATCACTGGATTATAAAACGTGTCAAATCACAAGAAATAAAATTTGACTTTTCTCATTTAAAGTCTCAGTCAGTGATGGAGTTAAAACAAGAAGGTAAAAGCTAATACATGAAGCTAATGTTTTGAAAGTTTCAGTGTTGGGTCAGTACAAGTGCTATTTATCAGTGGGAGGATCAGTGGACACCAGGGAGGGGGTGGTCACAGCGATGTTCAGGGCCTGTACTTGTAGCTGAAGGAAGTAAAAAGCTTTTCGTTTTTCCCCATTGACATTTTACAACTCCTACTGAGTGGGTGTTCAGAACAGGCATTTTTCCAGTCAATATTTTCTGACTACCTCTTGTGAAATTAAGACAATTTCTGTTAGTAAAGAGTGGCATCTCCATCTGTCATCTTCTTTATAAAAATAAAACCTGAAAGACAGTATCGTGGCATCTGAACGTGCTCCTGGTGTGTTCATATAGTATTTTGGAGAAACTCATATGATGCATTTCTGAATGTTCTTGAATTTTTATGAAAAGTATACCATCTTAGAAATATTTATTGCTTTCAAAACTAACTTTTTCTAAGAATGATACCTCTCTTTTTTGGCCAGATTCACTTAAGATATGATGTTGTGCTCCCTTGATGACTTTTAAATACATTGAAGGTAAAGAAAATTCTCAGAGCTACCACAAATATCAATCTCTTAAATACAATTACTTGTCAACGTCTGTGAATAAAATCCAGTTGTCAACATAATATGATCTTGAGACAAAAAAAAAAGAGGAAACAATATAGATGACAGAGCTGAGGCATAGCTTTGTGTTTAACCGGGACTGGATCACATATTATATGAGCAGGAAATTAACATTTGAGATGTTGAGACCTGGATTTTGGAAAATGTTTGTTGTCGGAGCACAGCTTGCTCTGCCCTGACTGTGTAGACAGAATCCATACTGCCCTTTGACACCTGAAACAGGACTCAGGACTGCATCCTTTCTTTCTTGAGCCAGTTCCTGTAAGATGCAGGTGGTGAAAGCTGTGAGAAGAGAAAAGGTGTGATGGGGTTGATAGACGCTAGGTACATTCCGGCAAATCTTAAGAGTTTCCAAATAGCCACTAGACTCTTCTATTAGGCTTATGTGTATTCCTTTTTCTTCCCCTTTCCAACTCAGAGAAGAAGTAACGTGGCATTTTTTTGTCAGAAAAAAAAAAAAAAAAAAACGCTTTCCCCGAGTCTAATGAAGTAGCTGTCTGACATCTCAGCTCTTGCATTGTTTGCATGGCTTTGTTCTCTTGTACATTGTCAGGGGAAAAGTACAATCACGGCTTTCTTTCTATTTGCAATTCGTTATTATGTAACTTTCACTGAAAATGAAGACATGTCTCATGCCCGCATCCTACCTCCTGTTTCCCTGCCCATTGTCTCCCCATCTTCTGCCTCATCTTCCAACCCTTATTGTTTCCCTTAACTTTCTTTTGGTTATTATTACAGAGTAATCAGGAAAAGCGTTGTCCCTGGGCCCACTTATGACTCAGAAACTAACCATCCATCCTGCAGTTTCCAATAGCACCAGAGTGCAAGATTTGGTTCTATGATATTCTAAAATGTACTGTGATTGTGTGTATGCATTTGTGTTTATGAACATGCATGTATTTCTGTACACGGTATGCAGCTTAGCCATAGGTATGACAGAGAGTGGAAAGACATGGGTTTTCTAAAATAGTTAGGATACCCAACAATCCAGAACTCTACAACATTAAAGAGTGAAATTTTAGGGCTGGAGAGATGGCTCAGCCATTAAAGGTTGGGCTCACAACCAAAAAGAGTGATATTTTATTTTGCAAAGGTACTAATTAGAAATGAAAAAAAAAAAACATGAAATGAGAAGGTATAAAAACTAATACAATCTGATATACTCATCAAAATATGGCTTTGAAAATACCAGTCCTGCTTAGTGGCACAAATAAAATACTCTCCCATAAATTGTATACTGTTAAAGAGAGCAAGACTTTAGCATAGTTCCTTAAGCTAATTTAGTATAATTCCTTAAAAATTATACTAATAAGGAAAGTGTCGTTCCAAACTCGAAGGGCATCGTTGGACACACTGGCATCTGTGCTGTGTTAACTGGGGTAGTTTTGTGCGATGGCTCTGACCATTCCAAGGGCTTTTGGCACTACACTGTTGGCTCCTCGTGCTGGTAACTCAGCCCTGCAATCTGTTCGTCCTTCTAGGACTGCTGCTTTCCATGCTGTTACTTTAGGCATGGTTAGTGGGTCCTTAGGGTATGATCATACTGATGCTTGTAAGATGTGCTATTTGTCACAGCTTCCTTTAATGTTCTGAGGTTTTACCTAATGAACTGGATACTTACTGCTGTCCTTGGTTTTTGCACTTGCTGTTTCTCCATTAGCAAGCAGGTGTTATGGCAAACATTCCATCACGTAGTGGAAACAGGGTAGACGTGCCAAGTGCCACCATCTACTTGTTTTTCTGTGAGGCACATTGGGACAGACTGGTGTTCCAAATAAGCTTGGAAAACGCTTTTCAACATGCTGTCTTTCAGAAAGTAGTTTCCCCTATTTTGATGGGGAAAAAATGTTGATATTTGTTTGTTTTTATGAAGTATTATCTCCATGCTCTTTCTTCTCCCTGTTCCTCTTCCTCCCTTTCCCCTTTCTCCTCCTCTTCCTCCTTCTTATTCATCTTTTTTGAGACAAAGACCTGCTGCATAGCCCGAGCAGGCCTCAAACCCATGGACAGGCCCTGCTTTGGCCTCCTATGTGCTAGGACAACAGGTTTGTGGCACTGTGCCTGGTTTTCTTCTCTTTGCTCTTCCTGTTTTTCTTTCTTAGGCTTCTGAAACATTCGCATGCATGCAGGAAAGTAAATGTAGATGTATATACTCTAAGCCCAGGGGAACAATGAACAAAAATATTTTGTTCAAAATGCTTTTATATAGCATTTAATTTTAATAACAACCCATGAGATACAATAGATCTCATAGTAAAAGTATTTCCAAATATACTAAAATAAAATCCGAGAACCAATGAGATTAACATCCCCTGCAGCTACCAGAAAGGAAGTCAATGATATAGGCACTGCTAGTGGCTCCTGAGGGTGTCAACAGACTGATGACTGGAAGCACACTCAGTTTTTGATGCACTATTTATCACAGCCTCGTTTATTATTTGAGGTTTTGCCTAATGAACTGGGCACAGAGTCTGGTGTTTACTATTTTATTTATTAATTTTTTCAAAGTAATTCTGAATGGCTGCTATCTCAATCCCCAAATCATCAGTCCTTGCTCTGGTAAGATACTAAAAAGAATATGCAAACTGTTTCTTTTCTGTTTGCTCCAACTTTATTTTTAATTCATCAGTGATGAATAAATGAATGTCCTAGATATCAAATGCCCAACATTTGACAGAGGCTAATAGAAAAGCGGTATATTTGGATAGTATAGTGCTACTATAGCAGCCTTTATTCAATTTTTGTTTGTTTTCTGACTAGGCAGATTTTATTTTCAGAATAAGCATGAAATTAACTTCATCTCTTGTTCACATTTGAATATCTATACTTGGTGGCTCTTGTGATTCCTCTTTCCTTAGGTACTGAAGTACTGCCAATTTTACTTTTAAAATCAGTTTACTGAGTCTACAGTTATAGTCTTGACCACAGATAAGAAAATGGTATGTTACTAATGTCTGCAACATCCAGAAATCCTTCTTCTCCCTTCATTGGGCTTGACTTCAAAACAAAAGGGTACTTCTGCAATAAAAAACCCAAAGCAAAGCACTAAATACAACGATGTGCTTTTGTCCATCTATCCATTAAGTGACATGTGTTAAAATACCACACCAGGGTAATCACAATGCAGTACACATTTGAAAGGATTCTGAAATGTGCATAAAAATAATTAGGGAGGTGTTTTGAAGGGTGGATAAAAGTTTCTACCTGGGCAATGGTGATGCATGCCTTTAATCCCAGCACTCTGAAGGGAGAGGCAGGCAGATCTCTGTGAGTTTGAGGCCAGCCTGGTCTACAAAGTGAGTTCCAGGACAGACTCTGAAGCCACTCAGAGAAACCCTGTCTTGAACCACCCCCACCTTAAAAAAAAAGTTTCTGAAAAATTTTGAGAAATATCTTCTATCACTGTGAGTTTATAGCAGCAGTGTTTCAACCTCACAAATGAGCATGGTTTAAAATACTTCATCTTAAATAATGTGTAAAATTTCTTTAGTTTTAATGATAAGAATATCTTTGATGATTTTTTTTTCTCATTTTAAATTTCAAATGATTATGATATTTGTTTTGAGGATGATAAATTAAGCCACATACAGGAAAAATATCCAAGATGAGTCTGCCATTATCATTCTTCCTCTGTTGAAGTTTACTTTTCTCCTTCAATTTAAAAGTCCTTTCATTGCAAACACCCAAATAATGGATGTCTGAGAGCCTGTTCTATGGCTAACTACCAAGACAAGACCGTTGAACCAGATTCAGCTCCTCCTGCCAACTCATCCTTCATCCACACTCTCCAAGAAATTCACTTTCCTTATTACATGTTTGATGCAGAAAGTGAAACTCTAAAGTTATCAGTAAAGGACATACACATCTAAAGCTGATAATATTCTTTAGTGTGTTAAATCCTTAACTAAAGCTCGTTAATCTTTTCAGCATAGTTGGAAGAAGGGTGAAGAGTAAGGCAACGACAGTTTCTCTTCCTGGGCAAATTCATCTTTGTACACTTACTTCGCTGTTTTGTGTGTGTCTTAGTCTGGGAGACAAGAAGAGTCAAATTCACCTCTAACTGTATATTGATATGATATATGTAAAAGCGTTTGACTTCTCTACAATGAATTTATAAATATTTGGTTTTATTTCAGGAAACTCATAGCCGTAGTCAACAAATTGTTATCAGGGACTTTGAGAATCCTAATCATTGCCAGCCTGTCATTCGAGTGAGTTTAGAACAAAGAGCAAATGCTTCCATTTCACTTCACTTGTTTCTTTTATTGAAGTACTTTGTTGGATCTTGTATTTCCTCCTATGGAGGTGTTTTTTCGAAATATTGGCAAAAAATGCATGTGTAATGAGAAATAAGCAAGGCAATGTGTGGTGTGGGAGAAACCCTGGCACTTTTAATTTGTGCCTTCCTTATTTGCAAATGTGCTCTGAAGGTAGCCTAACAAAAACATATATGTGAAAGGGTCTGCTAGCTGTGTTTAAGTTGGGTCCTTATGCAAGACATACTATCTCTGTTCGTGATCATTTGTTAAAAAGAATAGTATGCAATAGGAGCTGTGAAATGAGAGGATATTATCTAGTCACAACTTAGGAAAACAGCAAACTACCAACCCTCATCAGTACAGTATTAAGGGTGAGACAAGAAGACATGTTACTGAGTAGGAAATTATAGTGTAATTTTTTACCTAGGAGGATAATCTTGAGCTATGTAAGAGATTTCTCTATCTTATATTTTATCCTACTTTTATCTCTGTTACAATGATAAAATACCAACCTTAAACAACGTGAGGGAGAAAGAGATTATTTTAACAATTAAGTTTCATTACTATAGCAGGGAAGTCATGGTAATCACATCACATCCGCAGTCAAGAGCAGAGAGAAACAAATGCATGCATGCTTACTGCTTGGCCTATTCACTCCACTCTCAGAGCCCAAATGCAGAGAATGGTACCACCCACAGTGGCCCTTCTGGCTGGAGTGGCCTGTGGGTTCCTAAGGAATGCCTGTTGGATTTGGGGGCTAGGATCAAACAATGATTTAGGGTTAGGAAGTTTGGAAGGGAAGATCTATGTGATCCAGTAAAGCTTCCCCCTTCTAGTTCATGATGTCTGTTGTTGTCATCCTTGCTCAAGTCATGTTTAGACAGTCATATTTGGGAGAGTTCATGGGTATAGCTTCTCTGACATTCCTAAGGGGCACAATATTACAGCAAACTTCCTGTTTCTCTAGCTTTTACAATCTTTCCATCTCCCTTTTTCATGATGATCCTTGAGCCTTTGGTGTAGGGGGTGTTGTGCATGTGTCTGTTGGGACTGAACTCTACAACTCTGTATTTTGATTAGTTGTGGTTTTCTATAATGGTCTTCATCTGTTGCAAAGAGAAGTTTCCATGATGATGGATGAGGTCTATACTTATCTATGGATATAAGGACAAATGTTGAGAATGTAGATAGAGATTATGCTGGTTAGTAGTAGAGTAGTTTTAAGATCTCCTCCAAGATCCATGACTTCCTCACAGTAAGTAGTTTGTCTAGGTTTCCAGTATTAAGTATGGTGTCCTCTTGTTGAATGGGTCTTACGTCCAATTAGAGATCTGCTAGCTACTACTAAGGTATTCATGCCACTACTGTGCTCTCCTGTTACCATGTCATATTGGTCATTGCTGTGGTTCATAAGCATGATTGCCAGTGGCCATGTAGGAGGAACAGCAGGTAGCAATTGAAGTTCAGGTATCAGCCTACTAGGAGGAAAATCCCTAATGGATAAATCTTGGATAGGCAAGGCCCTGAGACCACAAACTGAAGAACGTCTTTTGTTTCTCTTACGCCTTTACATGTTTGCTGCTGCTGTCTTTCTCTTATATCTGGCATGGTGTGAATGGGTGTGGCAAGATCCCCACTGCCTGTAATGTACTATGTATATCTCATGGAAATATCTCCTTCTACTGGGCATTTTTACCTGTGAATGTTAGTTTAATTAGAATTTTGATGATTAAAAATAAAACAAGGAAGTGTCACACAGCTAGAACAAATGAATTTCTACTGAGGAGCCATATAGACTGTGGCTTAGATTAAAGATTAAGAAACAATTGAGTCCCAGTAGCCCAACTAGCTTAAATTCTTTTAACTTTAATGTTGGGAGATGTGTTCACAGATTTTGGAACACATCATAGCTGAAAGAAAGCTTTGAAAATAACTTAAAGTTAGACTAAGATGTTTTTGTCAAATAACTTTGAGGTGGAAAATCCAAGAGGACAATCTAAAGTTTTAGAAAGGCACATAGTTGAATGAGGAACTCATTAAGGTCAGGGAATAAGAACGAAGCAGCCCAATCATCATTAGCTAATGTGCCTTTTCGCTAGGATTGGTTGATGACCAAAGGTGGTGAGTAATTCTTTCTATCCATTTTTGCCCTCAATCTCTTAATATAAAAAAATATTGATGAGTGGGCATACACCCTAAAGATTTAAAGCAGAGCTGACTGATTCTTTTTCATATATAAAAGTTTAGATTTGTGATTCCTTTAAGATTTTTTTATAAGATTACCTCTTGAGATAAGTAATAAGGTGATTGGTTCTTTCTTTGTAACTGTAATGCTGCCTGCCAGTAAAAGAATACCTTTCTTACTTATACTCTGTTAATCTATAGCAAGTTGCTCGGGTATGAATGTACATGGATTCTTGGGATAATTTGTTTTTTACCTGTAATACACAAAATGCTTAATCATGTAAAGGACATGGAAAACATGTCAGTTTTTCACTTGTATTCATTGTAATCATTCACTTGAAAAACAGAATGAAATCACATTGGAATTTTTATATTGCCTTAAAGAGTTTATTGGGTTATGTAAGCTATAAGGGAAAGAATAAAGATAGAGTTAAAATGGGTTAGAAGGAAAACATCTCAATATTGAGAGAGTTAGAAGGAAAACATTTCAAGAGTGAAAGAATTAGGAGGAGAACTTCAAGAGACTTAGAAGGAGAAGGAAAACATCATGAGAGACAGAAAGGACATTTCTGGACAGAGATAAGAAAATATGGAACGCAGAATGAAGAATACAGAAGAACAAAGAAGGAAATCATCAACAGAGTGTATGAGTGTCATTTCCCTACCCCTCGGATAAAAAAGTCTTTTTTATTAGCAAGAAATTTTCTATTCATTTTACATACCAACCACAGATCTTCCCTCCTCCCTCCTCCCACCCCCAGCCTCTCCCCTCAACCCACCACCATTCCCACCTCCTCCAAGTCTTAGTACCTGCCTGACTCTGTGGATTCCCCTGGAGCCCTGTGCTGCTTGAGGCTGGTCCCCCAGGCAGCAATCCATGATAGCTGGGTGAGAATGGTTGCAACTTCCCTCCGTTGGAAGCTTTCTTGGTACCAAAAAGCTGTTCTTAGGGAGGAGGCTTTTAGGTGAAATTTAACCTGGGTCCTCTGGGCTCTGTCTGCATGGTGTCCTTAGCAATAGAGACTTAGTGTTCACCTCCAGGGAGGTAACCAAGGCAACAGCACTAGCCTATAATGTTTGAACAACCTTGACCAACAATTTAAAAGAGGGCTTCTTGTGCCCAGGGTTGTCATTTTTGCTAGTGTGTGAATCTTGGTGTTGTTGCTACACATTTTAGCTGCTACCAGAGTTTTCCAACACATGATTCTGATAGATGGCCTATGGACTCAAGACACAACATCAGAATGTTTCTTTTCCTCTCCCTCTTCATGCTCTTTCTTTTCTTTTCTCATGTTTTAGAAGGAAGCATGTTGTAGAATGTTAGGCAAAGATGTGTTACGTTTATTTATGCTGTGGAACATTTGTTTAATGATGCAAAGATGTGTTGCATTCTTTTATGTTGCATTTGTTTAACTCTGTGAAGCTGTGTTACTTGGCCTATTTAAAAACAGCTGATTGGTCTAATAAAGAGCTGAATGGCCAGTAGCTAGGCAGGAGAAAGGATAGGCGGGGCTGGCAGGTAGAAGAAATAGGAGGAGAAATCTCAGGAGAGAGATAGAGGAATGAGAAAACGAGAAGGGAAGGAGGATGATGGGGTCCAGCCATCCAGCCATATAGCCAGACACAGAATAAGAAGGAGATAAAAGACAGACAGAAATAGAGAAAGATAAAATCCCAAAGGTAAACGGTATATGGGATAATTAAAGAAAAGCTGGCTAGAAACAAGGCAAGCTAAGGCTGGGCCTTCATAAGAAAGATTAAGTTTCTGTGCATTTATTTGGGAGCTGGGTGGCAGGCCCTCAAATAGTAAAGAGTAAAAAAATCAACCAACTACAGAAGTATGAGAATATAAGCAAGTTTACTCAGAAAACAACATGAAAGCCTCTCATATTGAAGATCACTTTGCCCCTACTTCTAATATTATATTGGTCTAAGAATTGGGTTCTCCTGTGCAAATCTTTTTCTGAGAAATCTAACTAAATTGAGGCTACCATTACTAAATTACTATTTTAAAATCACATTTACAGTCTTACACTGCTGCTGAATATTATGCCCCCCCACCCACGCTATTTGATGTTTATATTTTACTTCCCCAAACTGCAGTAAGTTTGTTGAAGATGAAGATGATATAACAGCTACTACTAGCATACATATCTACATAGACCCTATCATATGCCATTCAGAGAATAAAGACTGCAAATAAATTTTGATTAATATTTAGAAAAGCCACACAGTAACTGGTATTATTTGAATCCATGTCTGTATTTTTTGAGACAGGATCTCATGTAGTCCAAGCTGTCCACAAACTTATTAAGCAGCTAAGGATGCTGTTGAACTGTTGATCCTCTTGGCTCAGTCCTCTGGATTTTGGGAATACTGATGTATACAAGAATGCTCAGTTTCTACACAGTGCTCAGAATCAAACCATAGGTTTCAACTTCAGGGCTCATACATGGTAGACAAATACTCTATTAATTGAACAACCATTGTCAGCCTGTTTGGTACTTTTTTACACTTCACAAAGTCTGAGGGAATTGGAGAAATGGCTCAAGTTTCTTAATGAAGAGTATTTGATGCATAATAGTTAGAAGTGAAGTTCAAATCCAAGAACACATATAACACATGCAAATCTCAAATGCCTGCAGCTCTAGCCACAATAACAGTCTATACTAGAGAAAGGCATGGGCACACATGTTGTCTCAAAATTATATCAATTTTTAAGGTTCATTTTTAAAAATGACTGTGTTTCTACTCAACATCCTATACTTCTTATCTTAGAAAACCCACCTCCACTTAGGTAAATTTCTAACTATAGTAACAAAAAGTCCAAATGCCTGGTTTCTAGACCAAGCTTAATGACCACATCTTGAAGACTTGTAAAAGTTGGGCTTTAGATCAAATGTTTACCACTTCAATGGCTCCATGATTTGAGTAAAGATCTTCATGTGACTTACAAACAAAAGTGATTTGGTAACATTTCCATTTCCTTTGTTAATAGTGTAAGCATAAACTACAGAGTATTCAGATATATTTACAAGGACCTTTTGCAGTTATGGAATTCTATTCAGATGTCTAACCCATGAAAATGTGAGAATAGGCCTTTCTGTGTGTATTTTCAAAACTGCACATTTCTTGATGTTCCTCTCACCAACTCAGCTTGATAGATTAAAAACAAGTACCTAATGAACAAAGTAGGAGAAACAAATGAGCAAAAGAATATGTATAAAATCAGCAAGACTTATAAATCAAACAGTGGAACACAAAGCTGAGAATGATTCCAATGATGGCAGTTGAACTGGAGGCATCAGAAAAGACTGGTCTCTGAAACAGAGGAAGTAGCTCCAGGCAAACAAAAAACACTTCAAAAGCATCTACTCATGTTCCAACTGTGTGTGGGAATTACACTCACATAAAGAAGTAATTCTTTCCTTTTACTGCTGCATTTCTTTATTTGCAATTTTTCTCTTCCAAAAATTTCTAAGAATCAAATGTTCTAAGAATCTAGGGCATTCTCAACATATACTTACTGGACTGGAAATAACTGAAAAATAGGCATTTTGAACTGTCTATAGAAATGAAATCTTTAAGAGGAAAACTAAGTTGGCAGTTTTCAAAATATTTAAAGCAATGTTATTATTGCTTGGTTAAACTTTGTCAAAAACTCAGTGTGAGTTTCATGGAGTACATCTGCGGTGAAGAAGGTCTCTGAAATGGAGCTTAGACAAGAAAGCAGCCCAGAACCTCCAGAATGCTTCAGGCATACATCTGATAAAACCATTCAATAACTCATTTATGCATTCTAGGAGAAATACTAAAATACAAAACATAACCTGTTCAGATCATTTTTCCACCCCAAATTTGAAATTTTCTACCCCAAATCACTAAATTATTATGTTATACAAAATTGAATTTGAATATGATTAGTAAATTAAAATGCCTGTATTCTGAGTCCCTAGTACTTTCTAGTATATTATCTTTTAAGAATCAGTCAGTTTAAATATAGGTTATGCCTCCCTCTGTATGTAAAATGTGAAGGCATCTAATGATGTACAAGCCTCACATGCTTTATAAGCAGATGTTACTAGTGTGAGGCTGTGTTTGTGACAATACTGAGGGAAATGATATACTACACTATATATTTATGTAAATAAGTGATCTTATTTTGTGATGTGGGTTCAGTTTTAGATTGTATGCACTAATTTGGAAGCAGTAGCAATGTTAAAATATCAGGCTTTACAATGCAAGATTTTATTTGGGTACATGTTGTCTAAACTATGTATTGCTGCATGCTTGGAGTTATTCCAAATATTCCTAAACAGATTAAATACTTGTATAGTTTTTCTGAATATTAAATTAATTTTGAAATTAAGAACAAAATGTAAAAATTTGTGTTCTACTAGTAAAGTACTTGCCATATGAGTCATTTAACTGACTGTATAAAAGGGAGAAGCATTCTAGATTTTTCTTTAATATAGATTCATATAGGTTTCAGAAATTATAAATATTTAGATGATTAAAAGTAAGTTAAAGTGTTAGCTAACGTCTCATCATACCTTTGTATGGCCACTTTTTTCCTCAAGAAGAGAATAGCAACCATGTGTTATTAAGAATTTTAAATATTCATATTGGTAGCTTGACATATTATACCAAATTTAATGGCTTTGTGACAAATTTTCATTACTATGTTATTGAAATACATAAATTATACAAAAGCACTTGGGGTTTAGGGGTAAAAATCCCACTTCTACACTTAAAAGGATGTATGTTCATAGAAAATGGAGGTGATTCTGAATGGTAAATTATTAACTGATTTTAAGTTCAGAATCAGCTGTCATATGTGAATATGCAAAGTTACAGCAACTGGTTTATCCAATGACAGTGTGCTTGGCCTCGCATTGAAGACTGCCTTCCAGGTTGCTTTAGTCCCTGTTACACACTTGAGACCGAGCATCAAGTCCATCCTGGTTCTTCTTCCTTCTTCCTGCCCCAAGTCGGACACAGCATATTGCCTCGGAATGTTTAATAAATGCAAATATAAACATAACCAGAACAAGGGCTGGGGACTCAGTCACTATGCTGGTAGCACAAGCATGGGAACCTGAAATTGATTCCCAGTGTCTACATGAAAAAGTCAGGTATGGTAGCTCCCACGGGAAACCCCAGTACTGGGAAAACGGGAAGGACGGGGAGAGGAGGAGATTCCTGGGGGCTGACTGGTCAGCCCTTCTAGCCAACATGGCAAGCTGTCAGTTCAGGGAAAGACCCCATTTTAAACATAAAGTGAATGGGGATTGAAGAAAAACCCAATGTCGACCTCTGGCCACCACACGCATGTCCACACACACTATGACTGAAACAAGCATGACTATCTAATTCAGTATTTTGTAGCAAGGCAACTATTTTTATGTCCATTGCACAAAGAAGTGACAACATATAGAAGTGGGATGCTCTACTAGTGTAAGGATGTCACTGGATTTTATCTGAGATTCTATTCTCCATTGAATGGGCTATCAACCTATCTGTGTGAGACTCTAAGTATGATTCTTGAAACACTTCCCTGGGGAAATGAAGAATAAACTTCCACTTGTTCGTTCAAGAAAAAAAGTACCACGATCAACAAATACTAACACTTAATAAATATATATTATGTATCAAGCATGTGACTAATCAGAATACATACTTTTCTGTTATTTACCTAGCAATAGTCAATGCCAAATGCACCATAAAAGACACCACAGTACCTTATCAAACTTGGAATTCCCAGGAAAGAGGACAACATTCTTATCAGTCTGAGTATGGCATAGTGGCTTTGCTTGAGATTATAAGTCTGATGTAACTTTTTATTACTATTATTATTTTATTTTTTTTTTTTTATTATTTTTTTTAAACTCTGATAAGGTAGGCTTCCTAGTTAATCTTGATATGTTTGCCACAGACCAGCACACCTAATATAACGACCGTCTAGATAAGATGTGACAGTGCACCAAGCCATCGCCATGACTATGGTTCACTGGATTTCACCTTATGAGAAGCTGAGTACCTTGAAGTCGTCAGCTGATTGCTATAGAGACTTAAAATCCAATGACATGGTTCAGTGGAAGTCTGCAGATAATCTTACTGCCATGTCTTTTCCATGTGTCCCAGCAGCATCTAGACTTATGCAAATTACTTATTTTTGTATGCTATGTGTGTATGTCAGACTTATATTTTATGTGCAATTGGACAGAGAATAATCAAACAATAAACAGGATTTTTTCTGATATAGCTTATGAGCTGCAGATTGCCTGTCTCATTAGACTAAACAATAAGATCATTTATTGTAGACACAGGACGTGCTGGCCTTCGGAACTCACAGAGTTCTGCTTGCCTCTGCCTCCAGAGTGCTGGGATTAAAGGCGTGCACTACCACCACTCAGCTTAATTCACAACATCTTATAGTCAAACAAAATGATCACATGCACAACATCCTGTTTTTTAGTTCTTTACTTTGTTTGTTAGGTATCTGAAAATGGCACCCCTGGGGATCAACCCTAGAAGAGAAGATGCATATACCAACCAAAAACTCTTCCTTCCAATCTCCCTAATAAGGATTCTTTATAGGTTAAACTAAAGAATAACATCAGCTTCCTTTAGAATTGAGGCATTCCAGCGAGGGCCCAGCATTGATAGTGTAACAAAAACCAGAGACCTCGAACCAAACCAATGACTCCTTGCAATGACCACTTGCAAGTAAGGATATATGGACAAAAGGGTTTACTGTGTGACTCACTGTGTCACACTACAGCTTCCATGACGAGATTGATTTTTTCCTTCTCTCTTTTTTTTCTCTTAAATTTTATTTTATTTTATTTTGTTGGCAAAGATTGTGAGGGTAGTGGGTGGATACAAAGAGTCAGGGAAATGAATGGATGGAGATGCATGATGAAAGAATAAATAAAAAGAAAAAAAAAGAATAATAAGTTGAACCTGAACTGAGGTTTTGCATCTTGTTAGTATAACTTGTATGGTGCTGGGAAGGTTTGGGTGGACCATGAAATGCTTTCATCATGACCAAAGAAAACATAACATGTTGGTCATTTTCTTTTCTCCCAGTGAGTTTCTTAAGGCATGACTTAGGCTTTGGGAATAGCTAAAATTAAAGTGTGTCTATCATCATCTTTCCTCCATTGACAGAATATAAGTTCTTTGAGTTTTGTTTGTTTGTTTGAGGTTTTTTTGTTTTTGTTTTTACTTCACTTTGAAATCCACATGCCTCCACCTCACTGAAGTGAACTATGTGGACAGTAGGACTGATCCAAGTAGCTTGAAAGAATAAAATGTGACACACTCTCTTAACATATCTGAAACTTGAAATTATAGAGGACGGTGGGGTTGGGGAAGAAGTGTTTAGAAATTATCATAAATTTTTGTAAGTAAAATTGGGGGTAGTTTCGATACAGGTTCAAGTAATTAACGCCTGTTTTTATTGAAGGCAAGGTTTCACCAATTCTGATCTGATTGAAATATTCCATTTTTAAGTAAGAACTGAAAATTACACAGATTCCTAGGAGTTTGGGTGTTTTGTTATTATGTAATGTAATGATAATGTAATGCTTAGCAAAAACTTTATGTCATTAGCTGCCTCCGACTTGTCTAACAAAATGAAAGGTGATAGTAGGTAAATTTGTTTGAAGACCCTGTGATCAATAGGGTGACATATTCCGCGAGGCTAAGAGACCATACATGCTGCATTCCCGCATACCATAGAGTTCAATGATGACCTTATTGTTCAAAGAACCAAATGGCAGGCTCTCTCAGGCAGATCTCTGGAGTTGATAACCTTTTTGTCTTCTCCAATATGAAATCTATTGTGAAGTCAAATTAGAATGCTTATTTAATATTGTAGTGCCAGAAGAATGATATTTATATTTTAAAGCCAAGGGAACCAACTCATTTAGTCACACAAAAAAAAGTTTTGTAATTTTGAAAAAAAAAAAAAAACCTAAAGAACTATGGCAGGCAATGCAGCTACATAAAGAGATATCCATAATAATTAAATCACTTCTACCCTGTTCACTTAAAAGGGGGAATGCATAATCTTTGCTCTCAACTCATATCTCCTTGCTTGGAACACTTAAGCCTGCCACAGATTGCTGGTAACACTGATCCCTTGTCAAGAAGAATAATTGAACTGTACTAACTCACCTGAAAATCTAATTTAAAACTAACATTGAACGATAAAGGGTAAATAATAAAAAAGGGGGAAGGGGTATCGGTTCAAGTTGATTTCAAGGCTGTGGTGTCTGAATAAGAAGACTGACAGGGAAATTCTAACTAGTTTCCTACTCACTATTATTTCTCCATGTAATTATTTTGATAATTGTTAATAATGTAGGAAAAATTTATGATTTATTTTTTTAAAAAGCATACAACTAGCACTTTTCTAGACCAGCACACTCTCTAACTACATTCTAAATACTTGTCCTTGTACCCACAAATAAATGTAATTCTCACCCTTCACCAAGGAAACTTCTGTTTGCAACGCATAGAGATCATTACAGAAAACCACAACCAATCAGAATTCGGGCTTGGGGAGCTCTGTCCTAATGGGTACACCTACAAAACACTTCCACTCCTAAGACTTAAGGGACATTGCAGAAGAGGGGCAAAGAGATTGTATGAGCCAGAAGTGCAGGGAGTTTGCTGTGAGATTGTGTCTCCTCAAGGAAGGGAAGATTGTGTGAAGAGATGGTATAGAGTATTCTACTCAACTAATCTGCCCGAGTACTGAATTTAAAAGGATTTATGGGTTTATAGAGTCAATCAGTTAGTAAATAAATGTGTTTTCAAAATCTAAATATATACTTGCATAATAATGACTGTTTGTGCAAACCAGTTCTAGAGATTTCTGAAACCTTAGAAGGACTGATCAATCAACAAAGACACGGGGCACTGTATATAAAATAGTAAATAAAAAGATATACAAGTATTACATCCAATACAATTTCAGACATCTGCTTGAGAAAACCACTGCATTCTTCACCTCACAGTCCTATAATTACCCGACTTCCACTCACAATTTCACACTGCCACCGAATAAATATAACAGTTTTGGGGTTTCAAGTTTGTTTGCAAAACCAAAAGCTTACTTACTGAAGGAAATAACATTGATGTTTTAAAGAAAAAAAATAATGAAATTCTCCCAGAATAACTAGTGTTAAAATACAAGGGATATAGAGGAATACAATCAATGATCTTCATAAAACTAACACAAGAAGTGGAAGTATAATCAAAGAAACAGTAGAAGAAAAGTATTAGTAGTCAAACAAGACTAGACAACAGGTCAAAGGGGGACTCCTGCCTCCAGGTGATAAGTGACAAAGATTTCAGCAGGTATCTAACAGAAAACAATTTAAAATTCAGTATAATTCAAAAACTACATAATGAGGGTGTTGGAAACTGATGAAGCAGTGAGAAGTAAAAGGAAGGTTCTAGGATGAGATGACCCTTCATGCTTGACCGCCTTGGGATGCCTCCTGATTATGGGGACCAGTAAGTGACTGCAATTATGGGCTTTTAATGAGGGAAAGAATCCAGCACAAATATGATAAGTCTTGCAAGGAATGAATCTGACTCTTTGAAAGACTCAAGTTGGTGTTTTTATTTCATTTTCTTCTTTCTTACCATGCACTTTCTAAATGCCTCAGTTATATAAATGCAATCTTGAGTTATAAATTTCCAGCTTCTATGTTATCTTCCTATTGCTTACACACACACAAAAAAAACACATTCTCTCTCTCTCTCTCTCTCTCTCTCTCTCTCTCTCTCTCTCTCTCTCTCTCTCTCTCTCTCTCTCTCTCCTGCATGCTTAGTGGCTTCACACAACACAAATATGTATTTATGAGTTTACAGTTCAAAAATATGTAAGGTCAGATAAAATCAAGGTGTCAAGAGTGTTGTACACATTTATTAAAGGTCTTCTATTTAAAACCTCTTTATAAACCTTTTCTTTAGTATTAATTTTTAATTGATAATTTCACATATGTTTCTAATGTGTTTGATCAAATCTGCTCCTCATCCCCTCCTCTCCTTCCTTCCATACTCTCCCTTCCCTGCACTTTCCCCTCCCATGAGCTCTATTCTTTGTGTTTCAAGCTCTCAGAGTCCACTTAGTACTGCCTGTCTGTGAGTCAGGTAGGAATGGTGCTTTAGGAGCTCCTGACTTTTCGGTCCATGCTGGAATTTGGGTTGACATCATCTTGTACAAGCACTTTTTTTTTTTTAATTCATTTTACTTTTTTTTTTTTTTTTTTTTTTTTTTTTGGTTTTTCGAGACAGGGTTTCTCTGTGTAGCTTTGCGCCTTTCCTGGAACTCACTTGGTAGCCCAGGCTGGCCTCGAACTCACAGAGATCCTCCTGTCTCTGCCTCCCAAGTGCTGGGATTAAAGGCGTGTGCCACCACTGCCCGGCTGCATACAGTTTCTTGAAGCTTTCAGAGAGAAATTTTCTTTTTCTTCTTCCAGATTTTGGAAGTTATCTTGCTTCATGATTTCCATCACTGAACCCACCGAGACTGGTTTCATGGTGCTATTATGCTAATTCTCTCTCCTCTGTTTCTGTCTTTCTCAGAGAATGATGTGCATGGTAACTCAGGGTCTCAAAACTGCAGTGTAACAAGAGGCTGACATAGATTCAGCCATATCAGATCAGCTCAGATCTGAGGTATGTGGTTTCATCCTGTGAACCTAGGAAGGAGCAGGGAAAATTCTCTCATCTTCTTGGCCACCCATAACCTTTAGAAACCATTTCTTGCATTCATTCAAAAATTACTTTTACTAAATATATGAAGAGAGAGAGAGAATTCCATATGCCCAAACACCAAAATGGAAAACATGTGAATCCCAGATGATCTAGACATTGGAATTAGTGCATCCAAAATAGCAATGAATAAATATGTGCTAAAGTGGAAGAATATTATAGTGAATTTTGATTTAGTTTGCCAGTTAAATAGACTTCTAAATAGAAATAAGACTACAATATTTCAAATTAAGAATTTGTAAGTAGATTCTTATAAGAGACAAGGTTAATAACTATGATTATTGATAGAAAATATCTATGTTCCCCTAGCACGTGGGAGAGAAAGAAACTGTTAAAATAAAGATACATTTGAATAAAAGAAATCTGAATTATTTCATTATCATCAGAGTCATCATGGAAGTTATAATACTAGACAAAGCTGCTAACATAATAGAGAAATTATCATAGATTAAAAAGCAGGATGCAGAAAAGAATAGTGAAATCTGTGGACCAACATAAATCATATTGTTGCATAAATACTATAACACAGAAGTAGATGTTTTAGTCACATAGTTTTAAAAAAAGACAAAGATATGTGAAGAATTTCAATGAAAGTCATTCTGAAGGTTGTAGTCTTTTGAAAAATATAAATATAAAAACATTCTAATGCATTGTTTACATTATTTATTAAAATAAAATGGCCATTTTAATTTAAACATAAAAAGTAATTCTCTATAAATTGGATAAAAGTTCACTTTAAAACATAAAAATACTTATTGTTTTTAAGAGTCAAGCATAAATTAGCAAATTGAACATCTATCATGCATAATAAGCTAAAATTTGATAGCTCAATTTATGATTAATATATAATAACATTAAGAGTATTTTAAAGATGTATTTGTGTGTGTGTGTGTGTGTGTGTGTGTGTGTGTGTGTGTGCATGTAAATATGCAAACAGATACCTGTGAAGGCCAGAAAAGGTTTCCAATCCTCTGAAACTGGAGTTACATGCAGTTATGACCTGCATTATCTGGATGCTGAGAACCAAGCTCTGGTCCTCTACAAGAGCATCGAGAGCTCTAAACTATTTTGTGCCATTTTCCTGCCCTCGTTAAAGACATTTTAACAAACTGAATTTAGTCCAGAAATTAAACATGCAAGTCAAAATGCATGTGGTGTCTCACTAATGCAGCTTTCAGGATATAGCATAGAGGCATTGTAGGTTTATCAAGATGTAGTATACTGGCATGTTAGGTCTATCAGGATATATCGTACTGGAATGTTAGGTCTATCAGGATGTAGTATACTGGCATGTTAGATCCATCAGGATATAGTATATGGGCCTGTTAGGTCTATCAGGATATAGTATACTGGCATGTTAGGTCTATCAGGATATTTTATACTGGCATGTTAGTTGCTTTGTTCAAAACAAGATTATTTGGCTAGCTTACCAAAATTAGAAACAGTATAAAGAGGACCTCTTCTTCATGACATAACTTATCCAGAGTATTGATTACTATAGACACAGAAATAAAACGAGGATGTTAGAACTGTAATGAAAACTAACCAAAACAAAAAGCAAGGTACAAATGATTCTTGTAATATTGAATGTGTTTGTCTTAGTTTCCTGGAAAAATGTTTGAGAACTGATAAGTGTATTTATCTTATGGTAGTTGAGTGAGAGAGAAGGAAATCTTAATCTTTATTTAAAATTGTTATGAGTTATTTGATTTTCACATAATATGTTTTTATATTTATATTTATATATACTGTTAACCCCCAACAATTCTTCCCAGATGCACAGTCCTTTTTTCCTGCTCATCCTCTTTCTTAATACCCCACTTTGTGTTCTAAAAACAAAACAAAACAAAATCAAAACTCTTCAAAACCAATTTGTATTTTTGGATGTATGGTCTTCCACTGGAGTATTGTCAACTTACCTGAGAGGCTACACCCTGGGGGGAGAGGTCTCTCCCTCTTTCAGCAACTAGCAGCTGTCATTGGCTCCATGGCTAGGGGTGGGATTTCCTGCCCAACTCCCATTGCCATGCTGGGATTTACTCTGCCTTGGGCTTGGACAGTTTTTGTGCTATGAATTCATAGAAATCTTAATCTTTACGAAAATGAATAAAACACTTTATCAAATGTAACCACCCATATACATTTAAAAACACATTCCTTCAACAACTCTGTCTCAAAAAAAAAAAGTGAACAAAATTGCAGAACAGATTTCTTTTTGTGTTCTCTCTCATGGCCAGTGTGACAGCAGAAAACAGAGGAGTCTCAGGAGTACCAGACTCGGGAACAATGCTGCTAAGCAGCATTTCATCACTCAGTGCCACTTATCCTTGAGAGATAATCGGTAAGATGAGCCAAGCAAAGGGACAGCCCAAGCAAAGGGAACAGCTCCTTCAGCTGCTCACGCTGGTGACAGACTCAGTGTGAGGTGACAAATGGAAGTGTGGCCAGAATCAAAATGAATGGTTTGTTTTTATCCAAGTCAAAGATTAAGAGAGGAACGGATCAAAAATGAATGTCTGCATGAGTAAATTCGGCCATTGCTTACAGTTTTCTCTTTACAGCTTCCTGAACTGTAAATGCTCAATAACCCAATACATTTCTGAAGTGCCTCGGGGCAGGGGGAAGAGAGTTTTGTTTTGTTTTTTAGTTTGAAGAAATATAGTGGTCCATGAAATTCTGTCATTTCCTAAAGCAGCAGAACTGGCTGCAGCTAAGTAGATACTAAATGGGATTTCTTCCACTAGACCAGTGATTTCTGTTTCATTAAGTACAAAGGACATTAGATGAAATTTGCATACACCTATGGTGATGTGCACCATACATTCACATTTTAAAGACACCAAGGAAAGAAAAGGAAATATCACTATTGAATTTTTTATCAAATTAAAATCAAGGAAACTAAAAGCCATAAAATTTAAAAATTCTGTAATGTTTTTAGATTTTTTTTTCTTTTTTGTAAGTGGTATAACAAAAAAATGAAAGAAATAGTATAACATAAAGGTTTTTAACATGAGTAAAAGCAAGACAAAGTGCACTCACAATCTTTGTGTTTTCTCTTCTGAAGAGAACTAGCATTCTAAAGGAACCACCATGACAAAATGTGACACTCTGAGCATCAAACCCCCACAGATCTAAATGCTGATGGGCATGTCAGAAGGATGTGAATGCCTCTTTACTGTGGCCATGCATATGCCCGTCTCCCTGCTTCTTCCCATTATAAACTGTAACTTCCTGTTAAAAACCCTGACCAAAAGGAAAAAGAAAGTAAAAGTCAGGGAGAACCAAAGGATACTGTAAAGGGACTATTCCAAACAAGACCTCAAGTTCCAGAAATTTCTTTCTTTCAACATGTATGAATGCTTTGAAGAAGAGAGATGTTGGCTTCAGTGTGTTTAAGGAAATAACATGAAGAGGAATTCTGTGTTTTCTTTGTGTCCAGTTCTTCTCATTAGAGCATTAGACTGAGAAAGAAAACAATGGTAAACATTTAATAACAAGAATACATTACACGTATAGGCATAAAATTGTTTCCTTAGTACAATCTTTGTCTTATCTAGCCCAAGTCTCTGTCTTCCATTCAGGAGAGGGTTATTTCTTTATAACAGAAATTTAATAAGCAAGATGAATGGAATATCAGCGATCTGGGATATATTATTATGTGAGAATGACAATACAGGGATACTTCCTGATAAAACGACAATTCTAAGCTTATCACTTCCAGAGAAGAAAATGTAAGGTGAGGACAGAGCAGCAGACTGACTGATGACTGAATGTTGTTCGTCTCCATGTTAAAAAGATAGGGTGGGTAGCAATGTGGGACAAAGACCTGTGATCCTGGGACAGTGTATTAGTTTTACTCTTGAACACATGGTAAACTCTTGCTGTTGCATTCCAATGCAAAATGACATTTCAATATCATTGCTAGTGCACTGTAGTGTTTGGTTGTGGAGCAGAACATCCAGATGATATGGAGTGAAGTGCATGCCGTTAGCCAAGGGATGCCATATTTAGTTGTGTCTTTGCAAAAGGCTGTTCAGCAAAGCACAAGGAAAGCAATGTTTTCCTGTTTCTCTTCTGAGGTACAAAATCCTCTTGCTCTTTCCCTCCATGTCAAAACTGATATAAATAATGGATTGCTATTGATCGGCACAACACACTATGAATTAAACATGGTGTGTGTTCTGTTTGGCAGTGCTACTGAAAATGTTACTTGAATCATGAAATAAAAGGTTTCTTTATCCAGTATACATGTTTCAAAATACAAAGTTGACAACTCTTTGGATAGAATTACCTACTATGGGGCAGAAACCAGTAACCTTATCTATTCTACCTATTAAAGATTATTTTCTACAGCGTGTTGAAATTTTACTAACTCAGTATGACCCATTAGTATCTTAGTTATGAAGAGGTGAAGAGTGAACACTGTTTGGGAAATGAGTTTGGACTTCCAGTTTGTTCCTTGATTGAGAACACTGCTTGGAATTTGCCAGAACCTATCAGAAAGAAGTCATCCCATTGACTGAGAAGGAGATGCTCAGTGTGAACAGCAGTATGTCATTCTGTGGCCTTTCTGCAAATTGCAGATCCCTAGTGTAAATTTTCCTAAGAGACCAATGCTGGAAGTTTGGAGTTGCTTCCTCAGCTCACTTCCAATGCCATTTCTGAATGGGTCCGGTCCGTGTAGAATGGAAGTTTAAGCCTTTTCTCTACTAAGGAAATCTTCTCTCTCTAGGAGAAAGAGGGAGAGAGGTTTAAAGTTTTCAAGATAACTATTTCATGCATTAAACATCTAACAAGCGTATAACATGTTCCTTATAAAAAGAAAAAGTCTAAAAAGTCAGCAGTTTTCCCTGTCTTTGAAATCAAGGAGGACATAAAGAAATAAGATTATATTAAAAACCCAAATGTCCATAAGGATTTGACCAATATTAAACCCTAAAATTTTTTCTACTTTCTTTTTGTAGATTAATCATCAAAAAAGGAAAGGCGAATTTACATTTTGATGAGTCAAAAATATTATTATCAATTATTTCAACATCTTCGAGGTGAAGCCAATGCAAAATGTAAAATTAGGATCAGAATAGCCAAAAGAACAGAAGGCCAAGAATCTTTTCAAACATTGCTGAAAGTTCTTTTTTTTTTTTAAGTGTTCATTTAACTACCCAGTCTTAATCTCTTGGAAAATTTATTAATCTTGATTCTCAGAAAATTTTAATTGTCTCTGTCAAGTAAGAAGTTCTAGGCTATCTTGTACATGTGATTCTATCAAATAACTATTGATATAGTTTTGTTGTTAAGTTAGACATCAAAAACAATCAGATAAATTATCTATGAAGTAGAAACATTTCTAGGACCTTGTGTTCTAGAATCTTGTGCAGCTTCTTAAGGAAAAAAAAAAACAAAACAAAACAGAATTGAACTGTGCCGAAGTCTGGTGAGCAAATGAAAGGTCATGAGAACACAAGGAAATTCGGAGGAATGTGTTTGCAATGCACAAGCTGTGGAAATGGAGCATCCATGGTGCTGGTTACACTTTGCTACCAAAAATAATAGTGCCAGTCTGTTGACATGAATACAATATAAAAGAAGAAAATATCATCAGGTCTATCTACAAATGAGCGTGTAAGTCATACACTAAAACATACCATCTCTCATTTTTCTTTCTTGGTGATTCAACCTGATGCTTTGAAGTCTTTTCTGATCTGATTTGTAAAAGTTTGGTATCATTATACACTGAACAAAGAGTGATATTAATCCCTAAGTTATCAGTAAAAGATGGGATATTTCTTAGTGTCTCCCTCAATTGTAAGAAAACTTCGAGATAGCACAAAATAGTTATCATGGGTGAATTTACTTTTTAATTATTTCTGAGATACCTTGTGAAAAATGTTGACACTAATTAGCGTACAATAGAATTTATCTCTGTCTTAACTTTTAATTCAGAGTGCTTAAGAATTTAATAAAAATATCTCATGCATATACATTCAGGACTTCTTAAAGTTAGGTTTATGAGAAAAATGAGTGACCTTTGATTTTATTGTAAACTTTCACTGTTCTCAATCTCATTACATTGAAACATAATTTTGCTTATGTCAGTTATATGTCATCAAAAAAGAGTTGTTCATTTTTACCAGAAGTTAGAGATGTCAAATGACTATGATTTGCATTCAATTAAAGATTTATTTTAATTCCTCTAAATGGAAAGACTGTAAGAATGTTTTGAAAGGTTGAACATTAAAGGTTCAAGATCAGAGATACTGATGGATTCTACGCACCAGCACTTGAAAACCAAGAACCATGAAGTAGCTTCTTCAAGGTCACTCACAGAAAGAATGAAATGCTGGGTGCAAAATCAAATTGTATAGCTTGTAATCAAGTGTCCTTTTAACATATAAGTTATCTTCTATCACACATTTTCCTGCTGTGGGAACTATTAAGCCAGGTGGCAGTAAGTGAACACAGATTCATATGTCATTCTTATTCCTTCTCAGATATATTTCTGTAGTTTTTTTTTTTTTTATTTTTTTGGTATTTTAATCATGAATATTTTAAAGTCAAGGAGCAGATATTATGGTATTATTCTTCCCATTTTCCTGCTTGCTAGGCTACAGCAACTTTAAATAGACAGATTCCTATGTATCCTTTCTCTATCACTGCTCATTGGGATCTAGTCTTACTGAATATGACTGTCTAGGTAAACACAGGCCTTTATTTCTCCTACCTTTTTCCAGATCCTTCTTCTATATTTTATTTTATTACTATCTCCAGCCCAAATTAATGTTATTATAGTCCATCTTTTCTAGCCTTACATGGGCCAGCAGTCATTTGTCCTTGGCACAGGATGACATAGCACAGTATTAGCACAATAAATACTCTTAATGAAGAACATTCATGCCAGGATGAAATTCTGTCATTTTTGCTTTTCTTATGTAGCACTATTTTCCATATGTTCTCAAGTTAGAGCCAAAGCCTGCTCAAGATAAATTTAGTATCTGTGGAGATGGATATGGAGTAGTTCAATGACCAGCCTCCTGGATGGGTTGTCAAATATTAGAAACATTGGAAAGTTCCTTCTTTTTAACCTGCCATAAGGGAAAACAAATCCAAACAACAATAGCAAACGCTGTGAGAAGTCTACACAGGACACTATAAAGGACAAATAATTTTCCATTATAAGACCCGATTTTCTTGTCTTCTTCTTTATATCTTAGAGAGAGATGAGAGAACTGAGCACTCTTTCATTATTTTCCAAGAAATGGCATCATCCGTTTTCCCTACAACCAACCTATGAAAGTGCTTACATGTCACTCTTGTGTTCCAACTCCTTTTATTGTAGCTAGAGTTTTCCTGCCTTGCCCACAGTCAGGACAAATCTTTGTCATCCGCCAGTCCCACAGCCGCTCAGACCCAACCAAGTAAACACAGAGACTTATATTGTATACAAACTGTATGGCTGTGGCAGGCTTCTTGCTAAGTGTTCTTACAGCTTAAATTAATCCATTTCCATAAATCTATACTTGCACTGCTGTGCTTACCGGCATCTTCACATGCTGCTGTCATGCGGCTGCAGTGTCTCTCTGCTCAGCCTTCACTTCCAGAATTCTCTCTCTCTTTGTCCACTACTTCCTGCTGGCACTGCCAATCAGTGTTTATTTATATAGAGTGATATCCACAGCACTTCCCCTTTCTTCTTTTTTTAAAAAGGAAGGTTTTAACTTTAACATGGTAAAATTACATATAACATAACAATTACCAAGCAAGAATTATAGTTACAATATTAAAGAAGATGTCCTATCTATCTTATATTTGTGAGTTTAAGGTTTTATAGGTAACTTATCTTTTATCATAACTGAGGAAATTACGACTATCTAGTGCTGTGGATATCACTCTATATAAATAAAACACTGATTGGCCAGTGGCCAGGCAGGAAGTAGGTGGGACAAAGAGAGAGGAGAATTCTGGGAAGTGGAAGGCTGAGGCAGAGAGACACTGCCAGCCGCCATGACCAGCAGCATGTGAAGATGCCGGTAAGCCACCAGCCACATCGCAAGGTATAGATTTATGGAAATGGATTAATTTAAGCTGTAAGAACACTTAGCAAGAAGCCTGCCACAGCCATACAGTTTGTATACAATATAAGTCTCTGTGTTTACTTGGTTGGGTCTGAGCGGCTGTGGACTGGCGGTGACAAAGATTGTCCTGACTGTGGCAAGCAGGAAAACTAGCTACAAATGGCCCCACATGGCGCAGATATGGAGAAATTATTTTGGCCACTCACGTAGTTAAAAGGATATTTATTAATGGTTAACTACAAATTAAGTAATGTAGGTCCAGGTTGGAAGATGTAACCAGTCCAGCGGTTCTCCGAGCTCTGCACAGTCAATCTGCACCGTCAGCTCCTGGCACCAGAGAGCGCCCAGAAGAGCGCTGACCCATCCAGGTCTCGGTCCCCCGCGCCTCCCTCGCCCGCCTCGTAGGCGTGACAGTTGCCAGAGTCTCAATGGGGGTTGGAACTTCCAGAACCAAGCTGGAATGGCTACCCACTACATCTTATAGTTGTTTCTAAAGACTAATTCACCAGAGTTTCCCCCCACACACACTTGTTTATTCAAGCCTCTTTAGGGAAATCAGCATTCCACATAAAAATAAGAATATGGTTTTTGCTGTTGTTGTTACTTGGAGCTCTAACCTCTTACTATGCCCAAGACAGAAAATACAAGTGTTAGAGCATCCTTCACCTACCACTTTCTTTTATTCTCCTGGTATAGATTCTTAATAGACATTCCCTCCCCAGTTAACAGCAGTGGGATGTTACTTGTGCTATAGCTGCTGCTCTTAAAGCACATGGAGATCTTCCAGATGGTGCAGCTCCTTTGAACTGCCGATGCTCTAGTGAGTCCAGGAATCTCATTAGTTCAGAAAACTGAACTGGGATGGAATCATTTGTTTGTCTTTTCAGAGCCCGTTTTATCTGTGGTGAATAAATGTTTTGTTACATCTCCCATGGAAAAATAACCCAGCAGCCAACTGTGTCACACTGAGATAAAATCAACTTAGTCACAATGCATTACCTGTTATAATAAGTAGATTTTTGTCTCAAGTATTTCACTACAATAGATGCCTAAAAGTAAAAGTGATCAGTAATTTTCCTTCCATACAATCAGTCCTTGATGGGTGCTGTGTTACTCAGCACCCATCTCTTTTGTATTCTGGAAGAACTCATTTAGATCAGGCATACATTTGTTTTTTTTTAAATTCGGTGTTAAATTCATTAATTATGATAACTTTTGTGATCATATCTTTCAGAATTATTTTCTCATTTAATTTTATAGTGCTTCTGAAGTTGTTCTTCCTATTTTCCTCTGATGTTTTGACAAACTATAATGTTCTGTATGTTCAGGTAGTCCATCTAAACTTTCAAATTAAATATTTTTTCATTTGTTATCTAATTTCTTCAGCATCTATGATATTAGATATTTTTATCCTTAGCTTTTTTCATTTGTACTATTTTGTTATCTATTTTTCACAGTTCTATCAATTTCATTATTTTCAAAATCATATTAAATTTGTTGATATTATATCTTATTTTTTATTTCCATAATGAATTATGTATATTTAATATTTTTGCCTTTCTACTTAATTTTGTTTTAGCTTTTTGCTATTTTCATACTTAGCTTACTAATTTTTGACTTTTGGTATAAACTACCAAAATTTAAACAATAAACAATAACTATTTGTTATAACAATAGTTAAAATTACAAGTTGTCTCCTGAAATTGCTTTACCCTGTATCACACAGCATATATATATATATATGTATATATATATATATAATATACTGTATAAACAATATGTATATATAATTGTATGTTATGTATATTGTATATAATCATTCAATTTTAAGTGTGCTCTGGTATCTACTTTAAGAATGTGTCTCTTCCTCATGTTACCTAACTTTGTTTTTTAGTTTTCAAATAGATTATTCTTTCTTCTGTTTTTATTATCTATATCTGACTTAATTTCTTTGTAACTGATGAACATGAGTTATATGCTACCAATCCTTTGAAATTTGTTGAAACTCACTTATAGGTCAGCATGTGGTTGATTCATACAAGTGATGTTTTTCTGGCTCAAAAGAATGTGTACCTACAGGTTAAGGTGATGTCTCTACATAAGTTGGTTGGTAATAGATTAATGAGTCATCAGAGAATTAATTCATTCTTAATTTTTTAGCCTTTTTCTATTTTAATCACTCACTCTCTCTCTCTTTTATTCTATTTAACTAATACCAAAAGAAATATGCTTAAATATCCTTGGCATATGATAAATAGGGCAGTCATTAAAAGTGGAGTGTGAGTTATTGGATATTTTAATGGCATGTCATGCTTTGAGAAAATTAAAAAGATTAAGAAAAACACTCACAAAATTGAGGGAAAGCTATAATGAATTGATTAACATCATTAAGTTTTAATGAGTCAACACAGCATGTTTAGCATCATTGTATGAAAGGCATTAAAAATAAGACTAGACTCACATCTATTAAAACTCCTGTGGAATGAATGCTGAAATAGGCATTACTCAAATTTGATAGAATATAGAATTTGGAATAATGTTTTAAACTAATGAAACAAAAAAAAAGCCTAATGGAACGAATGCAGAGACCAGTTGCAGTCAGATTAATGACAAATGCCCCTAGAGTGGGTGGTGGCATGTGAAAAGATGTCCAATACTGTGATGGAGAGACGTGAAGAGAATCTATTTTACAGACGTAAGAGAGCAAGAAAGAGGGCTTGTTCCAGAACAAGACACGTTTTCTCTAGGTACAGAGTCTGCACTATTCTGCATTATCATTATCTTCCAAGGGGTAGGGATTACTATGATTTGGCATGCATCTCCCCACTCAATTATCCACATGTTGAATCCCAGCTTCAGCACCTCAGAATGTGACCACTTTGGGAGACAGGACTTTTAACAGGGTAAATTAAAATTAATCTACGAGGGTAGACTGTAATATAATCTGAATGGAGTATTTACAAGAAAAGGAGATGGAGGTCAGAGAGAGACACCAAGTGCTGTTTATGTACACAAGGAAAAGACCCATTGAAGATCTGATGAGCGGTGATCAAGGTCCCACGAGACAAAAAAATAAAAATAAAAAGTAAATAAATAAAAGACCTACTCTGGTGATGGGGTGGCCAAACACCCTAATTGACGTGCTAGAAACCCCATCCAATGACTGAGGGATCTGGATGCAGAGATCCACGGCTAGGCCCTGGGTGGAGCTCCAGGAGTCTAATTAGCAAGAAAGAGGCGGGTTTATAAGAGCGAGAATTGGATAAAGCATAAGGACAAATAGCCAAACGAATGGAAACACATGAACTATGAACCAATGGCTGAGGGGCCCCCAACTGGATCAGGCCCTCTGAATGGGTGAGAGAGTTGATTGGCTTGATCTGTTTGGGAGGCATCCAGGCAGTGGTACCGGGTCCTGTGCTCATTGCATGAGTTGGCTGTTTGAAACCTGGGACTTATGCAGGGACGCTTGGCTCAGTCTGGGAGGAGGGGACTGGACCTGCCTGGACTGAGTCTACCAGGTTGATCTCAGTCCTAGGGGGAGGCTTTGCCCTGGAGGAGGTGGGAATGGGGGGTGTGCTGGGGGGAAGGAGAGGGGGACAGGAGGGGGAGAAGAAGGGAACCTGTGGCTGATATGTAGAACTGAATTGTATTGTAACATAAAATAAAAAAAAAAAGAAAAATAAATAAATAAAATTAAAAAAAAATTAAAAAATGGCAACATGTCTTCATGGGCTTCTAGCTCCAAAAAATGAGAAAATAAGCTTCTAGGGTTGAAACCACCTTGAAAGTGATGCAGTATTTTTTTCATAGTAGTCCTAGAATATTAATACAAGAGCGTAATGAAGAAATAAATGAAGGTAGCTGCTGCTTTCTGAAAACCTTCCATAGCCTTTCAAGGTCATTGCATATACATTGTTTCTTTTAAAACATTTGCCATAACCTCGGTCTCAGCTGCTATCAATATGGGGACCCTGACACTGACTCCTTGCTTTATTGGTTCTTCCATCACTCAATTTGTACATCAATAACAGGACTCAAAATGTAAAATCCATCCAAACCCAGTGTTTTTTAAACATATCACACCTCTCATAATATCTTAACACAGCTATGTTTGCAAATAACTATCTATAAAGACTATGAGTTATGGGGCACATATGAACATATGGCCAGTGACAGTATAATGGTATCTTTAATTCTAGAAAATTACATAGGAGGTCATTATCATTTCATGTAATGCATCTGCAAGATGACTTACATTTCTATCTGTTGGTTCTTGATCATGTCCAAATTCCTCTACTTCTCATACAAGTTTCTCATACAACAGTTAAGGTCATGCAAGTTGAAATACAAACACACTTAAGGATAAATTAGCAAAGTATTACTCACCTCCTCTTCATCTGCTCTGTCGATTAAAGTGTGCCATGCTTACATGTAGATAAAATAGCCACGACTTACTCTGCCTTGCTTTCAGATAAATATTCCAGCCCAACATCCTTCTACATCTCCAGAAGTTCTGATTTGTGAAGGCAATAACTTTACCTGGAGGTGTTACATTAACCACTAATTTTATTTTATAAGCCAATATTTAACAGTGTGTTCTTTCCCTCTAGAAATCTGGAGTCACTTAGTGAGAAAAAAGGGTAAAGTTTCAGTTTCTGTCCCACCTCCATAGCTGTCTTATGTTTTTCAGAATACACGTGACACAAATACAGAAAACATACATTGTAGCCGCAAAGAACATACATGCCCATTATATGATTTTATGGTTATATGGTTTTATGATTATATGATAAGAGAATCAGTGAGAATTAAAAGAATAGTGAACATGGATCAACAATGAACCTGAATCATGAACAAGAAGCAGAATCGATTCAGTAATAATGTGCTCTGTCGATATATAAAGGAAGTAAATGGTGAGGGTCCTTCTCAAGTTTTCTTATAAATCAGCAAAGCATAAGAGTCTCTGGTACCATTAAGTATCAGAAGACATAACTCAAGCAGTTTAAATTTAGGAGATGAAGTTATATCCAATACTGACTCTGTCATATCATCTCCTATTCTTAGACATTATAGAAAAAGAAAGAGTTAAGCAGCAAATCTTTCATTTAGCATATAACTGCAAAATTGAAGACAAAGGGGACACTGAATTGAGGGTGAATTATTTTTAACTGCTTCATATTAAGTTTTCTTTCACTTGACTGTGCAATGATGTAAATCCATCAATTTTGCTTTTTTGTAGTGGAGAAAAAGTGACAGATGTAGCTGGTTGCAGAAATGGTTCAGAGCTAGTTCTAAAAGTGATATAGAAACAAAAATGATTGTCACATGTATGTGTGCATATATATATTTTTATCCTTACATGGGTGTCACAAGGCATGTTTTTTGGCAGAACTAAGTTACGTGTTAAGTCAGAATTTTAAAATTAACCTTAAATCTTGCATGCTGCTTCTTCCTTAACCACTTGGGGATGTATTATATTATAGTATCTAGCATTTCTATTGAGTTATTATATAGGATTTAATAAATGTGTATCATCAAGGGACACATTTATTGTATAAGTTCATGCTCATTGGTCAACATTCAATGCATTTATCTTTAAAGTGCCTCATCATTTTCTTAGAAGATTAATAGGAATACATCAATATAGGACTATATACCAGATCAATATGGTACATTCTTTATTATACTGTCCCTTTCTACCTAAGAAGAGACAAGAAACAAGGAGAAAACACAAAGACAGACTAGTATCTGTGAAAATGTTGATCATTTTACATAGATTTGTTTACTTTCAACTCCCTTCTACTATCATGTACAGTGAGATGTTCCTTGAGAACCAGGTAATCATAATGTGTCCTCCGTATGCTCCATCAAAAGGAAAAACAGTCCTTCTGTTACTGTTCAATATGGAAATGGAAATATTTTACAGCAATGACATGATGTGAGAGCAAGTGGAGAGCACATAGGGAAGTGCTTGTGGAAAGTGTACTGCTCTTGTAGGTGCCATTTTGAGCAGTAGACCGCCCTTCCATGGTTAATATAAACAAACTCTGGGACTGAGAACAGGGTTGCCTGCACAGGCTTGGCTGGGTGAAACACAGAAAACAAAAGACACCTAGTTTCACTTTTTATTAAAAGAATATGACATCGAGATCACTTCTGATCACAAATTGCAAGACAGCACACAAAGGAAAAAGCTTAGTGGACAGAATGAAGAGGAAGGTCAGCGTCGGGTATATTTTAGTAGACAGAATTTGAAGTATGAAGGTGTTTGAACACTGGAATTCTCTGTTAATAGCCACACTAAATACTTCAAGTCCTTATCAGATGTGGCTTTATGGAATCCAGAAACTTCATAAATCATTTTGAGGGTTTTCTTGTGTTTTTTTTTTTTTTTCTGTCACTTGGCATGTCTTGGGGCACTCTATATAGTCAAGAGATCTGTATAATGCACAGCCACTAAAGACATAGCAGCAAAGAATGCATTGAGAATTTCCTCACTTTCTCCTCTCATGCTGGCTGAGGTTCGAGTGTAGACTATATACAGGGGCTCAGCATCTCCCGTCTCAAGTCTCCCCACCCAGTTCAGGTGTTGCCCTCGGTCTATATTGCAGGGTGTCATCTGTGCACCTACAGGTTTCTCTTTCTCCCTGCTCAGATGTGACAGTCTCCTTTCAGGCCTCTAGGCCACTAGCTACAGTCTCCAAAGCCTTTGTCTCGTGTAGCCCGACACCACCTCACCAAGCACACAGCTAGGAAACATTCAAAGTGCTCTCTCTCTCTCTCTCTCTCTCTCTCTCTCTCTCTCTCTCTCTCTCTCTCTCTCTCTCTCTCTCTTTCATCTCCCCAGGATGGATATGTGCAGGAGAGCTTGTTTGCTTTTGTTTGAGGTAAAACATGTATCACATAAAGTTCTCCATTGTAGTCATTTGTAAGTTTACAGTTCAATTCAGTATCATTAAGGGCATTTGCAGTGTTGTACAGCCATAGACAACCTGTGTCCTATCTCATATGTGGATCCATACCCATGCACATGAATATATATGCATATATATGGAAGAGAGAGTATAGATATATTTTTATATCTGTGATTGTGAGCATAGCAAGAAAGAGAACCTTGATATGGGAAAGAGGCTTTATCAGGAAGGATGATGGGTAATAGAACACAACATGAAAAAAGAAAGGGAAACAAAAGGATACAAGGTGGGCAGAGTGAGCAAGAAGGAGAGAAAGTCGATCAAGGAAAACAAATGATGCTTTAAAATGCCATAATTAAATTATAATTTTAAAAAGAACATGAAAACACAACACAAGAGTTCAGGCACAGACAAGCTGAGTGAGAAGCTGAAGAGGTCCAGTTATCATCCCCAAATTAGGAGCTATTCTCTGAGATTAGAGGTGCCTGCCAGGTATTCTGTGATTCTTGACTACAGAAAAGACACGGAGTCCAGAGTGCAGATCATCACTAGGTACTTGTTAGGGATTGGACTGCCATAAGACGTTTATCAGTGTACAAAACTAAATACTTTGTATGCTTCCACACATGCTGATTCTAAAATATTTATTGCCATCAGAGTTAATAAAGAAATCCAGGTTTGAGGAATAAATGTCTACAGAATATGAGGTTTTATACTATAGATCAACACATTCACATTTTCCCAATTTAAACTTGGAAATACTAACAAACCAACTGTCTGATAACCATGGGTCATTAATGGATTACCTTTGGAAGCAGCCACACCCACTTTGCAGAGATCTGCTTCCCCCTGCTGGGGAATTCAACAGCTACAGTTAATACAAGCTTCAGTAATTGGACACCATGGAACTTGCATTCATGGTTGGTACTCAACAGGTCAGAATAGAACATGAAAGTGACAGAACCATCTAATTTTCCCGATGGCAATAACTAAATATTTGCCATGAATTCCAGAGATGTGTCTGATTCTGTCTGTGTTTGTCCAGCACGTGTATAAACAAAGGAACACAGACCAATACTATAGTACAAAGGCTCTGCTGGCCTCTGGAAAATCTAATATGTGTCCCTGTGGTGATATTCTATCTGTGCTAAAATGTGATATTTTATTTGTGTTTTGATAAATAAAGCTTGCCTGGAGATCAGGGGGGGAAGGCCAGCCATTTTAAGTAAACAAAGTCAGGCAGCACACACCCTTAATCTGATCACTTACCAGGCAGGGTCTCTGTGTGTTCAAGGCCATACTAGGGAACAGAGTCAAGCATGGTGACACACGCCTTTAATCCCAGTACCAACCATAGAGACCTGGAGGTCTGTACAGACAGACAGTGACAAGGATATGAGGTAGCTGGGCTAAGAGCCAATGAGAAGGCAGAAAAGCAAGGCATAAAAAGGCATGGGTAGACATGAAGTAGCTCACATTTGGAAGCTGCAAAGATGGTGTGGTAAGGTTGGCTGGTGGCTATTCCTATTTCCCTGATCCCTAAGGCTTTTACCCTGTATTTGGCTCCATGTTTTTTATTTAACAAGACCATTTAGAAATTCGTCTATATGTCCCTTATTTCCCAAGTACTAAAAAGTCTCAAAACCACATGCAAAGTCTTCAGTTTCTCTAATAGTAGAAATAATTATTCTTTCTCTCAGTGACATGCTGTGCCCTGCCTGTGACTTCATGTGTTTCTTGTGTACTTAATGGAGTAAAGTTAGGCAGTTTTCCCTGTCTAAACAATTAGATGCTTATTCTTGCTCAGTATCTCCCATAACACTTGAAAGGCCATAGCATGACTCTTGGATAGTTATGTGAGTATATTTTTATAAATAGTATTTTATAAATAGTATATTTATAAATAGTATTTTATTCATGCAGACTGAAAGTCATTTAAAATATTTTTCAATAAAAAAGTACTGTATTATACCACCAAAACAAATTCAAATTTTACACGTATATAATGAACTCCAACATTTCATAAACACTAGGGGAATGTCCCAATTGGAAAGTGAAGTTAATGAACAGAGTGACTATGTTCGGCTCAGTAAGTAACAGATCATAATTAAGGCTGCTGGTCATTTGAATGATTTCCAGTTGTTATCAGGAAATGAGGTAGATCCTCAGGAAGGTAATTAAAAGAAAATTGTAATATCATTTTCTAGGCTACTAATAAACACTCACCAATAATGAATACTGAAGTCATTCGGTGCTCTGCAATTAAGTTTGTTTCCCAAATAGAAGTTGTATACTGCTTTAGGAGGCTCTTTTAGGACTTACAACATAGAGTAAAAATAGGAGCATTTTTAGTTTTAATAGAATAACATCATTTCAGTTTTTCAAACTTATGAAACCTGTGATACATACATACATACATACATACATGTGTGTGTGTGTGTGTGTGTGTGTGTGTGTGTGTGCTAAGAGAACAACTTGTGGGAGTTGGTTCTCTTCTTCCACCTTGTAGGATCTTGGAGAAGAGACTCAGGTATCCAGGTTTGGTGGCACACATCTTTCTGTACCTGCTGAGCCATCTTGCTAATCCAATAATAAAATGTTTTATAAAACTATCTTCCAAATTTCAGAAATTCTGTGAGAATAGTGTCATGTGCTCTCGTACCATTGGTCAGAATAAGATAAAGTGCTAGTTCATTTAAGTGGCATTTCTTTTATTTATTTATTTATTTAATGTGTTTTTCACATTGTGTATCTTGATCCCATTCATAAGTGGCACTTCTTATTGATGACTTTGAATGTGACTTCCAGAACTTTCACAATGTTATGTGCCTTCTGCCACCTGTGGTAGGGCTAAGGTAGACAAGGATTTAACAGTGGGGATGAAAATCTAAACTTCAAAAGTATCTCCTCCCACTTTTACAGTCCCATGCAGGAGACCCGTGTTCTCCCTGGGAGATTCTCTGATCTGCTGTTTATCACCCTGCTGGCTTGATGACTGCAGAGTGTGGTGTCAGTGAACAGAGAGAGCTGCAGATTTGGTGTTGAGCTAACCCTGCTGTGGATATCACTCTGTATGCTGTGAATGTGTTGCTCTGATTGGTTAATAAATAAAATGCTGATTGGGCAGTAGCCAGGTAGGAAGTATAGGGATAAGCAGAGAGGAGGATTCTGAGAACAGGAAGACTGAGTCAGGATCCACCATCCACCAGAGGAAGCAAGATATGAAAGTACCGGTAAGCCACAAGCCACATGGCAACTTATAGATTGATAGAAATGGGTTAATTTAAGATATAAGAACTAGATAGCAAGAAGCCTGCCATGTCCATACAGTTTATAAGTAATATAAGTCTCTGTGTGTTCACTTGGATCTGAGCAGCTGCAGGAGCCAGGTGGACACAGGAAAGCTTCAGCTACATAACCCAGCAATGAAAATCAGTCATTGGATGCAGAAACAATCCATTTTTAGATTTAGTCTTATTCTGAGGGAATTCATTCTTAATTTTAATTAATTAATAATCAATTATTAAACTCCAATAAAATTTTGTTAATTTTCTTTTTATAATTAAAAACATTGGAAGATCAATGAAATAGAAAACACATGGAATGGGAAAAAATCTTTGGTAGCTATACATCTGACAGATTAATATGCAGGATATATAAAGAAAGAAAAAAACAAATAACCCACTTAAAGAATAGGCCTGAGAAATAAAGAGAGAATTCTCAAAAGGAAAAAAATAAATGGATAATAAATTCTCTCAAAAAATGCCTAGCATCCCTAGGGAAATGCAAATCAAAATAACTTTGCGATGTCATCTTACCCCAGTCAGAATGGCAAAGATCAACAAAACAACCTACAACAAATGCTGAAGGAGGTGTGGGGACAATGGAGCCCTAACTCACTGTTACTCTGATTACAAACCAGTGTAGCCACTATGAAAATCAGTGTGAAGAATCTCAAAAAGTTAAAAGTCAATCCTGTATATGATCCAGCTGTGCTACTCCACTGCATACAAAAACTCACCAAATCATATTCATTGCCGCTCTAGTCAAAATAGCTAGGAAACGGAAACAATGTAAATGTCATTCATCCTGTGAATAGATAATGAAAATGTGATCCATCTACATTAAGGAATACTGTTCAGTTGTAAAGAAGAATGAAATCATGAACTTTGCAGAAAAAAAAATGGTTGAAAGATCATATTGAGTGAGGTAACCCAGACGCGAAAGACAAATGTTTCATGTTCTCTCTCACCTAGGCTCCTACCTGCAAATGTTCAGGCATGAGTACATATCCTGTAGAAGCTTCAGAAACCAGGAAACCAAAAAGCCACCATTGCTTGGGTTGAGGAGCAATAAAGAGGAGAACAGCAGAATACAAGTGATCTGATGGTGAAACTGGAAAAACAAAAGGAATTTCTAATTAGAGGTGGGAGAGAGAGATCGAAAGAAGGGGGATGGGTAAAATAACAGCAAGGATGTCTGAAAAAGTCATGAGGAACCATACTATTAAATTACTACCTAAAATATCTACAACACACATAAGTCAATGTATAAGTGAAATGTCCCTGTCTGGGATAATTTTCCCTCCAAGAGCTAAGGTCCAGCTTACAAAACACCAACACCAGGCATCAGAAGCCTTCTGTTCAATTGTTAGCCAGGGTTGTCCAAGAGACTCCCAAAATATCATGAGCTCTCGCTCCTGCCCTTGGTTGCCTTTCAGAGATGGAAAGTACATCCCTGTTGCTGAAAACACCTTGCACTTCAGATACAGGATCCAGACGTCTCTGTGCTGGAAATGACCTGAAAGCTTCCTTCCTGAGGACTAGCTTTCACAGTACCGGAAAGCACCATGCAAACTTTGAATGGAGGGAAGCAACCAACAATCCTATACAGCTAATGACACCTATGAACAACAACAGTGGCCAGCAAGACACAAGTACCCTGATGGTAAATTAGTGGCATGTGTGCTTTGGCAGTAACCAACAACTCTCTAACTGGACTCTTGTTCTGCTTAAAGTGAGGGAAATCTTGGATAGGTACCAGAAACCACATACCAAGGCCTAGTAAAGTCATCATGGAGGAAGGCATATTGTTGGGAGCCCTGCAGCCTAGCTTTAGATCAGTAGATAAGTGCTTGTCCAACAGGTCTCCAGATGAGGCAAAGCCCACTGGGACGGTCTCACTCACTCGGCAAGAACAGGGGACTTTGGGGCAGCGCAGGTACTGCTGGGACCGTGTGTCCTGCACACTCTCTTCTCTCTCATAATGTTGATGATTCTCCTGGCAGTTTTTAGTGTCACTTTGTCGATCATGCATGGGACAGATGTAATCATTCCTGGAAAGCCCATTTTTTTTTCTCAAATATTTTCCTCTAAAGTTCATTGGGAGCTGATGCTTCTTAGGTTTCTTGTCTGGGGATGCCAGCTGTCACTTCAGACTCCGGGAGCTGTTCTGATTCAGTCCTGACAGGATCGGAGGCAAATACCCTATTTCTGTAAATATTTTTTAGTGAGATTGTCGATATTGAAAATGTGTGCCTATGTCAATCACCTTTTTGTTTTGTAAACACAGGATGTATCTGGCTTGATATTTGGCCAAGCTAGCAAAATGGCAAGTGTTGTTTTTGGTTTAGGCACACACCTTTAGTCCCAGCACTCAGGAGGCAAAGGCAGGTGGATCTCTGAGTTTGAGGCCAGCGTGATCTACAAAGACAGTTCCAGGACAGCCAGGGCTATTACACAAAGACCACTGCCATGAAGAAGAAAAAAAATGGGTGGTGGTGGCACATTCCTTTAATCCCAGCAGTTGGGAGGCAGAGACAGGTGGATCTCAATGAGTTTGAGCATGAATTCTAGGACAGCCAGGGCTACACAGAGAAACCCTGTCTTGAAAAAACAAAAAACAAAAAAAAGTTGGGACAAAATTTATTTGACATATTTGGTTTTGCCAGAGGTTAATGTTGGAGGGGGGGGAAACTGAAAAACTTTTTGTTAGTATGAAAAAAATGCTTGTTTTTGATGTATTATTAAAGATGCCTGGAGCTATTCGGGCTGACCACTTGTGTGAAACTCATCTGGTGGTCGGACAATTCATTTCTTTGCCCCAACACCCCATCCCCATCTCAAGACCTGAACCCAGGATGCAACATGACCATGGCAACCTACAAATACCACTCTACTAAACCAGCATAGTCCCTAACTACATTTTAGATAGTTGTTCTTATACCCACAGATAAGTGTAGTCTTCACCTTATGGAAACTTCTCTGCAACAAATGGAGACCATGACAGGAAAACACAACCACTCAACATGCAGAGTTGTGGAGTCCAATTCCAACTACTATATCTACAACACAACTCCTGCACTCAAGGGTCAGAAATCATTGCAGAAGATGGGTCAGAAAGTCTGTAAATGCTACGTGAACAGGGAATTTGCTGTGATATTGGGTCTCTTAGTAATGAGGGAAGCTACACAAGTGAAGTACCACCAATATGGCTGCCTAACATTAGCTGAGAAGCACAACAACAAAAGACTGCTGGCAATGGTCGAGAGACGGCAGGAACTGACCTACTCTGGTGATGGGATGGCCAGACACCCTGATAGTTGTGCCATAAACCCCATCCAAGGACTGAGGAACCTGGTGGAGCACTGGGAGTCTAATTAGTGAGAAAGAAGAGGGTTTATATGAGCGAGAATTGTTGAAGCCAAGGTTGGATAAAGCACAGGGACAAATAACCAAATGAATGGAAGCACAGGATCTATGAACCAAAGGCTGAGGGGCCCCCAACTGGATCAGGCCCCCTGAATGGGTGAGACAGTCATTTGGCTTGATCTGTTTGGGAGGCAGCTGTGCGTTGGTGCCGGGTCCTGGGCTCGTTGCATGAGTTGGCTGTTTGAATCCTGGGACTTATGCAGGGACGCTTGGCTCGGTCTGGGAGTGGGGGACTGGACCTGCCTGGACTGAGTCTACCAGGTCGACCCCCGTCCTCGGGGGAGATCTTGATCTGGAGGAGGTGGGAATGGGGGGTGGGCTGGGGGGGAGGGGGGCGAGAGGGGAGAACAGGGGAATCTGTGGCTATTATGTTGAACTGAATGGTGTTGTAAAATAAATAAAAGAGTATTACAAAAAAAAAAAAGGCATGCTGACATGCATTGGAGAAAGTTCAGGAAGTGTCAAGGAGCTACAGGAACTAAGGAATGCTGAGTGGGAGAAATAGTTCTCTCCAAGAAAGAACTTACCAATTGTTTATCCAATATTGAATCATCAGCCCTGAAAACATACATGCAGTAACATTATTCAGACTGAACAGCTTGAATTTATGTATTTAGGAATATATATATATATATATATATATATATATATATATATATATATTGACATGTATGTGACAGCAATTAAATAAAAATTTGAAAGAGAGCAAAGGGATAAAAAGAATTTTTTCATGGGTCCTTTCCACAGTCATACTGAGTACAAAAACAGGATCTTCAAGAGAACTTAGAAAGCTGGAGCATATACTTTCTAAAAATGTTGCAATTTAGTAAGTGATAAGTTATACACACTAAACTGGATTACACACACACACACACACACACACACACACACACACACACACACACACGGAGCCCAGATACTTGTCATCACCCTTTAATGCATTTATAAAGGGCTTTAATCTTCCCTGGGAATTCAGCCCCACATAAATCTCCTGTTTGATATATAGCCCACGAGAAATTGCCTTGCTTGCTTTAGCTGTGTTTAAAACCAGCTTCAGACCCTCTTTACCGAGGTATCCATTTCTTCTATTGTGTCTACAAAACCCAAGATTCTCTCTTCCATCTCCTGTTTCTGTTGGCAAGGCTTGTCCCTGAGGTTCTTGTTTGAATTCCTAATTTTTTATCTCCAGATTTCCCTGAGTTTTGGTTTTCTTTACTGATTCTATGGCAACTTGCAGGTCTTGAACTGATGTATTCATTTATTTCTACAGTTTGTTTGTGTTTTTATGGATTTCTTTAAGATATTTATTCATTTTCTCTTTAGGGATCTCTATGATATCTATAAAAGCTATCTTAAGGTCTTTGTCTTGTACTTCAGCTAGGTGGCAATTCTCAAGGTCTACTGTGGTAGTGCTGCTGGGCTCTGGTAGAGACGTATTGTCCCAGCTGTTATTGATTATATTTTCAGGCTGGCATCTAGGCATCTGGATTTGAGTTGATTATAATTCAGGTGCCAATACCTGGCCTTGTCTTTGTTGGGTGGGTGTTTGTTCCTTGGTTTCTGATGCCATCTTAGTTGCGTTGCTGTATATTGCCTGATAACGAGTTATTCTGGGATCCTGATAGGAGTGGCCACTGGGGGTTCCAAGTAAAATTTGTTTCTAGGTATTGGGGGCTGACACGAGGAATGTGGATGTACTGGGGGCACGGGGTAGAGGAGTCCGCAGGTGGGAGGAAAACAGGGTGTTCCAACACAATCTACCCTGGGAATGTGGTGCAGAGAGTGAAGAGAGACAAGTAGTCTGTTACAGAGCTGGGGATGAGACGCGGGCCTGGGTATGGATGAGAGGACCAAGAGCCTGCTCTGTTGGCCTACATGCTCCTCTGGCAGTCTTGGCTGGGGCTTTCTCAAGGAATGCCTGCAGGAGTTGGAGGTGGGATAAAGTAATGAATGAGGGGAAGGCAGTGTGGAGGGGAAGAGCTGTGTGATCCACTGGAGATAGGGGCAGGAGTAGGGAAGGCTGTAGCAGATGGCCTGCTACAAAGCTGGCGGTGGAATTGGGGGAATGAATCTGGTGGAGAGGGTGAAGAGGTCAAGATCTGCAGTTGGCCTACCTGCTTGTTTCCCTGGCTGAAGTCTAAAACTATTCTCAGTGCAGTCTAAGTCAGTTTGCTAAGAGATGTCTGCAAAGCCAGATGTGTCCTATCATGGTCATGGTAGCCGAGTATGGAGTCAGCCTGGGTGTCCATACTCAGGCGAAGGAATGTAGAAAATGTGGGATTACACACACTGGAAGTGTATTCAGCAAAAAGAAAAATAAATCTATATTATTTGTAGGTGAAAGCGCAGTTCATCATATAAATTGAATTGATTAAGACAAATATCATATGCTTTTGCTTCATATGTGGAACCTATGATATTTTTATAGATATTCTGTAGAGTACACACAGAGAAACAGAGACAGACAGACAGACAGACAGAAAGAGACATACAGAGAGAAATCCAAAGGAAAAGAGGAACAGGGAGGGTAGTGGTGAGTGAATGAATCAGTGAATATCATCAAATATTGTCAAAGAAATAATATTCTTGAAAAACCATCATTTTTAACCCTTTTGCTTTGTACAATGTATATACACTAATTTAAAGAATTGAATAAAACCACTGACATAAAAGAAACTCTGGTGATGTTAAAATGACAAATAATACTATGATTGAAAAAATCAGTTAGAAAAACTTTAAAATACAATTTAAATTCTTTAGGAGGTTGTCTGTGGTGACATGTACTTGAATCCCAGCACAGGAGAAACTGAGGTCAGCCTGGGTTACATAGTGAGCTGAAAAGCAACTTGAGTTAAACAATAAGAACTTGTCCCATAAAACAACAAGTGGAAATGCATCTCTGTGGTAGTATGCATGCATGTCACAAGCAGGGCCCTGGGTTTAATCCTCGGTACCACTAATTTAAAGATTCAGCACACAGAGCTCACGGAAATTGGAAAAGCATGAGTAAAATAAGCACCAAATTATTGCTCTGTTCAGTTTCTAATCATCTCAAACTAAGCATTGAGTTATGACATTTTAATATGGTTTTAGAATCCAATAACATTTACTGATCAGAAGCACAGATTTCTTAAGTATCTCTTCATTATTTTTATTGGCATGATGAATTATGAAATCACTTTCATGATAATAATTATTCTATTTCTATGTCATATGCTATCTCCCTTGAAAGCACATGTATTTCTGTAGAGAAATGAATTCACAATGATCTTTCTTCTCAGGTTAATAAAATGTATTGTGATATCTTTATTTAGATGCTTATCTTCCTATTTTAAAGATAAACTATAAATAGAATGCCATAGATTTTGTTCTGAATCACGAATTCTGTAGAAATAAGTAGCCAATAATCTGATTAAAATATGTTGTTTCCTTGCTTATTTTTATGAGGTTGAGCTATTATGTACCTTCCTGAAATCACATAAAACTTTAATAATGCTTTATTTTCTGTTTGTTTTTTTTGCTATAAAGAGGTCACATCTCTTTAATCCAAGAATTCAGGACGCAGGCACTGGTAGAACTCTGTGTGTTTGAAACCACTATGATCCAAATAAGGAGTTCTAGGCACTCCAGGGTTACAGAACAAGACTCAGTCTTCAAAAATTAAATTGTATATCTTAAGAAGAGTATGATCAGCACCACTATTTTATATTTCTAATGATTTCCTTGCTGGAAAAGGTTTTAAATTAATGATGAACTCTTTAATAGGTTAGCTCTTCTCAATTTGAATAAGAACTGAAATTCTAAAAAATAATAGTGTCTCTAAGGATTTATTTTCTCTTTTCTGAGAAAATGGAAGATCAGCAATCTACAAAGCAAGGCACAGTAGTGTTGCATGAATCCTAATTAGTCTAAATAAAAACCCAGAGCCAGATATTAGGGTAAATACTGAAAGATCAGAGAGACAAAGGAACAAGCCATAGCCACTTCTCACCTCACCAACTCCACAAATCTTCTGACTGAATGTCTCTGAGTCCTCAGCCAAAAGGGGTCCAGCTGAAAGGGGGCTTTGTTCCTGTCTCCTTACACCTTATATACCTTTCTCTGCCCAGCCATATTACTTCCTTCCTACTGGTTGGATTAAAGGTGTGTGGCTTCCAAGTACTAAGATTAAAGGTGTGTGCCATCACTGACTGGCCTCTATGTTTAATCTAGTGGTTTGTACTGTCCTCTGATCTTCAGGTAAATTTCATTAGGGTACACAATATATCGCTGCACAGTAGAACCTTCAGTACATATTGTAATAATTTATCATCAGTGTGTGATCATGTTGGATGGCATTTAATCTACAACGAACTACTAGATCTGAAGCTTAGTCATTTGCTTATTGCTCAACTGGTCTAATATTTACCTAATAGGGGACCTAATAAAATACTTTAAACTTTCCTTTAGTTTTTTCAGAATTTATGCAGTCTTAGAGAATCTTCTCAATTCAACTCCTTCTAGTGAACTTTGAGGAACTGTTAATAGAAAAATGCCATTTTTGAACAATGCTTATTTTCCTCAATGCCTTCTTTAGTAAACAGAAAGTTAGTGAAGCAAAATACTTCACTGGAGGCATGTCTTTTTTTGACCTCTTTTAATAAATATTTACAAAGAAAAAGAAGTAGCTCTGTGGTTGGAACTCTTAATGATGGTTTGTTCTAGTGGTCAGTGTCTTTTGATGGCTTGCTTCGGTGAAGGTTAGACTCCTTGGCCAATCATGTTCTGTCCCATCTAAATGTAAGTCAAACCAATTTCATGAAGACAGTAACTACCAAAAGCCTCCAAGATAGGAGCTGAAACCTGAACATAAATAAAATATCATTTCAGGGTCACTTATGTAAAATGATACAAAAAACAGAGTCATAAGGCTTAGTTTAAACCAGATGTGGCCTTGTGAATCACCTAGTGATTTCAAATGGTTTTTAAAAGAAGGAGCAAAATCTGATAAAAATCCCAACATACACAGCACAATATAAATGGCTATCGTATAGGCTTCAGAACTCACTAAATCCATATTCGGTCATGACTTCAATACTAAAGAGCAAACTCTTTAAGCCTGATAAGGTGGCACATGCTCACAAGCCCAATACTCACATGTATAAATGTGTATGTATACATCTCTCTCTCTCTCTCTCTCTCTCTCTCTCTCACACACACACACACACACACACACACACACACACACACACCAAAAACAGTATGTTTAGCCCAGATGTATGACACTGTAAGGAAGAAACTTATTGGATTTTATTGAAAACTCTAAAAGAGAAGGTGATAATGGGATTCTTAATAATGTAGCATAGTTTCATCAAAAAAATGGTGGAAATACACTAAAGATTAAGGAATCATTGCCCTTTTTGTTGTGAAGCAACAAAAGTTCTTAATTATTTCAGAAATCCAGAGAAAAAACAGTTAATAGTACCTAGGGAATTCAAATCATTAATGGAAAACTATGAGAAAAGGCCTTCATGGACATGCATACTTCACTCAAGGTGACTGTGAGGTATGAGCAATTGACTCCTCCATTAAGTCTCACAAAGTCTGGCCAAAGCATTTGGCTATTGAAATACTTATTATTTTATCACAGTGTAGCAGTAAATATCAATTACATTAAAATCAGGGCATAGTGTTAGTATTTTGAGAATTCTGTAGGTGAGCTGTATTACTGATGAATTTAATTTTAGAATAATCAACATATTTGTTATTTTAAAATAAAAACAGTCCAATATGACTGAGATCTGCACTTCCAATGGAGCATGGGTGAAATGAAATTACTCTTTACAGATTTGCTCTGATTATAGACAGAAAAAAAATGCCAAACTGGACGACTTAAAACAATAAAATTTTACCTCTTCTCAATTCTAAAAGATAGAAGTCCAGAATGAAGATGGTGTTGGGTTTGTGCTTCCTCAGGAGCCCCTAGGGAAGAACTGTCTCTTTGGGCTTCTGGTGACCTCAGGAGTTCTCAGCTGTGATGGTATAGCTTCAATCTCAGGTCTCCTCACGTTGAAGTCTCCCCTTGGAGTCTTGATTTTCCTCCTCTGGTAAAGAGTCCAGGTCACACTAGACCTCAGCATAATATGATTATGTGCCTGCAGACACTATCTCCAAACATGGTCACATTTACAGGATTGGGGGTTAGGGCTTCTATGGTGGTATTTTATTTGTACTGAAATGTGATTTTCATTGTATGTTAATAAATAAATTTACCCGGGGGTCAGAGCTATTCGAGCCATAGCAAGAGCGTGGCGGCGGCGGCGGCAGCGACGGCAGCGGCGGTGGCGCACGCCTTTAATCCCAGCGCTTGGTAGACAGAGCTAGGTAGATCTCTGTGTGTTCAGGGATACAGCCAGCATTGGAGACATACGCCTTTAAGACCTGGAGGGTGGTACTTACAGGCAGTGACGAGGCAGTCATGTATTTGGGTTTACAACCAATGAAAAGGCAGAACAGAAAGACTATTTAAAGACAGACACACAGGAAGTAGCTCTCTTTCAGGAATCTAGGAGCACTGCAGGAGGTAAGATTTTAGCTTTGAGCTCTGACCTCTCAGCTTTCTCTTTTACATTGGTTCTGTGTTTCTTATTTTAATAAGACGGTTGGTTACATCAACAGGCTTCATCACTTTGTCATATCTTTGGAGGAGACACAATTCAATCTCTAGAAGATATAGTCTAAAAAATATAGAAAGCATAGACTATTTCCAAGTACTTTTTGCTACAAATAAAACTTTTTGCATAATCATTGTATTTTATTTTCTCCTTATATGTATCATGTGGTTGAATATCTTGAAGTAAAAGCGAGCTTTAAGTTTGAGAACATTACAGGAAGCCCTATACTTTCTAAACCTTTTAAAGCAGTCTAATATTTATGTGAAATGATATGCCTTCCCATGCTGTGCATAACTGTGGCCTCCTGCCCAAGTCTGAGCTGGTACATGCTTATTCACTTACGCCGTTAATAGATGTGACAGCAGGGGCTGCAAGTGGCATAGCACAGGAGAACAAAACGATAAACCTTTAATTTGCAAATGGTGGTCTCTGCTTCAAGTTCTTGCCCTGCTTGTGTTCCTGCCCTGACTTCCCTCAGAAATAAACCCTTTCCTCCCCGTCACTTTTTATTTTGGTATTTGTGCAGCAACGGAATCAAACCAGGACAGTAACCTTTCTTCGGCTTTATAGTGAGTAATCTTTATTGGTTATTTGTTCTGGTGTTTAGGGTTATTTATTCATTCTGAATACACAGTTTTGGTGAAAATACTCAGATAATCCATCCAAAAATAAGAAGATAGCCCCAGCTTCCATTACATTCTGTCTATGCAAGACAAATACTGCCTTTCACCAGACTTCACTCTCAAATTATGGAGGTGAATTATTGCAACTTCAGTTTGACAAGACTACCTGCAAAGGCATTTGGCTTCATTCGCCCAGTTACTCAGCATTTCTCAACTAAAATGCACTTGCAGGTTCTTTCCTCCACCTTTTACTCACAGTTCATGTCTCAACTCTACCACTTCCACAGGACACTCCTGAGATCATCACAAAAGTACCTTTGCATTTATTAGATTCTGAGTTTCTATTATTTTGTGTGTGAGTGCCTACTCATGTCCATCCTCCTCACTAGACATTTACTTGTATCAAATAATACAGAGTGGGAAAATAAACACAAACTCCGGAGGGGGGGAATAGAGAAGGCTCATAATTAAGAACAGAGAACCACACCCCTTCCCCCACAGACACACTGTCTCTGTCTCTGTCTCTTTCTTCTAAAAAGTCACAAGCACAGTTATTCCATGAGAAGTAACAGTGATGGAGAAGAGAATTTTTTTTTTTTTTTTGATTTTTTGAGACAGGGTTTCTCTGTGTAGCTTTGCGCCTTTCCTGGGACTCACTTGGTAGCCCAGGCTGGCATCGAACTCACAGAGATCCACCTGCCTCTGCCTCCCGAGTGCTGGGATTAAAGGCATGCGCCACCACCGCCTGGTGGAGAAGATAAATTTTAATGATTGCCGTAGCAGCTCGAGTTCTGGGCAGAGAAGGAGCCTGGCCACAGAAGAGAGTACACACTTGCCTCAGTCTGAATTTCTATGGGAACTCTGCTCCTCTGCATGTAAACGCTCCTCCTCAGACCGGAAATAATAACATCCGCAAATTTTCTTTTGTTATCTTAAGACTTAAAAGGGTCTGGTTTTTATCACAGGCACACAGAAATGTGAATTTCTTCTGGTCAAGAAACACACTTTACAGGGGCCAGCATCAAAAGAATTCTCTATTGGCTTTGCCCAAAATAAAATTTTTATTAGTAACATTCTGTAGCACTGTTTACCACAGGCAGTTTGATTATATTTTACCTGAAGATATGTGTGTGTGTGTGCATGTGTGTGTATGAGTGCACACACTTGCATGCATGCATAAAATAAGGGTGTCATCCAGGATTTTATTTTCCATAATTAAAATATAGCTTGGCTGTGTATCATAAGCCTTTGTCTAATCCCTTTGGCAAGTGGTTTCACAAATACTGTGACTAAAAATGGAAAAATAAAGGTCTTATAATACTCAGGATAAATCAACCCTAAATGAATTAAAAGGGGAAACACAACCAAAATTTGAACAGAATAAATTGATGTCATCCACTCATAATATTAAAAGATATTGCTTCAGGGAAGTTGAATGTCACAACAAAATGGAAGGCGACACTAGGAAAATACCAAGATGGAGAATACAGTTTCTTCAGTAAATGTCATGATAAACAAGCTAGAAAAAGTCAGATGTTCCTCATTTGCACACTCTTCATATTGCTCAGAGAAAAGTGACCTTCTCCATTGCTAAATCCATGATGCTGCCTATCAGAGTGTCAACACTCCCAAAATGTTAAGAACTAAAAGCACATTAGAGAAAAGTCAAATAATGCATATACTCTTTAAGCAATATGCTCTACCTTATTATTTAATATTTAACCCTAGTCTGTCATCTTCCAATATCTTCGAAAGACAAAAGTACAAAAAAATTTCTTTTCTGTCAAGAAGTAATCACTGTGAACCACTCTGCATGCTCCAGGAACAATGTGAGTGCTCTAACCTGTATAACATCCTGTAGTCTACACATGCCTGAAAGCTTCACATATGACAACTGATTATCTTTTAATAAAGAGGCCTCTCTGTCATTCTCTTTCTTCCTCAGTATTTATATTTCTTGAGAAACAGAGAAATCTCAGAATTTCCTACAGATTTTATTTAGTGCATGAAATTCATGTTACTTTCATCTCCTCCTCTTCCTCCTTCCCCTTTTCCTCCCCCTCCTCTTCCTTTTTAGAGCTGGGTATCAAATTCTCAGCTTTGACTGTCCTGTGAAATGATTCTGTGGCTCTACCCAATGAGCTACATCTGTAACCTAATTATCTTAGTTTTCTTTTCCTTAAATAGACTATTTGATATATAGTATTATCTTCTTGCACCTGGAGAAACACATTTCTGGTCATCTCTCTTTGTATGAGCAACCATACATGCATTCCAGAGTCTTTCTTTGTCTCCAATTTTCAAATTAATGGGTCAAATAAGTTCACTAACATTGTCATACTAACAACAAACTATTAGTTCATGTTTTAGTATCTTCACGAACTCACAGATATCAACACATCTGAATCGACAGACTCCATTCCGCTCCTGGCTTTGTTGATGATGTATCCTGTTGGTAGTGACAAGACTGTCTCCAGCTAAGTGTCTTGGACATCACCACTTGCTTTCTGCAGTGGCTGGTTCCAATCTCAACTTGAATATTCCCTGCCCTATTCTGAAACCAACCTTTTCTTCAGGAATCTCTAGTTTCTTTAACTGGGAAGTTGTATTCAAGCACATATGGGTAGTCGATGTGACTGCTTCCTGTAATAACGAAGTAGGTGCTGATTCAATGATTAGAAATTTAATCCAGAGGAAACTTTTAACTTTAATTAAAGTTCTTGGATCAACAAACCAAAGCTCTTTTTTAAAACAAAATTTCTTACTAGGTATTTAGACAATTCAAAAGGTAAGGCAATGACATTGAAGTTATCTTAAAATTATTGTTACACAAGAAATTGACCAGCTCTTGTAAATTCTTCCCTTCCTCTTTTATATTTAGCCTCAAACTTAAATAAAATATGTATAAATTAACTCCTAACTGTCCGCTTCTTTACATAGTACTTTATTGATCTCTGCCTTGCAGTTCATCAGCATGTACTTTTTTTTAATAAAATAAAGGCCTGTTTATTTTTATCTTGCCATGGATAATTTGTACAAAGTTTCCACATCTCTGAAACAATGGAAAATGGGACTTTTATGGTGGGAGCGGGATGTCAGGTTCTAATGAGACTGTCTCAACAAGGTTCTCTGCCACATCAGCATGTACTTTTGTTGCGTATTATATGCATAACAATGACAAAGAATAATCTTCACATTGGTGATGGGAAGTCTGAGTCACAAAGGTTTATAGAAAAGTCAGATATCTTCTCAAAAATATAGCTTTTATGTTGGAATTTCTATTTTCAATTCTTATAAGTGACATTACTTTGCAGTTTGATGTGTCAGGTGCTTTGTGAGGGGGAATTGCCACAGATTGTATTCCATTACTAATTTTGGATACATTTCTTAAAACCTTCATGCAATTAAAATATCTCAGATCTTTGTAAAAAAAAAATGACATCGATTCAGATAGGTGACTAAAACTATAAGGAAATTACAATTTTAAAACTTTATTGAAAATAAAATAATGGACCTAGTATATTAAAGAAAGGGGAAGTTAACACATCTTAAATTGGCCGCTTCCATTCCTGTGGGGAACAGATATGTTTAAAACAAGTACCTATATTAGTAGTGGATTTACTTTATCATGTGAATTCTTACTTAAGAGGAACTTCCTTCATTTTAATTCCTTTACATAACACCATTACATAATTCCTTGCTCTGTTGCCAATAGGGTACGCACTAAGACATACATAACTGCTTGTTACATGAGGAAGAGAGTAAAATAAACAAATGTATTCCCATTGATCTCCTGAAAGCATGAGTTAGGGGTTTTGCTCCGCACCTATACTCAGCTTTGATACATGCAATAATTTGGGAGCTTCAAGGAGCAAAGCCTCAGGGCAACCTTGGAGCCAGTCAGACAGACATGACATCATATGCACTTTCTGCTCACAGTGACTTCATGACTATATAACCCAACTGCACTGGACACTTAACTGTCTCTGCTCGTCCCTCTTGCAAATCTAGGTTGCTGCCTTTCTAACAGCTGAGGAGGATCATTCGGCACCCAGATTGATAGTTTCCTTCAGAGCCCTTGAGTTCCTTCAAGATAATTTCACTGTTCATTATTATTCCTTTGCTCTGTGGTGTTTTACCTTAAAGCCCAGATATTTTCCTCCTTTGAATGCCACTAATAAGTTATGCATATGAACTAGTTTATTCTTGAGAACAATGGATATATAGTTGTTTCTTTTCATGTAAATTGACAAATAAAATTGCATATGCTTGTCATGTATAACATTATGTGTTAAAATATGTAAACACTGTAAGATGGGTAATTAAAGCTAACATATATATATCTCCTCATATACTTATATAGTAAGGGCATACCTGTATGTCTTTGAAACATGACTTTAGAATCTAAAGGGATCCAAACATTAACTTAGATTTAGAGAAACCCAGATTCTAGTGACTGCTACAGCATTGCTGTGTGTCTGGGGGTGCGGGATGAGACCTGAGAGTGGGGCACAGTGCTGGGGCACAGCAGAGTCTCCATGATGAGAGCAGAGAAGGAATCTGCATGGGCAAACTGCTAAGGATTTGTTTGTTCTGAGTCAAGCCCTTCCTTACTGCACAGAGAAATGATGAAGAAGGAGTGCAAGGCTCAGTAGCCTTGGTATCTGCAGACCCTAGCCAGAAAGTCAGGACAACTTTGAGAGTCAGATTGCAAATGTTAAGGAAGAACTTGGTACCATCCTCCATTTGTATAATTCACAGTTATTTGTGAGTCACTGAGAATAACTTTGTGGAAGCAAAAAAAAAAAATATTTATTAGAAAGTAAAACATATTTTTGATAACAAAATGAAGAAATTTTACTCCGCTGTACTATTGAAGTTAATGAAAAACAGTGAATGTTTCCGTTGGTAACCTTTATCCTTCCAAACCATTATCCCTGCTTGTAGATGTTTGGGTACATTTTTAATAGCTAAGACTGATAAACCTAAGAGACAAACCATAAAAAATCCCTATAGACCTAACCAATATGTAGAATTTTAGAGGTGAGAAAGCATCGAATTAGGAACTTGAATCCTTAGTTTTTCACTGAAGTACTTAATGAACCATAAACTGCATTATCAGAACAGCCTGGTGCTTCTTTAATTATGATGCTTCTAAAGCAGTGCCTTTTCTTCAGAGATCCAGGTTTTCATTAGTTAGATGCATTAAAGATAACCTCAGAGGCACCAAAATGTGTTGGATGTCTCATTCAAGAAAGGAAGTCACTGTTTCCCCATGGGTTCAATTGACCAAGGGCAAACCCCAGTCTGAATTCTCTACTGCTCTCCCTGTGTACTCTGCCTGTCGTTTGTGGTGCCAGCTTGTCTCTGTTCTGTCTGACCTGCTCTTATTGCCTGCACGAATGTGTTGTCCCTGACAAAGGCTTTGCTCTGTGTTTATTGAACAGTACTGAAAACATCAGATGGGGAAGGAATGAGAGAAGGTTTACAGAACCCTTTGGCAGAGGTTTACAAGGGATTAAGTTATCTACTCCAACTTACTCCAAGACACTCAGTCCTGAAACATACTGTTATAAGGCAATACCTGTTTGCAGTTTCCAATATTTATGGTGGATATTTGTTGTATAAGGTTGCTTTTGACCTGTTTGCTGTTTTCAGGAAATTATTACCATCACACACACACACACACACACACACACACACACACACACACACACACACACACAACACCTACCTCTGGGTCACAAACATGAAAGAATACATAAAAAACTGATTGCATGGGAAATCTAAACCAAGTAAGATGGATTGTCATGCTATTCTCTTAAAGGAGGTTTAAACAAACAGGCTGAATACACAGCAAGGTATCAGCTGTCTTCAGTGACCTTGTGGCTTATTATTAACTTGGCCATGAGGTCCAGTATAAGTTCCAAGTTTTCATATAGTCACTTGATTTTTGTAGGGAGAACATTTAAAACTTACTGCCTATCAGTTTTTAAGAAAATGTTATCAACAAGAAACATTATTGTTTTTCATTATTTTAAACAAGAACAATGTAGTAAAATCTCTTTGTTTTATTATCATAAATTTATTTTCTTTCTCATAAATTCTTTTTTTCTTTCCATGAGGTTATTTTCAGTGACCCACAAATAACTGTGAATTATACAAATGGAAGATGTTATTGAGTTCTTGGTTAACGATTGTTACCTGAGTCTCAGTCCATGATGAGTCTTGGCTTTCAGGCCAGGGTCTGCAGATCTCAAAGCAACTGAGTCTTGAATTCTTTATCCATCACCTCTGTGCAGCCAGGAAGGGGTTGACTCAGAACAAACAAATCATTAGCGGTTTGCCCATGTAGATTCTTTCCTCTGCTCTCATCCTGTAGACTGTACAGTGCCCCTTGCTCTGTACCCCTAACACTAGTAAGTCCTCTTTTCTCCTCAAACAAGCAGGGCAACACTGTCATAGCACAAGGTTACTGTTTGGGTCCCTTTCAGACTCTAGAGTCATGTTCCAAAGATAGAGAAACTTTCTATTATTAGTATACTTTCAACTACAAAAATGTTATTTGTAAATTTTCTAAAATCTTAGCCTACATATATTTTTTTTGAAATTCTCAAAAACCTTAAATATAATTAAATTAAAATGAATTCAGAATGAAAGCAGAATGGTGTTTTAGGGGTTCAGAAGGCTGAAGGTAAATGCAATAAAATAATTTTTAAATAACAACTTATTTGAACATCAAATCTAAAATGTACTATTTTAACCTGAGCCTGATTACTTTGGTAAAAAAAAATGTATATTCATGTCTGACTTGAAGTACTAGTAATAAAGTTTGAACTATAGCATTCTATGTCAATATTCATGGAATTATGATTCTATTCTCAGTTTCACTTCTGAAAATATTTGTTTTATTGAAATCCAAGTCATATCAAGGGAGAGGAATGGGGAGAGGCACATGAACCTAATAATTGATTTCATAAATTCATTAGATTTTTTTTTCCAGAGCTGAGGACTGAACTCAGGACCTTGCGCTTGCTAGGCAAGGGCTCTACCACTGAGCTAAATCCCCAACCCCAAATTCATTAGATTTCAGTGAGACTTCTCTGACCATGTCCATTGACTATTTGTTTTGTTGGATGAGACATGGTCTTTGAATGTAAGCCAGGCCAGCCTGGCACTCACTTTGTGGTGAAATCTGATCTCAAACTCCTAGCAGCTCTTCTGTCTTCCCTTATTCAATTTAAAAGTGAAGTGTTTGAAGGAAAGAGTTATATTTGCTGTGCATTACTTCAGAGAATAAACTAGTATTCAGTTCTATTTTAACCATTAGAGGCTGGTTAGAGTTTTAGAAGATAAAAATGTAGTTTGACAGGACAGACCTAGATGGGGGTGGAAAAAGACCTGTCCAAGTGTTCAGGGTTGAGATGGGTCGGTGATCAGTGGAGCCGAAGGACAAATAAAAGTGAAAGAAATTAGAAAAGAGTGGGAGCAAGATAATAAGAAAGTGTATTAAAGTGGGGTTTTGAAAGCAGTCAATGCAGCATTAAGTGACCTAGATGGGTTCTAAGATTAGTGAGAACATGGGAGTTGCTGCTACATTATTGATGGACAGGGGCAAGGTTAATAAAATAGCACTACATGTTGAACTCTGTCATGACCACTCAAGATGTTTCATTTGCTCCTTGAATTGAATGTGATTCAGCCATGCTTCTGTGTCACGGGAGATAAGAGAAGCTGGAGAGAAGTGGTGGCGGTAGATCCAATCATGATTCTTTGTATACATATGTGAACGCTTCAAAGAACAAATTAAAACATTAGCTCAAAAGATGAGATATCAAATTTCAATTTGGTTCCCTTGTCAAGGCTGATGTCCAGATTCTGACACCAATTTCTTCCTTAGGAGTACTCACACTGAGGAGCAGTAGCAATGCCTGCTCATTCCTATATTTCGATATCCTTCTAGTTGTAGGATGGAATAAACTCATTTTTATTTATCATTGATATAAGAGAGCATTTGCAATGTTTGAAATGTACAGAATCAAATTTCTGTATATTAAAAATGGAATTGCAAGTCCATCAGTTCTGCTCCATTTTAATTTTCTTTAGCAGAAAGTGCTTGTTTTAAACCTGGTTTCACATTTTACAATATATCTTAAAGACATCATTCTCTTTTTTTTCACATGAGTGTATTTTTTTAGAAACTCTCATTTTAAAAATATATAATGCCATCACCCTGGTTCTGATGTGAGAGGATGTAGAGAGTGTTGTTAGAATCAACGATACACCTGCCAAGATAATCTTTCAATATTTTTATGTTGAAGATTTTTCTACATGGCACATGAGTGTGTCTTCATTTCATTCTAAATGCCATAAACATTTTCTTCTTGCTAAAAATATTTTGAGGATGCCATGGCTGCCCATCACTACTATAGTTTTCATAACTTTGAAATACATAATGTGAGAAACATAATTATTCATTTGAACTGACAAATCAATTTTTTTCCTTTCACATACTAGTCAATCATAACCTATCTATTTTTAATGAAGTTGTTTTTGACATACGCTAACAATATTTGGTTGACTACTGTAAAAATATTCATAATTTCTTCAAACACAGTTACCAAGCTTATCTTTTCCTGAAGCACCAGCAAATTCTCAGAAAGCTAAATTTGAACATTGAAGTTCAAAATGTCTGATTTGTAGACATCTGATAAGGATATCTCCAAGTCATGCTTTGAAGACCTTCACTGTTACACACAAACATGTCTTTTAAAATAGTGTGTCATCACTGAAGAATAGTGGACAAGCAGAGTTATCACCATAAAAGAAATAAATCAATAGCTAAAAGCTGTGAGAAATCACCAGGAGCTCCCCGACTGACCTTGTTCTAAGTGCTGGGGTACAGTACCATGTTTAATCCTGGTAATGATACTATGAGGACACTGCTCTTGTGATCTACTTTTCCTAGATGAAAGAGGTGAAGCATAACAAATGACAATTAAATTATCCAGCTTCTCAAAGGCAGATTAACCACCGGAATATGCTCCAGGACCCAGGTTTTAGCCAGTGCACTTTGGTGATTCCCAAAGATTGCTCAAACTAGAAATTACAAAGTATTTGTAATTAAGTTATGAATAACAAAACTTGTGAGGTGGATCTAAAGTTATGCTTAGAACCAAGTAATAGTCAAGCCTTTCTAAGCATAAGAAACACTGGAAATAAAAGAGCAAAGCATCCAAATTAGAGTATAGAGCATGAAGAAATAAACTCTGATGGTAACAATAGGAACAACAAAATTTAGAGCATAACTTATTCAGTAAAAACTTAAGTCAGGCAAACAATAGACAATTATCAATGTGGCGCTGTGGAAAAAGAGAGCTTTAACATACTGAGTTGTATTAACCAATCTGAAAGGCAATGATACTAAAAATAAGCTAAAAATTAACACAAAAGAATGCAGAAGTATAAAAAACACATAGAGTTGTCAAATGTCTCAGTGCACAATTGTAATCACAGCCCTTAAGGGGCAAAGACAGCAAATTGTGACTTCAAGACCAACCTGGGCTACCTAGCTGAGTCTACCTCAAACAAAGTTCAGTTAAAGGGAAAGTGGATGTTTAACTATTTTATGAAGGTAAGGTGAATTCTTATTAATTAAAACATTGGTTTACACGCACAGTTTTCTAGAAAAATAAAATGTTAACCCTGGCACAATAAAAATAAAAACATTAATGAAAAATAATAATTAATGAAAACTGGTGGTTGGTCCACACGTACAATTCAGAAGGATGATCATTTTCAGGACAGCCTAGGCTGCACAACAAAATACTATCTCAAAAACTATGAACAAACCAAATGAAAAGGGAAACATTTTGACTAATTTAATTGTCACCTAGAAGAACCCGTTCTTAAAGTGACTGTAATATCACTATCTCAATTTGAGAAGGTTCTGGTTGACAAAAGCTCATGGCACACAAACTATAGACATTCTAGATGTGTCCTCACTGAAGCCTATCACTTTAGGAAAGTCTGTCATCACTTTCGCTATTGCTCATTCTGCTAGAGGTCCCAATCAAAGTTCAAAAAATAAAGATATGGAGAAAAACACTGGGAACCTTCAGTGTTTGCCAGCAATATGATTGGCCAAGTATAAAACCCAAAGTGGTCTATCTCTACAGGAACAAAGTAAATAATTTAGGAAAGTTCCTAGACACAAGAATAACATGAAAGAATATAATTGATATTCAAATGCGATTTTCTTAAAATTTAATCATAAACCAAACATGATTCCTACAACAATATCAAACCATGGAGCTGAGGTCATCATTTAGTTGACACAGTGCTTGCCAAGTACTAACGAAGCCATTCCATCTCCAGCACCATGGAAAATCACACTTGGTAACTTAGGCCTATAATTCCAGTAGTTGGGAGAGAGAGGCAGGAGGATCACAATGTGAAGGCTGCATTGACTCCATGAGACATTCAAAGCTACGTGATACTCTATTTCAGCATATGTGTGTGTATACATATACATATATATGTATATTTTTTACATATGTATATCTCAATCCTGCTTATCTTAAAAACAAAATTTGTAGAAATTTGAATGTACAAATTAAAAACAAATTCAGGAATAATGAGATTATGTTAATAATAAAAAAGGTGGGAGAAATTATATATATATATATATGTATATGTATATATGCAGATACACAAATACATCCATACATACACATATGGAGAGAGGGAGTTTTTCTGTGGGGCTAAAGTCAAGGTGACCTTAGCTCTAGGATGGGGATGGGAGTAGGTAAAATAGCACAAAGCATCTGTGGAGCCACACACATGCAGAAGGGAGTCAAATGAGATGAATGATGCTTCAATTGGCTGGAGACCAACCAGGACATGGCAGGGAGCCATAAATAAAGAAATAAAATTATGACTTAACCAGAGAAACTGCCTAAGTGAAGTTATGTTTTTTTAATGGTGAATTATCCATATAGAGAAACATGGTTTCATGCTACACCAAATGAATTCATGATGGCTTAAAAATATGAATGTGGAAAATGAAATTGGAGATTAGGCCAGAAAAAGAAGTCTTAAAACACAATAATCAATATTCCCTGGGGAAAAAATGTATACATTTTCAACAGCAAACTTTTAACTGTGCATGTGACAGCATAAGCGGAGCAAAGCCCATGCTGAGAGGAACTAAGAAAGCCTTCCCAGAAGCAGGTCTGGGTAATGGGCTTTAAAAATGCAAAAATCGACTCCAACACACCTGGAAACCCGGTGAGAGGATGTCAAACTTGCTTGAGCTTCACTTCCTTTAGGAGAAGCACAGATGCAGCTGAAATCTGTGCCTGGCCACCCCCGCTGTGCGATGGGATACAAGCTCCATCCCAGATGCCCCACTGCATGTTATAAACCCTCCATTGGAGTCTGTGGGGACAGCCCCTGCACTGGACTCCATTATTCACTGGCCCCTCCCTCCACACCATTTAATAATTAACAGGTCCACTTTCAGACTGTCGAGAGCCCTGTTTCAAAAGTAAAATTAGAAGATCAAATGCTCTTAATTGCCTTTCTGTGCCTTTCTTCATTCTTTACCCTGGATTAAGCTGTGCCAACATTTTTAAGTTTCTGTCATTTGTTTGCTGCTTTTAAAGTTTTGAGGTTGTGCTCCAAACCCATTTTCCTTGTAAAAATTAATATTTATGACAAGGCTTTCCACATATTGATTTTTAGTAAGTGTCCCACAGTTTAAAAAAAAAGTAATAACATTATACAAATGAGTGCTATCACTTTAAAAATATCTCCAAACATTTTGGAGCATCTCACAGCAAACAACTGAAGCCCACCCCATCATTCATCCAGTCTTGCCTCATGATCTGTCTGGCCAATCAAATACATTTTGTGAGATGACAATGCAGCATTTACACACACACACACACACACACACACACAAAAACAAAAAAACACACACACCCCCCCCCCCCCACACACACACACACACACACACACACACACACACACACACACACACCATTTCTTCAGTTTCTCCTTACTTAAAGCAAAGGTCTATGGCCCAGGAGATATTCCACAAAATGCTTTGGTTTCAAAGGTTCCAGCTGCCCATCATGGTATTCCAGCAGTTTGTAGGGACTGGATGGAATTCTTCAGAGAATTTATAAGTGAGTGCCTTAGATATCAATGGGTTTTGATGAAAACAGGCCATTAGCCACTAGCTACCACATAAATGGGAATGTAGTTCCTAGGAAGAGCCTTGCCCTGACAGGCATGGGCTGATTTACTGTTCCTTTACTGTCTTTCTATTTTACATCAACAATTTAGGAATCAAAATACAAGTACCCTGCATCACTGGTGCATTTGGAGGCCGAGCTTGACTGACCACAAATTCTAGACCAGCCTGGGCAATATAGTATGACACTGTCTAAAAGACAAAGGCATGTTAGCAAAGATACAAAAATAAACCTTGTGTCCATGTTTTCTTATTAGAACAGGGCTATCACAGCTGACCAAGACAATGCCTACAAAGTCATTAGGAGGACATGGACACGTCCCACCCATTACTCCAGGCACAGACTGTTCAAGTTACCTGAACCTCAATGTGCAAACTCAGGCTAATACCCACTGTTCACTGGCAGCCTGAGGATTTCTTTCAAACTTTCTTATGTCAAGCACTGTAAGTACAGGCTTCCCATCTGAGACATTATAGTGCATATCTAATTATCTCATTCACATTCATTTCTGTTATATCTACCAGTTAGGAAACCTGGCTCACACAGCTTTATAAAAGGGGGCAAAAGAAACATTCTCAATTTCTTCACTGCACTTTTATCTAGTTCCAGGCAGTAAAGTTTTGTTCCATATTCCATTTTTAACTTTTCCAATTCTCTTCTCGACCATGTTTCAGTTACTGTCAAGTTACATAAAAGTTACAAGTGATTATTCTTGAGTTGTACACTTATTCTATTATAGTTTGTCTTCCAATGTGTTTATAAAAAATATTTGTTAATGTGGGGACATTGTGGTTAGGATGTGAACTAAGTCTATCATTCTGCCATATTTTTCTCATGATCTATGGTCAAAGACGCTAACAAATTACTACAAACATAAACATAGTCTATCAGAAGCTTGTTTTCTCACAATTTTGGAAGCTAGAAGTCCAAAATTAAGATTAGGTTCTTGGGATGGCCATCAGGAGGGCTCTGTAACACACACCCCTGTAGCTTCTGGTTGCAGCTATTTTCTGGCTTTCTCTGATTGTGGATGCATCCATGTTGTCTATCCCTCTGACTTCCCATATGGCATGTTTGGAGTTGAGTCTCACAGCCACTGTCCAGCATAGCAAGGGTATCCTACTAACACATTAGTAGCTTGGGAAAAGGCCACACTCTCCATTCAAAACACTGTTTCAAGCTGCGCGAGACTGCTCAGTGGAGAAAGTGCTAACCACACTACCATGAGGATCTGAGCTGGAATCCTCAGAACCTGTATTGCAGCGTGCACTTGTAATCCCAGCACTCCAAGGGTGAGACAGGAGACAAAGAGAAGAGAATCCATGCTAACTACCAAGTTTACAAGCTTGGTATGCACGGTGGCAAAACAGCAAAAGAGACTCTGTTTTACAGAAGGTAGAAAGCAACAATTGACATGCCAGGGTATCCTCTAACTTTCACATTTATACTTTTATGGCATGACATACATGTGCTTACACTTCAACACGCATGCACACACACACACACACACACACACACACACACACACACACACACTACACATTTTGTTTCTACTTAGTATATCAGTGTAGATCTCTATTCACTGTAAGAGATGTAGTTAGAGGGCTGGAGAGAAGGCTCAGAGGTTAAAAGCACTGGCTGGTCTTCCAGACGACCCGAGTTCAATTCCCAGCACCCACATGGCAGCTCACAACTGTCTGTAGCTCCAGTCTCAGATGGTCTGACACCTTCACACAGATATACATGCAAGCAAAACATGAGCTCACATGAAATAAAAATAAATAAATTTTAAAAAGAGAAAGTAGTAAAATTAATTATTACTGAATACATTGATTGGTGTTAATGATCGATCTTTTCTTATTGCCATGTTTTACATGTGTTTAGCCACGTCAGTGATTTAATGTATACCCTTGGCTAGGTCTGCTTCTGAATCGTAAATACATTCAATTTAAATATTCCCCTATTTTTCCCCACTTTGTGATTTCTACTTTTAATTCCACATAAATAGTTAAAATGTTATATGAGAAAAAGTAAGTGAAATGTCTCACTTATCAGGTTATCATTCTAATAAGCAGGGCCTTCACCTCCATAGAGACAGATACCAGTCCTTGAGCTTTGCGGAAACAGTGAATGATTAAGATAGGGAAAAAGAGGCTACCCATGGGATAAGATATTTGTCCTATATGGGAATGAACTAGTATCTTCTAGTTGACCTAGACAACTCCTGGGAGGAAAGAATGTAAGCCATCAACCAGACAATGTACAGGATTAAATATGATAGATGCCTTAAATTAAAATAAAGAAAAACAGGGTGCCAGACAGAAATTTAAAAGTTCCACGAGATATACTATTAATACTGATCCCCAAAACATTTATGATGAAGCAATTCCTGTTATTAATAAAAGAAAACTTTAGAAATATGTGCTACTGTTTATTTGTTTGTTTGTTTTGAGACAAGGTCTTACATAGCCCTGGCTATCCTGATACTCACTGGAGTGCTGGGATAAAGGTATGTACCACTACACCTAGCTGAGGTACACTGTTCTGATGCAAATGATTCCAGCTTCTATTTTTCCTACCCTTTGGTATGTTTTATTAGTGAAAATGTATGCTTTCATCCCATCCAAAAATCATAGCTAATTAATATTTTGAAGCATTCAAAGGATTCCTATGTAGCTCATCAGTTCTAATCATTTAAGTTGGTTCCTTCAGATGGGCTACATTGTTAGAGTCAGTTCATTTGATCTAAATCAATAGTCAATCAATTTAATGATATTTATCTTCCTAGCAAGCCTGCAAGCTCACCAGGAGTTACAGTTAGAAGGCTTGTGTCTTTAGAAAGTTAGAATATAATACACAGAAACTGTAGGGAGGCTGTGTGGTTCATGAGAGGCAAGCAGACAGAGCTTATAGCATCACTGAAACTTGAACCAGGAAATGCTTGTTGTTTAACACTCTAGGGTTTAACCTAAAGAGTGAGAAAAACAATGTCTCTGGAAAACATTCATTCACAAAGTAGGGATGCAACGGGAATTCAACAGTACTCAACTTTCACTGATCTGAAGGAGATCTCATGATCTCGATCTCTCGGTATGGGGTCAACCCTGTGCCATCTGATTGCCACACAACCATGAAGCTCAGTGGAGCAGGCCCTCTGGACCCAATCTTATTTTCCTCAATGAATTATGCTGATTCAAAATGTGGCATATGAAGGAATCCCAGGAAATGTGTTTGAGGTATGGCAAATTTCCTCTCTCTCTCTCTCTCTCTCTCTCTCTCTCTCTCTCTCTCTCTCTCTCTCTCTCTCTGTCAAGAACAGCATGATCTTTGCTCTGTTTCCTATTGCTGTGTTCAGGATATATCTTGAGACTGTGTTCTTCCTTTGTCACTGATCCAGCCAGGCTCTGGAACTTGATACTCAGTGAATGACCCTGACTGGCTGATGGTTTATGTTCCCTAAGTTTTGGGTGACGTGGGCAATATTGACAGTATTAGCAGATCCATTGTGAGATGACATTTCAAGCTTATTTCCAGTTTCCAACCTCCTCCTGTGACAGTAAGATTTACACAATTATCTCCACCCCGTGTATGGCACTGTTCTGGATGACATCATAAGTTGAAATAATGGAAACTGGAAATGCACTTAATATACCTAACCTACCTGACATGGTTGCTTAGCAACGCAGTCCCCTGGAGACAATCAGTCACTTACCCTTGTGAATTTGTGGTTGACTATGGAGCTTCAGCAGTGAACTGAAGCCCAACACCACAATGAGCATTACACTAGCTACAATTAATCTAGGAAAAGATCAAAATTTTAAATTCAAAGCATAGTTTCTACTGAATGTCTATAACTTTTGCTGTACCATAAAATCCAAAATTGTAAGTTCGGAGTGTCTGTACATGTTTGGCAATGGTATTGAGAGACTAGAAGTTAGCCGGACTTCTTGGTAGGCAGACAGAGAGTGAAGGGAGCCTTTACTGTAAATCGCCAGGCTTTTGTCTCAAGTCAAGATGGTGAGGAAGAAGCCAGCCATTTTGAAAGTTTGCCATGTTTATTACCTAGCCATGGCCCCTCTCCCTCTGTCTGGCTACCAGGGAGTGTGCTCAATGCCTAGTCTCTTGGTATGGGTGTGTATACATATGAGAAGAAACCATAAAAAATATTTATTGTGCTTTCTAGACTGAAATTGCTCTTGAAGCATAACTGGCACATTTTATTCTGTCAATGAAAGATGAGAATGAGGGTTAAAAAAAGTGTTAAAAAGACAGGAACTTCGGAAAACCAGAGGAAAAAAGATGAAAAGAAAAACGAAATGCAATTGCTTGAGAAAGCATTTTATGAAAAGCACTTTTTTCCTAAAATACTTTTAGTACAGTTTCTTGAAAAATTATATTTTTATTTTTTTTGTTTTGTTTTGTTTTGTTTTGTTTTGTTTTTCGAGACAGGGTTTCTCTGTGTAGCTTTGCGCCTTTCCTGGAGCTCACTTGGTAGCCCAGGCTGGCCTCGAACTCACAGCGATCCGCCTGGCTCTGCCTCCGAGTGCTGGGATTAAAGGCGTGCGCCACCAACGCCCGGCTATATTTTTATATTTTAAGTCAAGAATTGGGGCTTTGACCTGGCGGTGGTGGTGCACACCTTTTGGAGACAGAGGCAAGCTGATCTCCTTGAGTTTGAGGCTAGCCTGGTCTACAGCGTGAGTTCTAGTGTGGTTATGCTGTGCCTAGATCTCGGGGACCCCTAAAAGATCACAAAGGAGACCGAATCCCATATGTAAAAGCAAAAGGCATTTATTTTCAAGCTTGGAGCTTGGACTCTCTGCCCAATGCAGTAATGAGCACAGAGACCCCAGAGCTCGGGCAGGGTGGGATTTTTATCATAGCAAAGGTTGGGGTTAGGGGATTTTCAGGGTTCACGACCTTGATTGGCTGACATTTGTCTAGCGGTATAGAAAATGTTTGGAATGTCAGGTATTTTCTCTTAGATTCAGGCCCCACTAGGTGGGGTCAGCTTATGGCTTTTCCTGGGTCCAGGTGTTGCCTGTCAGAAGCTGTGTCTGGGTCTCTAAGCCTGTCATGGCAGCTGTGTGGTCAAGCTGTTTTGGGGGCCTCGCCTCACAGTTACACAGAGAAACTCTGTCTTGAGAAAAGCAAAGTAATAATAATAATAATAATAATAATAATAATAATGTATATATTTATAAAAAAAGTGAGGGTTTTGTAATTGATGTATATATAGTATTGCTCTGTAATTCTAAAATAAAGGATAAGGGGCATATTCTGGAAAGTAGAAAACTAGAACCTAAGGGAAAAAAGCCCTTAATATTCTGGAAAGTAAATTGAACACAAGAGTATATGCCTGTAACACCAGCACTCAGGAACCTGAGGTAGGAGGAGCCTGAGATAAGAGACAGCCTGTGTTACGTGGTGAAGCTCTGTATCAAACTTTAAAAAGAAATTGAACTGCAAAAGCCATGATATTAGAAATGCTAATTTCTGAGAAGTCCAGTTTTAATCCTTTCCTTCTTCTTCTTTCCATTTGTCTGACGTTATTTATTCTTTATGGATTTTACCATGGCATAATATAAGAGACTCAGCAGAAAGAGCTGAAAGAGAATGGGGTCTTTGGAAACAGCATCAACATTTGGGTTGTGTAGTTGATGTTTTCTTTCATAATCAATGAAAGGACCAAGCAGGCTGCTCTGTCTTCTCTCAGAAATCAGCCTCAATCTCAGTTTCCTGAGACTTGAGCAAGTAGTTTCTGGGAGGGCTATAAACAAAAGACATAGTCCTTGCAGTAGGTCCCTTTCTGCATGTATTCTGACTGCTCAAGGTTCAGCCAATTGTTTACTTTCTGGGACCCTTCACCAACTTAGAGCTATACGCATGGGTCAATGTGAACTTGCGAGCCCAGCTAGCTTCCATGGCAGCTCAAGGACAAAGCCTGGGATTTGTCCAGGCCTGCCCAAAAATGATAACTGTAACCCCCAATCAGTAAATAAAAGGTTACACAATCATATGATGCAAAGGCTTGTACCACCCTGCTTGTAATTTTTCCCTTTAAAAACCCTTCACTCTGAGAGCTCAGGGCTGTCCTCCTCCACCTGCTGTGTCAGAGTATTGGACATGGACCAAGCCCAGGCTTGCTCATAATCAATGAACCCGTGTGTTTTGCATCGGATATGGGCTCTGTGGTGGTCTTGCTGGGTAGGGGGGTGTCTCGTGACATGGGCACAACAATCAACTTTATCTTTTGTAGATTAAAAAGCAGTAAGTACCTGGAAACTCTTCTCTTTGCATTCTGGAGAGAGAGGTAGTAGACCACTAGTCACTGTAACATAGAAAAAGTTAGTATTTTTAAATCAAGTTCAGTATCAATACATGCAAGATGATGGAAACTACTCTTGAAGTCAAGTGAAAACGTAGAATGAGAATCGAGCCTATCTCCACTGCACATTCACACCACGGAGTTTGAGTCCAGGGTAAACAGTCCAGAGGCTGTCATTGAAGACCATGCTCTCATTCCTTCCACCGTTACTATCTGGGGAAGCCTGAACTGAGGTATGCTCCAAGATCATCAGAAGACCTTGTGGAAATGCAAATATCTAGCCCATCACAGACCTACTGAAATAGACTCTCAGCAGATGGGATCCTGTCAGCTGCACGTTAACATGTTCTCCCAACTGCTTCTGGAGCAGCCCAGGTCTGATGAGGTCTAAGTGATTATTTTAGGATAGCCCTAAAAGTTTGCCATGCTTTTCCCATTTCCTTGTATTTTGAAGAAGTTAGATTCTAATGTTCATAAAAACATATCAATTAGGATCTTTAAAAAAATGCTGTCATGGTTCTTACAAGGATGAAATCCTTAGAAAGCACTACGAGTTATCTTTTGCTACACATATTGAGAAAATAGAAGGTACCAAAATCCTATCTTGTTAAGCACTAATCAGAGTTAGTCATAGAGCATTTGGTGGGAAATATAAATATGGGTAAAAATGTATGTTTTTAGAGACCTTGGCATTTATCTTCTCTTATGAAGATGTTCTTGTGTTACCTGTTTCCTCAATATTTCTAAAGTGAGGTTGTCGAAGCATTAACAACTCTCTCTCTCTCTCTCTTTCTCTTTCTCTCTCTCTCTCTCTCTCTCTCTCTCTCTCTCTCTCTCTCTCTCTGTGTGTGTGTGTGTGTGTGTGTGTGTGTGTGTGTCTTTAGGACTTATGCTAGGTGGAATTTACTAAAAGGCAAATGTAATAATTTTCCCCATTTCTCAGCTTCTAAGTATAAATTCACATCAAAGTCCCATAAACATGTTTGTCTGGTTTGGATGAAGGGGGACTCATTGGAGATTTTGTGTGATTATTATTGCACTCCAAGCAAGAATTATTAGCTTTAATTGCTAAGAAATTGTATTGTTTTTGCAGGAGTGTGTAAGTATGAGAATTCTTTTTAAAATACTGTCCTATTCCACATTCAGTTCAGGGTCTCTCCATATTCTATATTAGCTCAATTTAAGAATTTGTATTTAGTTTTTTGTTATCATTTTTTGACATTGCATTATATTCTAAGATTAAAGACAAATTCGATTCTTAATATCCTCACCAGTCCTACATGACTATCATTTTACATCATTTGATGGTTTCAGGAGTCTCCTTCCACAGTTTCATCTGGAATTTGCTGAAAAAAATGTGAATAGTATAGACTTGAGATCTAAAACCATAGCCCATTATCATTATTCCAATAATCACCTCATATATACAAATCAGACCACCACCAAATCATCCCAACAATTATCCTGCAAACAATATTCACATTTGGAATATTTAATAATAGACACTAGAGAAGTTGGTCAGCCCTTCATTTGCCCAAGATGCGCAAAAGTACATAAATAATTAGTCTTATAGGGAATATTTGTCAGGAAGAATCAAACTATTAAATTTTCTATCTTGCTATAGGTGGAACTTACGGATTTACTCCACAGCATTTCATCACCTGGAAACAAATTCATACTACTAGCCTTCTGTCACAGAACATAGCATCCTCATCACAAGCACAAAGTACATGTTTTTCTTGTCTAATTTGGAAGTTGATGGGGAAATATGGAAACTGAACCAGGCATGGTGGCACATGCTTCAGAGACAAGAGAAGGAGGGTAGTTTCTACAAGTTAAAGAAAAAACCTGATCTATATGTTGAGTTTCCAGGAGACTAGGGCTACAGGCTGAGACCCTGCCTCAACAAAATAAAAACAAAATCCAAATGGGAAAGTCAAACTAAAATAATTACAAACATAAACACATTTGATTTTAGCTATTTTGTGGTCTCTGATCCTGAATGTATTAGAAGAATCACTATGTCTATAATAATCTTTGAATTACATTAACCCAGTATGCTGCAGTTGTTCCACATATTAACTCATTTAATAACTAAAAGTTGTGATAAGCATTGCAATCTACTGCATGGATGAGGAGCCACTGAGGCCTCATCCTTAGCAGAGGAGTTACTCAGAGTTGCTGACTCCTATGGAACGGTCACTCCCTTTGGGGATGTGGCTGCAAGTATGTTGTTCATGCCCCTAGTGGATGACCATATACCATACACACATGCCAGCACTAATCTGATTCATGGCATTATTAATAAGATAAAAAACAAGGGATCTGCAGTTAGGAGAGAGACAGGGTTGGGCGTACTAGGAGGAGATGGGGGCGGAACTGGAAAATGGATATGATTAGTATAATCATACTATTGTATTAATGCATGAAACTTTCAAAGTATAAAAATATTATGTAAAATAAGACTCATACTATGTCCTTACACTTCTAATTTTTAAAATTTTCATCGTAGTTTTCTGTGTATGTGTTATGTGTGTTGTGTATGTCCACATGTACAACAGCACACATGTAGAAGTCATAAGAAAACTTGCAAGAGTTGGTTCTCTTCTTCCATGATGCAGTTCTCAAGGAGTATGATTGAACTCAGGTTATCAGGCTTGGCCACAATTGCCCTTACCCAAAGGACCATCTCACCAGAACCATGCTATTTCCTTTTCAGAATCACTGAGCCTTTCAAGAATCATCCAATCTGGACTTTCTCTTAAATTCATCATCCATAATGAGTTAATTTTTGTAAAAGGTGTACAGTATGTGTCTAGGATTGTTTTTTATTGTATCTGACCTAATAATACTTGTTCATAGTCCTTGTAGCATGAATGTTAAAAGGTCTTAATAATAAAAAAAAGATATTGAGTGAATGCTACATCAAAAGAAAAAGCAATCATAATTGCAACTTCTAGCTAATTTTGTTTCAACGATAAAGATCAGATATCTCACGAGTCTAGCTAAGTATAGCTACCAGACCTTCAATAAGTCTAGTCTCAGTCACTCGAGTTCATATTGCTCATGTATAGTCAGCTGTTAGTTCCATTTGACTCAAGGGAAAGAATTCAAAACATCTGAGTAATTCAGCTGATCTTGTCTGTGCTGCTGTGACTTCCTCTGATTCATGTTACTGCAATTTCATAACCTCTGTTCACTATGATTCCATACCTTCACACTGATTGATGGGAAGTGGAACAGGAAAAAGAGAATTTTTTCTCCCTGGGGTGTGTTCAATCAATGTCAACTCATGATGTCTTAGGCCATCAGCTTGAATGTCACTGGCTATATTTGATGAACGAGGAATCTGCAGTTACACACACAGGCACAAGAACACACACACAGACAGACAGACAGACAGACACACACACACACACACACACACACACACACAAGCAGGCTAGACGAACTCTTATATCAGACACACAGACATCAGCAATCCTCTTTCTGGACCTATAGCCTTGCCTGGAAAAGTTCCTGTGGCAGAACTGGATCAGGCCAAGTCCGGTGGAAGGGGTGGGCTTATTTTACATTTGTCAGCACTGTTTCAGACCATTGGAAGTATCCTTGTCTTAGTGGCTTTTAAAGAATTGTAAATTCCACTCCTCTTTCTTCTGAAAGATATCCTTAAACATGAAAATATGATTTTTTGCATTTTTCCTTTTCAGCACAGAAAAGCAGGAGATAAATAGGCAGAAAGCTTTATCACACACATGTGCCCCATTCTTTGCCATTGTCCTTACCGTAATGAGGCCATATTGGCTATAAGCCCACAATTTTTATTCTGCCTAATGCTTAGTGAACAAACCTCTGTCCTATGAATGCCCTCTATGCCTCGCTCAAAGAAATACCTTCTTTGAATCCTTGCAGCAATTAACTAACCTCACTGTTGGAAACATAAATACCAATTGTGGTTCATGGCAGCTGAGGTATCCCAGGGGAGAGTTTATTATGTGTCTTTACAGCAACCTGACTAAAGCATCATCTTTTCTGACAGCATTTGGAAATGTGACCATTGATCATGGGGAAATTTCACCACGGTGGCTTTAATGGCACTGCATAACCTCTCTCCCATTATCTTCTCTTCCTTTATGTCTCTTGAGAAAGTAGCCTGTTCCTTATTTTAATGCCTTAGGGGAAATCTGTAGGAGGATAGAATATGGATGTTATCTATGTTTTTGTTTTTATATGTCCTAAACTCTTAGAAGAATTTAGAGGCAAAATAAGGGGAGAAAGAAAGGGGCCCCCGACTAAAGGCTGTGCTCTGCTGAAGCAGCAAAGAAAGTGCTGTTCCTCCTTCGAAGTTTAATTTAAAAGCAGGGGGATAAATGCCAGGTTTAGAAACTAATTTAACAGACAGGGGGGGAAGCAATGGTATTGTGTACCCAAGCCTGTGGATGTCAAGTTTTACTGTTTAGATGACATAGGACTGGTTGGTGGAATATGACGGAATGCTGACAACTTCTAACTTTATTCGGGAAGCTGCGAATACGTTGATGTACTTTACATTCCCAGGTTGACTTAAGAAGGTTGGGTTTGGTGAAAATGGTGTGCAAAAAAAAAAAAAAAAGAAGAAGAAGAACATACCCATCAGCACAAATATTAACAATAAAATTTGATAGAGACAAAGTTGAACAGATGTCAAGTATCTCTTCAAATAATTTCAGAGAAGAATTTACTTTACAAAAGTAGTTACTACAAAATTAAATTCTTAAAATGGGAAGAGCTTAAATTTGATGTATAGAAAGTGAGGTGTGCAATTAAGTTCATTTAATATAGCCTATTTTTGAAAGTATTTTATGTAGGAACCTGCACCAACATTGGCATAATTATGATTACAAGACATGCATTAACTAAAGCAGATATTTAAGCTTGAAATTTAATTCAAAAGGTATGACCTCTTGTTTTGAATTGTTTGCATCTGAATGACTAAAATGTACCATTTACATTATGTCCAATAAAAATGTCATATTCTGTGATAATGTTCTCATTCTATTTCTGAGTACAATTTGGAAAATTACTATTGATTTCTGTTTATTTTGTTTGTTTACTCAAAAGAAAAAAGAAAATTAATGGTGGGGGAGCAAAGAAAGAGAAGAAAAAGAAAAGGACAGGCAAGAAAAAATGGGACAGAGTTGAGCAGAGTATAACAAGTGGTTACAAACCAGTTGGGTCGTTCAAGGGCAGTTTCAAGGATGTTGTTCAAGTGGGAGTCAGATTGTAACTATCTGGGAGAAACAGAAGCATCAGAAGTAAAAGTACAGCCTATTATTTCAAACTGCCTACTCAAAAGGCCAGCTGGGAAACCCACAGCTCAGGTTTATATCTTAGCTTTATTGGGTCAGTTTCAAGCTCTATATACACGATAGGATTCCTTCTCCCTGCCAATCTAGTCCTGCTATTTCTTCCAGTATTGTCAACTCATCAATTTAACTTCTGCACTCTGAAACTAAAAAACTGATCCAGGTGGTTATTTGGAGCCTAAGTCCCTGAATATCAGATGAAAACGCACTTGAGACATGGACAGATTATCAAAACTGTGATTAATGACAAGTTTGCCCTTGTTCACAACTGTTGTAGTTTATAGATCTTGATGTTCCTGCACTGGGCCTGCCCTCTAAGTATGGACTAGAAGGACTGTTAGTGCCGAGTCACTCATCTTTGACTTTAAATAAAAGTGTTAAATCCCTCAGTTTTACTACAGATGCTAAATTTCTACAAATTTGTGTATTCTCCAGAATTATGTAAAGTAGTCTATAGCATGAATCTTAAAAAGTGTTATTAATTTAAAAAAAAAAACCCAGAGCCAGGTATTGGGATGAATTCTGGAAGATCGGAGAAGCAGAACCAACCACAGTTAACCTCACCTTGCCAACTTCTCAGCTGATCCTGTTTCCTCAAAATGGAAGCCTCTGTGTCCTTCTCTGAATGGATCTCAGCTGAAATGCTGCTAGAAGCCTAAAAGTTTAAGAAACCTAAAAACCCTTTAGTTCCTGGTCCTCATGCCTTATAAACCTTTCTGCTTCCTGCCATAACTTCCTGGGATTAAAGGCATGTGTCACCATGCCTGGCTGTTTCCAATGTGGCTTTGAATTCACAGAGATCCAGATGGATCTCTGCCTCTGGAATGCTAGGATTAAAGGCATGTGCTACCACTGCCTAAACCTCTATGTTTAATATTGTGGCTGTTCTGTTTTCTGACCCCAAATAAGTTTATCAGGGTGTACAATATATTGAGGGACACAATATTACCACATTTCCCTTTTTTGTCTAAAATAAAAAAAGCTTATAACTAATATAAGAAAATACTATATACAGTAAGTATATACAATATGTACAGTCAAGAATTACATTAACAATGTCTAGTCCATTAACATTTGACAAATTGAGATAAAAATTTCTTTATCAATCCTATTTTGGTGAGTCTAATACAAAATATGTATACAATATAGAAAAATCCAATCCAATGTAAAATATTTAAAACAAGTAGTACCTTTATAAAAGTAGATTCAATAATCTACCTTTTTATCTTATCATATCCAGTAGTCAATGCTTCATTTATTAGCATAGTTGGAATTATAACTTATTTTAACTAAATGCTATAAACTTGTTTGGATGAAATAGAAGAGTGTGAAAATGTGTATACAAGAAAATCATAAGTAAGCTGCTCATTAAAAATTGAGTAGAAATGTAAAAAAGAACTCAGAGAGTAATTAGGTGACATTAGGTGAATAAAGAGGCAGCACTGGGTGGGAGCTGGGATAACACAAGGTGGGTAACTACAATGGAGCTGCACAGCTAAGGTGGGGTAACTAGACTGGTACTATGTGGGGGCAAGGATGTCGAGGTTTGTTTCCACTAGTGTGAAAATGCCTCTATCATTATTGTAGTGTCCAGTGCAGACAATATACTGGGAAAATGTAACAGACCAGAGGAGTCACGCTTTCATCTCTTGAGAACAACTGAAAAAGATAGACACAATATAAAATCTAGATTCTTAGCATCATCAAACTCAGATCAGATAATTAGGGATTATCTGTTCAAAATGGAGTGGAAAAAAAAAAGGGGAACAGAATCCAGATGGAATACAAAACACATTTTTTCTGACCTGTTATCAAACCAAATGCACAGAAACTCCGCCTAGGTAAGATTCTGTTGTAGCTGGGTGGTGGTGGTGCATGCCTTTAATCCTAGCACTCAGGAGGCAGAGGCAGGTGAATCTCTGAGTTCGAGGCTAGACAGGTTTACAGAGAAAGTTCCAGGACAGCCAGAGCTACACAAAGAAACCCTGTCTCAAGTAACAACAAAATAAAACAAATAAAAAATTCTACTGAACCAGAATAAAAAACCAAATGCTACCTGTGGGAAGCCAACAGTTAATCTTCCTCCTGTGAAAATGCAGATACAAAAGGCTGTACAAGACCTGGTACTGATCACTCAGTCATACAACAAACCACCTGCCTGGCCAATGATGCCTGTGAATAAATTTCTTTTGTTACTGAGCAGAACATGGTGCACAAACAAAGGAAAAACAGATTTACTGAGGTCTGCTTTTTCAGCCAAGAAAAGGGTTTATCTCCCACTTGTTTCTGTGCATTAGGAAAGGCAGTGTGCAGCTCCCTATATGTGTCAATTAAACTCAATTAGTGGACAATGTCACTCAAGATTGCTATAGCCTTGCTAATTTACTGCTTGATTGGTCTAGCAATTACAGGCACAAGGGGCTGCCCAGCTTCAAATTTCCTTGTGGATTTGTCAACTGCTTTTATCAGTCACTCAGCATTGCTGCATCTGTATGCTCTGTCACTGAGGGGAAGGTTGTTTAGGACTGACGTGGGTTTAAATGGTTTACAGAGGGCTTATTCCTTTCCATCACAAGCACTCCTTTACAAATCACAGGTACTGCTTGGCATTAAGTCTTCTTTGGCAGACAGTAATATAAGCATTCCAGGTTTCTTTGGTTAAAATATGCATGGTCGACTTTTAACCATCTTCTTGCCATTAACCATTTTTATCTTTATTTAAAATGAATTTCTCATAGACGTATATTTGGATTTTCTTTATTTGTTCAGTTCAATGATCTTTGACTTGAAGTGTATAGATCATTTACATTTAATACAATTACCAGTGTGGATGGAGTCAAGCTACAACTTTGCTATTTAGATTATAATTTTTAAAAAAAAAAAAAGGTGACAATCCTACAATGAGATGAATGCAGACAGAAAAATCAACCACAACCAATGTGTGATATCAAAGGGCATAATTACAGATAGTTCAGGCTTTAAAATGATAAATGCATTGCAAAATCTTTAGTCCATACTTTGACCCAAGCCACTTTGCATAATCATGAAGCAAAGAATGAGTTTTCTTTGCCAAATTGTTTTGCAAACTAAGACACATTTAAAAGAAAGAGAGATGAAAAAAAAGAACAAAGAATATATGTTAAGAGAGTGTTTATGGTCTCTAAAGCTAGAAATAGTTGTCTCATGCTATTATATCTTTTATAAGTTATATAGTTATATCTTTTATAAACAACTTTCCCCACTTTTTCTTTAGATGCATAACTTAGAAAAAATAGACAGAGGAAAAACTGTAGGAAATATTTCCTACCAAATTGAGGAGTGAGGATATCTGTATGCCCTGAAGCCATTAACAAAATATAGTTGAATAAATCTTAATGTTTTTTTTATTTTTTCCAGTCCCTGAAAATATAATTCCTGTACTTCATGGAATTTCTCCAGAGATAAGAGGATATTGTGTATCCTAATGTTAGATCCAATGGCCATGGCCTCAGAGAACTAAAGGATGAAGTTGTTTTCTGTATTACCTATCCCTTGATGTGTGGGGAAGAGCTGAGAGGCTTAAGGTCTTATTTGATCACCCATGTGAATGAGTTCAGAGGAGTGACTGTGACCCACAGTGAAACCCAAAAGTTCTACATCAGGGAGCTTTAGGATTGTTGAATAACATGTAGGCTCCAGGAACTTGGCACACTTCAGAAGGTCTTCAGACCCTGGCCCCTTTATTCATACTTCACCTTACATTTCTACCATCCTTTGTAATATCCTTTGTAACAAATATATGTAAGTATTTCTTTGAGTTTGGGGAGTCACTTTAAAAAATTAGTTGAACTCATTAATGTGATTCTGGGATCCCTGATTTGTAGCTAGTAGACTGGAAGAATAAGTGGCAATGTACTTGTATCCAGTGTGTGAAACAGAGATCTCTGTGAGACTGAGTATTCAGCCTGTGGAATCTAGTACTATCTGCAAGTAGTGTCCAATTGAGTTGAATTAAAAGATGCCCAGCCAATACCTGAAATACACAAGGTTGCTTTGCTAGTGTGGGCAAAACCTTACACACCTTTGCAACCACAGTATTTAGTAACAATTGTGTTGTGAGACTATTACAGAACAAACATGATTTTATTTCATTTTTTAAATCATCATAGATGCTAAAGTGCTTCCCTAAAAGAAAATTTCTGGTCACATGATCTCACCAATGAATTTTACCAAGAATAATATAGAAGACCCTTCTAGAAAGAGGGGGATGATAAAGAAAATGTTCTTCAGCTTGTTTTATGAATCTAGTACAACTTTAATACTAAAGTTGATAACCAAAATGAGACAAATATGCCATAGGCTAGCCTTACCCATGAACAGTGAGACAAAGGTTACCCCAGGAAAAACATCAGAAGTTCTTTAAATTTAACAACGATGAAGAAGAAAAATCAGATGTGGATTTCTGTAACAGTCCCCACCTGCTGCAGAACATGATGAGTGGTTAGAGCTATACTGTTCTGTAACGTAGTGAGAAAGTACGCTTGTCCAGAAAAATCACGGTAGTAATGTCTTCTCTAGAATCCATGACTTCAATAGTCATGGGCTTAGGTGACAGGAACAGGCACAATTCTCTCCAATTGAGTGGGTCCTTAGTACAAAAAGACAGCTATTATTTCCTCCAAGACATACATGCCACTGTTGCACTATTGGGGACATCTCACCATGTTGGTCATTGCTGTGGTTCGTAGGGTTTCTAGTTGGGTAGGGCCATTGATTGCTTTTCTCCCTTGGCAGCTTGCATAACACCCTTGGATACTGTGAGATCTCGTACTCAGGGAGGAGACTTTCAGGCCAGTTCTAGTGTGATTTCTTTAGGTGTCCTGTGTCCACAGCGTGTGGTGTAGCTAGTAATAGGTCTTACTTTCCCATTCAGAGAGTGCAAAGTGCAATGGCTCTAGTCTATGTTATTTTGAGACTCTTTTTGACTCCCTGGCCAATAGCTCAAAGGAAAGTCTCACATACCTCTACTGAAGCTTTTATTAGGCAGGTCTTTGGAGGAGCTTTGCCATCCCAAGTGGCATAACTTCATTCAAACTATACATATAAATATATGTGAAAATTTTCCATTCCTTCATCTCTTTTCTCCTTCTTCAATTATTTGATACTAAAATAAATCTCTTAAAGCACCCTTCATGTAATTGTTCTCATTAATTTTCTCTTAGGCCATCTGTGGAATCATAAATTGTAAACTTTGTAATTGTGTTTGAATCTTGTTTTAAATACAAATTGTAAACACAGTATTAAGGAACCTGGTGAAAAGGAGGCCATGAAGATTTAAATGCTATGTGAAATCATTTTCTTTGTCTCTGAAAGACAAATGATGCTTCTGGAGTTTAGGCAGTTGAGTTCAAAGTCTCAGGAAGGTCACAGATAGGTCTGTTCTTCCACTGATATTTGTCAAGTTCACATCTCTTCATCCTGCATTCACTGATATGCAAAGAAGAAAACAAGAACGTAAATGTTTGCTTACAAAGGCTTGTGCATACCTTTTTAACCATAAACTTGTGACTGTTACATCTCATGAATAATAGTCTTTATTACAGGAAACTAATTTTAAAGAGCGGATAGTAATTTTTTCTCTTTTATTGAAAATAGATTCTTTTCTTATATAATATATCCTGATTACAGTTTCCCCTCCCTCTACTCCTCCCAGTTCCTCCCCACCTCCTCTCCCCTCTGGATCCACTCCCTTTCTGTCTCTCATTAGAAAAGAACAGGCTTCGAAAGGATAACAACCAAACATAGCAAAATAAAATATAATAAGATGAAGCAAAACTTTTCATATCAAAGTTGGATGTAGTAACCCAACAAATTATCAATTGTAATGTAAATCACCTAAAACAGGTGACTTGCCGGATATTAAAACCATGACAAATTTTTCTGCAGAAAAATATATCCACAGTCATAGTTTGCAATAATTAAAAGCATTGCACATCATAGTTTGAGAAGAAAACATGAATTCTTGAAAGCAGCAAATGTTTAACAATACAATAACACATCTAATTGTCACAAGGGGACAAAGTAAGTTTGGGGACAGCACCTGCAGTTACTAGCTGGCTACCTCAGGAACAAAGACTGAGGTGACTGTAGTTGTTATTAGCCTTTAAGGTGATAGAAATAAAACTGTGACACTTTTATTTGGTGCTACTTATAATTAATTCTTTTAGTTCACTGACAGCGAAATTGACCAGCTCATTACAATCACTCCAGCATAGAGAAACAATACTTTTCCCAGACTCTTTAAGAGATAAAGATCTAATTGTGGGAAGGAAAGCAATGCTGTCACACTTCAGAGCAGCCTGGCACCAGTGTGACTGAGTCTGTCACAGATGGTTCAGGAGTCAACAGGCTGAGAACTTTGAATGAAACAGCAACCTAGACAAGCATCAATGAGGATAAAAATAAAAGGTTAGTGTACAAAAAATAGGGGAGATGCAATGAAGATAATTAAGGGCAGTCAGAAATATTAAATAATAATTGAAAAAAATCAAGACTCAAATTTAAAATAATCTAATTTTGAATATGGCAGAATTTATAGGATCTTTGCATATCAAGTATATTATGTCTGTAATGGTGCGGTGGTCTGGTGTAGGATTTCTGTAGGCTATTAATCTATGCAGGAATTACTTAAACAGTCTTTTTAGAATCTGCACTTTCTGTCATATTTCAAAAGAGTTGTCCTTCCTTCAAGGATGACAAAAAAAATATGAGCTTGTGTAATTTACAATATCTTCCATAAGGAAGCCTATGGTGAGCTTTGCTTCCTATGCTGTTACAATATTTAAAAAAAATACTAATTGCATAAAATTGAAAGCAATTATCCAAAGGTTGCATGGTGGTAGGCAAGATGAAAACTTTCTAATACTGAGAAGTACTACAATGCAATTATAGATGATTATTAGCTGATAATCTGGTAGCTTGGTAAGGAGAATGTGCAGTGAGTGAGTCACTCTCCTCTGAGTAAATGTCCCTCTGTTCCAGCTCCCATAAGCCACTTCACTCCCTCAACCATGTGGCTCTCCCAAGTACCTCAGGTACCTCAAGGCCATTTTATGACATTGGGAACAGCTCATTTTCACAGAGACCCTTTAATTTCCTTTCACTCTGCAGACTGTTGTTCACGTTCTATGGCTTTAAAACTGCTTTTATGTGAAGAAAGTTTGTCAAACTTAGTACCATTTTCAAATAACAATCAAACATAAAAGCCACTTTTCTTACAGACATTTTTAAAGGGCCTTGTTTCAGTTCAAGTAACTGGGGTTTTTCATGGTAATATTTAAAATAATTTGTCACATAAAGTGAACTGTTTAACCTAAATGGTCTTGGGACTGAAGAAGTCAAGTGAATTATGAAAACTGATATTAAAATATATAATAAGAAAATGTAACAAAGGTTCAGCTTTTATGCAAAGACTGAAACTTGCCAAGACAGGGTTGAAGAACAGAATTGCAGTCGTTTTCTTCTTATTCTTATTTTTAACAAATTTATTGCTTTCCTTGAGTCAAGATCAGTTCTGCATTAAAACTAAGAGGATACAATTTTAAAATATTTTTGTTATCTGTTGACAAAGGAGAAATCCATTTTTTCCAATGGAGTGTCTCTGGGCATATCAACCATGCTCCATTGTTTTGGTGGGCTTTTTGCTCTGTATCAGCATTTTTTTGTTTTACTTGTTTCCTGTTTGTTTTAATTTTCAATTTTGTTTCTTTTTTCTTTGGGGGATGGGGAGAAAAAGAAAGGGAGAGAAAGAGAGAGCCTGAGGTTGAGAGAGTAGGGATTTGATGATAATCTGGGAGGAGTTGGGGTAGGGGAAAAAAACATGATCAAAATACACTGTATAAATAAATTAATAAATATTTTAAATAGTAGCTATTTGAAATAAAATATTCATTAAAAAGTGGAAAACAGCTCAGGATTATATACACAATTCGAATAATGTATCAATTTAGTAAGAAATATGCCAATGGAATTTATTACATTTTATATATATATATAATTTTTTTTCTGGACATCAGCAGGCAGACATTTTCTGTTGTCTTCCAAGAGTTCCATCCCTATTTCTCACTTCCACACAGCACAGTTCATTTCGCAGCCAAGAAGAGTGGCTGCGCCCTCATTACACCCGACACTTGTTTATCCCCAAATGCTGTAACTCGAGCAGCAATTCTCAGTCACAAGAGCCCATTCATTCTCATGATGGTGTGTTCAGTAGTTTTGTTTCCATTTCATGTGGCTTACAAGTAGGAAAAAAAAAAAACCTAAGCAATGCCTCTTCTAATTCTCTGTCGTCTTACTAAAGGCATATTGACTCAAAAGACTTTGGGGTCATGTCCATGACCTTGACATTCCTTTCTTCAGTTCCTGTGTGCCAGATCTTATGACTAGCTTTGTGTCTGTGAAGATTACAGTAATGGTTCCAGTTTCTGAGCATTCAAAATATTTCTCTCTATAGGCACAGATAAGTGCAGCTCTCGCCTTCAGCAAGCATGCTTATTTTGACACAGATAGGTACCGTTACCAAAAGCCACAACTGGTCAAAATGCAGACAACCACTGACCACGGTGTGCAAGATGACAACAGGCACGTTTACAGCAGAACTCCCACATCTAAGGCTCAGAAAGCATTTCAGAAGAAGGGGTGGAAGGACTGGAAGAACCAGAGAGCCCCTATATTTGCTGAAAGATGTGGCTTCTGGGTATGGTGGGAAATCTGCACCCATGAAATCTCGACAATATGGGCACCTAAACAATAACCGTAAGTTCTGTGGCAGCACCAGTGGACACGATAATGTGGATAGGGAAAATCTCAAAAGGCCCTACCTAGCCACAGATGAAGAGCTACAGGCAATTAGTAGCTTCTGAGAGAGTGAGAATCTGTAGCCCTCTAATTTGTTACCCAAAACCAAGTGGCTGGTCTTAAAAACATTTCTATTTGACCAACAGTCAATGGACTCAGAAGGTCGTGTGGAGGGGGTGGGGCGTGAGTGTGCATGTGCATACATACACTTTGTGTGTGTGTGTGTAAAAATAACTGTATAATATATTTTCTAAAAATATTTATTGGCTTCAGGGATACTGAACTTCTGCCTGGCATTGCAACCAAGTTAATAATGTGCTTTGAGATAATTTAAAACCATGTACTCAATCCACTGTCCTGCGTATTCAATCTATTCAAGTTACCTTTAAGAAAACAATGTAGGGCTGGAGAGATGGCTCAGCCGTTAAAGGCGAGGCTCACAACCAAAAATATAAGAAAACAATGTAACTGCTTTACTATGCCTTGGACTTCCCGTGTAATCAGCTTGTAAAACCGAAGCTAAATGCACAGTTTTAATCTTAAACTATGTACTCTTCCATGCCTTGACCCAGATGTATACATATGTATATATATGCTATGACAATCAATTGCTGAAAGTAGCTGACAGGTTATAATCAACCTTAAATAAAACAAATGTCCCATAAATGGTGGAAGCAACTTGTGGATATAGGTCAATAGCATTTCTGGGTCTTTGAGTGCTACGCTGGGTCAGATGGAGTCAGTAAAGTAACTTCCCCTGTAAAGCTCTGTTCATGATCTCTGTGAAGAATTCCCTGTTCCCCCCTCCCTCCCCATACCATGTTTTCTGTGTTAGTGAAACACAGCTAAGCCCTTTGTTAGGGACAGGAACATAACAGACACACAAAAAAAAGTTTTTTTTTTTTTTAAAAAAAGCATTAAAATAAATATCCAAATATTTGTCTTATTCCACCAGGTGTCAAGGTTTTGGGTAAAGCTACAATAAATGAAGATAAGACGAACAAAAGAGAGGGTCTGGACCCAGCCATGGAGACACACTGCCAACTCATGCCTAGTGCACAGCACACTAAAAGTTATTCTAATAAATTCTAGTTGGACTATGAGAGATCCAGAAAGGGATAATAATTTTAGAATCTTCTTATTTTATGTCAATAAAAAGAAATGTCTAAAAGATAGCTATGATTCCTAAAATTGCAAAATACTCTGTTATGCTAATAGAAAACTTGGCAGCCCCCAATGTATTCTGAATTAGAAGACCTGAATTCTAGTCAGATTTTTGTCAGCAAGTGAACTTGGATGAAATAATTGAATTCCCACAAACTGTTTCACTAAGTTGAGAAAATAAGTGGAGGATTTTATTCCCTACCTTCAGGATAATCCAGTACAAGTCAAATTAGTTAATATAGTGAAACTGACTTAAACGTAACTACATATCTGTAACAATTCTTATGTCAGAAACATGTTCTCTGCTGAAAAATAAATTGCCACACAGTCACAAAGTACACCAAAATAGGCATCATGCCAGACAGTATAACTTATACTCATACATTTGGAATCACAAAACATAATTGTTATATAGGTGAGCATGACTGATTTCTAAACAATAGCCATGTATTCCTAAGCATCCACCCTGATGTATTTTCAAATAAATATTCAGCAGTTCTATTTTTTTCCAATGCAATGAAAGATTTAATTATATAAACCATATCTGTGAAGGAAGAAAGATGAGTACTTAGATTGTAAAAGACAGAAATTCTGTAAGCTAAAACCAACTGTGGGATTTAAAATACAAAGAATTTAAATCATGTGCAACTTCCTGACAAGAGATAAATGAGGCAAAAAAAAGTTAAACATGTAATACACAGGCAAAAAGAACCTGAGATCTCTGGTGACCCAAATCTAAACTCCTTCAGTCTCCAACATACTCCATAGCCTAATTCACTCTTGTGTGAAGATGGTTCTCAGTCTTGTTTTCCATAAACCACAGCTCCAGGCATGGCAGAAACCCCACGCTGAGCTCAGCAAATGGTCACTTGAAGGCTAGCATTAGTAGATGAACCCAACGCTCCCCCAAAAAAAGTCTTCCACTGTCCTGAATAGCCCTAAGTATGTAACCAGTGTGTGTTTCTTACTAAGATGGGTTGATGAATAAATATCTTAGTATAAACAAAATATATCAGGATAAAAAATAGAAATTAATCTCAGTAGGAACACTTCTTTTAAAAGTGATTAGAATAGAAATTCATTGTATCTGTAATACTTAGTTTCACAAGAAACTATGAAGATTATGTACAATAGACAAGATATTTCAAAGATGAATAATATATGAGTGTTTTAGTGCTATCCTCTCCATTTCTGTATATATTTGAATCATGACACATTATTATAATTTATATGCATAGTAGTATATTATTTAAACTTATGTTACCATAATAACTATTTTTAAATGAAGATAGAAATGTCCTACAGATTCACAGATAAAACGATGTAAACCACAAAGCACAGAATTAGGGCTTAGTGCTATGAAAAATAAATAGCAAACAAAAACCCAGCCAATTGGTGAAAGTCAAGCAGGTCACCAAGCATGTTGGCAAACACTTCTAATCAGGCACGTGGGGAGTTGAAACAGAAGGATCATGAGTTTGAGGATAGCCTGGAATAAACTGTGAATTTCTGTCTTTGGAAGTGGGGAGGGACTAGGCAACAGATGCATAAATTTGCTAATGAGTAGATGTGCATACATGCTCATGTGTACTCATGTATATATACATGTATGCATAGAAGCCAGAGGTCAATGTTGGGTGTCTTTGTCAATTATTCACTACCTTATATATTGATGTAGGGTCTCCTAATGAACCTTGATCTCATCATTGGCTGCACTAGTCACCAAATGCCAGAGATAACCCACATCTACTCCCCAGTCCTCCAAGTGCTTCAGCCATGACTTGGATTACATGCAGGTATAGACCACTCTACCAAAATCTTGTCTTAGAGACTTTTTTAAATGTATGTGTCTGAGTGTTTGGTGTACGTGTATGTGTGTACCACAAGTATACCTGGTGCTTGCAGAGGTCAGAAGATGGTGTCGGAACTACTGGAACTGGAGTTATGGGTGTTGGTGAGCCACATGTGGGTGCTAGGAACAGAACCTAGGTCCCCTGCAAGAATAACAAGTGCTCTTAACTGCTGAGCAATCTCTGCAGCCCCAATATATAAACATTTTAATCAGGAATGACAAGCTTGCGTGACAACAACAAAAAGTTAACATATTTTATTACTTTAATTATTTACCTATCATAGTTTTCTGTGATTCAAAGGATCAAGTGATCGAATGAAAATTTTACATGAGAGAGATGCTGGCAAAATAGGAACAGGGTGATTTCATATGTGTCTATGGTAGAATGTACCATTAAGGAGCCTCACTGTGCGCAGGACAATAAATGGGTTATTGCAACTGTGATGCACGATGGATAGTAGGATAAAGAGAGTGGGTAAATGAATTCTCTTCAACACATAAATAACTAAAAAATAATGATTATGTTAGAAAAGATTTGGGTTTGTAATGATGAAAAATTAAGTATAAGTCTTGCTTGAGATATCTTGTTCTTAGTAAGTCCACTGAGATCAACTCAGCTTAAAAACATTTACATTTCTACTGCACACTAGCGATTGTTTTTCAAACAGAATTATGACAAGAAATTTGATGGATTCAAAATGATACTGAAGAAAAGCCTCAATAATGGCCATTCTTGCAAAGTTCTCTTAATGTACAAGTTCATTAAGATATGAACTGAAAATCTCATTGAATGTATTTGGAGGAAATGAAAAGACTGGAGAACTATAAAGATCCTGTTCTTCAAAAGGATATAACCAAGCTCTGACAAATTTTCTGTAAAAATCACAATTATTCCAAAGCAATATTATGCCCCTGTACAGAGGTTCTGGAAACAGATCCTGGTGTTAATAACATCACAGGCAGCCTGGGTATCAGCTTTTATCCAAACGAGCATGCCTAATCTTACTACAGGTATGTTCCCTCACTTAAAAAGGAAAAATTCAACCCCTTTCAAGCAGGAGTTGCCATAGCCTGAGGAGTTAAGATGATTTCAAAAAAAAAAAAAACTGTAGATGAGATGACTATTGTTTTTAAAATTTAAAGGGCCCTTGGATTTCATTCAAGGAAACTACTTTCTTTACAGCAGAAGAAATAAAATTTCTTGATGATGCTTCAACTCCAGGTATAAGTCTGAAACCCAGATAGCCTGACTTCTGTTTTGATAAGATCCCTTTAAAACCAAAAATATACCTACTAAAGAAAGAAAAATGTAATTTGCTTTGATGAATGTGTGTGTGTGTGTGTGTGTGTGTGTGTGTGTGTGTGTGTGTGTGTCTAGGTGTGCCCAAAAAGTAACAGTAAACTTTCTAATCTAGAATTATTTTGATGACCAGACAAGCATTCCATTCCAGCAAGACAAATAAAATTTGCATAATTACAAAAAGAAGTTACCTACAAATGTCACACTAAAAAGGTACTAAAAAGTATTCCTGAAACCACAGAGCCCTCCACAACACAGACAATAGAAAGAATAGTTCGATGTTTGCAATAGATTTTATTAATTAGTAAAGCATTATAAAATATTTTTGAAATCTGCCACTCTTAAGCTATCAAATTTTTTTTAATTATTTGTATAATCAGATACTAGCATAGCATTAAATAAGCACATTATACTTTACTTGATTTTAGAACAAATTTATACATGTATCTTATTTTATAAGTAAAATTATATTCTATAATATAAATATTTAATGTGCTGCCATAAATATTTTATTTAAATTATAGCAATTAATATATTTAACTTTGAAAACAATTAAATATATGTTTTAAGTACTGCTGCTGTTTACAGAAATGAACACGGGAAGACAAACCTATGACTTGTTGCTAGCAAGCAGAACTGGTTCTAAATTCTCTACATTTCATTAAATTGCCATTGACTATAGCTTGCCCACCCTCCCACCATAGTAAAGTCTTATTTCTCCATTTTTACTTTTGACACAAAACAAAAAAATTGCAAAGTGGTGGCACATACTTTTAATCCCAGCACTGGGAAGGCAGAAGCAGGTGGATCTCAGTGAGTTACAGACAGTGTGGTCCATATAGCAAGTTCCAGGCTAGCCAGGGCTACAGAGTGAGACCCTCTCTTAAAACAAACAAAAAAATAAATAATAAACAAACTAACCAAAAAAAATAGAAATAAAAAAGGAATAAGAGCTTTAGGGGTATTAATAAGTTTAAATAAAATTTGTGTATATAAAGATATTTGAAAGAATAGCTTTTTCTTTTCATAGACATTGCTAGTTTGCTCATGACTTTGAATGGTATAATCAAAACATTTTTGGTTAAATTTGAGGCTTCACCTGTACGAGGGAGTTGATGCCTGCACTGTGTAGTTGGTCAAAGGCCCATAGCTGGAAGGACATAGGGATGAACCTATGACTATTGTTTTCCATAAGTAGACATGTAATCAGACTGCCTCTTAAATAATCGTGTTTATATCCAAATATTAGAACTTTCTTCAGCCTAAAAAGGAGCTTTCGTTTGTAGGAAATAGGAAATACTACACAGGCTCATAGCTGGTTAAGTTGCTGAGAACAGGTGTTCAGTATGAAACGGCCGTTCATATCCCTCTCTCCAAGTCTCAGGGAGTATCACAAAAGAGAGAGTAGAGGAATCTAAGAGAAAGATTATGGGAGGTAGAGCCAAGAAACACAGTCTTAGAGGCATGATATGTCCATAGCACTCATGAACTCAGAACACTTAAAAGTTACTTGAGTAGAACATGAACAGGATTGAACCCATTAGCATTCAGTCATAGATAGGGGAGGATCTATTTTCTCCCACCATGAGGGAGTAATGGCCGTCCAGGACTACTGGTGTAGAAAAAAGTCAACAGTCTTCAATGATAGAGAAAATGAGAAGTTACTCATGCTCCAGTAGATAGTTTCCCACCCACTCCCCTGGCACTGGCCCTGGTTAAATCTAGCGGCCCACAAGGCAAAAACAAAGACAAAATACAAAGATGGGCAATAGGATGGGGACTTGGTGTGGAAGGAATAGTTGATGGGAGCAGAAGAGGGACAAGAAGAGGGATGGTGGACAGATGTAACCAGAAAGTATTAAATACATTTGTGATATTGCTAAGGGATATGTTTAAAAAAAAAAAAAAGATGAAGGGCTTTAGTTAATGTGAATCTTAACAGTTGTTCAGTTAAAAAGGCTCTATTTGGCATCTGCACAAAGACAACACTCATGCTTCAGTGCCTTGCCATATTTTTGAAAACTTCTTGCCATATGTCTCACCACAAACTCAGTGTTTATGAATACACAAAAGCAAACAAGCGGCTTACTGGAATAAGACAGAACACCTGCAGTGCATTCACTATCATTGTGCATGGAAAAGACTTGATTAGCCCTTCATGTGCCAAATCCTGCATGAATTTACATATCACATACATGATAGCATGAACTCAGGGGTGGGCTCCTGTGGATCTGTGGGCAGCTAGATGAGAATAAACTCTAATGCCTGTACATTGCTTGGGGAGTAGAAATAGGTTCTACCACTTAGAAAGCTACCTGCAAGGACATATGCAAACCAAACACAAGCTTAGCTTAGGACCCAGATACCCTACTTTTACATTTCTTTTTAAAAGAAATTTCAAAAATTGTTCATAAAAGCTATTGTCATCATTGCCCAAAACCAGAATTTAGCTGAACAGTAAGAATAAACAACCAAGATTCTACAATGGAAATTATACTTCAATAAAAGAAAAATGGATTCTTAATAAGCTGGATGAATATTCCAGACACTATGCTAAACAAAGAAGTCACAGAGTCAAAGAAGCACTCATACTGTACAATTGGTTGCAGAGACCTTTAAAAGGTAAGCAAAACTCTCTCTGTTGATGGAAACTGAAATTATTACTACAAGTGGAATTTGCTAGCACATGGGTGTGGGGTGCCTGCTCTGGGCAGCAGAATGATCTGATGCAGTGTTCAATAGATTATTGACAATGCAGGATGGAGAAGTCATGAAAAACTCAGAGCAAACTGGGAAAAGAGGTTTCACATGTACATAGGTAATGCAATTAGAAAAATAACGTTCACCTAAGATGATATAGGATGCAGAAAATTTGATGCCATAAGGTGGGTGTGGGGCTAGGTATGCATGCATTCTAGCTACTAGAGAGGCTAAGACAGCTAGATTGCTGGAGTCCAGGAATTTGAGCAATGTATGGAGAACATGTCTCAAAAGTAGGGGTAGTGCTATAATTTGTGGACAGACTGGGATTTGTTGAAAAGAAATGTTGAATAAAACATTGAGATTTATATAGAATCATTATTGCTCTGTATTGTAACTATGTAATTATGGTTGGTATTTTTGGTTAAAATAAACTGCTCTTTATTTTCTAAAAAAATGAAAACTGTGATGTAAAATTTATGAAAGAATACATTTAAAAGATGGTTAATTATTTTTGATGGGTAGCACTGGTGATGTGTTATATTTAAAGGTTTATAGAGGCATATAGCTTATGGGTTTTACCATATGCTGTAGTTTTCAAATAGCAGGAGGCATGCTATGCCTCTAGTTTATAAAAATTACACAGAGAGTTTTATTTATCTCAGTTCTGAAAACCAGTTTCTTTTGAGTAACTATTTTCCCATCACTTTTAACACTACAATGTTAAGAAAGCTTGTGTGTTTATTACAACTGCATGTGACTCATGTTAATCAAACTATTAACATGAGTTAATAGTTTTTTTGTTATGACAGATGCCTTGCTATTATTTTACCTTAGTTATCCTCGCAGAATTATTGATCTTTTGAATACCACAACAGACTCTGATACAATCAGAAACAAACATCAAAAGAGCCTTCAAGTGTCAGAATACAGTGCATTTACAGACAACCTTCTGGTCTAGGCAAGGAAGATAAGACAGAAAATATTACATTTGATTGTGAAAAACATTTAATGCATATTTATGTGAGCAAGTTTTCATTTAGAAAGATGTCAATTTTGTCATATCATTGATAATATCCATAAACTTGAATGATTTCTGGTGATCTTTTCTGATGAAAATGTGCATCCTAGGTGGGAAAAGTAGCAGTGTTTCCCCTATACATTTTCAAATAACAAACATTTGTGTATACCCAAAAGTATTCTTCTCTCTCACCTGTATAGGCTAGATTGTGTCCCCCATTCTAAATTCAAGTGTTCAATCCCTAACTTCTAATAGCTCAGAATGTGACTGTTTTTGCTATGGGATCTTCAGAAAGGCAGTAAGTTCAAATGAACTTGATAGTATAGATTTGGGCCTTTATGAAGGGGAGAAATTAGGGCAGTAACAGACAGATGCAGAAGAAACTAGAAGATGGCCATCTACAAACCAAGGGAAGAGCTCACAGAAGAGACCCACCCTAAGAATACTTGACTTCAGACTTGTAGACTCATCTGTTTAAGCCACACAGCCTGTGGTACTAGGTAGTGGAGCCCTGGAAAATGAGTATATCATCTCAATACAGAAAATATACCATCTCAATACAAAAGAACATACTACCAAAGAAGGTGTATCTCCTCCTTTGTTTTTGTTAGTTAAGAAATCTTCTGATAAAGCATCTTGTTTTGCAGTTCAAGCTAGTCTCATGATGTAACTCAGATTGCCTCAAAATTGTGGCTTTCTGTCTCAGCCTCCTTGGGGCTGAGATTATAATGTATTTAATCATGTCTAGCTAGAAAATATTGTTAATCTGTCTTTTCGGACAGTCATTTGAGGTTTCCCACACTAATCTCATTAGATTATATCAAGACCATCTGTCCAACTAGTTACACACCACTATGCTGACATAAGAGGAAGGCCCAGTCACACTTCCTCTTGGTGTTCTTGTGAGTCTACACCATCACTCAATGCTTCCTCAAGGCACTGATCTTTATTTTGCTGTGTTTTAGGTTGGAGGAACCAGAAGCCTAATGATAGTAGTCCATGGTAAAATACTGAAATGAGTGCCAGAATTTGGAGTTAAAAATGAAACTTAGAAACTGAGACAAGACATCTAAGAGAGAAGAACATTGAGTTACTGGCCCTGCTTAGGGCTGTCCAGTTAACTGAAGACAGACTTTGCTCAACTAGGGTGGTCACAATAACTGCACCAATGACTCAATAGCATGATTTCAGTTAGAATATCCTAGAGAGCATTTTAAAGAGGCCAGTGTCTAGAACCTATTCCTATACTTGATTTTCAAACTTGCCTCTGTATTAAAACAATCCCTCAAGCCGGGCGGTGGTGGCGCACGCCTTTAATCCCAGCACTCGGGAGGCAGAGCCAGGCGGATCTCTGTGAGTTCGAGGCCAGCCTGGGCTACCAAGTGAGTTCCAGGAAAGGCGCAAAGCTACACAGAGAAACCTTGTCTCAAAAAAAAAACAAAAAACAAAAAAAACCCCACAATCCATCAAACTTAAATGAACAATATCTAATTAGTGATCTCTAGTATCATATTATGATTCTGTACACACATATGCACAAATATTTAGACTAAATAAAAGAAATTATATATATATATATATATGGCACAGAATTCATCTGCTGCTAATTCTGATTTAATTTCCATGATTTAATTGAGATATGTCCTTGGTATTGGGATATTTAGAAATGAGACCCACTAGTGATGGTAGTACTCATTGCCCTGAATAATATTATTGAGTGGATCTCAGGGGAGCCTGGGCATTGATATTTGATTGATCAGGTGAACCCAGTGCAAATCAATTCCCCCAGTTAATATAATAAATGAATCTCTGGGTTATGCTCATTCACAACACATGATAAAAGTGATTTAAATTTATAATATTTAGTGCTTTTTGTTGCCTTTTTTGTTGTGATTTGGTACCTGTACAACACTTTAAAGTTCACATACATTCATATATATATATATATATATATATATATATATATATATATATAAAAGCTTGCATACGCATAGGCTTCCTGATGAACTAGCAGGTACTTTTAGTTCTGTGATTCAAATATCTTTGAGGTTTTCAAGTGTGTCCAAAGCAACAGAGGCTGTGTGTGAAACTGGGCTATCACCCCAATACCAGCTATGCAATGGATGCAATTATTTCAGGAAGAAAAAAAATGAGCACAAAGCGTAATTGCTTCTATGATAGTCATTTAGTTTCCAAGAGTATAGATCCAAACTAGGGTCTCCATTAGCCTAACAGGAATTGCACAGCGTTCCTTTTCATCCAATTCTTCTAGGCTTTTCTTTTCTGAAGCTTCCTAAAGGGTGTTTGAGTGATCTAACATTAACCACCCACACACTGTATTTACCACTATTATTAGCACGGCAGATGATCTTCACAATTTCTTGAGGCTACAAGAAGCATTATTTGAGATTTTCTTCTAAAAGTGCTTCCAAATCATTTGCCATTTCTCCCCAATTTGAAACCCCAGCAGAATTATTCTCAAATGACCTTCAGTTATTTCTCTTACCTTCAGCTTAAGATGGCTACAATTAATTAAATGACGTAAGTGCATCTTGACCTTTGAATACACATCTTTCTACATAAATTCAGGAATATTTGAAGACACAAACCTAATAAGATGAAATATGATAGAGGGGCAACGTCTTACTTTCAGGTTCCACAATTAACCATATGATTATCAGAAGTGGATGGTTTATAGACACTAATAAGAAAATTGATCACATTTGGATTGGAGGGAATATATAACCCCTATGAATGCAAATTCAGTTTTGGTTTTTTTTTTTTTTTCAAAGAACATCCAGCATGGAGCAGATAATCATTCTGAATGTTCACATATTACTTATAAAGTCCTCCCTAGTGTTGTTAAGTACTGAAAAATGTTTCATTGAGAGAGTAAACACTATATTGTGCTGCACAATAATGACCAAAGTGTATCCTTCAGAAAATAAGCAAGATATCATGTGTACAACAGTTGAAAGGAAACAGCAAATAAAATTATATTGTATGATCAAAATGCTATACAAAGCTCTGCAGCTAATTTCCAGGAGGTATAGCGAGAGCTGAAGTAAAGGGAACGTTCAGAGATCCTCCAGGAACTTTGCTGGGACCTTGAATACTGGGTTATTTATGTGAAGCCTGAATGGTAGTTGATAAGGGAGCCATGAAAAGAAAATATGGTATTTTAACGATTGTGTTGTCTGGTGAAATACCAATTACATTCCAGAACTAATTAGACAAAAAAAAAAAAAATCAACTGCTATCCTGATATAGAGCTCTACAGTACCAAACTATCAAATGCTAAAAATGTAAAAGCTTAACTTTCTGCATAATATTAATATATTTGCTTTCAATAATTTTCACTAATTGTTTCTTAAATTATTATTAACTAAATGATTTTTGCTTTTGATAAAAAGGGAAAATTTTATTTCCAAATTTTCTATCAGTAGAAAATACCATGTTAATAATACAACTGATTCTTTTTCATTTTTAGATTACATCCTTTTATTTATTTCATGTGTGCATGTGTCCACATGCACATATATGCCAGAGAATACATGTAGAAGTCAATTTATAGAAGTTGGTTCTCTCCTTGTACCATGTATATTCTGGGGCTCACACTCAGGGTAACAGGCTTGGCAGCAAGAACCCTTACCCACCTATCAAGTTACCAGCCCAAACAACTGGCCCTTAGATGCAATAAATAAATAGATGAGTGAATACAATTAACTCATTTTAAAGGCAATGAACTTAACTTTGTAAAGGATGGTGGTTTGAAAGAAAATGGCCCCAAACACATGGCACTGTTGGGAGGTGTGGCTTTGTTGAAGTAGGTATGGCTTTGTTGGAGGAAGTGTACCTACTGTGGAGGCCAGCTTTGTGCTCAAGCCACGCCCAGTATTTCAGACCACTTCCTGTTGTCTGTAAGTCAAGATGTAGGACACTTGGCTACTTCTCCAGCACCTTATCCATCTACACTCCTACCATGATGATAATGGACTCTGAAAATGTCATCCACCCCAATTAAATGTTTTCCCTTTATAATAGTTCCCATGGTCATGGTGTCTCTTCACAGCAAAAGAAATCTTAACTAAGACAATAAGCCCCAAATAATCAGTTTGATAAGGTGAAACAGAAAACAGCACATTTCATAAAACAGACAATGAGAATTATTAGATTTTTCTAAACTTTACTAGATTTAAAGATTTAAGCTACAGACAATTGAAGTCTCTTCCAACATGCTCTAAGCCTCTAGAGTAGGAAAAACTAAAATTATATTAGTCAAAGAAACATCAGCCCTAACTTGTATTCTTCACTCTTATTTTAGAAATGTCTAGATTTGCTCTTGGTTTCTGGTTTCCCATGCACAGTTGCTTTATTATTTTTCCTTCCCTGAGTAGACATTTCGCTGCAGCCATCCCTTGGGTAGAATGTTGCTATGCCGACCTCTAGAAGAAAAGATCAGAAGAAATTGAAATGGTCCCTTCTCATCCCACTTTCTTAAAGTCCACCTTTTACGGGGGTTGACATTTTAGATACATTGGATTAAAGTTAAAAAGTTACTGGGGCAAGTTTCCCTTTATGAACAAAGCCTAAGCAGGTTGGGGGAAATTGTAGGCACACAAAAGAAAAACACTTAAGTAAAACTTTTCTTTTCCCCATTCCAATGGTTAAGATAAATAAACTATCCTTAGTTTGTATAGAGACTTTAGTTGAGGATAATTTTAATGCACATGAATGTGTTGCTGAACAGATTGCATTTCCAATACAAGATTTCAAATATATAAATCAATAGAAGTGTTAGGTAGGTGTAGTCATTAAATTTGAGGATACTATAGTGTTATGGAATCTTGAAAAGAAGATGCTATGACATCATATTGAAAAGGAACCAGTATGGTACTATATACAATGTACTTTACACATAAATAAGCAGTTATCCTAACATGTACTCTTTTCATGTGCACTTGTTGAATACCAGCTCCGGAGCAAATTCATATAATGTCTGTTTTGGTAAGTTAGGTACTCCATGATGACTCTGTACAGTGTGAAAGGTGTCTTGTAGACAGTTTCCAAGAAGAATCTGTTTCTAACCATCCGTAAATGTGTGATCATTTGCTGTTTGGTGGCCAACTACCTGCATCCCGACAGCATTCTTGCTGTGCCCAAAGCCTGCGTGTTATTCTTCCTGCATTGCCTTTTCCGTGTACAGAACCAGGCTGTAAGTTTTCTAAGTGTCATTGTGGCTGTCAGCTTGGGGTAGAGGAGGAGGGGAGAAGGAAATGGGTTTGCACGAGATTAATTCAGATACCTTTGTCATCAAAGCCTGCCCCTCGACTCCGTCTGTTTTTCTGTTATCTTTGCTATGGAACCTAACACGTTTCCTTTTCTTGTGCAGTCTGCTGCTCAGTTGCTGATTGAACAAAAACTCCAGTGCAAAGACAGAGTATGGCAGACAAACAACCTGACACTGGACTGTACTATGTAACACCAGGATTAAGAAACAGGCCACCATGGCACTCTCTTCACCCTGTGCTCTTGCCAAACTCCCTACTTGCTCTCCCTCGAGTATGCTTGATTCATATTGGTCTCTCTCTGAAATGCCTTTCTCAATATCTTTCTCTAGGAAGTTTGTCTCCACAACCTAGGATGGATAAACATTTCTTACTTTCCTTATTACTACTAACTATAACATTCAAAAGAAGAGCTATAGTCTTACTCCTTTTCTTTACAAAGCACTTTTTATATGTCTTCAATAAATGTTGCCACACAGTGTGCTGTCCTTGATTTCAAGTGATAGCAAAAAATGCTTTTACAGTTCCTCTCTACTCCTGCCTCTTCTCCAGCCCTTCCCTTTAACAGCCCTATAGCCCACGAACTTTTTAATCCCATGCTTGCATGATTTGGTTGTTGACTGTTATTCATCAGTTATTTACTTAGTGTCAAAGTAAATTTGCAATTAATTTTTGCACTAATAAAATCATGGTTATTTGGAAGAATTTTAGATTTCTTTAGGACTCGTTATAGAATGTTATAATTGAGAAGTTTTTTGGAACAATTTAGTCAATTTTCATATCTGACATGAAGAATAGAAAATTTTAATTGATAACACAACCAAAATTTATTTCATGTGAACTGTATATTAAGTCCTTTTGTATAGGCACAAGGAGTGTTTTGGTTGAAAAAGAATTTAAACTACTTGTATTTGGACAGTTTATATCCAAGCAACATTCTATAAACAAATAAACAGGGTATTACTTGATACTGATGAGTAAGCTAGCTAATTAGCACTGGTTGACTATTTAGCAGAGCTTAACTGATGAATCTCCTGTTTCTTAATCCTGGTTTTATATGTTTCAGTCCAACGACAGTTGAATTCCCTACTATACGCTGTCTTTACACTAGAGTTTTCATTCAGCTAACAACTGAGCAGCAGACCACACAGAAGAGACAATTAAGTTTCCATAATGAGGATACTACAAAACCGTGAATTAACTCAAATGAAAATCAATTTATGTATCTATCACAAAGAGTCTTAGAGGTCCAAATGTAACTGGCAGCGTGGCAGGAATGGCTGTATTCTGAGGAGACACTTGTTATCCCTTCTCTGGCTATCAGATTACTGAAAGAGTGGACCCCCAAAAATTAAAATTTCCCCAGGGATCTCCTTCTGGGAAAAGAAAAGGCTGGGTCCTGAAGGTATCCAGAGGAGGGACTTGTCTCTCAAAGAAGGATTTTCAACTTATCAGATGAACTTTCAGGAGAGACTTGGAGCTGAGAGAATGGTAGGGAAGGGACCACACCTTGGCCTGACTGCTTAGTTATGCATCTCTCTTTCCATTTAAACCCTACCCTGATGTCTGGATCCCAGAGGTGGACATGAGAGACAGAGAGTTACTTGATCTCTTCTTTATTCTTCCCAGTGCTGCTACATGAAATAAATCCCCATTTCCTGCTTTTCACTGTTAATTGGACTCTTTTCATTGGCTTATTGAAGGTGGGCAGCTGGATCTGGCTTCTCAGGGCATTAGAGGTGACCTCACAAGTCTGTGAAAAAGCACAAGCTGTAAGGAAAGCTCTGCTGTTCAGAAACACAAGTGCCTCCATACTGTCACTCCATCAATGGGGGCACAGTCTTTCTTGATGCTGCCATGCTGTCTCAACTTTATTCTGGCCAGTAGAAAGCAAAACGGGAAATTAAAGTACAGGTGCCGGGTTTTTTAAGGCCAGTACTGAACCTACCGCTCTAGTTCTATTCATATTATATTGGCTCAATGCACTGAACTATGAGTGGGTCCAAGAGCATACACAGGAGGACCCGAAGCCACCTGTCCAACATGCGCTCTGGCGAGGACCTGTGTGCTTCTAACCATATAGAAAGGTAGAAATTAGGTTATGAGGGCAGAATTTTTTTTTTATCTCCATCTTACTGAGACACCATGACTTGCTGTTTCTTTTTGGAAAAGAAACTGGAAGCACAGGTCAACAATGCTGTCAGTCATTGAATTGCAATGACAAGTTCCTGAAAGCTGTAAAGCATTTAATGCAAAGAATCTAGGGACGCTACTTTGGTGACTGTTGGCCTTGTTCCTAGTGCTTGAGAAACTTGGTGCTACATTTTAAGAATAACTTTGCTTAATTCTCTCACCAAAAAAAAAAAAAGTGTTTCTAAAAAAGGGTGACGAGAGAGTGACAAAAAGTATGCCTTATCCATAGCACCTGTTGGCACTGTAGCATTGACCTCGATGAGTGGCAGCGTCCACCTTAGTGAACTCTAACTGTAATTTAAGCAGGCTGCCTTGGGCAGCAGTCCAGTGCTCTTTACAGATGTGGGATGTTATTTGCAGTAACTGAGGCTGTATATTACCTCACTGTGAATGCAGGAAGAAGAGCAGCAGCACAAACCTAGCAATTCAGCTCTCCCTTCAACACTCAAACAAAACTGCTGAGGAAGAGGCAGGAACAGTAGCTGTCTGGTGTACTTAATTCAAGTGTTTCTATTACCCATTTGTCATTTAGCACTTCATACACACTTAGAGTTATAAAGAACTTCCTAACTAACTTTTGGCCTTTGAATTCCATATTAGGAGACATTTTGCTACCTCTTTGCTTCAACTAAACAGGGATGCTGATTATAGCTTTTTTAACTTCTAATTCTCTCTTCCAGTAAATTCACTTATGGAACAAGAGAAGGAATTAGTCAAGTTTTTTCTTCACTACTAGATGGAAGGTCCTTACAAGGCAAACAGATCTGATAGCTTCACAGTAGAGAGTTGAAGTCTTAGCAAATTATGAACTACCTGAGGAAACAGAAAGAGAACGAAGGATGAAAAGATCAAAGACAAGAATATTCAGGATTTCCGGGTTAAAGCCAATGCTTTAAAAAGTGCGAGGAAAGCATGAGTAACTTCTTACAAAACAAAGCAATGGGATTTAATGGAGAATAAGACAGGAAGAAAGATTAGCCAATACCTAGAGTTACATTTATGAAAGAGAAGTGAGAAAAAATCTAAAAGTAGGAGAAAAAGTTGTTAAATGTGGATAGCAGTGGTTTTTGAACTCAAAGAGGCCCATCATTACTTGTTTATTGAGCATTTCTTACATTCCTTGTACATACCAGGAACTGCTATTAACATCTAGCCAAGTACAACACAAAGGTTATACCTCAGTTTGCAAGACAATTTATTTCTATGACACATTTTTACCTACAACGCAATGGGCATGTAACTATTTAATTTACAGTACTCTGTTGATTGTATTGAAATGCACTAGCTTTGATTATGAACTTTAAGGTACCAGCAATGAGAAAAAGACAGCAAGACTGTCTAAAATACACTGAATTATGATATCATTAAGTAAGATAGGCAAGACAGAAAGAAACATACAACCAAACATGGGAGTACCATCAAGCCATGTAGAATTTGGACACATTCCTCTGTACCTATTGTTTGCTGTCTAATACATACAAACAAAAGAAAACAAAACATGCAAAACACCATGAAATGTTGATCCCTTGACCACATAATTCTAACTCTTCTCCTTATTTTACACTCATCACAAACTTTGGAGGTAGGTTCTATTAATATTCCTGCTCAAGGCGAGAAATATGCCTTTCAGAGATACTAACCAACTTGCCTAGGGCATATAAAAATTAATGTTTAAGTATTATACAAGTCTCTCCTACATATTCAGGTTTAAAAAAAATCACATAAACTTTAAAGTTAAATAAAACAAATTATAATGTTTTGTGGCTTCTTATTAATGAATAAATCTTTTAGTTTTATGGGTATTCCGTATAATTTATTTAATACATAGACAAAAATAATTAAATCTTCTAAGTGAAAAATTACTCAAGACAGAAACTAATCTATCTTGAAGTATAGCAATATCTTCTCCCACAAATAACCTTTTTGTTGCTTTATCTCAAACTTTGCCCTAAATGTATCTCACATAGTCAGTAATGTGCATTATTGATATTAACTTTATATAAAAAATATTTAGGAAAGGATTCTTATTCTTCTTGATTGTTACCCTTATTGATTTTTATTGATTACTTTCTCTGCTCATCAGTTATAGTAATTCCCTCTTGCTACCATAACAAATGACCCACATATTTAGCAGTTTAAATTAATAGCAATTAATAGTGAGAAATCCAGACACCGCATAATTCCTCTGCAGCTCTGTTTAGAGTCTCACAGCACCAAGACCAAGGTAACAGCAAATCTGTTTTTCTTGCTGGAGGATTCAGTCTAGGGATATGTCATCCTCCAAGATCCATCAGGTTTTGTCTGGGTTCTGCTTTTTATGTTCGAGTGGCTGACAGAGTGAATTGGAGGACATTCTTTTTTCCTAGAGCTTTCCTACATTTCATGTGCATTCCATGTACTCACAGCTCTTGAAATCTCTCTAGTATTTCATATTTCTGAATTCTACTACTGAAGATCTGTGTCTCCAGCATTTAAGGAGTTCTGCTTTTAAAGGGTCATGTGGTTAGATTGAGGCCATGTAGGTAGACCAGAGTCGTGTTCCAATTTTGTAATCAATAATTGAATTACAACTTCAAAGTCTCTTTTTCTAAATGAAACAACATATTCACTTATACCAGTGTTGGGACATGAGCATCTTGGAAAACATAGCGTGTTCCATATACATGTTAAAAGTACCAAAGTAAATTTCACACTTATAGTTTCTGCTTTATCCTTAATTTGTTTTATTTTTCTACCTAGGAGATTTTCCTACTATTCCCTTACTTTGCTTTAAGTGGGAAGAGTGATCCTTTTTAAAAATTATGCTAGGATAATAAAACATTATCATTGGATGGCAGATTTCATAATAATATTCTGAAATTTAAAATAATGAACATTTAGTTATATTTTTGCTTTAATGTATATTCAGAACCTTACGCTATCTTTTAAGGAATATTTAACTCATGTAGCACATATAACTAAGCCAAACATTTCTTGAGAACTGTGGATCAATCAAAAAAAAATCTCTTTAATCTTACTCATTTTTCAAGGAGTGACCATGATGCTGTCTCTAATGTCTATAAACAGAAATGATTTCTTGAGGAAACTATTGAAATAAGAAGAAAATAACTCATTTTAAGCAGTTTTTAGATCACAAAATTTTTGCTACAGTGTTAATTTGATAACCTGATTCTTGTTTTGTTTGAGAGGATTTTATTTGGTGGGTTTGTTTTTGTCTGCTTATTACTATATCTTTAATTTGCAGTGTAGACTATTTACTTAAGGAAGAAAACAACAGCCGGCCGGCGGTGGCGCACGCCTTTAATCTCAGCACTCGGGAGCCAGAGCCAGGAGGATCTCTGTGTGTTCGAGGCCAACCTGGTCTAGAGAGCGAGATCCAGGACAGGCACCAAAACTACACGGAGGAAAGAAAACAATGGTCTATCACTTAGTTTGCTTGAACAGGCACAGCATAGCTCGAGGGTCATTGCTGTTTCTCATACGATCACACCTCCTCTCTGATTCACTCAATGGCTTCTAACTGAAAATATATTCGGGATCCAGGAGTTTCCAATACGCTCATCCTCGTTCACGTCAGTATCACCACCCACCATGATGATATCAATAACTTTCTGGTTGCTTTGCCAATTTTAAGCCTTCTTTCCCTAAAGCCAATCCCTGCAGAGTGTCCTCCGGGAGCTTTCCCAAATGCTAACCAGATCTTAGAACATCCTTGTTCAAAACCTGCAAGCAGAGATTTCCTGTTGCAAAGCAAGGCCAGATTCCTTACTGTAGTCTCCAAGATTCTTTATATTTCTGCGGAACTGTTACTATCAACCTTTCACGGGCACACTTCTCTGCACGGATACACACACTTTGAGCAGAACTAAGAGGCAGACTAATTTCTTCTTTCTGATTCTTGGAGATAACAAGTACTTTTTATTTCCCACTCCATCTCCACCCTTCTTTCTCCTTGTCATCTTCAACTCACCCTACTTCCTCCCTGCTTCTTTACACACTAGTGGGCTTTTCATAATGCAAATCATTGTCCTTTGTTCCATTGTGGCTTGTATTTTTACTATTTCTTTCCCCACATGCCATATCTCCACATCGCCTAAGACAGAACATTTTGAAGACAGAGAACCCTCTGGCCACTAGTGAATACTTACAGGTTCAGAAAGGACTTCCACCATTTTTAGGGTGTTTCCTTTCTTCAGTGTAGAATCAGTAATCATAATCACTGACGAAGTGCATGCCTACCTGACGTCAGACACTAGGCTAAATAATTTGAATGTATTCCCTTATTTAAGCATAGCAAATGCCTTAAAGGGAGGCATTTATATTTTATATATGTATTATAAATTATAAATCTTCCAGGCATCCAACTCAGCATGTTAGCCTCTATGACTCCCTGCTCTCAGTTTCACGTTGTGGAGGAAATGTTTCATCAGTAGTGCTTGGAGTTCACAGGATCTGGGCCTCCAATCACACCTCAGTGTTTGTCACGTGACACAGTGTGACGCTAGCACTTCGATTTAATGCTTCCAGCTGCTAATATAGACAACAGCATCACAAGCCTCCAGTGAGCCACTTTCTAAGCAAAAGTACAACATTCCAAATGTCTTCAATCTTTTTTTCCACAGGTGGTTTTTATTTTTTCAAATACCCAAGAAGAAAGGGATCTTCCCATACCCTCCGAGTGCATCATATTAAGTCCAGGCTCTTGGAGGTTTTTTGGTTTTGTGTCTGTTTTTTTTTTTTTTTTTCATACCTCTCTCCCATAGCTGTTTGCATTCTAAAACAGTTTGCAACCCTGGACTGTTATGGAAAGGATTTGGTGTACCTGTTCCTCTTCTGTAGTACTACAGCTTTTGAATATAAAAGAAAATCACATGAGAAAAAGAGATTTAGATCTCTCTGTCAAACTAGAATCTAAAGCAGTCGATATTTATATGCTTGCTTTTGACAGTTGGCACAAAATAGATGTTGATTGGGAGCAGAGGGCAGAAATGGAAAAAAAATGAAGTTCAGTAAAATATATCAGCAGAGAACTTCTCACTAGGAGAGTATACACAACTATTAAGAGAGACATTTGGGACATCTAGAGTTCTTCCTAAAAAACACCATTTTGACTTTTGAATATCCAAAAGTCTATCATATTTTTCCAAGAAGCCTCCTGATACATGTGAATTTATAAAATACTACTTTTGTATGTCACTGATAAGTTTTGAAAACAAAGATTTAATCACAGCATCCTGAACACCAGTGTGAAGTTCAGGGATCAAGGTAAATTGCCTACTTACTTATGACACCAGCAACAACTTGAATCCAAATCCTCATGCATTCATCCCTCCACTTTCTGGAGTGAAAGGACTGGAGGCCAAACAGGACCCACAAACATTCAGAAGTGACTCTCTTGAACTGAAATCATGAATTGATGATTCACACGCATTCTACCTCCTCACTCCCTGAAAGAGGGGAAAGTGTGCTTCTTTTCCAGAGGTCTTTAAGCCTCGGGAACATGAATGTTGTGTCCAAGGATCAGAGAACTAGATCCCTTTGAACTATAAATTCATCAAAGATCTGTCTGTACATCTCTCCATTGATAATACAGCTGTGCTCAAGCATCCTTAGTTTCCAGTTGATATTTATACCAACTTTCCGGGCTTTCTGTCCATAGTTGCGAAAGCACAAAAGTATCCACTTCTTGACCAAAAAGCTGAATTAATCAAAGATGTAAATTTTTCTTTCCTGATGGAAGTTGAAGAATGCTCTCCTAAACAGTCTGTGAATAACATTTGGTGTAAGTTGAGTTGTGCCCCTAAAACTTGTACATTGATACCTTGAAATAATTGATTAAAATGTAAAATTATTATAACCGATGAAGTAAAATGAAGAAATATTTATCTCGATAGCCATCTGAAGACTGTGAGAAGCCTGATAGACTTTCCCCTGTAGTCCTCAGATTACTTGAACTGTGAATGTTCAGCCTCTAGAACAGTGGTTCCCAACCTGTGGAGTAGAGAATCCTCTGGTGTCGAACTGCTCTTTCACAGGAGTCGCCTATGACCATCAGAAAACACGGACATTTACATTATGATTCATAGGAGGAGCAAAGTTACAATTATGAAGTGGCAGCAAAAATAATTTCATGGTTAGGGGTCACCACAACATGAATAATTGTATTAAAAGGTCACAGCATTAGGAAGGTTGAGAACTGATGCTCTAGATATACAAGATGATTCCCAGGTTTTATATCACCTAGTGTATGGTAATTGATTATGCCAGCCAAACAAATGACTACAGCTACTGTCTATAAATCAGTGATGATGAGCAAACCATAAGATATATTGTAAGAGGATGCTGAAAAAAAAAAAAACACAGTAGAAGGAGAATGGTTGTGCAAAGTGCATTTACATGAGAATAAGGATTTTTTAAATTAATACATTTATTTCAGACATTATGAAAAAAACTAGATTTCACTATGTTAAAGAAAGCCATCAAAGAAGTAAGTGAAAATAGCATGAAAGGATTAAAGAGAAATAAGCTGGGTGGTAATGGTGCACTGTGGTGGTATTGTGTTCACCAAAATATTGTGTACTCTAATAAATTTATCTGGGGTCAGAGAAAGACAGTCATAGATACAAAGGCTAGAAAATGGTGCACTCACACTTTAATCCTAGCATTCAGAGATAGAAATCCTCTGGATCTCTGTGAGTTCAAGCCACATTGGAAATAGCCAAGCATGGTGACACACGCTTTAATCCAGAAAGCAGCTTTAATCCCAGGAGTGGTGGTAGAAAGCAGGAAGATATATAAGGGTGAGGGCAAGAAACTAGAAGCATTTGGCTGGTTAAGCTTTTGGCTGGTTAAGCATTTTGGCTGGTTAAGCATTCAGGCTTTGGAGCAGTAATTCAGCTGAGACCCATTCCGGGTGAGGACTCAGAGGCCTCCAGTCTGAGGAGACAAGACCAGCTGAGGATCCGGCAAGGTGAGATAGCTGTGGCTTATTCTGTCTCTCTGATCTACCAGCATGGACCCCAATAACTCGCCTCGGGTTTGATTTTATTAATAAGAACTTTTAAGATTCATGCTACATCTCACACCTTTAATCTCAGCACTTGGGAGGCAGAGGCAGGCAGATCTCTGAATTCAAGCCTAGCTTCTTGGTCTACAGAGTAAATTCCAGGACAGCTAGGGCTGCACAGAGGGGGAAAAAGAATTAAAGAAAAGTAAAAGGATTTAATGCAATAGTGATTTTAAAGTAAAGTATCTGAAGTATTGAACTGGCAGTTCAAGGATCAATGGGCCTGTCTGCAAGCTTGAGGACCTGAGTTGAAATTCCCAGAAGCCATGTAAAAATCCCCAGCAGGCACACTGTACCCCAGCACTAGGGGTAGATGGTAATGGATGACAGGTGGATTCCCAGAACACATTAGTTGTCAGCTTAACTGAAAGGATGAACTCCAGGTCCAGTGAGAGACCCTGTCTCAAACAATAGGGTGAATATTAATAGAGAAAGACACCTTATTTTTTACCTCTGATCTCCATATGTTTATGTATACATGTGTGTTTACACTTATCACTCACATGTGTACATATCCACTCAAATACATACACATACAGCCCTCCTTCACACATATACACATACACGCACACCACACACACACACACACACACACACACACACACACACACACACGAATTTGTATCTTTTAAAATATGTGTAACACACACACAGTATTTGCAGCATCTGACCAACCATGAGACCTAGGAAGGAAAGAGAATACTTGAGTATATGTAGGTAAATGATGCACAATGGGATTTAAAATCTTGATCCAGTGATAATTTTCCCTCTAGACAAAAATCAGCAGAATAGTTTCAGAAAGTTATGGAGAATGTAAGAAACTCAAGAACTATGAAACAAATGTAACCTATTACTGTAATTAATGAGGCAATTTCAGGTAATTTATCTGGTAATCAAGAGAGGTTTATTTCTGGGATAACTTACAGCTAATAGGGGATGGTTACGGGATCCAGGAGAGATGAGGTACCATACAGCGGAGAACTCTGGCTTGGTCTCCCATCCAGGTTTCAGGACCGTGAGGTATCTAGAAGGTCCAAACATGCATGCACCTCAAGTCTTAAGGGGCTCCCTCTCAGCCACACCCCAGAGGCAGGTCAGCCCTAGGGGTAGGTCGTAGGCAAGTGTGGCAGTTACATGCTGTCACTCTAGGAGCAGTGTTTCAAGGTCAAAGCTGGGACAGCTACCCACTACAGTAGCCACCAATCAAGTAAGGAAATATATAGTTTTTATCAGATTTAACATGTCTCTAATTAACAGAAATATTGATGCCTTCTAAATACTTTTTTAGAGAGTTTGAAATGGTAGAAAACTTTCCTATTTACATGAAGATGTATAGCAACTTGATGTATAGCATCCTTCCCTGGATGGTTGTCACAGAGTCACCTAGAAAGAATATTTTAATAACTCTCTAGGTATGCCTTAGCCAAGTCCAACTGATTCACAAAATTAACTATCACAGTGAGGTAATTAACAGTCTTTTGGTGATGCTGTGAGAACAGAGGCATATAAAATTATGAATAGGGAATCCATACTTCAGGAGAAGTGAGGAAGCTAAAGAGATGCCAGTTGAATAAACTTGCCATAATGCAATTAACAAGGAATTTCAACTCATATTCCTGTCATACATTCCCAATCAAAATCAACACACATTAGTTGCTTAGTGTATAGTTACTAATGCCCAAGTCTGCCATGTCTCTAAGTATGATATTACATAGTACTCACACCTAGAGTTCAACCCTTACTCAATCTCAGAACCTATTTGTCACATAGGCACTTCAAATTCAGCCTTGAGCATAATTATCTATGTTCAAAAACATGTAAAAGAAGACTAATATATAATATAGTCTCAAAGATGTAGTTATACTGGGAAAGAAGTATATTATACGTTGATGTTTGAAGGGTTATAGTAAGTAAACCCTAATGTCTAGCTTGAGTTGAGCACCCACAGAGACAAAAAAGAAGAAATTAAGATAACATTTTATATGATATGCTGCCAAAAACTGATCAAATAGTGATATTAAAAGAATTTTTGTCTCCGCATAGTAAGATGCTTACACCATATTGCGGCATATATGGGAGCAATGTGAAATCACAAGGCAGCCCATGTTCACAGACTTTAGTGACAACCACAAACTGAAAAGCAGAGATGGCTGACGGCTTGCCATCCTGGAAACGTCTTTTTCTTCTCTGTTGAATAAGCAAAAGAAAAAAAAAACGGAACATTTAGGAAAAAGCTTTTTCCTGTAAAACAAAGTGGTATGGAATAAATTTTCTTCTGATAATATATGGTAAGTAAACCCTGGCCCCAGAAATTTCCCATGATACCCCATTCCTCTATTGGCGCTCTCCTAATATAATAAGCATTTCCCACCTTAATGATGTGCTTGAGCACAGAGGTATATTCTTGTTTATGTTCATTTGCAGGCTTGACTTAAACGCCTTTTAAAAGCCTTTAGGTAAATTATGATAAGTGTTGCTTTACTATGACTAAATCCAACTTTTCTAAGGGCATTAGAAAAATATGAGAGACTATAAAACAGTGATGTGCTCTTATGCCTAAAAGTTCATGATGATTTTAAAAGATGAGGTTTTATGAAAGTCCCCAGAAGGAAAATTGTTAAAGAGAAAATAAAAAGTAACTGAACTTTGAAGGAACTTAGAAAGAAAAGAGGAAGGAATAAATAAATAGTGAACTTTCTATTTTACCTACTCGTGTATCTACAATACAAGATAGATCATCTATATTCCTCTATCTCCTGAAACAGTAAATCACATGACCCTACAAGGAGACCTACCATGGTAACTCAGACTATCACTCCTAGCATCATCATTCCTATGCATCCCCACAAGGCGTTTTAAGTTTCTTATTCTGCATTTTAATGATGGAACCATGCATATTTCATGGTCATGATGCTTCTTACTTAGCATGAGTCACAGGAGGTAGTTGCCAAAAGCAACTCAAAACTGACAACAGTATAATTTTTTTTTACTTAATTATGAAATGGAAGATGCTCCAAAACTGGCACATGCAGAGGAACCAGTCACTTCTCAAAGGCAAAGAAGGACAGAAAAAAAGATATTTGCCAATACAATATAATCATGGATTATGTAGATAGTCTCACCAAGAGCCCTTATGTGAGAAGGAGAGAAGGACAAAATCTGATGCATCTAATAACATTGGTAAGAAATTGGGAAAGAATTAATGGAATAGGATTGTGACAGTGAAACATATCAAAATATAACTGTGAGTACAAATTGGCTTTTCTCGTAAGTTTGACACATCTTTGTATTTGTTATATATTGTTCTACCTACACTTATATAAACTATTAAATAAAATCACTGAACTCCTGCAGCCAAAATATATGAGATGTAAGTTGACTCATAAAATCTGGTATGATCATGTCATGTAATTCTATGTCTGGCTCGTATTCTTATGCTTCTTAAATGTCAAGATGAATCAAAAACAGAGATAGAACTGTGCAGTATAATGATCTGTACCCTGCCTAATCCCAGGTATGAAATATCACTAGCTTATGTGACTGTAAAGTAGGAATTCTTGTACAATCAGAGTGCTATAAATTCTGGGAACCTGAGCTACAAGATCCCAAGGAAGGAGATGAGCATTGTGGGACTCTCCAGATAAGCTGTCCTCATTGAAGTCCTTAGTGTAAGCATTACTGATAACATAAAGTTACAGCAGAGAGATTTATTGTAGGAGGCTGTGTGCCAGAAGTTCTTAACCTGTAGATCATGACCCCTCTGAGGTCGAGCAACCTTTTCACAGGGTTGCCTAAGACCATCTGCATATCAGATATTTACATTATGATTCATAACAGTAGCAGAATTACAGTTATGAAATAGCAACAAAAAATAATGTAATGGTTGGGGGTCACCACAACATGACCAATTGTATTAAGGGGTTGGGTTGCAGTGTTAAGAAGGTTGTGAACAGCTGTGATATGCCTGTTATTAATTTCAGCAATCCTAGAGGTCTCATTCTTGCACAGCTCATTTGGCTATAGTGGCTGTCCTGGCTAGTTTGTATCAATTTGACACAAGCTAGAGTTTTTGGAGAAGAGAGAACTTACATTGAGAGAACTTGCATTACTCCAAAAGATTGGCCTGTAGGCAATTCTGTGATTTGATTGACATGGGAAGGCCCATCCTAAAAGGGTGTGGCGCCCTGGGCAGGTTGTTCTGGGTGCTATCAGAAAACAGACTGTGCAAACCATGGGGATCAAGCCAGTAAGCAGAATTCCTCCAAGGCTTCCACTTCCATTTCTGCCTCTGGGTTCTTGTCCTCACTTCCCTCAGTGGTGGACTGTTACCTAGAAGTGTAAGATGAAATCCAATATGTCCTCCCAATGTTAGTTTTGGTCATGGTGTTTTATCACAGCAATAGGAACTCTATCTAAGACAGGAGCATACTGAATTGTTTATTTACTCTTTATTGGGGAGACAAATAAAGCCAAGCTCTCCTCTATTACAAGAAGAGAAAAGAAAAGGCAATGTGCAATATGGACCACTTAAGAAAATATTTCACTAGGATAAATTTAGGGACTTGTTATTTGCCATGTATTCTTTGGGCTAGAAACATGAGGATCACCTATGATCTTGTTAGAAATCAGTTGCTTAATCTACTAGTCAAAGAAATATTGAATCAGAATCTAAATTTTAACAATTTCCAGGTAAACTTCTGAGAGTATTAAAGAAGTATTATTCTACATTTACAAGAAGAATATTATTAGTCATTTATTGTTTGCATCATAAAAATAACTAGAAACTCAATATCACTACTAGATGATAGATAATAAATTAACTGATAGATTCTACAAATTGTTTACTTTAATACTGTAAGATGTTAATTTCTATTTTAGAATCATAAATACCACTAGCTCAGAGTTGACAAAAACCCTTGAATACTTAAAATGAATAATGTATTCCCCATATTACTAGTTTAGAGTTGACAAAAAAACTTGAATATTTAAAATGAATAATGAATTTCCCTAGGATAAATGTATAGAGGCTATAACAGTATATTATACTTTTAAGACTAGATATTACAAGAAACAAATAATCCAATTTAATTTTAAGAATTATATCTAATTGTATGATGGATATATTGAAATTTAGGCACCAATAAATGGGTGAAACTACGTATAGACATTAAAACACTGTAAAGATGCACAACTGGAGTCCACAAGAAAAGCCACTGACAATCATGTGGCCAGAGTACCAACTGGGGAAACTGATGATGTTCATCATAAACTTAACAGATGCTTCCTAAGAGAAGGACACAAAAACCAAGATTCGGTGGTTTATTGTAATAATAGTAAGTCCTCAGATTACTCAAAGTTTATATTTTATCTTAAGTGCTCTATAAATGTTTTACTTTTATTGGTCCAATTATCTTCACATAGTTAGCATAGGAGAATTATTGACAAGCTCCTTTTCAAAACTGAGTCAGAGAGCAAGCTACTAATGAGAGATTTGTCAAATTATTCTTTGTACTTTGATTCTAGAGTTGCCTCAAAATAATAAATGCTTCAAGATAGATAGCAGGGACATTATCCCTACAGAAAAAGGCAAGGTGCTGAGTAGACAGGAAGTGATTAGAGGATGGAAGTAGAATGGCATGGGTAGAGTTAGTGGTTTGACAAGTATGTGATTTTGAAAACCATGAGCAATAATATATCAGGATCCAAACTGGGCAAATTTGGCAAAATCAAATGACAAAGCATAAATGGAGAAGCCAATTCCCAACCACATTACCAGACTGACCATTTGTGGGATCTTGAACAATGACCTCCCTGAACCTCTATCCCAACATCTGCTAGGTAAGAAGAGTTTGGAAGCACTCAACTTGCTTAGAGCTGTTTCATCAGCATTGTTTTAGTAGGGACCATAACTTAAACAGCAAAGTCATAAAAATTATAATCAATTTGTATGAGGTGACAAGGTACTCCACTTGAAAATCTGAGTTCTAATCAGATCAAGACTGACGATGCTGAAGTCTTAGCTGCTCTGGGTAGAACCCTCCTCATACTCTTATCCAAGACATTTCAACTGGGCTTCTGCCTTATAGTTTTCTGAAAATCTGAAACAGGGTTGGTAAAAGGCAATGCTTATATACATTAGCCCTAATGGCACTAAATAGTTCCTTCTGTTCATGTAGCTCCTCGTGCAGAGTTACATACGTGGAAATACAATTAGCGTGGGATAATTATAAGTCATGCAATTGATGTCAGAAGACTATTATTGTGACATTCTGAAGACAGTGTTTTCAAAGCACTTTTCTATAAAGTCGGTGTAAGTAAAATATAGAACTCTAGCTTGGTTCCACATAAATTATGGAGTTGGTCAGTCATGGAGACAGAATTACATTTAGAGTTCCCTCTGGCATTATAAGAGGCGAAACTGAAAAGGGCATTCTCACACTGCATAACAGGTGCCCCAGATTCTTAATGCTGTTGTTTTCCAAATTGAATCCAACTCAGGAGTTTCAAAATGAGCCCTCAGAAGCTTGAAAGAATTGTGGCAGTTGACTAATAAGTCTCCTATTTATGGAGCACCATGGTTTGACAGTCTGGCTAATTAAAGAATGATTGTATTTCCTGAGATCTAATTTGAGATCTAAACTCATAGTTGCATTTGGCTTAATATCTTCTTGCCCTTTATTTTAGAAATCTTCCATCCTTACTGGTTGTGAAACTCTCATCATAATTGGCATTTCCTTTCATTTGCCCCTAAGAAACAAATTTATCTTCAGAAATAAATCATAAATATACTAGAAATAATATGTATTTTAATGATAGTATTTTAAAGTTTATTATATTTAAGTTCATACTTCATTCATACTTTATTATTTAAGAAAACTAAAGATTATTCAAACATTATTGGAGTCGGTGATTCACTCCCTGACTTAACAGTGGTCAGGTCAGTTTTCCTTAGGACTGAATAAATTACAGTGTGGCCTTTATCCATACATTCCAAAGCCAACAAAGCAATTAGCTTTGAAAGAAGATCCAGGTAGAATCATGATGTTATAGATTTCAGCCTATCTAAAAAAAAAAAAAAAAGAAGAAGAAGAAGAAAAACACACAATTTTGTAGCATATCAATTCTTTCTTTTCTTTTTTATTATTAAGATATTTTCTATTCATTTTACATACCATCCATAGGTCCACCTCTCCTTCCTCCTCCTGTCCTCCAGTCTTGCCTCCCAACCCTCCCACCCCCATTTCCACCTCCTCTAAGGCAAGGCCTCCCATAGGGAGTCAGCAGAGCCTGGTACATCCCATTGAGGCAGATCTAAGCCCCTCCCCCTGCACCAAGGCTGTGTAAGTTCCCACCATAGGCACTAGGCTTCAAAAAGCCCACTCATGCACAAGGGACGGATCCTAACCCCACTGCCAGGGGGAACCTTAAACAGTTCAAGCTAGACGACTGCCTTGCCTGTGGGAACTCATGAACTGTGGATCCATATCAATTCTTGTTTTCTTTATTTGAAGACTACATAAAGAAGAGGAAAAGAAACAAGAAGAATTTAAAATGAAGAGCTTAGTCAAAATGAGTTCGTGAAACATTGCCATTCATTCTTGTAGTTTTCTCTAGCGGAGTAAACAACTCCTCAGAAAATGATTGCTAAGACGTAGAGGGAAGAAGGCAGTGTAAGGATAAGTAATGCGCAAAGGAGCTTGACAACAAACAAAATAGATCAATTAATCTAGTCCAAAAGAAGTATTGGGGAGCAGAATGTTTTGGGTTTTTTTTTTTTTTTTTTTTTTTTTGGTTTTTCGAGACAGGGTTTCTCTGTGTAGCTTTGCGCCTTTCCTGGAGCTCACTTGGTAGCCCAGGCTGGCCTCAAACTCACAGAGATCCGCCTGGCTACTGCCTCCCGAGTGCTGGGATTAAAGGCGTGCGCCACCAACGCCCGGCTGTTTTGTTTTTGTTTTTGTTTTTTTTTTTATCAAGTCATTAAATGGGTAACAATTCATTTTCCAACAAAATGAATTTAATATCATTTAATTTGTTGATTTTATTTACTCACTTCTTAATTTCCCTTCAGAATAGAAATGATACTTACATTTAAAATGTTGAGCATTAAATAATCACCTGAAAATCAGAGAGAATACCATTCTTCTCATAGAATGGGCACTCCACCTACTTGGAGATGGGGGCAGCAGTGAGTGAGAGTTTCATTCCCGCCCCCATCTAATCCCAGGGAAGCAATCTGGATTTCTTCAGTTCCCTTAAAATAAAAGTCAGGTTTTTTGTTTTGTTTTGTTTTTTGTTTTCATTTGTTGTTGTAAAGTTAGCGTTGTGCCTCATGACATGCATGTGACTATTGATACAATGTAAGGAATCACTTTAGTGTATTCACAAACACCTTGAAATTACTGCAATCGTCTATTCTCTTATACTCTCTACTTTGTGTGTAAAAACACTGCACTAGGATAGCTGAGATTTTTTTCCCCATCCTTTTCCTGTTATGAATACTTTCAACTCATAAGGAATAATAAATAAATAAATTTTATAGACCTCCATCTTTTGTGGGCCAAGGTTTGGAAATCAACCATATTGACTTTTTTTCTGCTCGATCATAGCAACATGAGCATGTGGAAGGCACTAACCATACAGAGCAGTTAGCAGCAGATACTGACGTATAAAATATTCCAAGTTAGACCTTATAGGTTTGATTGTCCCACTTCCATAGCCTTTCTAGAATTGTGCAAATCATTTCTTATGATACCAAAGATTTCCTATGATAAAGGATGTTAACATAACAGAGCATGATTGTAAGATTATATTCTAATTTGAAAATGTTTACATGTCTTGACCACAAATGCACTGACGAATAAGTGAATGACATGTAAACAGAGTATGCTATATCTTTCTAAAGAGAAGTTTTAAATATAACTCCATGATTCAACTCAATCTCTTTATTATCTCTTCCTTCTTCTATGGGAGCAACTCAACCCAAATAGGGGTTGTTGCTTCAGCTTAGGATGTTGAGTAAGGATAGAAGTGGAGCTGACTGTAGTCAGCAAGATATAAAAAAGACATGAGACAGAACAAATACATGTTTGTTCTTGTAAGCCATTGGGATTTGGAAGTTGGCTTGCAATCACAGCAAAACTAACAGATTAAAGTGACACCTAACACTGGAATTTTGCTGTTCAACAAGCTGGTATTGGACCAAAAGCTATATTTAGAGCCTAAAAATGTCAACAATCCACACACTATGGTGACCCAGAACACAGAGAATGCATGTAATGAACTTGAGACTTTGAAGATGAATATTATAACATGGCTTGATTTCTTTTCTTCATTGGATAAACTTAGAATCACCCCATTTGAAAGTAGACATAAAAAAATCATAGACACTCTGAGAATAGTAGAGTTTGAAAATAGAAGTGTTTTTCATCTACCATGAGTAAAAAATATATAAAAAGAGAAATGCTTTATGTGATTATAGCTGATTGGGACTCATGCTAGATAAGACTAACGTTCAGGAAAAATCTCTCTTACAGAACCCTCTGATTATTTTAAGATATATTTTAGGTGCATGTATGTATATATTTAAAGTGGAGATATTGATCCATGGCCCCTGGTAAAATCAGAGCATTCTTTGCCACCTTTGTTCAAAAGATTTGTGTTGTCCTCTGAGAGCCATGACTCCACTAGCCCTGGGGAGTTGGCTAGGTTTCTAGTACCAGATGTGATTTCCCTCTTGTTGAGTAGACCTCATGTCCCATTAGAGAGCTATTGCTTGCCTCTAAGATATGAGCATCACTATTGCACTCATAAATGCAACCTCATGCTGGTCATCATTGTCCATAACTAGGTAGGACTGTTGGTTGCTTTCCTCCCTTGGAAACTCGCATGGCAGCTTCTGGAGCCATGAAAGCTAGTCTTCAAGAAGGAGCGTTTCAAGTCATATCCAATTTGTGCCCTGTGGGTCTTGTGTCTGAAGTGCATGGTATCTTCAGCAATAGGGACCTACCTCCCACCTCCGGGAGGTTTTGGAAGTGTACTGCCACTTTCATAAACTAGCACATTACTGACTGCATTCAAAATATGTATCCTTGTAACCACAAATTAGAGTAGCTCTCATCCCTCATCAAAGAAACTTCTATTTGCAACAGATGGAGACACTTGTAGAAATCACAACCAATCAAAATGCAGAGAACAAGTGACTGGGAGGTGGTCAGTCCCAGGAATACATCTAGAGCTCAACTCCAGCACCTCAGGCTCAGGAAACATCACAGAAGAGGGGGGTAGAATGCTGGGGTCCAGCCTTGGCTTGGATTCAGGTCCTGAAATGGGGAAAGGGCATCTGTGCAAGGAAGATTTCTGACCACCAAGTGGATTGCACTCAAGTGACCCCCAAATAGCTTGAGCCTTCTTTATTTATACTTAAACAGAGGTTTTCTTACCAGGGTTACATGAACAGCTTTGTTATTGGATTCTATTTTTTACTTTATGAAATACATCACAATTTAAGGAATACATCGTGATCGTTATGAAAGCCCTCATTGTTCCCCTTTATATTTTCCGAAACACACCTTCCTACCTCCTGGATAACCTTATTCTAGAATACAGTTCAGCATTTTTGTAGGCTTAACTAAATATTGAGCCGGAAACATCCTGATCTCACAGTACTTATGTCAGCTGGCAGCTACTTGTGGTTACAAAGTTTAAAAAATAATAGACATGGGCACAATGCTTTAAGGACAACAATATTCAAACCCAGACAACTCTTTCATGTCTTCAAGATATGCTTTTATACAGTTCCTTTTTTTACAAGAGGGTCCCATGTCTCAATCTCTCTGTAAAAGGCAGACTTTGACAAAGTACTCTTTTCTCATCTCACTGTACCATACTTTTTCCACCAATATAAGCTCCTATTTATGGTAAAGATGGATTTATCCATCCCACATTTTGCATTGTATTTTTTCCTCTTGGAGCATATCAGATATTACCAATGATTCTATGCTTAGTGTCCAGGAACTTATTCTCAACAGTTGGCACTATGTGTATTCCTGAGGCTTTCCCCCTATTCTGTGTATGCATACCCTGCTCTCCTTTCCAGAACTATTAGACATTGTTAATATTCCAAGTGTTGTTTTCTCATACATACCTGTCTCTACTGAGCCAGAAAAGGTCCCAGGATTTGGAGTTGTAGTTAATAGTCAGATAAGAGATTTGAGAAGACTTCACCCTCTGCTGAATCTTAGGGTAAAATATTCAAGAAAGAAAACTCAGGGAAAATTACAGCTGTTGCACGTGTGACTGACAAAGTAAAACTAAACCCACCAAAGAATCAACAATATAATGAGAGAGAAAATAGTCTGCAAGCCACACTAATTTTGCAAATTCCTATGCTTTCCCATAGACTTGTCAAGTGAGAGTCCATTTCCACAGGTGTCTTGCCCTAAGGAAACCGGTTGGACAGGCAGTCAGTCATATGCTGATCGGAGACTAGGCTGCACGGCTCCCAACGGCAGACTATAAGAGCCAGAGAATCAGGAAATCTACTTTGAGATTTTTTTATGTTCTAGATATGACAGGGAAGCTTAAGCCATGATATGGTAACAATATGGCACCCTAAACAAGACTTGAACAAGTCTTGAACATCAACAGATAAACTAACATGGACCTCTCGCTAGGTCCCTCCCATAGATAAAAATCCACAGGCAACTAAGGAATGCTGAGTGGAAGAAATAGTCTTCCCTGATTATGAGCCCTTAATTGGCTATCCAATATGAAGTAGTTAGCCCTGAAATTATATTAATACAAGAAACACTAGATGAACTGAATAAGTTGTTTTTATATATTTAAGAGTGCATGTAGGTGCACACACATGTGCGTGTGTGCGTGTGTGCATGTGTGCGTGTGTGCATGTGTGCGTGTGTGCATGTGTGCGTGTGTGCGTGTGTGTGTGTGTGTGTGTGTGTGTGTGTGTGTGTGTGTGTGTGTGTGTTATGTATAAAGGCTATAATCTCAAGAGTGAGCAGGGAGTTAGGAGGTATGTGGGAAGGATTAGAGAGAGGGAAGGATGGAAATGATATTTTAATTTTAAGAGATTTGCATTGTCTAAGGTGCCATCATCCCTGGGGCAAAAGCACTTACTGCTAGACTCTGAGATGATCTTTGGGTTCCCACCTAAAACAGAAATCGTGCTGGGAAATCTGATTACTCTTCCCAAGAATGTTTTCTTCACCAAAGTCTGCATCATCTGGAATCGAGAGAGAGGGGGAAAAAAGAGTCCTCCTCAGAGTAGACCTAAAAGGTGTAGGAGATAATAAAGAGAAGAGCAGTTATTCTCAGGGAGAAGACTGAGCTAATCAAAGAATATCCATCACATCAGGCTATCCTTACACTGTTTTTCCTGAGGTGCATGTGAGAGGAGAGGCAGATGTGTGTGTGGTCTACATGTGGAGGCCAGAGGACAACAACCAGTGTCTTCCTCTGTTGCTCACCACGTATTGCCTTGAAGCAGGGTCTGTCACAGAATCTGAGCTTTTGGGGTCCATCTTTCCTCCTCCCTCCATTGCAGTTCAAAGACAACAACAGCAACTCTGCCCAGCTCTTTATGTGAGTTTCTGAGGGTTTGAGTCCAGTCTTCATGCGCGTTCAGAAATTGCTCTTACCCACTGAGCCGTTTATCCAGACTCCTTACACCCCGAATCTGTGGAATACCCACTTTCCTATGTGAATGGAAGTGTTTACTTTGACTGTTTGCCTGATATTGTCCTTTACAATTATGGCATTAAATGTTAATTGTGTTTATTGGTTGTATAAACCTGGATTATTTGTCTTCCTCCAAAATATTGGGAACCAACTTTTAGATCTGAGGTTGTCTTCACATCTTAGAGTGTTGTGTGCACATGTGTGTTTATGAGTGTTTGTGAGTGTGTGTGTCATATGAAAACCCTTTTTACATCATTTTAACGATATTTTGTTTCTTCTTTAAATTATTTGTTTAGAATAGATGAAAGTTTATCTAAAAAGAAGTAAAAACCCTCTCTAGATTATATGTCCAGTGGTTCACTTGTCAGTGAAATTCTTTCTTCAATAATATGACAACTATTTTGTGGTGATACTGTGTACCTCAATAAAGCTTACCTGGGGATCAGAGGACAGAACCAGCCACTAAATTAGACATAGAAGTCAGGCAGTGGTAGCACACACCTTTAATCCTATCACTTAGGAGGCAGAGAACTGTCGGGATTTCTGTGAGTTCAAGGCCACACTGGACTACATGAGAAAAATAGAACCAGGCAGTGGTGACACATGCCTTTAATCCCAGGAAGTAATATGGCAGGACACTTCCTGTATATAAGAGTAAATACAGAAATATATATATAAAGAGTGAGGAAACAGGACCTCACTCTCTTTAGACTGAGGATTTCATAGAGGTAAGTACTTATGGCTGCCTTATTCTGCTTCTCTGATCTCTCAGCTTTCACCCCAATATGTGGCTCTAGGTTTTTTTATTACAAAATGTTTTAAGATTCGTGTTACACTATTTATTATCATAAGGAACTTAAACTTTGTGTAATTTATTTCTGTATTGTTGTGTGTGTGTGTGTGTGTGTGTGTGTGTGTGTGTATCTCTAAACATCATACTTTGATGACTTCTCAAATTCTTTTTTTATATTTTACCCATACATATACAAAAGCTTTTACATATCCACATTATTATAATTAATTTAATGGTGTAAATACTTGTACTTTCTTGTAGGCAGAAGTTTCTATCCTGCCAGCAGCTCCCAAATAAACACACTAAGGCTTAATATTAGTTATAAATTCTCGGCCAATAGCTCAGGTTTGTTACTAGATAACTCCTAAACTTAAATTAACCCATTTTTCTTATTTACACTCTGCCACAAGGCTTATGGTTTGTTATCTCATTTTCTATATGGTTTGCTTCCTTGGAAGCTGGCTGGTGTCTCTCTGACTCCACCCTTCCTCATCCCATCATTCTTAGTTTGACTTTCCTGCCTAACTTCATCCTGTTCTGTTATTGGACAGTCAGCTTTTTTATTAAACCAATCACAGTGACATATATTCAAATACTGTACAGAAAGATTATTCAACAGCACTTTCTAAGGTTACCATTTATGTCACAGAGCTAGGGAATAAAATAGCATGTTAGATTTAAACTTTTATTGTGTAAGCAATCCTTATAATATTGAAGTTAATATTTACTTTTTAACAAAAAATACAAGTTCTAATAAAACTGTGTGAAGAGTTTTGTTTGTTTGTTTTGGTTTGGTTTTTAGTTTTGGCAACAGCAGGTATAAGACGATAGAGATCATGTGCAAAGATGCCTTGAGCCCAAGCTGGGAATCTGGAGAAGAATGTTTTAGCTGAATCCTGGATGAGCTCTGGTCTCTGAGCACAGTAAATACGAAGACTAATTCAGTAGCATTATATAATGTGATGCCTTAAGGAGACTTGGTCATCAGGGCTAGATCTCTGCTAAGACTTAACAAAAGAAGATCCTCATAGAAACTTTATAACTATAAATAAAATCTTAGGGACTCACTGTCACATAATGCATACTACATGATCGAATATACATAAATTCTCTCAGTTCCTCCTCAAAATACATAATGATGTCATTCTATTGATTGGACAAAATGAAATTCTAAAAAACCTAAATATTTGCCCAAATTGCTTTGCAGAAATAAGGGCAACACTTCAAAGAGACAGGTGAGGATATAACCATCTCTTCATCATTGTATTTTTGAAGGAAAAAAATAATAATTCAAGTGTCAATCAAATCTTGCTGACTTCCCATCAAATTTGAAGATACATCATGGGTCACGTACAGGTTTGTGTACTCCACTGTCTTCTGTGGCCTTGCTGCATCCCTAGGGACCTCGTTAAGCACTTCCTTAAGTGGCACTCTGTTGTGTGCTATGGGGAAGGAGAAAGACAACACTGATGGGTTCCAAGGACTGATAAATCACCACGTAAGTGGAGTCCATGATCAGAACGAGGACTCAGGAGCCTTGCTTTACCTGACAGCCCTGAGCAGAGGCAGAAGCAGGCTTTATAGGCACAAAACCATAAACATACCTGTGCCAAGTTACAATTACATTGTTCACCAATCAGGATTCAGGGATTAGGGGCTTTCCCCATGTGTTCCATCATTGTCAACCAGTACAGATTGTTCGACCAAATGGATTTATTTGGTCTTTCTGTTGTTAGGAACAGCCATAATATTTCAGAGAACTAGGAGACTACTTCTATTGTCTATGAAGGAGGTTGGTCAGCTATTGCAATGATCTCATCTCCTCTAGGGCTTGGGAACCTAGGGTTTTGTTTCACAATACAGGTAAAATAGAGTAGGAGGCAAAATGGCACCACTGAGGAAAAGATGGTTTGGCTTCTCCCTTCAACTTCTTTTCCTTTCCTGTGAAGACTTGTTAATTTCAGGCCTCTCTTCTTTTCTCTTGTCATGAATCACCCCATTATTCCCATAGAGTGAGACGTCTCATGCCTTCACTCTCAGAAGTTTATTCAGGTACACCTTTGCTGGTGAAATATCTCAAAACAAGGGAAAAAACATTAATGCCCTCAAGATAAACATAAATATATAAAAAATACAAGCTTCATAGGAGAAAAAGATATATGAAAATGGAGAGAACTATGGACTTTTTTTTTTTACTTCCAATGTTTGCTTACTCTGACCCCTTCTACCAATAACTAATTAGTTTATGTTTCTATATTCCAATCCCTTGGTCATAGTCAGCATATAATTCTTTATCTGGATTGGAGGTTGACAGAGCTCTTTAAAAAGGAAATTGAAAGGCTCCTTTGACTCAAGCTTTCATGCTTGGAAAATTGATTTTGTTTACTAAGCAAATGTTTCTTACTTTCATATCACAGGCTATGTAAATAAGACATATTTTATCCTCTCTGCTTAATATAGAATTATAATAGAGGCTCTTTCTAGAGGAAAATGTAAGTCCTAAAAAATTATACTGATCTTTCCATTTAAAACTAGCAGTAAATAATACAACACCATTTTGATTTCACTACATCAGTTTTTTCTTATTATAAAGCATAAATTGCTCATTTATGTATATAATTTATTTAATAATCCCAATTAATCACTTAAGCTTTTATTCTTAATATAATAAAGAGGTACATTTAAACTATGTCATTCAAAGGAACATCTAGCCTAAGTAAACTTTAACTATCACTAATAGCTTATAAAATATGTATTTGTGTGTAATGGCATACATATTTATATTCTCTGAGAAACACAAGGATAAAATTCCAAGTTGATTGTACAATATGAATTGTTCCTAAGTTACAAGAGTGAATTTCATCGGGCTGTACACAGTGACTGGGCATGAGAGTTTTCCTGAGGAGGTGTTGGAATTTTAGATCCTTTTGGAAAGCTGTGGACAATAGGCATATGCAGTTAGCGTGAGTGGAATCTTCCGTTCTATCCAACTCTACAGAACCTTCTACTCTGCCCCAAGTGTGGTACAGACCACCAGAGATTTAAGGTGCATAAGCAGTGATTCTTACAAGTCTCATGGTCCAAAGTAGAAGACAACAATCTCAGTCCAAATTGATGGGGGCCATGAATAGAATTCAAGATGCTATGACAGAGGAAGAAAGCTCTCCAGTCCACTGTATATACCCAGATTAGATAAAGATGGAGACAGAATTTACCAGTAAAAAGTGCATACATACATCCCAAACTGCATCACACTGCTTATGCATGCACCTACATACACAGTGGTAAGAACGGTAAGAATTGCTTCAAAAAAATTCTCACTGATATTACCCTAATTTTTCATTTATATGATTTAATATTTTGCTACAAACTTTGCAAATTATAGGATCTATATAGTTGTTCATTGTAACAGGAAAACACAAATAGTCATAGTAATCTAAGCAACCAATAACTTTGGAAACATTACTTCACAAAGGAGAAAATATTAAACTGTTAATTTCTTTAGTCCCATAAAAGAATGCATTGGTAAATTACAAACCCAGAACTAGAACAGTTCAGGTTCAGACTAATTAGAATCTGCAGGAAGGGGTGGGAGCTCCCTTTCACTGTAAGAACTAGACAGAAGTTGGAAAAAATGATTCAAAGGAAAATAAAGGTCAAAGAACAGGCTCCCAACCAACTATCCTTTAGCATTCTTTTTTTTTTTTTTTTTTTTTTTTTTTTGGTTTTTCGAGACAGGGTTTCTCTGTGTAGCTTTGCGCCTTTCCTGGAGCTCACTTGGTAGCCCAGGCTGGCCTCGAACTCACAGAGATCCGCCTGGCTCTGCCTCCCAAGTGCTGGGATTAAAGGCGTGCGCCACCACGCCCGGCCCTTTAGCATTCTTTAATACTTGTTTCCTAAATGTGATTAATCTACATCAAATGGAAGAGACAGTGCTGAAGGGAATAAGGTTTTTCTCACTAGATCCCATGAGAATAAGTAATTGCAAAACACTCTCTTGTTCTCTAGTAAAATGGAGCAATGCCCAACAAAAATACTGGAGCCCCAGTGACAGTAACTTGAAAAAATACAAAGAATCACAAAATCACTAGGAAGCAGAGAAATGACTAAGAGAGTCACTGGTTCCCTTGATAACCTCATTACCTTCACTTTCATGAGAAAATATATAAGTTAGGGCACCATGACTAACTGAGTTACATAGCCACGGTCTTGTAAAACCTGTGCAGTTTTTATTCTTTTTGAGTTTCAAATTTCAAGAGCTTCTCCTGCCTAAGTTCATCTATCATTCCCTTTATATTGTATCCATAATAAATTCTATTTTATATGTGATACATATTTATCTTAAAAAGCACCAGAAAAAAACTCCAGTATTTTTCTTTCTTTTTTTAATATTATTTATTTATCCGTTTATTTGTTTATTTGTTTGTTTGTTTGTTTTACATCCTGACAGAAGTTTCCTCCTTCTTCCTCTCCTCCCACTTCCTCCTCCTACCTCTTCATCTGCCCTTCACAATCCACTCCTCCTCTGCTTCTCTTCTGAAAGGCGCAGTCCCCTCATGGGTATCAACAAAGCATGGTATATCAAGTTGTGGTAAGACTAAACACCTCCCTGGTATTTAGCTTGAGCAAGGCAATCCAGCATGAGGAATAGATTCCCAAGAACCAATTTAGTTCGAACTAAATACACGAACTCTAGTATTTTTCTTTTAAATATCATTTTCTAATTAAACATAAAATTTCAGGTGAAGGGCATTTATTTTCAATGTCCAGGTGTGTAGTGGTCCCTTGGAAGTTTTGAAACTGAAGATGTAATCACACAGTGCCTTATCAATTATGTGCTTAGCATGGTGTATCATAGTAAGTCTCTCTTACTGGTGCATACATTGCCTTTCATTTTCAAGAAAAAGCTTTCACATTCTCATTTGTTGAACTTGAGTAATACCTCATATTGGCAAGGAAAGGCTTGTTGGTTGGGGATTTAGCTCAGTGGTAGAACACTTGCCGAGCAAGCACAAGGCCCTGGGTTCGGTCCTCAGTTCTGAAAAAAAAAAAGAAAAGAAAAGAAAAGGCTTGTCAGTGAAATTTGACTTGAAGCTTTGCTACATCAAAGTTAAGCATTGTTTCTTATAAAAATATCGTCAATTGACAAGTTTTCTTAAATTTAGGAATTGTGGGTATTTTATCTAAGCAAGATTAAAAAAACATACCACAAATGCATTGAATTACTTAACTTGTAATTTTGTTTAAAAAAAAATTCAATGAGTCATTTAACTCCTTTTTGCTTAGATTCTGCTTCCTGGTCTAATTAGTGAAGTCCTAACTCTAGGTCATCCAACCCGAGACAACACAGACAGCTTTCAGCCATCTGTAGTGAGCAAAGTCATTTTTTACAGATCTTTTAGTAAACCACATTTTCTAAGCAGACAAAAACAATTCATGTTGATTTTATGGTCACTGACGAGCTTCCATTTGTATCAAAGCCATAAATACATATGGTAAAAAGTTCTCACTTGATGTCTGCAACTCTTGAAAGAGCAGGCCTCTACAGGTCTTGACCTCATTGCATGGCACAGAAGAAGCCCTTGGCTGTGGCCTCCAGATGGGCCAATCAGTCTTGAAGGAATGAGATGTTATTAAAAGCTCCATCCTGAAAGAGATTTTTGTTGTTGCTGGTTTGGCTTTTGATTTGGTTTGGTTTGCCAAACCAAGCAAGCTTTTAAGGACCAAGCTGAGAATCAGAGCAAGTGTATGTCCCTTCCTCATATATGTCTCTTTTCCTAAATTACTCTTAGGCTTTCCTGAGTAAAAAGTCTACCATTCCCAACTACAACTTTTGCTATGGGATGTTCTGTATGTCCTGTGGGAGCCTGTTCTCGGGTTCCTCGTGGCTTTACCCAGCAGGTCCTGCATAGAGGATGATTAGGACCACGGGCCTGAGTGCAGGTGTCTGAGATGGTCTGCACTTGGCTGTGCTGGGGGATGGTCTATATATCAAGTTGCTCTGATTGGTCAATAAATAAAACCTGATTGGCCGTGGCTAGGCAGGAAGTATAGGCAGGACTAACAGAGAAGAGAAATAAAATAACAGGAAGGCAGAAGCAGTCACTACCAGCCACTGCCAGGATAAGCAGCATGTAAAGATGCCGGTAAGCCACAAGCCACGTGACAAGGTATACATTTGTGGAAAATGATTAATTTAAGCTATAAGAACAGTGAGCAAGAAGCCTGCCACGGCCATACAGTTTGTAAGCAATATAAGTCTCTGTGTTTACTTGGTTGGGTCTGAGCGGCTGTGGGACTGGCGGGTGACAAAGATTTGTCCTGACTGTGGGCAAGGCAGGAAAACTCTAGCTACAAACTTCAGTTAAGTTTTAGTCTTTAGTCTATTGCTGTCATCTGGTGTCACTTCATGACTCAGTAGCTAGATGTCACATTTTATAAGATATTTTAACATATTAAAGTGCTAGCTAATAAAAAATACTGTCATGCCAACAACTTTTGTATCCTTTTCTTCCTTAGAATTGAAAACTAATCACTTATCCAGAGGGCCTGATCCAGTTGGGGGCTCCTCAGCTATTGGTTCATAGTTCATCTGTTTCCATTCATTTGACTGTTTGTCCCTGTGCTTTTTCCAACCTTGGTCTCAACAATTCTCACTCATACAAACCCTCCTCTTTCTCACCAATTGGACTCCCGGAGCTCCACCTGGGGCCTGGCCGTGGATCTCTGCTTCCGGTTCCCTCAGTCATTGGATGAGGTTTCTAGCATGACAATTAGGGTGTTTGGCAATCCTATTACCAGAGTAGGTCAGTTCAGGCTGTCTCTCGACCATTGCTGGTAGTCTATTGTGGAGGTATCTTTGTGTATTTCTGTGGACCTCTCTAGCACTTTGCTTCTTCCTATTCTCATGTGGTCTTCATTTATCATGGTCTCTTATTCCTTGTTCTCCCTCTCTGTTCTTGATCCAGCTGGGATCTCCTGCTCCCCTAAGCTCTCTTTCCCTCAACACTTGTCTTTCATTACCCCCATTCACGTCCAGGTTGTTCATGTAGATCTCATCCATTTCTCTGTAATTGGGCAATCTCTGTGTCTTTCTTGGGGTCCTGTTTTCTAGGTAGCCTCCCTGGAGTTGTGAGTAGCAGTCTAATCATCTTTGTTTTACATCTAGTATCCTCCTATGAGTGAGTACATACCATGTTTGTCTTTCTGAGTCTGGGTTACCTCACTCAGGATGATTTTTTTCTAGATCCATCCATTTGCCTGCAAACCTCATGATGTCATTGTTTTTCTCTGCTGAGTAATATTCCATTGTGTATATGTACCACATTTTATTTATCCATTCTTCAGTTGAAGGGCATCTATGTTGTTTACAGGTTCTGGCTATTACAAACAATGCTGATATGAACATAGCTGAGCAAGTGCCCTTGTGGTATGATTGAGCATTTCTTGGGTATATGCCCGAGTGGTATAGTTGGATCTTGGGGGAGATTGATTCCCAATTTTCTAAGAAAGTGCCATATTGATTTCCAAAGTGGTTGTACACACTTGCAATTTCCACCAGCAGTGGAGAAGAGTTTTCCAAGCTCCACATCCTCTCCAGCATTAGGTGTCTTCAGTGTTTTTGATCTTAGCCATTCTGACAGGTGTAAGGAGGTATCTCAGAGTCATTTTGATTTGCATTTCCCTTTTGATTAGGGATGTTGAGCAATTCCTTAAATGTCTTTCAGCCATTTGAGTTTCCTCTGTTGAGAATTCTCTGTTTAGTTCTATAGCCCATTTCTTAATTGGACTGTTGGGCATTTTGATGTCTAATTTCTTGAGTTCTTTATATATTCTGGATATCAGCCCTCTGTCAGATGTGGGGTTGGTGAAGACCTGTTCCCATTCTGTAGGCTGTCGCTTTGCCTTGTTGACTGTATCCTTTGCTCTACAAAAGCTTCTCAGTTTCAAGAGGTCCCATTGATTGATTCTTTCTCTCAGTGTCTGTGCTACTGGTGTTATATTTAGGAAGTGATCTCCTATGCCAATGCGTTCAAAACTACTGTTTGGGAGGCATCCAGGCAGTGGACTGGGACCTGTCTTCAGTGCATGTGCTAGCTGTTTGGAACCTGGGGCTTATACAGGAACACTGGGCTCAGCCTGGGAGGAGGGGACTGGACCTTCCTGGACTGAATCTGCCAAGTTGAACTCAATCCTCAGGGGAGTCTTTGCCATGGAGGAGATAGGAATGGGGGGTAGACTGGGGGAAAGGGGGGGTGCAGGAGGAGGGAGAACAAGGGAATCCATGGCTGATATATAAGATTATATTTTTTAAAAAAAAGAAAGAAAGAATTGAAAACTAGAATTATAACATTACAGGAAATATCAGACAATTCCTCAGTGTTCAAATTCAGAAACACATTCTACTTATGAGTAGAAACCAAAAAGATTTGATTTTGTTATATATAGAATATGTCTTTGGGATACAATTCTTATTCAAATAAAGTAGTACTTAGAGTGAAAAAGTCCCACCCAAAGTCATATGTTGAAAATAAAAGGCACAGATACTCAATAAAACAGTATCTTACTCCCTGGCAATAATGGCCTACAAGTTCTTATCCTTCAAGTAATAAATATAATTAAATGTTATGCAATAAATAATTTTAAAGCACCAATCACTTATGAGAGCCAATTTCTAGAAGAAATTAAAAACTGATTCAATTATCTTTTCAATGTTAGAGATTGCAGTCTATGCTCCTCTTAGCTTCAATAGATGCATACATGCTCATCAAATGCTTATCATAGATCTTATGATCAAAAAAATTAAGTCAGAAAAAAATTATCTTACTAGAAATTGCTTGTCTACAAGGTAAACTCACTCAATTTTAAAGCTGAAAATATCCAGGTCTGAGCTATCTCATCTCTATTTTATGAATATTAAAGGTGTAATTCAGAAATATTGTGAGTTGCGTAAGGACAATACAGTTACATTTAAGAGTAGATATCAGTTTTCTTATATCTATTCTTATATCTTTTAAAGAGAGAAAGAAATCTTCCTATTATCCAATAATATTGATGTTACTGTTTATTTTGTTTGACTGCAAAATTAGAAAAAAGTCACTATGTTTAAGACTTTATAACTTTTTCTACAATGTAGAAAATCTCTGGTTTCTGTTCTATTTATTTTGCCAGGTTTACCAGGAAAAAGACTGTCCAAACATTTACCCCTGCCTTGTCATTACTATAATGCATACAGTCATCTCAAAGATGTGGCTTTTAGATTGCATAATGCGCCATTAATGCAAAATTCGTTGCAGAATGATTTGACTGTATGCCACATTTGTGTAATGTTTTTCATTTGTATGAGTCAAATTTTGAACATCAAAACACAAATAAATACAAATTATGTGTTCCTCAAAGGAAATTTTACTAATTTTACTAAATAGCACTTAATATATGCGTATTAGAAAACTGGAGTGTATGTCTGTGTTCACCTACATGCTCTTCACTTGAGTTCAAAATGTGCTAGGACAAAAATTATAATTATTTCAGGAAATGTGCTGTAGACACTGCTTAAACAAATGATCTCCGTGTTTCAGACATAAATAAGCAAAAACTTTATATATTCATAAATACTGCATAACAGCAGATGTGTTGCATTCACAACCCAATCAAATGTTTACTTGTGTCCTCTGCTTCAGCAAATGGCATGTGTGTTAACATTAATGGAGAAGAAAATATTTCTTTATGCACATAAATCTTCCACTGTAAAAGCCTTTACTTGTGTACTCCAAATTCTCTTTGGTCAGAGAAATAGGAGCTGTACAATAAAAGGCAAATATCTCTCAATGGAAAAGAGTCGGCAGCACCAACACGTTGATATATTTACCCACTGAGCTTGGGCAAATAAGCCAATGGCCAAGTGAGCTCACAGGAACTGCACTTTTTTTCCCTCTGCCCAGTCCTGTGTCTGCCAGAGTAGATGAGATTTATGAAGGCACATAGGCTATGCGTTTAGAATATATTTCGTCCCATGCTGACAGTTTTTGCTTGTCATTTTACTGGTTCATGTAAACTGAAATAATATATTATTAAAAAACTAAAATTTATACATTCCATTATACCACATTTCCTTTTGGCTCCACCTCCATGACTTTATTACATATTTCCCAGTCTACCTGCTCCTCTGCCCACTGTGCCCCAGTTTCTGTGCCACACTATAGGGAAAGCAGAAGTTCATGTAAACTGGTTATCTAAGAGCTTTGGTAAGAAGCTTGCTTTGTGTGCCTGTTCAATAAACCATAAAATCAACAACGTATATAGAAAACATAAAAGGCTGTGGATTTTCAAATCTTCCGTAACTCAAAATGTTCTTCTCAACTCTTAACTATAATGACTAATTATTCATTGATGCATATGTTTATTAAAATTCCGGTAAGCAATGCGAGAAAAGCAACAGGATTCTGACACTGAGGCTTTTGGACTTACCGTTACATGCTACCTGATAACTGAATGAGCAACAGATTATACTGAATTCTGTGTTGAATTAAGTAACATGAAATTCAGTAACCATTTTCTACAAGGTATGTCCCTTCCTTGCTAGCAAACTAGACTTACTGAGTCTAGCCTGCCATATTCTACAAGCACTATTATTCCTGTCTGAGATGCAAATTATTAAATGTAACTACAAATATTAAATAATGTTAAATAAGTGACAAATATAAGAGCAAGATTTTCAGTAATAAGAGACATAAAGAAAATATGAGTAGGTTTTTAGGGGGGAGGGTTCTTTTTATAAAGTAGTGTTGTTGAAACATTGAGACAGGCCTTGATGAACAAACAGAACACTTGCTGGGAGGAACTATGCAGTCAGAGCTCTGCCTGTGTGGAGGGCCATGCTGTGAACATATTCAGTAAGTGGACGATGCCTAGGGACCAGTCCGCATCGTATTACTCTTACATCTAACTTCAGTGAAGCCTCCAAAGTGATGCTATATTTGAGAGAGAGAGAGAAAAAAAAGACCAAATTGAACAACTTATCATAAAGGTTTTAAAATAAAAACGCTGGATATCTGATATCTTCAAGGTCCCGTGAGTAGTTCAAGGCCAAGCCACAGCATGTTGCTAGATGTTAAAGATAAAATTCCATTTTATTTCACAAAGCTGTCTTTATGTAAGTACCTGGGCTTTCAACTCCATAGATCAGTTACATAAGGCTCAAAGTCTAAAGGACAGATATGGATTTCACAAGAATGACTTCAATAAAACATTAACTCTCTATTTCCAAAGGCATGGTCATTTGTCCTCTATTGTCATTAGGATCTTTGTTCTCAGAGTTATTGTACAGTTTTACCTCTTTAGCACTCCTTTCCTTATGGCTGGTTCCGTCGTCTCTCCAAAACTCTCTCCTAGAACTCCCAGTGCTGTTCTTCTCGGTCTTTTTCTACCTACAGTGCTGCATGCCTAAGACTGCTTTCGACTTTCTCTCCTTTATCTGTGAAAGTCAAATGAATTCCCGAAGCTAATACTTCGAACTTAGCAGTTGAACTCGGTGCCACTCAAGCTACTTCTGAGTCAACATACAGTTCCTGATGATTTCTCTTTCAAAGGGTGTGTCAAGCAGTTCTCCTAAGTATCTTTCTTAGAAGCAGAATGTGGGACAGGAATTGGGACACTTCTGATTTATGGTGACAGAGTTTCCAGAAGGAAGAGCACAAGGGGAGAAGGAAAGGGGAAGAGCTGAGCATGGGTGGGCTTTCTTCTGCAGACTGGAGCCAGTTTGATTCCATAGGGCCTCTGATTCAAGAAATATTGACACAGAATTGGGCCAGCTTTAAAGCTAGGAGCTTGCCTTACGTACCTCCATTTCTTGAGAAATCTGTCATTGATTTCTCAAGAAGAGTACACAGTGTCCTGAACAAAGAAGCTCCCATACTTCCAAGAGCAATCTTCTCTAGAAGGTGGCAGCTGTGAGTTATTAGTGACCAACCCAGAGTGGGCAGATGGGTGCTTGAGTCCTCCAAGTGGCATCTGGATGGAACACCAAGACTGTCCACCACCATATTCAAGTGAAATTGTTGGTTTTTATTGAAGGTCACAGAGTACTTCACTCAGACCTTTCCTAGTTGTATGGAAGAAATACAATACAATGAATAAACGAAACTCTTAATTTAGTAATGGCTTTAGAATCCATTGCTCTCAAAAACATACTTCTACTGTACAGTCACAAAGTTCATTTTAACAAATGTTTATGAAATTTATTTTCACTATACTGTAACATCCATAAAAATGTCAGCCATAGACATAAATATGCTAGTTATGAAACTTCGGGTGTTATAATACAGGGCAAGTTTCTTTCTGAATTCTGATTTTCAGAACATAAAAATGTATACAGGGCTGGTAATGTAGCTCAATAACTGAACTTAACCACTATATGACTATCACTCTGCAAAAAAAAGAAAAAGTTACATATGTGCTCAAATGCCCTGCTTATATTATCTTTTAACATCATCCTCAGTTAACATAATGAAGTCCTTATTATGTGATAGACATCATGCTAGATACTCTACAAACTGTACCAGATTGCACTTACCAGGTAATTATGGTGTCCTTTTCCACACATCTTCTGCAATACATTGTTTCCTAACCACTGACCAAGTATCAGTATCTAACAACCTTCCCCTTGAATATGAAAAGATTTGGATTGCTTCGACAGAACTGGGTAGAAGAAGATTATATGGTTTCCAAAGCTGGTTTCCATCAGTTCTTGCCCTGTGTGGAAGTCATGTGTACCAAGAACAGGCTACGATGAAGCCAGGCCATAGGAAAATGATAGGCAGACTAGTGAGTAGTGCTAGGCTTCCAACCCTGGTGTCAATCCTGTGAGTGAGAAAGCCATGAATTTGAGTCTCCCGAGTCCCAGTAAAACAAAGCACCTTGCTGTATCCTCTTCAACTTCCTGAGCAGTGAATGGATGAGGACCATAGAGATTGTTTAAGATGCTCAATTTTAGAGTGAATGGCTATCACAATAATTGAAACACAAATGATAATTTATTTTAAAGTAACTATAATATCTTTACTGCGATGGATTATGAATCTTATTAAGGCATTTTGTAATTATTGTTTCTTAAAAGTCTTCATTAGCAGCTAAACTAAAAACTGTACGGTGAATGGCTTCTAGACATGATGCAGCTCTAAGTGTCCCCATTGCTTCACAGAACTATTCCTTCTACTATAATTTCAGGGAAATCAATATTTGTATATCAAAAAAGCATTCTTATACAACTTCCATATAATTTTATATTCTACTCAGAAACCCACAATTCTATCAGTTCAAAAGGTCAAATCTTTCTAAATTAATCAACACTTCACATTCTGAGCAATTTTAAGTATATTGAGGCTGAACCTGGGGATTAGATGAATATTGTTCAAATTACTACTTGGGAAAGTAAAACAATTACTAAAAGTCCATTCTTTCTAATACAGTATACATTTATTACAAAGTTTTTTATCCTATCTTTAAAAATAGGTTTAAGTATATTTAGTCACAACTGTATCTCCAATATTTAGCAAATGTCATTTAATTATGGTGCACTGATATGTAAGTGATCACCTCTAACATTAGGCATATTTTCAGCCTTTTACCCATGGAGGATTATAGTGACATGAGATTCAGTTTCTTGAGAGTTTGCTGTGGGAATGATAGTCACTTTTATGCTCCTGGATATGAGCAGCGCTTTCCTCTGAGTTTGCATAACTTTAACATGAATAAGCATTTCTATTGCACCCTCCCTATTTCAACATATCTGCACATTCCTGAGTTTATGAAAATTCTGTGAATTAACTTCCCATGTCTATTGTTGTCTCATTGATCCCATATCTATCAAAAGGCTAGGATTTTTAAGGCATATGTATTTAAGAAGTAACTAATGCCCCTACTTCTGTTTTAACCTTTCAAGAGAATCCTCCAAAATAGAAAAAAAGAACATCCCAACTTTCCCTGCAAGTCTGAAGGCCTTCACATCTGACTTCAGTAAGGCCCCTCTACACAATACCAAGGTGTTCTAGATACACAAGCCATCTCTACCCATACATCTCTCCTGGCTGGTTCTCCACTGTGGCTTTCATGATTGCTTCTTGTGTTTCCAAAAGCTCAGCTCTCAAACATCCTGATCTATGCTGTTTCCTGTCATTTACATTTGCAACTGAAATGTGTTTCCATGTCAGAGACACCCCCTCATGTATCCCAATTCAACACAGTCCTTCTTCTCCCAACTCAGGTCATGCTCTTCTAACCATCCTTTCTTCCTGCTATCTGAAACTACACTGCTAATTTATTCACTTCCTGTTTCCTGGTTAATCCTGGAGGACATAAGCTATATATGCGTTCTTTTCACCCAATAACCAATCATTTAAATGAATGCTTTTACGTTTAAGAGATGACTTATTCTCAACAGAAGTGGTAGAGGTGGACAGCAGTATAGTGAACTGCCCGAATTAACACAAAGACCAGATGGAGCTGTGATGATGACAGAGATGGAAGAAAGTAAATATTTTCTTCCCAGACTGAGAACTAAAACTGGACTGCAGATTGGAGTGAACCAACTGGGACAAAAGACAAGGCAGAAGGAAAAATAAAATATTTCAAAAATCAGTATTACAAGGCAGCAACAGCTTACGCGGTACACAAGGCTCTTCCCTCTTCACAGCCTTTAGCAAAGACAGGGTTACAAAAACAAAACCACATGTAAGATGTGTTTCCATTTGCTTTGCATTTTAAATCTATTTTTGTATACTGATTATGCATTGCTGTGTTATGCCAATCACTCTATTTCAACATGATGCTTTCTTGTACTTAAAGAATGCCTGGTCATAAAAATCCCTCACCACCAATCAGCTTCATGCAGCAGTATCAAAGGAATTGTGTTTTGAAGGATACAAAATGAAAGCCCCAAGTAATAGAAGTGGATTTTATTCTGAGCCTGCATAAGCAAAGTGAAATAAATAACCATTTCAAATTTGTAATCTTAATTCTTTTAGTAATATGAAAATGGGTAATACTTTATTCAAATGCCACTCTAGTTTTTCTACTGTCCAGGACATAAGACTTCTTACCTTGGCCCTAGAGTTACAACATATTTAGTGCCCAAAAATCTTAGTGTATTAGTTCCCTAATAGATGCTGTAAAAAGTTGCTGCAACTTGATTGCTTAAAACAACAAAAATTTATTTTCCCAATCCTGTGGAGACCAGAAGTTTCTAAATAAAATACTGTTAGGCTATATGTCTCAGGGGTTGAGGACATTGGCTGCTCTTCCAGAGGACGAGGCTTCAATTCCCAGCACCACATGACAGATCACAACTGTCTGTAACTCCAGTTCCAGGGGAGTTACATGGCACCTTCACACAAGCATATATATAAACAAAACACTAATACACATAAAAATAAATAAATCATTAAAAATAATAAGATACTGTGAGGGCTGGGCTTTCTTTGGAGAGTGTGGTGGGAATCCATGTTTCTTTCATCTTCCTGTGCATGTCCATATTCCTTGACTTGCGGGTACAATATTCTGATTCCTGCCTTCTCCTCTAGGTATCCATTGTAAAGACCATTTTCATATGCATTTATGTTCTAGGTAGACTGTCTAAAATTGCCTTAGGTTATTAACTCAATACAAGACCCTTCTTTATAGATGTGTTCCAGAGATAACAGCATATTCATAGGTGGTCAGAAATGGACATTATCAATCAAATATATGGTTGAAGCTTTGCATAAATCAAATTACTGCTAAACAAAATGAAACATAAATAAGTAAAATGATGGTATTTTCTGCATTATATCTGAGTATTAATTTCTGAAGAAAGGTAATGAGCAGGTAAAATTAAAATAGGGAAACTCGAAAATCCATGCAGGACTCCAAAGGTGAAGGCTAACACAGTGAGTTTTCTGCTTTGATTTATACTAATAACTTTTTCTATAGTCAGATCATGACAAATTTCTTTCGGGGTTCGAATCTCCTTTTCTCATATCAATCTCTGTTTTTGACATTGTTATCCACTGTTAACTGGAGATCTGTCAGACTATCTTCTTTCATCTCTTCCACCTCCAGTCACCTACAAAATCCTGTGGCTCTTGCCTTCTAAATCCTTGTGGGACCCATTACATTATCTTCCTTCCCACCTTGCCCCCATCATGTTTCTCCAAACACTAACCATAATTCAGTCCCTAGCTCCCCTGGGGGCCCTTGGCTGCCTTTGATTATCATTAACTTTCCAAAACACAAGTCTGCTCAACCAGTTCCCTGATGTAAGTTAACCTAAATCTCCCTTTCTAGAAAGCCTTGGATTTTCTTATAACCAGTCAATTATAAGAGAATTATCTGATTCTGTAGGGACTTGGGAAATGTGTCCCAATGCGAAAGCCAGCATCAATTCTGATTTGCCAGTGCCTGTATATTATATCACTTTTTGAGAATTTGGGGGACCGTTGACTTGAAAGAAACCTGACCGTTGACATTCACTTTAGTTTCTGTGATGTAGAGTAACTACCATGAGCAGAAACTGTTATGTTATTCCAGAAACTCATGGGATGATCAGATGTAGTTAGCAAGCAATTTGACAGCTTTAGACACATAAACAAATACATCTTGTGTTATGTAATGACCCATGTTTTGGACAATGAATTTTTTTTCTTATTTTTTTTTTTTACAGAATAAGAGCAATCATTGTGGGCCAAAAGGAAATAGAACCTTACAAATATATGATTTGGATAAATATTAAAAATTCACATTCGAGAGTCAATTCCAGAAAACTGGAATTGAAATCCCAGGTGATTGAATATTTGGTGCAAGCAATTAATTGAGATAATAGACTATGAATTGTGGTAGTAGTCAAATAAATTTGAGTAAAATTAGTGATACATAGAGTGTATCACTAATGAGTAATTAATCAGTTTTGGTTATACTGGGTTTTGAACTACGTTTATAGTAGTACAAGTTATGTTTCCCTTTGTGTGGAGCACATCTCCAATATAATCACAAAGTAGTTCATTATTCTCAATATGGTCATGAAACTACTGTAGCAATGCATCTATCTCAATTGTAATTGTAACAAGTATGTTTGATAACTGAGTGAGACTGATAAGTTTTCCCCCACAGCGTCCTGAATAGCGCCTCCTAGTAAGGTGAATGCTAAGCAGCAGGAATTGAGTTTCCTGCTCATTTACAAGTTGATTCCTTTTTGTCTATAAAGAATATGAGAGCCAGAGTATGGGGTGGAGTACCATAAAACACTGCTACCTAGATACAGTATAACCATTGCAATCCCAGCAATAGGGCAATAGGTACCTGTACAAGACTACTCCTTCAACATCCCGTCAGTGATAGAGGAATTGCCTATAAGTCCCATTCATCCCTTCCTGAGGAGCTATTGATAGTAATCACTGTGGGAAAGGGTGTCATACTTTTCAATTGTGTACCTGCTAGAGAACTAGTTGGAGAGAAATGGAGATTCGGAGAGAATGAAGAGGAATAAAAAAGCATAACAGGAAGTCACTATAATCACAACTATATAACTATATATATACTTTCAGAAACCAGGCCAACCCTCCAAAAAAAAGATTATAGTACAAGATGAAGAAAACTAGTTAGATGAACATGAAGGCATTTAGTCAACAGAAAGGTATTTGTTGGGTTAGCTTTAAAAACTGTAGGGAAAACAAAAGTAGTTCAATGCCTGTGGCTAAAGAGTCAGCAAAGATTTATCCTTTGGGATTTTAAAACAAATGGGATAGATCCACACATATTGGTAAGAAATAATCAAGATGTGAGGGTATAAAGCAATTCCTGAAGTCAGGGCCATCTTTAGCTTTGTTTACACCTTTCTTTTAGCCACAAATATTATCTTTCACTTATTTGAAAAACTTAGAAAGCTAATCAAAACATAAATCCTTCTAAAGAATTTTATAAATGTTACACTTCATAAGAAAATAACAGAGAAAGATTGAAGATATTTTGTCTTAGGAATGGCATGGTAGAATCTGTTTTGGTGTGGTATATTGAAATCCTTAGTAAATATAAAGGGTTTCAAAATTTAAAGTTTTCTAATTAGCTCATGTGTATGTGTGTGTGTGTGTGTGTGTGCAAAAGCATGTGCATACATGGAGGAACCCTGGCACTCTTCCTCATGAGACATCTGTCTTACTACATTTGGGGGGGGGGGACCAGAATCTCCCACAGGACATGGGACTTGATGATGAGGTAAAGCTGGCTGACCAGCAGACCTCAGGATCTGCTCACCGGTACTTCTCCTATGGTAGAATTACAGAGTGCACTGCCATGCACAGCGTTTACACATGACTTTTGGAAAGGAAAGTCAGATGCTCATTTGCATGGCAAACATTTTTACTAGTTGACCTATTTTCCCAGCCCTAGGTTGTATTTTATTTTATTTTATTTTATTTTTATCAAAAAAAAATAAGAGTTTCTTCCCAATAGTGTTGATTTTAGAAACAAAATTGGTAAATGTAAAAGTGCATGTTTTCCTTGTTATGCAAAAAACAGCTGAGTGACTTCCCTTAAAGATTTCTGCACACACACACACACACACACACACACACACACACACACACACAGGGTATTTACTTCCAGGGCACAGTTCTTCAAAAACCTTAATATAAAGAATGTACTAAGCCTACATTTCAAACAAGTTATGTCTGCCTGAAATAATTCAACACGAAAATATACTTCTGTGGAACTTGCAAACAGTCCTGTTTTCAAAATGTGTGCCTGTGGATTCCGCACAAGAGAATGTGACAAGAAAGATTTAAGAGGAGTTTGAAGGCTGAATGCAGAGAGATTAAAATGAACTTTATCCCCCGTCTCCCAAACAAAGGACCAGAAAAGAAGTGAGTTTGATGTTAAATTTTATACAAAATTAGGTGGTGGGTATTATTGTCTTGTTGAAGAATATTTTCAATACCAAGTGTTTTTCTCTACCTTTCCCAAAGCCATGGCCAAGTTCGTGCTTCCTTTGGAAGACAAAGGGGAACAGCTGCTGAGCAATGGCCAGCAATTTGCACACAGAGAAAACACTGCGAAGTGTACCAAGTTCTCCCGCTGGAAACATTTGATGACAGCACTTCGTTCTCTGACTTTGAGGTGAAGTGAGAAGCCAAAGGAATCTAAATTGTGTGGGACCCTAGAAGTCTTCTATTTTTCTGTTTTTCATTTAAAAGAAATACAACTGCTCTTTTTATTTATGTGGTTACCTAAATGAATATAAAATAATACAGAAGCTATCTAGATTCATATAATCTAAAAACAGCAGCTTGAGCTCAGTGTCAGAGCTGATTTTCTCTGTAAACCCTGCACAATTTCAAAGAAATAATGAACATTTAATATATTTGTAAATATAAGAAAATTGTTTGGGGGCTACAAAGAATGGCAAATTATATATTTAATGTTTATAAATTGTGTGTGTGTGCATGTGTGCTTCTATAGCGCTGTGAACATATTTAAATAACTATCTGCTGAGTTTTGAAACTACTCTTGGTTTATACAATTAACATTTCCTAAACAGACTCAACTTCTGAATTTATGAAACCATCTCCACTTTGTCTACAAAGCACAAATTCCTGATCCTTACAAACTGATAACTCCAATTTGAGCATGAACTAGTGCCTGTAATCCCAGTACTCAGGAGGTAAAGGCAGGAGAATTCCCAGGAGTTTGAGGCCAGCCTGGAATACTACAGCCCCATGATTTCTCGGATGCCTTCCTGGTTAACAGTAAAGAAAGAGCAGAAAATGGGTCTAAGAAGAAAACATTAAAAAGTAAAAAGTGTGGAAGATCAAGGAACCTGACAAGTTTGCCACTGAAAGAAACATCTACCTTGAATACTTTTTCATTCAAGTCACAGTATGAGCAGGTACAGTCAATAGTATAGTTTATTAGGATCTATATAACAGTGTGTGTGTGTGTGTGTGTGTGTGTGTGTGTGTGTGTGTGTGTGTGTTTGTGTTTTTGCACACACGCGAGAGCACATGCATGTGTGTTCCTGGAGAGTTTCTAATAAATATAAATCATCATAGAAAAAAAGGAAGTACTTTGTTGTAACTTGTATTATTCCTCCAAAGTAAAGTATTTAAAATCAGAAATCACTACAATGTGTTCTTCAACCAGAGTGGAACTTTATCTGCAGTGTTTTTTTTTTTTTAACCAAAGAGCACATCTGGGTCCTTCCAAGGCCACTGAAACTTTGCTTGGGCTGTTATTCATAATTTCCAAATTGCAGAGGGAGTGAAAATGGCAGAGGCAAATTTAGCATTTCAGTAGTCGGAACCCACTTGCTTTGTCATCAAAATAAAGTGAACTGTATTGGTGGCCTTACACAGGAACAACAAAATGCCTTCTCCTTGTCGAGATGTGCCCTTTGGAGTTGAACTGGAAATGCACCAAGCATGTAAAAATGCACGATTTCTCCAGCTAAGTTTTAATCTGAATAACAATAACCACTATCTGTCATCACCTGGGCCTTTCAAAGCATCTGAATCTGTAACTCATAGGCATGGAATCTTATTTCTTAGAATACCACGAAATGCCAAATGGAGAAATCAATGTCCACCTGCGTAGATCATATTAATTTCCTAAGTAATACACAAATATCCTATATTCTATGTGCCCAAGACCTTACCTTACTCCAAGAGTTGGGACTTTCATTTCTTCATATGTCCAGGACTTGGCACGATGCTCACAGTCAGAAGGCACATTGCATCATGTCTATGGAATGAATCAATTAAATGAACGGAAAACATTCTAACATTATATGTAAGTGGTACTCTTGCTAGAGTTCAAAGGAAGGGCCAACTCTAAACTTTGTAGAGGGAGTGTAAATACTGGAAAATTACAGAGCAGTTTTATTAAATCTAAAATGGATGTTTATACCCTGAACAGTTATGATTCAAAACTGAAGATGAAACAGTCTAACACCCTTATTAATAATAGCCCTGCAGGATTTTGAGGTCATGTTAGGGTCATCATATTAATGCAGAACAAAGTACTTATCAGGGACATTTACTAAGATGAAATATGTTGGCCTCATCAGATTTTCATATTTTGTGATATGTTTGTACATATATTTGTGTTTTGGGGGGTGCATTTAATTACTATAAACTATCATAATTACTTTAAAATAAAATTTTATAATTAAGAGAAAAACCCAGATCTTTGAACAAAATGTGAGGCTCTTAATTAACTGAGAAAGGGAAACACTAACGATGGAGAGTTGTTTTGTTCAGTTCCCTTGGACCATCAACCTAGTAGAGGCATAGACATTGTAAATCCTAAAACTGAACGGCCTGCTATCACCAAAGAGTGTAACTACAAGACCACAGTGCAGCAGGGAGATGGACACACGGTGCAGGACTCTTCGGTGTTCCAACAATATACCAAAAAAAAAAACCCAATGCCATTGCCCAACCTTTTCTTGAAAACAGCTTACATTCAGAAGGAAATGGGTATAAAGGGAAGAGTTCTTGGAGCACAATAATTCCAACTGAGTCAACACTCTGGGGCAAGTGGACTGAGAAATGCTACCGGTGGCTCCAATTAAAGCAAAAAAGGCACTGGGACCTGCAGGCTAAGCACTAGTGTGGCTGGACTACATGGTAATTGCTTCTGGAGACCCAGCTTCGCACAGAGAGAAGAAAACTATTTTATTAAGCAATATTATGCTTAGAAGACTTAAGAAAACACAGGAAAAAAGTGAACTACACTCATATTCAAACCACCAAGGAATCCTTTTACTTTTGTATTAAGTAAGACTAGAAATTTTGCTTTTGTTTGCATAAGCTATACATGGTTTTACTAAGTATATTTTATATGTTTAACTTTCAAAGTACACATCTCAAATAATACAAGGATTTATAATCTCGGAAAATCCCTCAGCTTCCCAGCCTACCATCTTACAACACATAGAGAAACAGTTTAATGATTTTGTTTCTGTTTTCGAGCTCATCAATACATCTGTATCTCCAGGCCATATACTTTATTGCATATTGCTGAGTTAATTTTTACATTAATACCTGCTTTATCATTATTATAGATACATATCTCACAGTGGATAATATGCTGTTTTTATCTAAATAATATGCTCTCTATTACCTTTATATGGTTTTACATCAGCATGATGCCAGGCCATTTTATGTAACACAGCGAATTCTGAGGATTCCTTCCTTCAACCTCTAAACACTTTCACAATCAAAATGTAAATTACATAATTCTAATCAATTGATTGGTTTTTAAAAGTCAATTGTCAGTAAGCAATGTCTATTGTATGATTTAATGTTTTTAAAAATCTAATACTTTTATTGAGAATTTCATATATGCATATAATGTATTTTGATCATATTCATTGCCATGAATATGGATTGTGGTTGATCTAGAGCATTGTTGACCTACAAAGGGCCACACGCTTATAGAGAACTGACTGTGTCTCCCCAAGAAGCCATCAACTATCCATTGCTCCTCAGCTAGTGGTGCTTGAATGTTAACTGCCTAGACCTTGTGCAAGTCCTGTACAGGCAGTCATAGCTACTGTGAATTCTTGAGTGCATCACTCCGGTCTTGTTTAGATAATATTATTTTGCTCTAGTTCTTCCTGACCTCTGGCTCTTACACTCCACCCATCTCTTCTATGATAGTCCCTAAGACTCGGTGTCAGGGAGTGTAATATTGAAGTCCTATTTGTGACTGAGCATTCCACAGATACTCTTAGCAACTGTAACAAGTGTGTGTTTCTATGTGAATTACAGTTCACTGCACACAGAAACTCCTCTGATGAAGTCTGGGAGATGCAGTAATCTATGGGTATAGAGAAATGAGTTTCAAGGGCAGTTATAATGTCTATTTAGCAAACTAATATTATAGTATTTTTTAAGTTTTTCATCACTTTATTTATATTACCAAGTTTCCTTTACCCTGGATAACTCTCATTTAGATGTCATTTCTAGAACTTTGTTCCTCCTATCAAGCCTGTGCTGAATGCACGCAACGTGCACTGTGCTGCTCAAGTCCATATTAGTCCTGATGTTTCTGGAAACTCACGCCTTTTTTCTTGGTTTACGGCAGCATCTGCCGACAGAAGATATTTGAGTTATGTTCTCCCTGTGAGCATTTGGCACAGATCACCCTCATAAATGATGGATTGCATAATGGAATTCAAAATCCAAAGTGTATTCTCTGATGATTCTGAGGTATATCTTGTCAAAACCTAGAGCCCAAACCTGCCAATGAACTACCAAGTTCTGGTTCCTTTGTAGACAAGTATTTTTCTGCTTGGAAGTTTTTAGGATTCAAGTACTTGGCATGGGCGTTTGTTGGAGTTACTTCTTAGAAGAGAGAACAGGAAAAGAGGTGCTGTGGCATCTGCCTGCAGTCCCAGCTACTTTGGGAGACTACTGGGGAATCATTTATTTCCAGAATTGAAAGCCAGCCTGAGTAACAGTGTGCAAAATCACCTCAAAAAGTAAAGAAGAGAGGGAGGGAAGAAGAATGGCAGAGAGAGGGAAAAAAGTAAAAGTAAAAATAAAAATAGTAAATAGAAAGACCAAGCTCAAATTGGCGTCTGTGAGAAAAGTGAAACCATGAAGTTTATAGACTTACACAGTACAAACTTTCTCCATTCACCACATTGTAAATGTTTATTGGGACTATTTAATTAGAAAACTTTTCATCTGGGCCTGGGGAGATGATACAGAAGTTAGGAGCCCTTGCTGTTCTTCCAGAGGAACCACACTTGGTTTCCAGAACTCAGGCCAAGCAGTTCTCAACTGTGTGTAACTCCAGCTCTAAAAAATCTGACCTTTCTTCCAGCTTCTGTGGGCACCGAAGCACACATACACAAATATGCACGCAGACACACGTGTACATATAAACAAATATTTTCTATAAAGAAAATGTTTCCTCCCTCACGGAAATCTCCTGAGTTCCTACTTTGATAATTTCCTATCCTCTTTTCTCTTTGTAAAATTCCTATTACTCATCTTTAGATAGGCTATTATTGCATATGGTACCTGCCTTTTCTTACACATCTCTCAGGTTCCTCCCTTTTCAGATTCCCTTGTTTCAGCTCACAAAAGTCTCACAGTGTGATGTCTCAAACTAATGTTCTAAAACCAGGTCTCGCACAATCATTTTGAATTCTTCAGTATGAAAGTTCCTGAGCTTTAGATGGGAAAGTAAGTAAGCTACTAGTTAAATATACCGACACAGTATACCCTATGAATATTATTACTTGTGGTCACTGGGTAACTTACTTCTCTGACTTACTTTCCTAAGCAATAAAGCAAGATAATAATAGCTTTTTTAAATTTACAGAGTTGTGTTAGGATTAGCAGAGTAAAAACCGAAACAAACAACTATTTCCAGTATTCCCTGGGTCTAAAATCAGGACTGCTGTGTTAACCATATCACAGTATAGTGAAAATCCTCAATTGCATGAGTATATATTGTGAAAAATCCCCAATTGCATGAGCATGCATGCAGACATTTCCTTAGATTTTCTACCCTCAGTAATTGCATGTGCTGTACACTTTTTAGCATAGACATTTACAAAAACAAGCTGACAAGGAAAACCAAAAATCTATTGGTTTTTGTATATAGACAACGCCTCATCAGAGCTCCCTTAAACATTTCCTTCAGAACCCTTATTTACCACTTTGTCCAAAGGGCACATGCAATGTTGAGCCTTTTGTGTTCTGTGTACTCAGAATATGGTTCTAATAATGGTGCTTTTCTGATCTATCTTCAGCTCCATCATGATACCCCACATGCTCGCATCTAGCCAGAAAGTCTATGAAACCACCCAAACGTCACCTCACTGCAGTCTTGTGCTCCCTTGTCATTGTATTTTCCTTGCTTGAAGTATCCTTCTGGTAAATCTTCCCAGCAATGGCTGCTTTCTCCCTAAAATCATGACCACATATCTTATGATCATCTAAATAAACACTTTTCACTTCTCACTCATCATTTTGCTGCCCTCCTTATTAATATTTTTAATTCTCTCTCCCTCTTCCTCTCCCTCTTACCTCCCCATCTCTCTCACACACACACTCACCACTTATCAGCAAACCCTTACAAAGAGGAATATTATTGATTACCAAATTCCTAATGATGAAAACATGTAGCAACAGCAACAACAAAACCCCACAAGTTTTAAATGCTTACTAAAAACTGAACATTTTCTTTTTCTAAAATAATTTAATATCAGAATTCGAGTTAGGAAAATTTATTCTAAGACTACTCCTCCAGAGGAGCATGACTACTGTGTAACAAAGGATCTGATGAATGTGACTAAGAAGGTAAGAGAAGGGGTGCTGGGAATTTCAGAGCAATTGGGCTGGTAAAAGCCTAACGTCTCAAGAAACACCTACTGCACACAGCCCTACAGCTGCCTTTGCATCCAGAAGCCCATCAAGTACTCCATTGCCTTATCTAAAGATGAGGCTACTGAAAACTGAAATAATTGAATTACTTAGTAAGACCTTGATAAACCAGATAATGCCCAACCTTGGGTGATAGATGGGAGACAAACCTACTGCCAGTGGGTATTTCTGTTGTGTTAGCTAGTTTATGATTTACCAGGAAGCATGCTCTGGATCGAGAATAACACCTCATCAACTGTGTGTTTCATCTGTCCTTCATCCATTATCCTTTGGTGACAGCACAATATCTACCTATGATAAGTGCATGCTGGTAATTTATTTTTAATATCTTTCAGATGGTTTGGCTGGAAATTTTTAATAGATAATAACGGCATTGAGTCTTACAACAATGTAATTTTCCCCTCTTTTTTAGACGTGAGATTATTGCCTTTTGATAGAGAAAAATGGCAAAAAGAACTTTCCAAGATAATCATAGTAGGGAAAAAAAGATACTTAATAAATTATTTCACTTTGAGTGATAAATTTGTCCTCTAATTGCTTTACATGCATATTGTATTGTGCTTCTATCTTATTCATTCAAGTAAAGCATAATTTTAACATGCTTTTCAAGTCAATAAAATATTAAATCACATTGATTTTCTAGAAAATTCAAATTAAGTAATTTTAATTCTAATAGGCTTATTTTTATTATTTTTTAATATACAGTGTATTCATCAGGAGCAAATAGGAACCAAGTAGAGACAAATGAATAGGTTAGACTACTAAATGTGTTTGTAAAAGGGTCTAGGTATCACTGTAATATGACATTTATTTATGTCTACCACTGAAAAATAAAGCATCGTGCTGGGGACTGGAGAAATAGCTCGTCAGTTAAGAGCACCTACTGCTCTGGCAGGGGACCTGAGTTTTGTTCGCAGCATCTACATGGTGGCTCACAACTGTGTATAACTTCTGTTCCAAAGGATCTATGAACTTTTCTGATATCCATGGGTGCTTCACACATGTAGTACCCGTGCATACATGCAGGTAAACATTCATACACATAGAAGTAAATATATAAAAATCTTTTTAAATGTATGTGTGTTGACCATTCCTAGGAATGTGAGAATGGGGTAAACACTTCGGCAACTGTACAGTGAAACAGGCCACTTGTATAATGTTGTATTAACTATTAGCTGGATGTCATACTGCATGGTTCTCTCATCCAAATCATGTTCAGTTGGCAAGGACATGAAAATCTTTTGTCATTACTTCTCTCCTTAAGAGCACATATACTTACTGGCTAGTACCTCCACTTTGATATCACAGAGGTCATCCAAATCACACAAACATGTGCTAACCAATACCTTCCTTTTCCTGCAGGATACCGTCCTCAATGAATGATGACTCCCCACACATTAGCTTGAGTTAGCAAACCAGATGCCACCTGAACAACTCAACAACTCAACTGAACAATGAGATCACGTCTTCTTAATTCTACTTCCTAGATGATTTGTCTGTTTTCCCTGTCGCCATCTTCAACCAAACCTAATTAGTCTCTCTACTTTAGTACCATCTGATTGCATTCAGGGAGTTTTCTACTTTTATTTTCGCTTCAATGCAAAAGCCAGGGTAATGTTTCTTTTAGCTTAATCCCGGTCACTTTATTTTCTCATAGGCTTCAATGACTTCTTATTGTTCTAGAATATTTCCAAACTCCTATCATACCTCACAAAATAATCCATCTGATGTCTACATATTACTCTAGCCATTACACCCTTTTCCAATTCCCTGAATAACTAATTTCACGGCATTTCAATAATATCTACTGCCTTTTTTCCTTTCACTTTGATAATTTCTATTCATCTTCAAGTGTCAGTTCCTACACTACTTTTTGAGAAGCATTTTCCCAATATCCCAAAATAAATTAGTTTTTTTAATTTTATACTACCTCCCCTTTTAACATTCGATACCTTCTTCTGCAAGACGGTAATGTTTGTACTGACAGAGAAAAACGTGTCAGCCGGAACAAAACACAGCTTTCATGTTAAACTCTGAAAGTCACTCAACTTACACTTCTTCTCTACAAGAGACTCTGATCACTGAGTGTGGTAATGAGAATTTCAAACAGTTGGCTGGCTTGGGAATTTATTTTGCCCAGTAACCTTGGAACATAGACAACTTCTAATTTTCCTGAGTTACTGACCTATATGCTCGGCCAGCTCTTTCCTAGGTATCGCTAATTGAATGTCAAGATATTTTGAAGAGACTAACTCTTAGGAGTGGTAAAAAGGCATAAGTTCTTTGGGTCATATTTTAGGAATATCAAATATCAAAATTCACAAAAAATTATTAAAGAGCATGTGAGTCCCTCTACATCTTAATTTTGGTCTCCATGCTAGACCAGAATTCATCATAGTCTTGAACATGTTCTTATTGACTCACTGCTCATCAGAGAAATGGTTCTCAGCATCTCTTGACTCCAGCTCATTAAGCAAAATACGGCTGCAGTCAGTGAAATTGTAGCTTTCAGGTTTTGCTGCTGTTAACATCTGAGAGGCACCACTTCAGAACCTAGGTACAGTGTTAAACTGCAGAAGACTCCTGGTTTAACAAAAAGGTAATAAACTGATTTTCAAAACTTTCCCTTTAGCAGGATTGCAGTATGTCCTTTCTCTCTAAAAAACTATCCATCATTCCAACTTGCCAATGCCAATTTGTCTTCACCTTTTCTTTTCTTTTTTCTTTTATTTTAAATATTTTCTTCATTTTACATACCAACCACAGTTCCCTTTCCCTCGCCTCCTCCTGCTCCCCCCTCTCCTGCCTCATCCACTCCTCAAAGAGGGTAAGGTTTCCCATGGAGAGTCAAGAAAGTCTGGCACATCAAGTTGAGGCAGGCCCAATCTCCCTCCCACTGCATCAAGGCTAAGCAAGGTATCCCTCCATAGGGAATGGGCTCCAAAATGCCAGTTCATTGTCTCCATCTTTTCATTGGTCACTTTTAAGGTTTAGCAAAGTATTCACACAGAGAAATAAATAGCAAATTATGATGCCAAGCAATTTACACTCTTCTTTAAAAATACTTTAATATGAGGCTAAAGAGGTGGTTCAGTGGTTAAGAGTACTTGCTGCTCTTTAATATCAGAGTTCAGCTCTTAGCACCCACATCGGGCTGCTCACAAGCATCTCTTTCTCAAACTATAGGGAAACCTATACCTTGCTCTGGCCTCCCCAGGCAACAGAACACACATGTACATACACACATGGAGACACACACAAAAAAACAAGTAGTAATAATAATAATAACTATTATTATTATTATAAATATAATATAAATGTCTACACATAGTATGTGTGAAGTATCATCTATATATTTCCATATTGAACTCGATATTATTTAAAAGACAAGGGAGTTTATAAGTGATAGTCGCTTAGATAAACTAAGGATTTACCATGCTTTCAGTGAGAATAACAATTTTATCATATAGGATTCTTTCACAATGTTTGAACTTCCTTTATTTAGAATATGTTTTAACAAAATGTTGACATTTTGTCCCTAATAATTTAAGAGGAATTTTGACATAATACGTGTACTTCAGGAAGTTGTCTAGGAACTATCTAGAATTATGTTAATTGGTATTAAAGTTAACAGAATGTAATTGACATGTGTGAAAACTGTAATTATTGGAATATAAGTGGTATGTCTTGGAATAAAATCAAGAGAAATTATTTCAGTAGAAATGCATTTACATAAGGATATTTTTGAATGCTTATAAAATGGTAGGTTTTCATATTGCCTTCTCCAAACATCTTTCCTGCTAGTTGTCTCTCCTCCCAAGGCTCCCTCCATCAGCTCTTCTTCACGTAATGATCCCCATTATTTCTCCTCTCCCTTCATGTCATATACATTCTGCTCTGGCCCACCTCCCAGTGGCCACCATTCTAGCTTCTCCAGGGACTTTGAGGCAAATATACTGATGTCAATAGTAGACACTATGATCCACAGATGATAGAGAACCCCACTCTCTTCCAGGCTAGGCTGATTTCTTCTCATTCATCAATTTACCTGAAAATTTCATGATTTCAGCTTTATTTTCTACTGAGTAAAATTTTCCTGTGTGGGGATTTTCATTATCTCTTTATCAATTGATGGACATCTAGGTAGTTTCCATCTCCCAGATACAGTGAATACAGATACAATGAACATTGTGTACATGTATAATATTCTCAAAGAGTAAATTAAAACATCATATTAAAAACTGTGGGATCACCTTTACATACAAAACCAAAGCCAACATTTGTTCTTGGTTCATAATCCATCAATAGCCAGTGGTTCAGCCTAGAGTTTGTAGGGCCTTATGCGCCCATGCCTGACCCATGATTGACTGTGTTTGAGACTCTACAGAAATATGTCTCATAAGGATAATCTTACTTCCCATTATAGATTTAACTAATTAGAAATCAGTCTAATTAATAAATTTAGCTAGATTTGCTCTAAGCCATTGTGACAAGGCTTATGGTTTCCTTCACTCTGTGTAACTGCCTGCTTTTAAAGCAGCAATGTTTGTCTCACAGGTGAGTGGGGAAATTTTCCTTTTCTTCAAGTTTTCTGAATAACATAAGGATTTCTATCAGTTCTTTTTTATTGCAACAGGAGTCTAAAGCTACCCCATGATTTTTCCATTTTTTTCTATAGCTGGAAAAACTTCAAAGTAATGTCCTATTATTTTCAGTAAATTCTATTGTAAAAATATAGATCTATCAGCCTTGTTCAATACCTCTGTCTCCTCAATAAGAAAAACAGCACAGAGCAACAAGCCATGTTTCTCATCATCCTTTTTACACATTATTTTACTGTCACGACCATTTGGAGATAATATCTTTTTTAAAAAAAGCTATGAAATGCATTTAATTTTATTTTATTGCTTTCACATTGAAACAACTGCTGCTAGCTGATGTCATAAAATGTGCACAGTTCAGCTTCTCAATGTGACCGTTAATACCAGCTTGATGAAACAGTGATGATGTTCCAGAAAATTCCTTCAAAAAGCATCTATGGTTTTCTACTGTGTCAGGAACATTTTTATAACTTTGATCCTTTGGATTTCATAATTTGACACTGGCAAACAAAAGAATATACAAAATTTGGGGTTTTTTTCAAATAATTTTAGATATGTATGTTTGCCTTACTGTTGTGATTTATATTATCTAACAAGAGAAATATGATAATTTGTGTTTAGTACAAACAACACTTTTTTTCTGTGAAACAGGAATATGTATTTGGGGAAAATTTAACTTCCAAGCTTCCTCCATATTTTTAATAATGGATGATACCATTTTTTGCTCAATACTTAGGAAACAAAACTTGTTTTAAAATAAACACTGATACTAAGAAACATCATATGCTACAGGGGTAAATTACTGATTGTATGAGTTATTCTCACAGATTGAAGTAGGCTAAAAGAAGACACACAATGATTGCTCAGATCAAGGTTGGCACTGGTGTTTCTCTGCTACATCTGCAGGCATATTTTCTTCCATAGTTGAGGTTGATTCCCAGTCTCCCCTGCCCTCTTTTAAGGATATTAAAACATTTAGTTTGTCATTTTATATTTTATTGCAAAAACTTTAAACATACCTACAATAAATTTTAAAAATCACAAATTTCTGTTCATCCTTCCACTAATTGCTTAAATGATATATATCTGACTTTTTTTCATTTCACCACCATTCCTTAACAGGGCAATAATGATAATGGTGGTCGTGATGGCGGCAGGACTCTTTAAATACACACACAGCCTGCACACATCTTATGTGCATTATTTGATAAACAGATGTCCCTTCAGGAGGACCACTCTGTTTCATTTCTTTCTTCCTACAATGTCCCCTTGAGGTTACTCACAAATGATCAAATCATAAGAAACAACCACTCTTAAACTCTTTTAAACAGCTGGGCATTGGTGGCGCACATCTTTAATCTCACCACTCAGAAGACAGAGGGAGGCGGGTTTCTGAGTTCAAGGCCAGCCTGGTCTACAGAGCAGGTTCCATGACAGACAGGGTTACACAGAGAAACACTGTAATGGGAAGAAAACAAAAACTGTTTCAAACTATGTTATTATCATTCATTTGGGGACTTCAAATAAATGGAATTAGTATTTATTCTTTTGTTTTTTGCTTTTGCCCAATGTTTTGATGTTAAGGTTTATATATGTTGATGTATCAGTTAATTCCATATTGTTGCTGAATACTATCCTGTTCCATATATTCAGGAGAATACATCAATTTTCCTTTGGTGACTGGTATTTTTGGTAATTGGCTTTAGGTATGTGTATGAAATTGCTAGGAACATGCCTGAGCACCTCTTCTTTTATTGACACATATATCTATTTTTCTCAGATAGATGACTACAAAAAGATAATTGTTCAATAAATACATAGGTGTATGTTCTTTTTTGTGTACTTGTTCGAGTGTATGTATGTGCACAGGTGTGAGTGTGCACATGAAGGCCAGAGGTCAGAATCAAGGGTCTTCTCCAGTCATTCTCCAAGTTACATTTTTTTAGGAGTTCTTTTCTGTTCCTACTGATTCCTAATTTATCATACTTTTAATGTTGAATACTTTTGACATATTCTTGTTCACTATTTCCACTATTATTTACTCTGTTAACTAATGTTTTTCACAGTCACTGGTCATATTTTCTTATTTTTCCCACACCTATACATTTCTTGTATGTTGATTGTTATTAATTTTGTGTTTTAACTGATTCCCTCCAAACAATGTTGGGTTTGGGGCTGGTGATATTATGTAGTATAAGTGCTTGCTTGGTACCCTTGAAGCCCAGAGCTTGATATTAAGCCTACAAAAAAAAGTAAAGTAAAAACAATGTTGTACTTGGCTTGTCCGACAGAACCGCTTACCTCATTTGAGATTGATTCTATGTGATTTTAAATTCAGGTTAGATTAGCCTTTGAAACAAGTTTAATCTTGTGACTGATATTCCAGGCCAACATCCTCTCCTACTCTTGTGCACTCACATAGGAGTTCAGACACCGAAGAGCTCCATGCTCATTCCAATGCTTTGCTATTGTTTTCTTGACATTCTTACATAATTTTATCACTGAAATTGTTCTCTGTATTACTCTGTGACTGAAGACAGTTTCTTTGGATGGCTTGCCAAAAGTTTTAATGGTTGGACCTGGTGACAGGCAATTTTGACTAAAATGAGGTTATCCAAAACACAAACAAGGAAACAACCAATGAGTTGATGTAGAGAGAGACGAAATACAGATACTTCTTATTAAAGACTAGCTCATATGACTAAGTAGCTTGAGAAGTTATTTAATCATCTGTATGAAACCTGGAGATCCAGATAAGGAAGAGGTATAACTTCCTAAAGCCTGGAGATCTTCAAAGGCAAAGAGCCCGTGGGGTGATTTCCAGTCCTAGTCTTCAGACATTTGAGCCAGCAGAGTCGGGTGGCCAAAAAAAATGTTCCAGCTGAGAAAGATAGACCAAGCACCCCCTTTAACATGGGACCTCTGTGGGATGGGTGATCTCAACCCATGCTTGCAAATGAATTCCCTTTGCTTAGTTTCCTGATCTAAATGTTAATCTCTTCCAGAAAAATCTAAAACTGCAAGGACATGCCTTGGCTCAATCAAGACAATATTATTGGTTAAGTTAAATATTATAGTCCCATAAGAACCATCCTTAGGCCAGGCCTGGTAGTGCACACCTTTCATCCCAGTAAGCAGGAAACAGAAGAAAGAGAATTGCTGTGAGTTCGAGGCCAGCCTGTCATCAGTTCCAGAATAGCCAGGGCTATGCACAGAAATTCTGTTGCCCCCCCCCCCAAAAAAAAGTCTCCTTGGTCTCTTCAAAGAAAATCACTATTTTAACTTGAACATACTAAAGATTATTTTTGAATAATTATAAATATATATTTAGGTCATAAAATAAGAGTCTGGAGGGATGGCTCCATGGTTAGGAGCCCATGTTCCTGAGGACCTGGGTTCAAACCCACCACTCACATGATGGTTGACAACTATCATAACTCCAGTTCCAGAGGATCCAACACCCTCTTCTGACCCCCTGGTGCCTCTACCAGGCAAACACGGGATTCACATGCATCCATGTAGGCTTTTAAAACCCTCACACACAATAAAATAAATAAGATCAAAAAATTAATAATTGGAAAATGCAAAGTGTCTACTTTTTTACTACTATTTAATTTTGGAACTGAAAATTCTAGTTTTCTTTCATCTTAAAATTTTAATGATAGTTTTTGCTTTTCTTGATGTAATGTGTGTAATAAAGATTTAGATTTTTTAATTGTAAACAACATTTGATATTAGGCTTGTTTAAAGAAAATATTTGGTCACTATTATAAACAAATATGAATAGTCTTAATCTTCCTATGAGATATATTAAAGATACTTTTGGTATTCTTAGATCCAAACTTCTTCCAGTAGCTCCTATAAGGATCTGCATGGAACTTAAGTAATAATATAGAAATGCAAATTGATTAATGGTGTGGTATTTGCCCACACTAAATCAGATGCAGGGTTAATTATACTAAAACTGGGAGAGAAACTAATTGCAGTTTAATCTTGTTTATGTTTTCTCTTTTAGTAATTCTTTTCATGAGATAGAGTCCTCCTCACCCTAGTTGAAATGGACCATGAAGAATACAATTTCAGTTCTTTTACTTGAATTTAATTATTTTCTCATCATGGTCTTCATTCATTTCCATCATACATCATCCTAGAAAGTGTCTAAATCCACTTACAGAAGGTGTATGTGTGTGTGTGTGTGTTCAATTATTTAATATATTTTCTATGATATACCATCTTCTTTATCCTTAAAATTGCTGGTTTCCTCTTAGCTTCAGGATGAGGCTAGATTCAGGTCTCAGAATTACTGGGTTTCTGCTTGGTGGTGTATGGCAGTACTCCTAGTCCTTGGGTCGCCCTTGCTGGTTCTGCTATTACTTGTATGATACCTGTTTATTTCATTTCATGCTTTTTGGGTTTTGTTCTCCTCCTTACACAAAATCCTTCATTTCACAATTTTTCTTAAAATTCCTTTTATCAATATTCTCTGAGAGTTTTCTGTTTATGCCCCTAAAAGAAACTATATAAATCCATACATTTCACCAGCAAAGTGGCTTTTTCTTAATGTTTGGGATCTTAATAATCATAGTTCATCAGTTCTGCTTTCAGATTTTCTTTTTATAAGATTTTTTTCCAACTTCTGCATGCATGTGTGTCTGTGGAAGTACATGCACATGAATGCAGTTGCCCCCAGAGGCCTGAAGAGGGTGTCAGATGCCCTGGAACTGGAGTCCCAGGCAGTTAGGTATAAATTGCGCACGCCTTTAATCCCAGCACTCGGGAGGCAGAGCCAGGCGGATCTCTGTGAGTTCGAGGCCAGCCTGGGCTACCAAGTGAGCTCCAGGAGAAAGGCGCAAAGCTACACAGAGAAACCCTGTCTCGAAAAACAAAACAAAACAAAATAAATTGCCTTTCCTGGGATCTGGGACCTGTACTCAGATCCTCTGGGAAAGCAGTACATCTTCTTAACTACTGAGCCATCTCTCCAGCCCCTCAGATGAATTTCTCGTGTCTATATTTATTTTATTTTTCTATTTTTTATAATCTTGAATAGAAATAATGTGTGTATGTTTTAGTTTTGTTAAATTATAAAAAGTTATTAAGGCATATGATCCTAAACTGTTGTTTATATTAAATGCTACATCTTTCTAAATATAATATGTTTCTCAGTCTTATGATCTTGGTTTCAAAAGAATCTCTTATAATTCTTCAAAGCACTTACACATGTTTGAGCATCTTAAGGAACCTTTAACATTTCTAACAGATGATTTCTCCCAAAGCCTTTAAAAGACTACTGAGAAGTATTCTGCTAAACGTCTTACAGCAAGCTCATGATAAACCTTTAGATTTCTCAGTCTTTGTATTTCTAGTAAGTTTCAAAGTATTTCTATTTCCTTCATACAGCAACTATTCATAGCAGTTATTTAACTTTTGAAATTAAATACCTATTTATATTTTCTTTCAAAACTCACTGTTACGTTAATCTTGAGAGAAATGTAGGAACAGGTAATACCTTGAAATAGATATTTTCATATAACCATACACATATGCATGCATGCGCTCATGTGCACACACACACACACACACACATCTAAGACTGACCCTCTCATGACTACCACGGCTTTGCTGAAAGTAAGTTTATTTACTTGAAAGCAAACAAGGAATCAATACTCCCTCAGATTTCATATTTCCACAGATGTTTCGACAGTTCTGATTCTTAGTATGGATCCTCTACTGAAAGAATACCAAGATAGCCTTAATATGTCACCAGAAATGCATAGATTATAAATCCATGATGTCTCAGAATGTTAAGCCTTCCATTTGGAGGCACAAACTTCAAAGAAACCATCAAATTCCCTAAAAGTTGCAAAGATTTTTCCGGCTTTCTTTAACAAAGGGAAGAATTTACATGCAGGATCTGCGTGTTTCTGTTCAGTGTTTTTCCAAAACACGGTTGGATTGATTCATTGCCCCGTCTGCTGTGCTTATGTTTGTTCCTGATAAATGCAATCACAGAAGCTTCCACCGCAGTGGCAATATAACCAACTTTCCACAGATATTAATAGCAGTAGAAGTAACTGTGCCCTCTGGAGAGAATAATCCAATCTATTTCCAGCACCTAGAGTCAGTTTTGGAAAAGACAGAAGCCAGCCTTGATTCAGATTCACAGATAATCACTCTTTCCTCCAAATCTATTCATTTCCAGGAAATGAGTTCTTTCATTTGGGATGGAGAGAGAAATAGTCCATAAAACTAGTGATTATGTTAACTACTAATTGCCAATTCACTTCATAGAGGTCTATGATTTTTTTGTAGAGAGTCAAGTTCATCATATCCCAGGTTGAAAATAGGCATTATGCAGAAAGTGTCCTGAGGTCCAGGGGTCTTGAACCCTTAGGCTCCAGAGGGATAACTGTCAAAAGGAAATGAAAGAAGAAAGCTTAAAGGGAAAATGTGTGACAAAAAACCATGGCAGGCTTTCCCAACCATTCTGCCTAAGGATCACTCTAAGTTCTCTCCTCTACTTTACAGGCAGTTGCTTGAAGATCTTTTTATAAAATTATTGCTTTTCAGATCAACTAGAAAAGGAACTTGGGAAGTGAGTGTCGTCTGTTAGTTCCTCTGAAAAATGTAAATTGTAGATCAGCTTAGTAATTCAACCTTGAATTTAATTCTAGGTGCAAAAACTTTAAAAAATTATCTTTGAGACAGAATCTGAAATTCTTCATCTCCTTGTCTTTCTAAATGGTGAGTAGACCTGGCTTCAGAGAATCAACTGTAGCTTGTGGCTCTCCTAACTGTGCTAATGTGAACTTAGATTTCAAATGTTACATCTGACTTCGCAGTACTGCATCTCATCTCTTTAAAGAACACATCGGTTCCTTTTTTAGCACGCACTCTGTCATCCAGCTTACTGAGAACATTTTATGTTTTCTAAAACCAAAACAATGAGAGAGGGGGCTATCACACCTCTGAGTGCATTAGTTATTCAAGTTAGGAACAGAGTCAAGACATTTGGTGCATGACGATGCCTCCTCACATTTGCTCCACACTGACAGCAGAAGCAGAAGCAGACAGGCATGGCAGTGCCCACAGAATTCATCCAAAGTCTAATGCCAGTGATACTTCAAGGACGCTTCATAGCAAGAATATAAACTAGAACAAAGCATCATGGCAGAAAAGAACAGGGAACTCATGAGTGTGATGTCTCAAAATCCAAAGGAAAGTTTATTATGGAAATCATCCTTAATCTATGAAGATGTAATATCCGGAATACAAAAGACATACAGGTTCCTAGAACTTAGCTCCAGATGAGTTACTAAAATAAAGTAAAACGGCCTCAGAGACACTGGATTTAGGAACCATTTGAATCATACCAGGGCACTGATTCAGTAAAGCATCCCAAAATTAGAATAAAAATTGGAGGATTTTCATAAAACATCACCAAAAACACAGCTTCCCTCTTTTTCTAGGTTTATATCCATGGGGAGGAGACTAGTGTCCAACTTAACATCTCTGTGGCCTGATTAGCCACACTTGAGTCCCAAAACTTCTTTCAGTGTGAGCACCTTGACTTTCACTCATTCCTTATCTCTAAGGTGAGGACAATAACAGATTTATTGTTAGATTTGGTAAAGTTGTAAAAAAAAAAAAAAACTGAAAATTTATTCAGCATAATGACAGTGTCCTGTCTCCTCCACTAACCACATCTCTGACTCAAGACTGCCCCACTTGGCATAAAGAAAAGTCAATGACAGCAAAAACATTTAAAAAAAAATCACACCAGTCTTGAGGACCTCTCTAAGGTCTTAAAATACTTTTGTTTTCTATAATTCTTTTATCTGTGGCAGGCCCTTCAGGAGACTGTTTAGATTTTATTGTTTTCTTGGGGGCAGCAATATAAACCTGAACTTCTGGGCTTAGCCTATCACAGTCTTGTGTATGACTTAGAAAAAATACATACAGGAAAATTCAGAATGAAAAATCCACCTTTACTTCACATAAAGAAAATCAAGTTAAAATAAACCTAGACATCCAGAAAATGTTGTCTAGTCTGAACTATAAAACTACCTACTGTTGTTGATGAATGGGTAAAGTATATGCGCTACAGTTGCACAATGGAACATTATCAGTCTTTAAAAAATGAAATTTGCAGCTAAGTGGGATAGATGGAACTAGGAAAAGTCCTCCTGAGTGAGGTAACCCAGATCCAGAAAGACAAATACGGTATGTATTGGCTTATATGTGGATATTAGCTGTTAAGTCAGTGATAACCAAGCTACAATCTATAGAACCACAGAGGTTAGGTGTAAATTAAGGTTGAGGGCAGAGAGATATCCCTAGGAAAGGGAAATAGAACAGATAATTATGGATGGCTGGGGAGCTGTAATGGGAGGATCAAATGGGTAGGGGAAGAAGAGGGGGAGAGGAAGAAATACAGGGAGAGACAGCTAAAATTAAAGGCCATTTGAAGGGTAGTATGAAAACCTGACACATAGAAGCGTCATAAAATATGTACATGTATGAAGGGGATCTAAATGGAAGTGAAACAGGAGGGGAGGCGGAGCCTCAAGTGGCCATCAACAGGGGAGGCAGAGCCTCAAGTGGCCATCAACAAGCATCAATGCATCAACAGGGGAGGCGAGCTCAGGCCATCACGGAGCCTCAAGTGGCCATCAACAGGGGAGGCAGAGCCTCAAGTGGCCATCAACAGGGGAGGCAGGAGCCTCAAGTGGCCATCCCTTGTCACCACATGAAGCTTCCATTACCAAAACTAGATTACATCTAATTGAGTATTATTGAGTTTCCTATTGAACAAAGAGGTCCCATAGGACCCTCTCCCCCAAACAACCTGTCCTATCGCCGAAACAACAGGCTGCTCTCCACAAACTGATGACAAGTCCCCATTGCAGAAGACAACACCTACACAACTCATTGTACATGGAGAAGTTGATCTGGTGCCTACATAGAGCCCTCACCCCTATGTGCTAGGGTCTGATACAGGAAGGCACTCCGCATGCTGCCAAATGAGACACATAAACACCAACCCAGTCACAAAATCTTTGATCTACAATGGTGACCTGCCTGCATGTGTCAAGGCAATGGTGGCACAAAACTTGTGGGAGTAACCAACCAATATCCGAAGGGACTCTCAAGCTAGACAAAGGCTAATTATCTATTTCAAGATCATATTGACTGTTATAATAATAATAGGAAATAATCTACTTTAAACGTCTCTCACCTGACTGCTAAAGTGCACAGCTTTCTAAGAGTATCTTTATGATGTATTTTTTTTTTAATTCTATAACCACCCCACCTCCTTTCCAATGACAAACTTTGAATGTATCAGTGTTCTCCAACAAGAAAAAAGCCGTATAAAGCAAACAAAGAATGGATTTGTTAGAGGACTTATTGGATCACATGTAGATGGAGACCTAGATGTCTCAAACTATGCCACCTGCAACTTCGAGAGTAGGAATGCTAGAGAAATCAATCAGGCCAAGTAGGTAAGCCTCTGTAAGCTCTAAGCACATGATTAGCTCTTCCTTAGTCTAAAGCAAAAGGTCTCAAAACATAGAGAAAATCTGATAAAGATCCTGGAATCCAACAGCTAGAAATCTTGAAATTCTTGTCACCAAGACAGGAGAAATAGGATGTCACTGCTCCAAAAGAAAATAAAACCTCCTATCTCTCCCATCTTTTGTTCTGTCTTGGCCCTCAGCTAATTAGATGGTGCCTGCCCATGTGGAGAGTGTTTCTTACCCACTCTTTCCACCACTTCCCAAGCCAATCAATCTCCTCTGGGATCCCTTCCAGAGACATACCCAGAAATAATGCCTTGCGGCTGCATACATGTCACTCAGCTCACCCAAATTGGCATCTAAAGTGTAACAGTACATTACGAAATATTTTCTTTGATGATTCATTCATGGAATTATTGTATCTCAATCAGGTAACTATCCATTGGCATTTTAGAGGAGAAGAATTCATAATATGTCATGTTTTGCTTCATTTTTTTTCTCTCATGCCTTACCTACAAATCTTATTTCACAAATGTGCAACTGAGAATTTGTAATTATAGGACTAGCTAACTGATGTTAGTAAGCTCCTGAAGTGGAACAGAATCTAAATATTGTTTCTTCTGGTTAAATGATTTTTCACATTCTGGTGGGTATGTGGAAGTTCACAGAATAAGAATTACATAGACAGGTGAAGGAATTCAAAACAGATTCAGCAAGTGAGAGATGACCTTTGTCCAAAGGGGTGGGTGCTCCTGTGTCAGCCTACTTGCTAATAGGAGCAAGAGATCACTGCCATTATTTTCTTCTTTATCTTTCTTTTTTCTGTTTTTTTTTTTTTTTTTTTATTTTTTTTTTTTTGTTTTTTTGAGACAGAGTTTCCCTGTGTAGCTTTGAAAACTGTCCTGGCACTTGCGTTGTAGACCAGGCTGGCCATGAACTCACAGAGATCTACCTGCCTCTGCTTCCTGAATACTGAGATTAAAGGCCTGCGTCACCATTTCCTGGTTATCTCTCCTTTTTTTAGACTAAAGGATATTAAGATTTCTCCACAACAGAACCCTATGTTCCTTTTCAACCATAATGGTTACTCTGATTCAACCTCTGCAGGACACTGGGTTGGATCCAACACTTAAAGTTGGAAAGGCTTTAGAAATTGCCAGGTCATTGAATTTGCAAATGTTCTAAGTGATTCCTGAGAAATTATCTGCCATGCAAAATAACTGCTCATCCTTATTCTAAATGCAAAAGAATAAAACATAATGTGCAAGCATACTGCTGAAGGTAAGTTCTATTTATTGCAAATATGTTATCCTGATTATAAACACATGCAAAACTCATTTATAATCACTGTGTATATTTTGGAAATTTTCAAAGATGGGAAGATATAAAAATCTTGAATTTTTCTTTGCTGTCAGCATTTATTCCTAAATATTTTTAATTAATTAGTAGCGATTACATGAATATTTGAGAAGTGTTAGATCATGTACAAAGATATTTGTTGATAAGAAAATAAAAATTAACTTAAGTAGAGAAAGATTACTTAGTAATTAATCTTATAATTGTCCAAAGAAATACAACATAATTTATAGGTTAGGAATTTTTTTGATCTTCATTAATTCATTCTTTGACAATTTCATGCATACAAATAATATATTCTGAGCAATGCATTCTTCCATCCTCTCTATCCTTCTTCTACCCTCACAACCCCCCCCATCAAGTCCCCACAATATTTTCATGTGCATTGGTTCCTTTGTGACCCACTGAGTTTAGCCAGTCCCACATGGGTTGGTATGGGTTGTAAAGCTATGTCTTAGAGCACAAGAATCTCACTAGTGGCTACACGAAGAAGACTTTCACCCTTCCAGTAGCCTTCAACTGCCATTAACTTGTTTCCAGTGCAGTATGTTACAGTGTTGGTGCAGCACTGTCGAAGTAAGATGAAGGAGTTGAGCCAGGGTTACCTATAAGTTTGGCTCTTGCCCTAAACTAAAGAAAGACCCCTGACTTTGAATCCTAGCCCTTCATTTATCTGTTCTTGATCTTGCTTGATTGGAACTTTTAAAGTTTCCATTTTATAATGTGAGAATTTATAATATACTGGTTCCTTCCTTAGGAGGTCATTGAGAATACATATTAAGATAATCAATGAAAAATGTTAAACCCAGCAGTCTTTTACAGTTTCATCATCTAATAATATACTTCACCTACTCTTTACATGAGAATTCAAAGGATTCCCTCTAATAAGAGATTGTTAATCAAGCTTTCTCTCCTGTTACAAAGATTTAAACAAAATTTTATATTTCTTGGAGAAAAGGACTTTTCATTTTTTTATATCAAGATCTGATTACTTAGAAGACAAATTTTGCCAAAATAGAACCATTTATAATTCATAAGAATTGTGGGGTATTAGTATTTTAGATAAATTATAAAGTATTATTAAAATACAAGAAATATTTTAACTCACTCACCTCTGTTATACATTATGGCCAGGGTGTTTTTATCATAGTTCAGTTGGAAGAGATAGAAGAAAATTATGTTGAAGAATATTATGTCTAATTTATATAAAGAGAGACAGAAAAGAAAATGGCAAAAGAAGAATAACAAGAAGAATTGGAACAAAATAGATAGTTCTTCTTTGTGGAAGAACTGTATTTTGGTACACAAAGGAGGACACTGTTGCTCAAAAGACCCATGTGCCCACTATGTGCAGGCCAGGTCATAGGTGCTAGAGGACCTACTTGCAGAAGATCTTTCTTTGAATGGCCAGCTCCCAAATAATAACACAGAGACTTCTTATTAGTTATGAAAGCTTGGGCTTAGCTTAGGCTTATTTCCAACTAGCTCTTCTCACTTAAATTAACCTGCTTATATTAATCTATGTTCTGAAAATTCAAAAACAGCTAGAGATGATTTTGTGTTCTATGTTTGAGCAGAAAAAAAGTCATCTGTCAACTTTATAAATCTGTTTGGACTGTATAATCAAACTGTAGTATAAATCTCCATCCATGCCATATGAAAGGATGGCATATAATAATGTCATGAGGACACTGTAACCAACAAGATTTATCATGTCTCATCCAGTCTCAGAGCTGTTCCCATAGTAGAGGGATCAACATATACGGCACCTGTCTTGTGGTTTTTCTTCGTTTCTTCCTTCACATCTGTAGACATAATTCTCAAGAGGTCTCCCCTGGTCAAATGTAATCTTTATTGATTTTGAAAAAATCCATAGCTTTTTATTTCCTGTGGAAACAAAAGCATAACCTCTCCCCCAATGTAACACATTTCCTGACATCAATTCTGAAGTTAAGACATCTTTAAAATATGTAAGATAGTTTAATTTAGTAGTTTTCATAATCCAATGTCTCTCAGCAGTTGTTGTTTTTTTGTTCATTAGCACTGAAAAATTTAAAATTAATAAAGCACTATATAGAATTCAGACATCTTGTGTCATAATATTTCCCATCCTTACATGACATATATGTGTGTGTGTGTTACTTTACTCTTTCTTTAAAAATTTTATTATTTTTAAACTATTTATTTTTCATATGACTGTCTATACCCATTTTTCTTTTCTTTCTTCAGCACTTAAGCACATTTTCAAGCATGCTGTACTTGTTCAGAGGTTTTCTCAGTCTGGACCTGGCTTTTTGCATGCCTGCAGCCTCTCTGACCACATGAGTGAAACCTTAGATATCTACTTCATGGCTCTGCTTAGCACATGATGCTGGCAACTAGCTCCACCCTCCCTAGGGTTGGTCCAGCAGGCTACCCCACTGGTTCTGGGCTGCAGCTGCAGTTTGACTTTTTGTTAGAGCTGAGCCTCATGTCTATGGGCATCAGCTAGGAGCCATGTTTACCCACCTCAGCTCTGGGAAGTTGTTGAGCCCACACTCTGGCAGGAGTTTATACCTAGTCTTGTGCCCAGTAGCATGCCAGCTGCTCTATACTTGAATATATGTGCCCGATGTTTTAATGCCAAAACTGTCAGCTCCCAAATAATGACATGGAGAGTTCTTAGTAATTATGAAAGCCTGGCCTTAGCTTAGACTTATTCCCAACTAGCTCTTATAACTTGAATTAACCCGTTTATACTAATCTATGTTCTGCCATGTGGCTCGTTATCTCTTCTCAGTACCATATGTTCAACTTACTCTGCATCTCATTGGTAAATCCCAAATGCCAGATTCTAACCCAAAGTTTCTCTCTCTGCCTGAAGTCACTATCCTCTCCTGCTTAGCTATTGGCCATTCAGCTCTTTATTAAACCAATCAGAAGGTGCCTTGGCAGAGACCCATTTTCACTGTATAAAAAGATTATCCTACGACACCTACTGATGGCCTTCCTCTGGCCCAAAAAAAGCTACTCATGGTAGCTAGCAACATCTCCTGGTCTACCTCACATTAATTCAATTTCTATCCCACTGGTGTTCTCTAGTTGCCAGAGTAATCAGAACTGGCCACTTAATGGGTAAACATTTGTCCAGCATCAGGGTCAAACAAATCCTCTCCATCCTTTATTGCTTATAACCCAGGAACCACAGCACTGTAAAGCACAGGACTACCACTTTGACCACCCAGACGACAATTGATTAATAAGAATATCACTGGCTCTTAATTTACTCTTTCTGATCTCAGTGGCTTATAGAGAACAATAAACCCCTATTAAGATATTTCTATCACTACTAAATATATATACATGCCACTCTTGTTAGAAACAGGCCACTCTTGGTAACTGAATCAAAACTTCCAATCTCCCTATGGCATAAGTGTTTACTTCCAGACTCTGTACTTCACAGACTTGAAATAAAATTACTGGCATTAGAAAGCCCGAAGATGAAGCATAGAATTTGTCAATTTTTCATTTTGCCAAGATACTTTTTTTTTGCTTTTATTTTTATTTTTTGGGGGGTTTTAAGCTTTTTTTTCCACCCAACATATTGAATATTTGGAAATTACACATTATGCACCCTGATCACACTCACTTCCCAATCATCCCAGGTTTGCCCCCCACCTTTGTGACTCCTCCCCAAAAAAAACAGAAGAAAAAAATTCAACTTATGTTGTCCATATATTCACTGAACATGATCAAACTCCCAGTGGCCAGTCCCTTAAAGAAAACTAAGTCCTTCCCCACCCCTATCAGATGCCATCAATTGTGGAGAGCTACACTTTGGCATCATTATCACAATTTTTAAGAGTTCACTTCACTGGCTTCCTGTCTAGGCTGTTACTTTTTATGCTCTGTGGGGTGGAGGAGCTGGGTGGGGTTAGGGTTTGTCACAGAGGCCTTCTATGTCCCTTTTTTTCAATTGTGAATCATTACCACTGCAAGAGTAGTTTCATTGCCCATTACAGTCAGCAGGAGGATAGGCCATGGACTTCCACATGATTTCTGTTGACAGCATATGCCCTGAACCTTAGTCTCTGGTTTGCTTTTTTAAATTTTGCATATTGTTGTGTCTTTGTGTGTGTGTGTGTGTGTGTGTGTGTGTGTGTGTGTGTGTGTGTACGCTCACGCGCACATGCTCCTGCACATACATATATCAAAGTGCCCTGGTGGAAGTCAGAAGACAACTTTTGAAAGCCAGTTCTCTCTTTCCATGTTGTTAATACAGAACATCCCTTATTTCTTCACAGAATATTCCAGATCAGCTGGCCCTGGCTTCTAGGTGATTCTTCCCAGCCCCTCATCTCACCACAGGGGTACTGAGATTCAAATGTAAGCCACAGCATGTGGCTTTTTTATGGGAGTTCAGGGGATTGAATTCAGGTCATTGGGCTTGCTCAGCACATTTTTTACCCACTGAGCATCTTGACAGCCTGATATTTTCTTCCTGAGAATTCAAATGGGTCACTTGATTCTTCTGTTTAAAGCTTTACTTAACATGGCCCCAAATGCTCTGGCATTTCAGCTGCCTCCCAAAACATCTCTAACACAGCCCTTTTTACCTGCTTACAGTTTTGCTCTGCGTGCATATTGAGACCTTCCCACAAAAGTGGCCTTCTTGCTTCTTTTATTTTCTTATTTCTAACACATTCCTCCTAAATCTCGTTTAAATATTTCTCTTTCAGCAAAAGTGGCAACTCTGTTGAGCTGATTAGTGTCCAGACTACACTGCTGCCATCACTAAATGTTGTAATTGCACAATCCACTTTTCCCTGATGGCATTTAGCATAGTGTGACCAGGTCCAGGCATGAATGAGATATGATTTGATGAATGCTTCTAACTTCATAATTAAACTTCATGAAGGAAGAAATCAATGCCTAGCATCTTCACTACTGCATTCCTTTTGTCTCAGGAATCATTCTGATTTAGCCAATGCTAAAAGTATTGGATGATTGGATGATGCAATTTTATTTTTACCAACTGAACATTACTATTACTTTAAATTCCTTTATAAAAATAATTTTGGCACTAAAGTATAAGAACCATTTAATTTTAGCACAGAGAGTGTTCTAACACTAAAATTCAAATCAATTGATAAAACCTTAATGTTTTTCACACATGAACTAAAAGTTCTATATTATATACCTAAAATGAGTAAGATTTATTTTTGATCTGCATAGATTGATTGTCCCAGAAATAAGAAATAACAGTTTCACAAGAATATGTACTTCAATAACTGCTTAGAAATGAGCTGGAATGGTTCTGAGATTGGTTTTATATGTGGGACCCTGATTCCTGGAGCAGAGAACCCCAAGTTAAAGAAATACTTTGAGTTTTTAACACAGGCTGACATAGTTTGGAAGTGATTCTGAAATTTTCTGTTTCTTTTGCCAAATTCCGCCTATAATTTTCCTAGATTTATTTTGTTAGTTGGCACCCAAATTTAGTTTATTATGGGAAAAGCAGTCAGAGGCTGATGTTAAGACTTGAGTGTGGGTATCTGAAACAATGTTCGGGTTTCACACTGAACATGATAATAGGAAATGGCAATCTGTATTCCTATGTATAGGCTCTGAGCAAGTAACAAAAAAGGTATTAGCTGTCTTGTTTTTCAACTGTTAAGATGAGACTGATCTTATAGGGACATGAAATTATTTCCTGTTGGCATCCTGTCCGTCATGAACAAAGATCCAAATATCATGTAACAATAAATAGATTCAGAATATCATAAGTTATACATATATATAATTTTAAAACATAGTGGTGGTCACTTATGTGAACTATTACCATAAACGTAAAAAGGCATAATCAAATCATATCTCTTCTACAGTAATTATTGCTTTCTGTTTAATCCTCTGAATAGTACTCCACCTTTGGACTTGATGTTAATATTTTCAGAAATAATTAATAAATTCATGCAATGACTAAAAAGGGTATTAGGAGTTTCGCATTTAAGGGTTTAGACACAGTCTCTACCACAGTGCTAATCACTGAGGCAAAAGGAGAGTCAGGATGGTAAGGCATTCTAAAATATGCCCTCTCGTCATGCTAATGGGGCTATCATCTACTTGGATGGATAATAATTCTTAATAGAGGTGTTTCCACAGACTCTGGGGCAATAGACAGCTGATGGTTGTGACAGGCATATGCCAACAGCCTGCCCTAAGTTTATGTTCTGAATTATGGCCATGAGCAGTATTTTCCTTCTTGAAATTTAGTGTTTAGCTCTTATTCTGCAACAAACGTTCCTATACATTTTGCTATTATATTTGATTCATAGTCTATGTAACCTAATTTTAGGCAGTTTCATAAAAATAAGTAAGAAAACTCTGATTTCACTGGATTCTTTAAAAATGCTGCCTTAAATAGATGCTGGGTGAAATAAAATTGTATTCACTTATTGTGGACGTCAGCTTTTAATATTTTTATTTTTTACATTCTTCTGTTCCTATTATATGCCTTAGATTATAAACGGCTATGTTAATATACCAATGAATTCCTTAGCCCTGTTGTTATCAGTTAAACACAGGAAATGACAATGCACACATTCTCTCCTGTGGTACCCTGCAGCTACTGGAAATTCAAACTATCTCTTTCTTCCAATAAAAATACATCAGGCACAACAGAGATGTCTGTCCACAGAATGGGCACTGTCCTGTAAACTGTTTCGAGGACAAAGCTATCTGTATATTTATTTCACGTTCTGAGGTCTTCTTTATTTTGAAATGACTCTTGATATAAAGTTCAGGATGCTTTCATTTTCATAGTACATATTGAGAAAGGTCTATTCCTCTTTATCATGGGAAACCTGGACAGAATTGGAACAGACTGCACAGGTCCTGTTTAATCTTGTTTAAACTTTTGATGATATATTATAATTACATCTTTCTCTCCTTCCCTATCCCAGTGGTTCTCAGCCTTCCTATGCTGTGACCCTTGAACACAGTTCCTCACATTGTGGTGATTCCCCCAACCATAACATTATTTTGTTGCTACTTCATAACTGTAATTTTGCTGCTGTTATGAATTATAATGTAAATATTTTTTGAGATAAAGGTTTGCTAAAATGGTCATGACTCACAGGTTGAAAACCACTGGCACAGAATATCCAACCACTGGCATGGAGGTGGCAGCCTCTTCACACAGCAAATAGACCATGTTGCTCATGGAGAAACATTTCTATTTCTCAGCATGTCACTATTATACAAAGAGAAGTTGGCAGACGATACAGGGAAAAGACTATAGGAGCTCATGTTTCACTGTCTGCCTCATTGGAGTGTCCACACGGCGGCCTTGAAGTCAGATTGAGTGCTTTTTACCTCCTTCCTGACTCACTCTTCGTGACAATAAAACCTAGGGGAGCAAATCTTGATAGAAGAGACCTTGGTGAGGTCTTTTACAGCCGCAACTGCAAATAGCCGGCTGTACAGTATGGCTTATTCATATAGTAAATGTATTTTCTATGAAAATTAGATTCAAAGGACATTTTAATGCTCATTAGATGCCAGACTTCCTGCATGTAAAGAAGAAGAGGAAATAGCAAACATGTTCCTCTTTGCAAAAAAATTAACAGCTATTGGAGGAAATAGATTTTATTATCCAAATACTTACCAACAGAAGGAAACACATGATGATGCCCAATTAATTAACAGCTAAAGAAAAAGCACACCATGTAAAATTTGAACACTAAGTTTACAAAATACAAATTAATTACATTAAGAGCATGAACATTTAATGTTTTTTCATTTAATTTTAAATAGCCAGTCACTTAGCCCCCTAAAATGCTTATTAGGTCTATAAGCTAGAGTGTGAAAATTACATTTTTAAATTTAAATATGCTGCTATTTAAGGATCTATAATGAACAAATACCAACATGGCAATAACTTAAAATGTACAAAGCAAACATCTAATTAATATAATACTCTATATTTCTTTTTAAAAAAAGGCTACTCGAACTTTACAGTTAAAATGGGAAAAAAAATTGAAAATAATCCCAACAGCATGCTTTAAAAGAGGAAAGGATAACATGTAAACAAACAACAGCATGGTGTCATATCACACGTGTGCAAGTTAAGAGAATAGAAAGAGCCACATATGATGATACACACTTGGAAAGCTGAGACAGGAAGATTGGGGGTTAAAGGCCATTGTGGGCTATAGGGAGAGTTTGAAAGCAACCAAGGCTAAGACCTTGTCTCAAGATGAAATAAATAGAGTAAGTAGAAAGTAAGTACAAACATAATGTCAATAGTAGCCTTTCTGATAATAAATATAAAATAGTCTAACCAAAGGAGGAATATCTACAAATAAGGAAATCATAATTATGCTATTGGGAAACAGTTGGAGAACAAAGCATTAATTCAGTTTGGGTGCAACAATGAGAAAAACTTTGGAAGTATTTATTAAATGAAAGGAACTAAACATAATGCTGTTTGTATACTTCAGGATAACAAATCAAAGTATGGTAAACAACATATTTAAGAATACAATATCAGTAAAACATTCATTCATAAGAGAAAACATCTTCTAAAGAACATTAACAATATAAATATATTCACATCCCTTCAAAGTGGCTCACACCGGCAATCAATGCTCAAAGACTGAGGCAGGGGAACTACTGCTATGAGGTCAAGGCCAACCTGTGATACATAGTGAGTTTTAAGCCATCTTGGGCTTCAGAGTACGAGCTTATCTCAAAAAATAAAAAAGAAAGAAAAAATTTAATATATTTTAAAAACTCAAAATAACACGACTACCTTATGCTTTACTTATTTTCAAATTATATAAATTTGGAATTTAATTATATAAATAACCTGAATGCTAATTCTCCAGAAATATACAGGAATATTTATATTGAGCTACTTTCATATATTCATCCCTAGAAGCATGATAATAAATTAATTATTAATATAGCTATCTAGTATAGATATTACACATTGACTCCTTACATAAGCATTACTTAACACAGACCAACGGTTGGTTATCAGAGCCAACTTTAATTAAACCTGGCTTTTGGAGTTAATTTTTAATAATATTTAATAGGAAAACAAATTCAAACTTTTATAATAAAAAGCTATGGAACATTTTAGCATATACTTACCACATTCAAGAATAATTTGACTGTCAACTATGGATCTTAAACACAAAATCATTTTAAAATACTTTGTATTTTCTCTGTTCCCAAACTCTGTCAGCACCTAAGATCTAGAAAATTGCATTTACTTCTCTGTTCTTTCTCAATTTCATAAAAAAAAAAAATACAATTTCATATTACCTACATATCTTCCCCTATGTTTAATCTATTGTCATTCAAAATAATCTCTAGGGATAAATCTGTGATTCTTTGGATTTGAAGCACATATTTTTCAAGGGAATCATTATATTTTAAGAATTTAGTTGTTATATTGAAATGTGAGAAATTCCCAAAGAACTCCTCAGAATGTGATCTGACTGCCACTCAAAATGCATCTCTATGAGCACCGACTCTCATTTGGCAAACAATAAAAATAGTTTATTGGATGGCTTCTGACTGAGGAGTAGAAAAGAAAGTCTGTCCTGTTGTGTTAAGTAGTTTAAATGTCTAATTTTCCGTAGATGCTAAGTAGCATGTGATAAGCAGAACAAACACTTCAGCTAATGCATGATACCCATAGCATACCCCTGAAGGATAATGAGTTATTGAACTGTCTGATGCTGAGATCCAAATGCAGTAAGATAGATGGTTCTGTGGGCCAGGATTCCTTAATGTATAATATCGGAAATGAAATGTGTCCAGCCCGTGGCTTGCAGCTTTCTTCCTTTCTGTCAGGGGTAACTGATAATCAGGGTGGTGCCAGGAGATTGGGCTCAATTTTCAAAACGTTGCACCTGTGATTTCAGCTGCTGCAGGTCAATGGCAGACAGCGCAGCTAAAATTACAGAAGCTGTTGACAGCAGAACTCAATTTTATTGCTTTCACAGTCCAAGTGAATACACGAGAGAAGGGTTAACCACTTGTGTCCCAGTCCATAGAGACAGGAGGAACATGAAGCCACAATACTCAGGCACTTCTTTTAGTGTATGTTGTTAATTTTTATTCGACTAGTAAGCAATATTTTACTGTCAGGCACATATGTAGATGTTTTCTACCTCATTTATAGTTCACAGGAGAAGTTGGAAAGCTCACGGGAGGAAAATTAACCCCCAGATGTCCAAGTCCCATCCACATTTGCACAGTGGTTTGAGTGGACCTGTTAAATTCAAACCCACATTATGTTACAGTCCTTTGCCTAGTAAAGTAACCCCAGTGCCAGCAATGGTGTATCCATCAAGAGCTTTTTAGAAATGCAGAATACAAACACCCTTATTTGCTGTGGGATGTTCTGTATGCTGTGAATGTGTTGCTCTGATTGGTTGGTAAATAAAAAGGTGATTGGCCAGTAGCGAGGCATGAAATATAGCTGTGATAAACAGACAAGGAGAATTCTGGGAAGTGGAAGGCTGAGTCAGTAAACGCCAGCCCGCCGTTCAGGGAGCAGCATGTAACTGCACACAGGTAAAGCCATGGAACACGTGGCAGCATATAGATTGACAGAAATGGGCTGAGTTTAAATGTAAGAGCTAGTCAGTGGTAGGCCTGAGCTAATAGCTGAGCAATTTTAATTAATAAAAGCTTCTGAGTGATTATTTTATAAGCAGTTGCAGGGTTCATGGGGCTGGGCAAGACTGGAGAAAATGTCAGCTACACTCACTGGCATGTCAATCAACTCAGCATTCTAAAAGGACTCATGAGTTACATGTATGTTCAATTCAGATTTCTTTTAAACTGGAAAAAAGTGACTCTCTCCATCTCTACGTGATTTATCTGTAACAGGCATGAAGAGTTTCAGCATTCACTCCTAAGTGTTTCTGAAAGGCAGCAGTCCAGAAGTACAGCTAGGAAGTAAGGATATATTTGTTCTCATGCTAATTCGGGTGTTTCAAAATGTCCAAATCTCATCACCATTGCTTCAGCAGCAAAGATAATTACGTCGTCATGTTTACTTAAAATCAAATGTATTCATCTTTTTATTGTGCCTTTCTTCATTCAACAGATATTTTCTGCATGCTTATAAGAGCTTTACCCAAATTTTAGCTGCTGTCAGAAGTAACTGAAGGGCTTATTGAGCTAAGGACTGCTGGGCCCCATTTCTCAAACCTCCTGATGCTCAATGTTTTGACAGGTACTCAAGACTTGGTGATGCTATTAGTTCAGAGCTTGTACTTTTCAGAACCACTGCTCTGAAGATGTTGGACATTACTAGATGCTCAGAATATCAAAACTGTGGATATGATATTATTTTTCCTTAGAAACTCAAACACTGATAGCCAGCTACAATAATTATGCTAATATTTGTAATATGAGAAATGATCAAGAAACAATTATAAAGGCAGAGAAGACGGCTCGGTCACTGAAGGTATTTGCTGACATAGGCAGAGGGTTCTCAGTTCAGCCACCAGAAACACACACACACACACACACACACACACACACACACACACACTCCATACATGTACAAAATCATCACCCATGATAGCAAGCACTCCAGTCCTAAGGAGTTGGAGACAGCTGGATCATTCCAGCTCACTTGCCAGCCAGTCTAGCTGAATGAGGGAGGTCCAGGCCACTGCGAGATCATGTCCCAAAAACCAAGAAGGGCATCTTCTGAAGAACAATGCCAGAATGTGAGTTCTGGATCTCACATGTATGCACACATGCACCTACACACAACACACACACAACACACACACACACAAACACACAGAGAAAAGAGAGAAAGAAAAGAAGAGAGAGAGAAGAGAGAGAGAGAGAACAGAATCAGTATCTGAATAAATCATAGCTATTCACAGTGCAGGGACAATATTTCTAGATAAAGGTTAAAGTTTGGGCAAAAGACAAAGTTGTGGTTGCAGCAAACTGTGGATAGAATATAGACCCCTGGAAGTTTTAAGGGAAGGATTTCTTAGGGTGAGATTTGTTATCATAAACTAAGGCACAAGAATCTAAGCTGGAGGACACCCGGTGGATCTAGCAGTTTGCAAAAGGAGAAAATTAAAAATTGGTCACAGACAAATAGTAGACAGAATTTCACTGTAATGGATATTTATTTTAAAAATGAGGTGCTCAGTTTCTTAGCAAAGTAAAAATATAACCAATTCTTTGTATTAAAAAAAATTTAATCCATATCATTGAAGCAAAATTTCTATAGGCAACATGTTCCAGAGATGACATTAGAAACACGGGCTTCTGGGACTCCAAATTTATTCTTTTCCTGCCTTCATTTTGTAAATGTTGTGAGCAGAACATCTGTCACAATCAGCATGTGCTTCAGCAGGGACACCCTGCTTGTGTCTGGTTTGGCTCACCATGCATGAGTGGAGGCTGTTTGTATGCTGGGAAACGTGGCGGCAGATCCTGAGACCTCTTCTTTACCTGCTTTTCTCATCCTCTGATGATCTCAGAACTCCAATGCTATGGCATACAACTTTGGAGTACTGGTTGCATCTCCTCCACACATTGCCGGACTCATCGGGATGTAAGTCAGAAGATGAACCCGAATCACAGAAACTGTGTCTGTTTAATTATCTACTCAGATGTGTGTTTAAACTTACCATACTTCTCTTTACTAGTTCTAATTGGACAGACATGTTTTATGTAAACATATACAATGTTCTTGATAGAGATAGACGAAGAGAGAAGCAGAAGGGGGAAGAGAAGAGGAAGAGAGGTGGGGAAGAAGAATGGGACCGACTGATACACACAGAAAGGAAATCTGACACCAGCAAACCTGAGCAAACAGGCAGGCATTCTCATGAAAAGTCAGCTGCCTTGTCTTAATTTAAAAGACACTGACATGAACTTTATCTCACTGTCCCTAGCACTCAAACCTGGAATTCTAATGCTCTGATTCATCTCTTCTGAGTTTTACAACTATTTTTACATTGCTCATGAAATGATTGATTAGGAACATCACACACTAACATAGTCAGAAAATTCATTTTAAAGGCTTACAGAGGAAAAATGATGCTAGTCATATACTGACTCAAAAAAAATTGAATTCCTCTTCCTGCAGAGCTGAACTGAGGACCTCTTTCCTCCAGGGAGTAGAACAGAGTCTTGCCTAACTCCAAGGCAAGGGCAGAGTATGTGGCAGTGACCAGGGACTGCAAGGCACTGAGATAAAGAACCAAAGAGAGAGTGTTCTTAGGAAACACAGAGCTGATTCAACTCTGAATGTGCAGTCCTGTGCTGAGCTGACTGAGGGAGAACAATTCTCCTCCAGATCTCCCTTGATAAGACACTGGCATTTACATCAAACTCTGAATTTCTGCACCAAATACACATACAATGCCATTTTCCCCTGAAGTTCAATGAATCTACAAGTAGAGGATTTACAACATAACCTGATGAGCACAGGGAACAGCAAAGAACAACAATGAACAAACAAACAAAACCAGGTCACAGGCATGGATTATCTGAGAGAACAAAACATCTACTTGTCAAGTTAAGAAAACTAATGGAGTCTAATTTCTGCTGCAGAATCTCCAGCCCTAGGGACCCACAGCATTGGATATCTCTGCAGCAAAGGAGGCAGGGAGCAAATATAACAGCAGGATGTGGGTATTCACACATGTGAATCCACGTAACGACCATTAAAGAGGAGGTCTTGAGTTTGAGAGGGCACTGGGGAGATGTGGGAGGAGTTGCAGGGAGGTGAAGGGTGGACCATGATGTAAATTACATGGTGCAAAACTCATGTATGAAATTCTCAAAAGAAACCATTTAAGCTATTTGAATTAAAACAATATAATCCTAAAAAATTATAAGCATAAAAGCAATCACTAAAAAAATTAATCATACCAGTTAGATCTACGATGAAGAAATAGCAAAAACAAGACCCAGAGTTAGGCTATAAAAAATCAGACAATGGGCTGAGTTCAAAAGGTGAATCCAGCCAGGAGTGGTTGTGCACACCTTTAATCTTAGCATTCAGGAGGCAAAGGCAGGTGGATCTTTGTGAGTTTGAGGCCAGCCTCTTCTATGCAATGAGCCCCAGAACAGCCAGGACTACATAGAGACTGAGTTTAAAAAAAAAAAAAAAGGAAGAAAGAAAAAAGGTGAACTCCAACGCCAGCCAAACCATCAGGCCTGAACCATATGTACAAATAATATTATGTGAACTCAACAGGTTATATCTAAGAACATATATGTATATGTAAATACATATGCATTCAATCACAACTAATATAAAAAAAAGAGCCATAAATTTTAAAGGAGAGTGGAGAGGGGTGTATGGGAGGGTTTGAAAGGAGTAAAGGGAAGGGAGACATGTATAATTAAATTATAATCTCAAAAAATAAAGAAAAAAGTGAACTTTACTTACACTTGTTTATAAGCAAGTTATATTAAACAGTAATAAAAGGTTGGAAATGAAAGTAATGAACACAAATAAATAAAATACAAGTAAATATTATCTTATTCTACCCAGTGACACTCTGTTGGAGAAAACTGATTTTCCTTGTGAAGTTGGGTAGGTAGGGAAGTGGGAGGATCTGAAAGAAGTTAGGGGAAGGGAAATCCTAATCAAAATATAGTGTATGAAAAAAAAAAAAAAAAAAAAAAAAAAAAAAAAAAAAAAAAAAAAAAAAAAAAAAAAAAAAAAAAAAAAAAAAAAAAAAAAAAAAAAAAAAAAAAAAAAAAAAAAAAAAAAAAAAAAAAAAAAAAAAAAAAAAAAAAAAAAAAAAAAAAAAAAAAAAAAAAAAATCTAAAAAAATGATAAATAGAAAAAGAATAGTGTTGTAATTTTTTTTTTTTTTTTTTTTTTTTTTTTTTTTTGTTGATAGTAAAAAAAATAGAACTGACCAGCCAATAACAAGGCAGGAGAAAGGATAGGCAGAGCCAGGAGGCAGAGAGAATTAACAGAAGAAGAAATATGGGGGAGGGAAATGAAAAAGAAGTAGCCAGAGAAGGAGGAGGATATCAGGGGCCAGCCACCCAGCTACACAGCAAGCCACAGAGCAAGAAACAAAGAAAGGTATACAGGAATAGAAAAGGAAAATCCCGGAGGCAAAAGGTAGATGGGCTAATTTAAGTTAAGGAAAGCTGGCTAGAAATAAGGAAAGCTAAGGCCAGGTGTTTACAATTAAGAATAAATCTCTGTGTATGATTTCTTTGGGAGCTGGGTGGCACCCCCCCCAAAGAGAAAACACAAAAAACACAATGTTACAGTTATACCTACATTATTTATGCTAATTAGATATCTCCAAACAAGGTACGGCTCTAATAAAACAATATGAGCTAAAATTCAAATTTTAGCTCTTAGTTAATAGAGAACAGTATTAATATGTAATATCCACTGTCTTAGTTGTTTGGAAGGAGTCTGGTGAAAGACCCACCTCAGCTCCCCTCCCCATCTCTTTCACTAAACCCACCCCTTCAAAGCCCTCTCCCCAAAACCCACCCCTTAAAGCCCCAAACACAGCTCCTCCCCAACCCTGCCCCTTCAAAAACCGCCAAACACAGCTCCTCTCCCAGACAAACTCAAGACCACTCCCACAGTGTATATAAGCCACATCCCCAAAAACAGACACTGGCTATTCCGGAGTCTCATGTGCCCATATCCTCCCTGAGGGCCAGAGAATGGCATAGGAGTGCTTTACCCATTAAACTTGGGCTTTCCAATTCCATATGATTCGGTTTGCTGCATCGGCAGAGAGGCCTTCAGGAGGCCTAAAACTTATCATTAGTTATTTTCTATTGCTGTGAAGAGACACCATAAGCTGAGGCAACTTATATCTTCTTATAGAATAACTTAATTGAAGGTTCATAGTTCCAGAAGGTTGAGGTCCATTGACCATCATGGCTGGGAGCATTGCAGCAAGCTGGTAGGCATGACACTGGAGAGGTAGCTGAGTGCTTACATCTGATGCCACAGGCATGAGAATGAGAGCTAATTTGGAAGGGTGTGGGCTTTTGAAACCTCAAAGCCTATCCCCAGTGACTCATCTCCTCAAAAAAGACCACACCCATGTCCTGATCCTTCCCAAACAGTTCCAACTGCAGACCAAGCATTCAAATATATATGTGTGGGGGTCATAATAATTCAAATCACCACATCCATAGATTAAGTCAGTTAAGTTCCCAGAAGAAATAAAATAAAACAAAATAAAAACAACACACACAAACATTAAACATTCTACAAGGCTGATTAATAGATTAGAATGTAATAATGGTAGAGATTTGGAATATTGTAGGTCCAGAGGCAAATTATCTCTGCCTATTTTAATGCCCCAATAACCATTTATTGTCTTCTCTTGTGAGTTCTGATGTCCTTGTTTGTTGCAGGAATCTTAAAAGTTCTTATTAATAAAATCAATACAGTTATTTCAATGCTGGTAGTCAGAGAGACAGAACAACCATAGCTATCTCACCTCGCCATCTCATCTGTCTTGTCTCCTCGACTGGAGCCTCTGAGTCTCATCGATGGTCTCAGCTGAATTACTGCTCAAAAGCCTGAAGCTTAACCAGGCAAATGCTTAACCAGCCAAAAGCTTCTAGTTTCTGGTCTCACGCTTATATATCTTTTTGCTGTCTACCACCTCCCTGGATTAAAGCTCCCTTTTGGATTAAAGTGTTGTCACATACCTGGCTGTTTCAATTGCCTTGAACTCACAGAGATCAGAGGATTTCTATCTCTGAATGCTAGATTAAAGTGTGAGTGCCACCATTTTCTAGCTTTTATCTAGTGCTGTCTTTCTCTGACCCAGATAAATTTATTAGAGTACACAATATTTTGGGGAACACAATACCAACACACTTTACTGTTAAATAAAATCTTTTTGGAATATTTAGACAGAACCCAGCTTCTACCAACTCAAAAGCAAAGAATGTCATCAGTCAACACCTGAAACCAATAGCAGTTTTTTAAATGTTGCTGACTTGCATATCTGATTTCCTACGGACATATCTGAAGTATCCTGATGTATGACTTTCTTTGTTCTATTACTATAAAAACTACATGAAATTCATGATAATCTAAATCTGTGTTCCCAACCACTGGTCACTCAGGCTTTGCCCCAGAGTAAACTACCCCTTATTCCGTTTAAAGTGAAAGCTGTGTTTTTTATGTCCTCAAGTGTCAGGGCAAAGAATAAACTCTCAACAGTAAAATTACAAATGAAGTGGGAAGATAACTTGCATCTAGTTAGTGTGGAGAAATATTTATCAAAGACTCAGAAATATTTTATTTTCAGGTATTTGAGAAGTTAAATTGCTGGTTAATAAGGGAAAGGAGTTTTTCAACATATATCAAAAATTTAGATTATAATTTTTATTATAACTATAATGTAAAGAAACACTGTGATGCAATTCTAGACAACCACTTACACATTGGCTTCTTCACCCTTACCACATGCTGAAAGGACCCTGAATAGGATGAGTCAGGCTGGGAACAGGTAGACTATACAGCTGCCTTATTATGCTCTGGGCTTTGGAGAAAGTAGTCTCAGAAAGGACAAGGATAGTACTGGGGTTCACACAGCTACACTATACACCCAGATCACTGGCCTTGTCCAAGGTTATCTCCTAGGGTGGGCAACTTCAGGGAAGGAGGAATTGTCCTGGGGTCATCATGGGTTCAGGGTTGACTCGGGATCTGCTAACGCCATCACAAAATAAGCATCTTTTTGAAACAGTACTAAACAATAACATTGGAAAGGATGTTAAAGCTGTGTGGTGGTACAGAGAGTATGAGTGATGCAATTGTTAGGAGTGTAGGGGCTGGTTTCTAGCTACTATGTAAGTTTTCTCAGTGAGGAGCTAACCATTTTTGGAACTTTACCTCTTATTTAGGAATTTTTAATAGGTTGCATGATTTGTTTATGTTAAATGTTTGCCTCAGACAAAAAAATTAGACTGATGAGGTAGTTCATATTTTATTAATGTTAGTTAAACACACTCATGTTCCTGTCTGAATCCATTCCAATTAGCTTTGAAGCTTCGCTTCTTGGTCATGTTGTGTTAGTCCTACTATATAAGTCCACATCAATGACACTTGACTGGTACACATGTGCTCGGGTTTTAAGACCCATCTCAATAAAAAATAGTATTTAATTTTCCACAATAAAATGGGTATAAAACATTAGCTCATTATTCTGCAAAGTAGTTGATCCTATCCTTTCCCAAAGACGTGGGATTTGTTTTGCTTCAAAACATATTTCAAGGGAAGAAAGTGTATGATGTGTGTGTATATGAAGTACAGTACTGTACAGAGGAAAACATAGCACTAAATGTACATGTGGTATATATGCATATCTGTTGCCTTAAACCTTATTAGCTTTTAATTTTCTAAATGTCTTAAAATTCTAGTTCATTAAAGTCAGAGATGCTTGTGCAGAATGTACATGTAACTCCGGTGCATTTTTCATAGTCTTTTCTGTTATTGGTTTCAGAGTATTTCTCTAATTGCTTTACCCTTTCAGAACAATTTTATGCAAATAATTTCATGCAACAGTAATATTTCTTATTAGAATTAGACAGGCCTGGGATATTATAGTTATATTACTAAGTTAGTTTGGGTAAGGCCGTGATAATTCTTGGGTTTTGTCCAAATTTATTTTTGTTTATATGAATGTGTGTATCTGTGATTGCATGCCACATGTGTTTGGGTGCCTGCAGAGGGCAGAAGAAGGTGTCAGATTCCTTAGAGTTAGGGTCACAAGCAGTTATGAGTCACCTGACATAGGGACTACGAAGTGAACGCAGGTCCTGTGGAAGTGCAGCAAACGTTCTTAACTGCTGAGCCACCTCTCCAACCTCCCAGGACAGTTCCTCAAAGGTATTTTATCAATAACAATGAACATCTCTCACATTGGGTTTTCCCCCAAAGAGTAGTAGATAAAAGATACTTTGAAGGAAGAATGTTATCTTTGAATATTCTCAAAAGTACAAATCATCCTCACAGTGAAACGCTTGCCTTTTCTAACAGGAAAGGGGTGAAAATAGTCAATGCACAAGCGTAGTGAGTGTATTCAAATAGTTTTAAATTGTATCTTGAAGCAGATACAGTAACATGTGATTTAGAGTAAATGCCACATGTAGAGTCTCAACATGACAATCCCAGCAAGTTAGGAGCCTGAGACTTGTAAACTTAGCTCTGACAAAGCTGCCCAATGAGGTTTTAAGCAGTAATGAAGATTGAAACATGACCTTCTAAACTGTAGGAATTTGCATCTGGATTAAGAGAGGTGCTCCATCAGTACAGTGAGTGCATGAAAACAATATGTTTTCTGTTTAATTCGACTTCTTCCATTATTTACTGAAATGGATGTGAAATGATTTGCTATTGTGCTGTAAAGAGATAATGAAGAAAATACAGACCAAAGCATAGCCCAAAAGCTGTCATTAACAATCCAACAGTGCCGACGGTGTGCGCGCGGCGGCGGCGGCGGCGGCGCGCGGCGCGCGGCGGCGCACGCCTTTAATCCAGCACTCGGAGCAGAGCAGCGATCTCTGTGAGTTGAGCCACTGGCTACAAGTGAGTTCCAGAAAGCGCAAAGCTACACAGAGAAACCCTGTCTCGAAAAACCAAAAAAAAAAAAACAAAAAACAATCCAACATCATGCTGTTGCTTTAATGGTGGCTTTCCTATAGAATTGTATTACTATACATATTGTATTGCTACACTTACCATTAAAATAGAAGGTTGCTGTATTAGGCACAGTAAGAAACCCCAAATACAGTCACATTTTGGAAAAGAACAATTAAATTAAAAAAATAAACTGTTGGTTGTTTTTACTCTGTGCTTTTTTGGGGAACCCACTTCCCAGCTCCCAAATAAATCACACAAGGAAGCTTATTCTTTCTTATAAATGCCTGACTTTAGCTTGGCTTGTTTCTAACCAGTTTTTCATGACTTAAATCGATCTATCTTTTGCCTCTGGGCTTTTACCTTTCTCTATTTCTGTATACCTTTCATTACTTCTTACTCTGTGGCTTGCTTTGTAGCTAGGTGGCTGACCCTTGATGTCCTCCTCCTCCTTTTCTCATTCCTTTATCTTTTGTCTCTTCTATTTATTCTCTCTGCCTGCCAACACCGCCTATTCTTTCTCTTACCTTGCTATTGGCCACTCTGCTTTTCAATAGACCAATTAGCTGTTTTAGACAGGCAAAGTAACACAGTTTCACAGTGTTAAACAAATGCAACATAAAAGAATGCAACACGTCTTGCAACATAAAAGAATGCAACACATCTTGCATCATTAAAGCATAAACAACTGTAACACATCTTAAAATAATGTTCCACAACACTGTTTGGCACCCTAGGACAGTGGAAGACAGCAACAACTGAAAAGCTTGTTAGGTTTTATATGGGCACATATATGGGGAGGCTGCTCAAATGCTGGAACAGCCAGCTTGTTAGAGGGTCTACTTTAAACAAGTAAAGTTGCATTTAACAGTATTCACCCAGCCTTTAAGAGCTTCTGAGAAATGCTTTGGGTTTCTAGAAAAGCCAAACTCAGGTGGCAGTCGAGCTGTTACCCTAAAATATTACTATCAGCATTGCCATTTGGGGGCTGACTTATGACTTAACAGATCCTGTGGTTTTAACATGTTTCCCCAAAATTTTATGTGCTGGATTTTAACATCAAAGTTATCACATTAAGATATGGGGCCTCTGGGAAGGTATACCGGTTGTTAAGAGCAGAGCTTCATAACTGATATTGCAGCCCTCTTAGAACAGCTCAAAACAGTTGTCCCATCTCTTCCATCATGTAAGAACTCCGTGAGATGTACCATATGTGAGCCAGGATGGTGCATAACCAGATGGAATTTCCCAGTACCCTCATGTTAGATTTCCCATAATCAAGAACAGTAAGGAATAAATTTCTGTATGCATCACCCAGATTATACAGCTTTGCTGAATCAGCCTAAACTAGAAATTTACTGGGTTGAATAATGTCTCCCCTGCCCCAGATTTATGTGCACTTAGAACATGCAAATATGGCCTTACTTGGAAATATTGGAAATAGAGTTATGTGGATGTAATCAAGCTAAGATGATGTCACACTTTTTTTTCTCTTTTTTTTTTTTTTTTTCCATTTTGGCAACAAAATAACCCAACAAAGGCCGCCTAAGGAAGAAAGGAAGGTTTATTTTGTGATTATAGTTGAAGAGCTCCATCATGATGAGGAGGTCATGGAGGCAGGAATGAGAGGCAACTAGTCACATTGTGGATGTCACACTTTTTTAAGATGAGCCCTCAGTCCATAGCAAATCCTTTTTCATTAAAGGAAATGGGGTGCTCAGATGTGGAGACACAAAAGGAGAGACTCCATAGGAATATAGAAGTATACATTAAAATCATGTATAAACCAAAAAATAAAATTAAATCATAATAAACAAAGATTGTCTGTAGCCATCTCATGCTAGGAGGGAGATGTGGATGAAATCTCTTCTTCTCAAAGCCTTCAGACAAATCAACTCCACTGACACCTTGATTTCAAGCTTCTACCCTCCTGAAATACGAAGGAGAAAATAGCTATCTTTTAGCAAGCCAGTTTATGGGCACCCCAGAAACTTACCCAAGTGAGGTAGGAAGCTTTAATGATGTTGCAAAACCTTTCATGTGAGAGTCAGATTCTCTTTGCTTGCCCTCAGAAGACAAGCCCAACCGACTTCTCTTTTCCCTGCACCTTTTTGCTATGTTTGCTTATTCAGAAAAAAAAAAAAAAAAAAAAAAAACCAGTGTGATGATGTTAATATATATGAAATCCAACAAAGTATCTATTTAATCATATTTTCCTTAACACTTCTTTAAAATACCTTCAAATCAAGTTTTCTTACATTCCTGATAAATTATTTTGAGTAGTAGCTATGTTAGCTAACATAAAGTTTAAAGTCTCCACACTTTACAAGAAGACTTAGAATCTGTAATTGCCTGTTTCAAACTTACAATTGTTCTGCATCAAAATAAAAGACTCTTTGTTTTCACATGGAGGAAATAGAGGGAAAGGACTTGCAGCCAGATTCCACCTAGCCCACACTTTCCTAAACTAATAAAGATGTTAAAGAGTTAGCTGAGAACAAACAGACGCTGCCAGTATATCTCCTTGAAAAAGGAAACCGGCTTCCACAGTGCTTTTTAACTGTACTTTGAACTTTATATTGGGTATTACGATGTCCAACAAGTCAGAACTGGATAAAGGTCTATGGCATTAGGAAATGCATCCTTCTGATTGATGTCAATATTCATTTCATAGGGAATAAACATGGGGTTTTACAGTAATCATTATTAGACATGCATAACAATAATTTACAGGCATGTGTATATGCTTTCAACCCATAATTCATGAATCTGATAATAGCATATTGCTTTCTTTTTTAAATAAATTTGTTTTAGAAAATATTTATATTCACCCACATTAACTGATGCCACAAAGCTAGCTAATAAAAGACTTTAAAAAGCTGCCTTACTTGGAATGTCTTCCAGATCTAGACGAACAATTTTCTTTCTATAGTTAGTTCACAGAAAAAAAAAAATATTTTAACTTCTTAAGAAATATCTGGGTATGGTGGTACACACCTTTAATCCTAGCATTTGGGAGGAAGAGGCAGCCAGTTCTCTGTGATTTTCAGGTCAGCCGGGTATACACAGTGAGTTTCAGAATAGTCAAGGCTATGCAGTGAGCCTGGTTATAGCTCAGTCCTATAGCACTTGCTTACCAAAAGCAAGGCCTTTGATCTAATTCCTAGGACTGCCAAAAACAATTATTTTCAATACCTACAAAATGGAAACTAATCCATTGCTATTATTTACTAGACAGCAAATAACTCTATAAGAAGATTTATATTCTTATTAAATTCTAGTCATAAAATTTCCAACCAATGAATATGATGTTCCTTTGATTCCATTTTGAAAGAGAATAAGACTATTAAACATTACTATACTACTTTTACATTTCATGTGGAAAATATGTTCTAATTCCACAGACTTAAATTAATAAAGAAAACAGAGGGAACATCTTATATTTAGGATCTGGTTAGCTTGAGGATTTCAAAAAAAGTCAATTAGCTGTGTAGTTGGTCAGTTAGCTTGTTTTATGAAAAATAATCTTTTTAGCCTCTCTCTCTCTCTCTTCTCTCTCTCTCTCTCTCTCTCTCTCTCTCTCTCTCTCTCTCTCTCTCTCCTACTGCTGGAGGCCATCTCACTTTTGAAAGGATCACAACTTGAGAATAGTCTGTATAGTTCTCTGGTCCCTAAGACCATTCTTAATTTTCATGATTTTCTGAGAATATTCAGGAACCAGAAAAACCATTATAAAGATCACTATCCTTATAAAGCAGAAAGATAGAAGGGTTCTGAGTAAAAAAGCAGTGAAGAGAAGATATGCTTAGAGCTCAAGCTTCAGCACCCATGAATCCTCTGTTGGTGAAGTCCTACAGGCAATACTTAGTGTGCCAGAGTGATAGGCACCAACCAGTGATAACTCACCTGAGCATGGATGTGCAGCATTGTTTATTGGGAGTAGACTGAGTAAGCAATGTTGACTGCCCATATGGCTGCCCTTAGTACCCATCCTCTCCAAAGGTCAAACCAGATGATGTGATCCAGGACTTGTGCAAAAATTACATTCCAGCCTAGACTATCAAGAGTGGCATAAGACAAGGTACCTCATGGGTGTCATGACTACTTTCTGGGAATGAGACATGTGAGAACTTTAGTATGTAAGATGTGAAAAACCCAGACTTGCTAAATGAAATCACTGAATTTTAAATCATTGATTAAAAAATTGTATTAAGAATACCAATTTCTAATATAACAATAATTTCATGGAGAGAACTACAAACTACTAAACTGTAAGCTATTTTATGTTGGAGAAAAAACTGAATATTTCGCGGGAGGAAAAATGTCAACTCAATTAAACAAAGGAAAAGACAGAGGATGAGTCTGGCTTTCTGCAACAATGTTAGGTGGCTTACAGCCACCTGTAACTCTAGCTTCCAAGGATTTGTCACCCTCTACTACTTCTGTCACCCTCACACACATGGCCTGTACACACACACACATGCACACACGCACACACCATTTTAAAAAGAGATAGCAGATGCACTTTAAAAAAAGGCATAAAAATCATTTCCTTTCTGTACATAAACTATAGACACATACTGGATATCTGCCAGAACTACATTCAAAACGACTTCATCACAAGACTTCTTTAAATGACCCATGAGATGTTATAGGAGCCAAAGAGGCCACTGCTCTAAGGCATTGCCCATTATTGATACCCTCAACTTACACTGCTTTTCTTTAAATTTCTCAAAAAGATAAGTCCAAGCGAGATGGAGTCTCAGCACTGGTGGGGGGATGGACGTGATTATCCCTCGCTAACCAAGAAGCTATTTCCAATAGACAACTGCTTGCAAAGGGAAGGTTAGTTTCTCCTTCAACACTTTGCTTCACTTGGAATCCTGTGAGCATAAGATTGACTCCACCCACACTGTGTTTAGAACTCTGTGTTGGGCCCTCATAGTCATCACTAAAAAAGGAACCTCAGGTTTGTGCTTTGAGTGATTGGGGTTGGTTTCATCCTTTAAAACACTTGGCTCTGACTATAATAGCCTACAGAAATCACTCAACACTAGTTCTTTTTCCCATAGTGTTTACATAAAACCTTGATCTTTGCACTGTTAAAATTACTATAATTTGCCTGCACTCCCCCATCCGCTGACTTTTTTCTTAAAGATTTGTAGTGACCATCTCATAACTTGATAACTGGTTTAAACAAATTCTTTACATTTTAGGCACCATATTTCCATAGCAGCCTGTATTTCTAGTCCCATAATCTCATATCAATGAGTTTGGATGGTAGTATCCAGTCAATATTTTCATTTTGCAAGGTTTTTTTTATTATCATTCAAGCAAAAATTCATTTCCCTTGAAAATTCATTGCTAGGAAAATAAAAATAATATCCTGGAATAATATAATACTTTGACTAATTTTTAAATTAAATAAACATTTATTTAATGAAATTGAAGACAATAAGAACTTAATGAATTTTATGCAAAATGTGGAAGTTTTTAATAATTCTTCAACACATATGAAAATATTTTATATAAATAGGTCTGGGCGGAAATATTCATAATTTATCATGCTTTGAAAGTACAATTAGTTACATTATTAAAAATGGTTTTAAATTGAAGTAGTAGAAGTGATTCAAAAGAGTTGAATATTAAAAAAAAATGCTCAGAGAAATAACATGTTTATATTCTTTAAGAATTAGATTTTCTTTAAGCATGACCAAAATAAACTGAGCATAAAGGACACTACACATCATTAATTTAAGAGATCTATTTTTTGTAAAAAGAATGAAAATTATAAAGAAAAATATTTCATCTCATTCAGAATTTGAACTGGTCAGATAAAACTCAGTAGTTATAGTCAATCATTCTTGGTTAATGGGATACAAATTGTATCACTTGCATATACAACAAAATGTGTGAATAAAACTGAAGGTGGTTAGACAAGCATCAAGTCATGATATTCAATAAATCCAAAAATGTATGAATAATTAGTATTAGTGTAAAGTTAACCAAGTTACATCATCATTATAGATTGTGATGCACAGGGGTAGAGTCCAAGGTGTGAGGATGGCCCTGATGCATAGAGGTGGATATAAGGGAAGAACACAGTTCACTAACTATAACCACATGACTAGTTCATCTTCAAAACAATTGTGCAAGAAATTCAAAATATTTCTGAAGGGTTAGTTAATGATGCTATTAAGTTTTGATTTTGTTTTTCTCCCTATATTATTCCTCAAAAGCTGCCAATTTTCTAAAGAAAATCATGCTCTCGTACTCACAATTAAAAAAAAAGTCAGAAAGGAAGGACTTGGCGTTGGGTAAGTGGGGAGTTGGGGATGATCTGGGGAGAGGTAGTGGGGATGGGATCAGACTATGCTCTGTGAAAAAAAATTCAATTAAAAAATAGTTGACTAATTTCAACTTCAAGACATTACTCAAAATACTCAAAGAACTAAGATTAAAATCTTCAAGTCCCTAGGCGGTGGTGGTGCACGCCTTTAATTCCAGCACTCAGGAGGCAGAGGCAGGCAAATTTCTGTAAGTTCAAGATCAGCCTGGGCTACAGAATGAGTTCTAGGAAAGGCGCCAACGCTACACAGAGAAACCCTGTCTCAAAAAACCAAAAAAAAAAAAAAAAACTTTAAGTCATTGAAGAAGATATCAGAAAATGGAAAGATCACCCAGGCTCATAGATTGGTAGGATTAACAGTAAAAATGGATATCCTACCAAAAGCAATCTACAGATTCAATGCAATCCCCATCAAATCCCCATCAAAATTCAAAAAAAAAAAATTCTTTACAGACCTTGAAAGAACAATACTCAACTTCATATGAAAAAATAATAAACCCAGGATAACTAAAATAAAAGAACTTCTGGAGGCATCACCATCCCTGATTTCAAGCTGTACTATAGAGCTATAGTAATAAAAAAGATATGGTATTGGCACAAATCAGACACATTGATCAATGAAATAATCAAAGACATTGATCATTGAAATCAAATCAAAGACCTATGGACTCCTGATTTTTTTATAAAGAAGTCAGAAATATACAATGGAGAAAAGAAAGCATCTTCAACAAATGGTGCTGGTCTATCTAACTGGCTCTAAGTATGTAGAAGAGTGCAATTAGATTCATGTCTATAATGATGCACAAAACTCAGATCCATCTGGGTCAAAGACCTCAACTTAATAAATCCACTTACATGAACCTGATAGAAAAGAAAGTGGGAACAGCCTTGAATGCACTGGCACAGGAGACAGCTTCCTGAACAAACACCAATAGTGCCCAATAGTGCAGACACTAAGACCAACAATTAATAAATGGAACCTCATGAAACTTAAAGGCCTCTGTAAGGCCAAGGACAGTGTCAATAGGACAAAAAAGCAGCCCACAGAATGGGAAAAGATTTTCACCAACTCTGTATCTGACAGAGGGCTAATATCCAAAATATGTAAAGAACTCAAGAAACTAGACACCAACAGACTAAATAATGCAACTAAAAAATGGGGTACAGATCTAAATAGAGAATTAACAACAAAGGAATCTCAAATTGCTGAAAAACACTTAGAGAAATGCCCAAAATCCTTTGTCATCAGAGAAATGCAACTTTAACTTTGAGATTCTATGCCATACCTGGAAGAATGGCTACGATCAAAAACACAAGTGACAGCTCATGCTGGAGAGAATGGGAAGGAAACACTCCTTCGTTGCTAGTGGCAGTACAAACTTGTACAGCTACTTTGAAAATCAATGTGGTAGTTTCTCAGAGAAAAAATCAAGGAATTGATCTACCTCAAGACCCAGCTATACCACTCCTGGCATATACCCAAAGGACATTCCATACTATGATAAGTTCATTTGCTTAACTAGGTCCATAGTGGCTTTTTTCATAATATCTAGAAACTGGAAGCAACCTAGATGTCCCTCAATGGAAGAATGGATAATGAAAATGTGGTACATTTGCACAATGGAATATTACTCAGCTATTAAAAAAATGACATCATGAAATTTACAGGAAAATGGATGGAACCAGAAAAAAAAAAATCATCCTGAGTGAGGTAACTCAGATACAGAAAGACAAATGTGGTATGTACTCACTTAAAGTAGATATTAGCTGTAAAATAAAAGATAATCTTCCTAAGGTCCACAGACCCAAAGAAGTTTGGTAACAAGAAAGGCTAAGGAAGGACACAAGGATCTCCTTGAGAAAGGAAAATCGATTTCCCAGGTTTACTGGGAATGGGTGGGTTGGGAACAGGAAGCATCAGGTTGGGGATGGGGAAGAAAGTACAGGGAGAAATAACTGGTATTGGGGGGGGGATTTGAGAGTTGAGGTGGAAACCTAGTGCAATGGAAACTCCATGAAATGTATAAAAGTAACCCTAGCAAAGATGCCTAGTAATGGGAGACACAGAGCCATCTTCTATAGTCAGGCAAGGCCTCAAGTAGAAGGATTGGAACACCAACCCAGCCACAAAACCTTTGACCTACACTTTGTCCTGCTGCGAGGTTTTCTGGGATGGGAACCTAGCAGAATTGTCATCAAAGAGATCAGAGAGACTTCATCCAGCAGAGTCCCATAGCCAAACATTAGGCAGGTCTCAGAGAGTCATGTGGAGGAAGGAGAGGAAGGATCAGAGGAACCAGGCGGGTCAGGGACACCACAAGAACACAGCCCCAGAATTAATTGACTGGGACTCTGCAGATCAAGGAGGCTGTAGGAATCTAATGTAAGTCCTTTGCATATAAATTGTAGCTAAGTAGCTTGGTATTCTTGGCAGATTCCTAATAGTGGGAGCAGGGGTGGTCAGACTCTTTGGGCTGCTTGTGGAATCCTATTCTTCCTACTAGGTTGCCTCAATCATACTTGATATGATGGTATGTGCCTGGTCTTGTTGTAGCTTTTTATGCCATGTTTGATAGATATTCCTAGGAGGTCTGCTTTTTTTAGGGGAGGCAGAGGGGATTGGATCTGGGGGAGAGGGGAGGTTGGGGGAGAGACAGAGGGAAGAGGAGGGAGGGGAAACTAGTTGAGATGTAATATATGAGAGAAAAATTAAAAATGTTAAATAAATAAAGTTGACTAATTTCAAATTCAAGACTTACTCAAAACCATTGGACGGACGGTGGTGGTGCACAGCTTTAATCCCAGCACTTGGGAAGCAGAGGCAGGTGGATCTCTGTGAGTTTGAGGCCAACCTGATCTACACAGTGAGTTCCAGGACAGCCATAGAGAAACACTGTCTCAAAAAAAAAAAATCCATCAAAGAACTAAGATTGTAAAAGAACCCCCTAATACAAAGTCTCAGCACACAAGCATACATGCCCACTCATGTGCATATGAATATAGACATACATACAGGCAAACAGAAAAAAGAAGCATGAGTTCCAACTTATTGGGACATCAATCTCTTTGCACCATCAGAGTATTCAGGTCAATATGCAGCAGATGCCAAACTCTCAGTTCATTTAACTGTAAGATTTACTCTCACCGCCACAGACAGATTCTCCACACATTCTTGTGTTCTGCCTACACTGGGAATGGTACATGTCCCACTAGATACTCTGTCTTGGTTTTTTGCAGCAGACAGATGAACATAGCCTGCTTTGAGTCAGGCCCAAGCAAAATGGTCCATGGTAAACTTGCCATCAGACGGGGGCTCAGAATCCGGATGACTCTTTTGAGTGATAAGCTTTTGTGAGTGTTGTGTTTATTTAAGGAAATCACTAGCAATGTCAAGTAGATCCTCTGTATACATTCAACTTATGGATTTGAACATTTGATACTGGATTTCTTGAAATTGTATTTCTGAGGAAGGTGTCATGCGTCTCTGATATAGCATCTCTGTTTAGAGAAGGGTCAACACAGAATCTACCATTAATAAGACAAGGTACAGGCAAGCTTCTCTTGTCAAAGGAAAATGTCACTTTCCAAATGACCACATCAAGGTTTTGTGGCTTTCCATGATAAAGCAGCAACTGATCCTGTAGGGATACTTCATTCCTGATTCGGTTGCCTCAGCAAAAGCTGCCTGTTCAAGGAGTCTTCACATTGGTGAGATTTCTCAAAATACCTGCACCTGGATTGCTAATGGCCCTACTAAATTAAAAGCTGATTGTGTGCACAAGGCCATTTCAAATGACAGGCCATCTGTGCTAAATTCAAGAAATCGGTTGGTTCCACCCAGTGAGAAGATCTCAAACTGTTCTTATAACTCAGGAGAGTGATCCCCTTGTGGGATCTAGTCACATCCTCACTGACACTGTAGCACTTTCCAGAGACCTAGAGATCTATCCAGTTATTTGGAAATCTAAGGACTGTCACATTTCTTACCAATCTATCTGTGTGGCCATGAAATGTGAAGACGAATCCAGGCTGCACACTGAACTATCTGATCGAGTTGTGTAGACGGCCATGTCTGGAGAAACAGACTAGAACCACACTATTGATCAAGCCTGAACTGCCCAGACCTTCACATCACTGCATGGATTCATCCTTCATCCAACATCAACAACAGGGCACAAAGGTTCCAAGCATCTGGAACTAAAAAATGTTTCATCCTTCATCTACCATGAGCAATAGGGTATAAAAGTTTCAAGTACTTGGAACTTAAAAAGGCTCCTCAGCTTTTTCTCCCCCACCAGGAGGCTCCGAGGATCACTTGATGGTCACTGCTGTCGGTCACAGTAAAAGTCTCCATCTTTCACACCCCAATCTCTCATAACATTTGTCGATAATTCTTCCCCACACCTATACTTGTAGTTATTCTTCTAATGCTCTGTGGCCAAATGAATATCCCCCAAGTGGTGGCATTTGAAAACCAGATAGGTCAGTCAGACTGCCTCTAAATAATCTGCCTGTCTTAGTTAGGGTTTCTCTTGATGCAACAAAACACCATGACCAAAAAGCGAGTTGGGGAAGAAAGGGTTTATTTGGCTTACGCTTCCATATTGCTGTTCATCACTGAAGGAAGTCAGGACAGGAACTCAAGCAGGGCAGGATCTGGAGGCAAGGCAGGAGCTGCTGCAGAGGCCATGGAGGGATGATGCTTCCTGACTTGTTTCCCCTGGCTTGCTCAGCCTTCTTTTTATAGAACCCAGAACCACTATCCCAGGAATGGTATCGGGGCCCTCCCACATTGATCACTAATTGAGAAAATACCTGCAGCTGGCTCTCATCAAGGCATTTCTTCAGCTGAGGCGCCATCCTATCTGACGACTCAAGTTGTTTCAAGTTGACACAAAACCAGCCAGTACACTGCCCCAAACAAGGATTAGGTGCAAATGCTCAGCATGAACTCTTAATTCCTACAGACAGCAAGGAGACCTTGGGAGATGATATCAACATGCCTGGTGCAGATCCCACATGGGGGACTCAGACAATTGTAAACACTTTCTTCCCAAGGACACAGCGACGCCAATGAAGGCCACTTCTCTGCCACTCTGACTGTTACTCTTTTCTGAAACTATGGTGATTTGTCATTTAGGGGCGGTTATGAGAGACCTACAAGTGTTTAAGAATATCAACCTCTAATTGCTGTATTCTATAATTGTTACCCTCTGGAAGTCTCCTCAAATGATGGCCCTAGTTCCTTGGAGACGCTTCTAGAAGAGAGAACTGACTCACCCTTCCTAAGTACCATGTGGGCAGTTTTACCTGAGAATGGAGTCATTCAACTGAAAAAAAAAGTGTGCAAATTTATAAAATTAAACCTATGGGTAGTTTATTACTCACATCTCCTCATAACCCATGACTATTTTTTTAGACCAGGCACCATTGACTTTGTTATGTCACTGGTACAGGTTTGGCAGTCACAGTGAGACTGTCTACAAATCAATTTGGAATTTAGTGGCCTTGAGAAGACCAGAATACTTCAGTGTTTTAGATTTTTAATCCCTGAAAATGTGGATCTAGTACATTTATTTATTAAATTTAATACTGAATTTAATAAATTATTTCAATATGTCTTACAAAGACTTGACACATGATAAAAACACAAAAATAAATGAGTAGTTCTTTCCACTGCTTCATTTAGAATTTTGTAAAGATTTACTTGTGTTGCATGTATCTGAGTTGTATATAGGGGAGGGGTGTGTACATTTGTGTAGTGTGTGTGTGTGTGTGTGTGTGTGTGTGTGTGTGTGTGTGTGTGTGTGTGTTTGGGGACCAGAAGAAGGTGTCAATACCCTTCTCTGCCATTCTCTGTTTGTTGCTTTAAGACATGGTCTTTCCCTGAACCAGGGCCTTTTATTTTCTTGGCTGGACAGGAATCCAGCAGAGCCCAGTAATCCTCCTATCTCTGCTTACCTCAGAGCTGGGGTTACAGGCATATGTACCATGTCCAGCTTCTTTGGGGGGTACTGGAATCTGAACTCAAGTCCCCATGATTGCAAAATACTAATTTGTAGATTGCAGATTGCAGATTGTAGACTGTCACACTGCGACAGTCTGTGTGAGTTCACAGTCCTATTGTGTCTGGAAGAGAGTTTCCTTGGTATCATCCATCCCCTCGGTATCCCACAGTCTTCCCACCTCTTCTTCCTCAGGGTTTCCTGAACCCAGAGGGGAGGGATTTCAGAATTTTGATCACTAGCTATTTGAGACTGTAAACATTTCACTTTTAGGAAAAGGAAAAATGAATATCTCTCCTCTGCTTTGTGAATCAAAAACTCTAAAAATAAACTGAACTATGAAACCTACAAGCCTCCACAAGAACCAAGGCCCCATCATTCTTTGTCAGAGCACACTTAAACGCATTACTTAACTTTCTATATCCAAAAAAATATTGGGAGTTTGAACTAAGTGATGATAAAGGTGATATCAATTTCTAAAGGAGTAAATGGATTCACAAATACTACATGATGCTATAACAGTGTCTTTTAAAGCATTCAGGTCATTATTGTGAGGATTTAGAAATCCTTTTTATCACATTTATGTAGTTGTGTGTGCCTCTGTGCACTCCTGTGCATGCGAATGTCAGAAGCCAACACTGTCCTCTCCCACCACATCAATCCCAGGGACTGAACTCTTCAGGTCATCAAGTTCGTTTGTCACCTGAACCGTATCAATGACCCTAGCCATGCCCTCCTTTAGAAATGCATCATCTATATTCTTGTTTCCTTAAGACATATTCTGACTACATTTTATTACTTATTCATAAAATCAAGATTAACTTCGAGGTCATTAAATATTCTAATGCTCTGTAACACTGACTTAATTCATGTGATAATAAATTTCGTCAACATTGTTTGATTAAGAAATGCCTAAAATATTAGTGAAGCACACTCTCAGTGTATCTGTGGGCATTTTTACAGACAGGATTAACTGGAGGGGAATACCTCCCCTAAATGTTGGTGGTCCTATCCAATGGACTGTGTCCCAGGCAGGAGGAAAGGAGAAAATAGAGAAAGCCAGGTAAGTGCTGGAATCTATCACTCTCTGCTTCCTGACCTGCCAGGATATAAGACAGCAGCCTCTGCTCATGTGGCCACTGTCCCACGCTACTCCTGCTGCTCTGCTGCCCTGTAGCCTCAAAACAGGAGCGGGATAAACCCTTCTCCCTTGGATTGCTTTTTTACCAGCTCTTTGGTCACAGCGACTGACGGAGTAACTACTGCAATAGCCTATTTTAGATTGAAAGCCTCAGAAGGGTATCGACAGCCTTTCAAATCTAAAAAATACAGTCTTGTTTTTTTCAAACTAAAGTTGGGTTGAGCAAGGTGTCTCCTGCCTAGCAGAGTAGCACTCAAGAAATCCTGTCTCAAAAAGTAAACAAACAAAAAGTTGGAAAAATAATTGCCCAAAATTTATTTCAATCATTATTAACCACTCCATGGTCTTTAAAGTTGTCAGGGGTTAAGAGCACCAGGTGCTGTTACAGAAGACTCGAGTTGAGTTCCCAGTACCCACATAGCTGTTTACATTCCATGGTAACTCCAGTCTCAAGAGAAACAACAACCTCTTCCGGCCTCCACAGGCACCAGGCACACACATGGTACAAAGACGCACATGTAGGCAAAACACTCATCCACACAAAGTTAATTAATTAGCTAATTAATTAAAGGTCCAAAGAAGATTATGAGACCCTTTTTGATAGAGCCCTAGGACATCACTACTACAAGATGCGAAAAGCTTTGGCCAGGAGAGTTTGGTGAACGTGTTTTGTACTTGCACAGGTCACACATACAGATCACTCAGCCTCCTGCACAGACATGCACAAAACAATGTGCTTGTGGATAAAGTGTGTGCCCCCAGCTATTTACAAGTACAGATCAGGTACTGTCCCTGGTGCATGAACGGGCTTTTTGGAGCCCATTACCTATGGTGTGACACCTTGCACAGCCACATGCAGGTGGAGGGGCTTGGACCTGCCTCAACTGAATGTACCAGGCTCTGCTGACTCCCCATGGGAGACCTTACCTTTTCAGAGGAGGGAATGAGGGGGGGGGATAGATTATGAGGCAGGAGAATGAGGGAAGCAAGGCGAATCTGTGATTGGTATGTAAAAATGAATAAAAAAATTTCCTAATAAAAAAAAAAGACAGACAGACAAGGGGGGAAAAAAACAAGTACAGAGCCAGGTTATGAAATTAAGGTCTAGAGTCTTCACTGTACCTTTGAAAGAAAATGAAAGGAAAGCAACAGATATTGTATGTCACTTCATTTAACCCTTTTGGCTCATTGTTTAATTATTATTCAGAGTCATATTCAAAGGAGGAATAATCACATTTCCTAAAACAGAAATTCTGTTCACCATTGCTATGGTATTTGGGAGAAGGTGACAAAACATCCACCTAGCATTGATCTGGCTTTCTCTTTTATCCCCTTTCATTTTGTGTGGAATCCAGCCCATTAGATGTCACCAGCATTTCAGAATGACCTAAACTCTACCTTAGTTTCTACTTCAATGGCTTGTGTGGTAGTTTGAATAAAAATGGCCCCCACAGGCCCATAGGGAGTGGCACTATTAGAAGTATGATCTTGTTGGAGTAGATGTGTCCTTGTTGGAGGAAGTATGTCACTAGCGGTGGGCTTTGAGGTTTCAGAAGCTCAAGCCAGGCCCAGTGTCTCACTGCCCCTTCCTGCTGCCTGCTGATCTGCTTGTAGAACCCTTAGCTACCTCTCCTGCACCACATCTGCCTGAGAGCCACCTCCTTCCCACCATGATGATAATGGACTAAATCTCTGAACTGTAAGCCAGCCCCAAATTAAATGCTTCCTTAAAAGAGTTGCCATGGTCATGACATCTATCCACAGTAATAGAAATCCTAACTAAGACAGAAGTTGGTACCAGGGGCTGGGGAACTGCTAGGATAGGCCAGGCCATGCTTTTGCTTAGAGGAATATGGAACTCTTTGGGACTTTCGACTAGAAAAACAAAAAAGAAAAATGATTGGACATTTTAAGCAGGCCTAAAGGACCATACTAGCAGGAGCATGGAAGACAGTGATGATGGTGGTGATTTGGACTGTTGGGGACCAGCTCAAGAGGTTTCAGAGGAGAAGAATATTAATATGTGACCTAGATATTATTCTTGTTATGTTTTGGTGAAGAATATGGCTGCTTTCTACCCTTGTCCAGAAAAAATTGCCTCAGGCTAAATTGAAGAGTTATGGATTAACAGCTTTAGCAGAAGAGATTTCTGAACAACCTACCACTGACCACATTGTGTCGTTAATAGTGACCAGTCTTATGCAGCTCTATAATAAAAAGGAGCAAGCTAAGCAAGGAAAAATGCAAAATGTAGATTAAAAGTTTAAAGAAAAAGCTGCTAAATGGAATAAAGGGAGTGGTGACCTCAAGGCAGGACCCCATCCAGCTCAACTTCTAACTTACGAAAAGAAATTAAAGAAAATCCTAGGGCCAGGTGTTGTGGATATTGCTCTATATAAATAAAACACTGATGGCCAGTGACCAGGCAGGAAGTAGGTTACCAGGCAGGAAGTAGGTGGGACAAGGAGAGAGGAGGATTCTGGGAAGCAGAAGGCTGAGGAGAGAGACACTGCAGCCACCACCAGGACAAGCAGCATGTAAAGACTCTGGTAAGCCACCAGCCACGTGGCAAGGTATAGATTTATAAAAATGGGTTAATTAAAGATAAAGGAACAGTTAGCAAGAAGCCTGCCACGGCCATACAGTTTATAAGTGATATAAGCATCTGAGTGATTATTTTACAAGTGGATTGTGGGACTGTGGGGCTTGGGAAACCTGGAGAGAAGCCCTCCAACAACACCAGGCATAGTGATTCATTCATTTGGTTCCAGTACTCCAAAGACAGAGGCTGGAGGGTCTCTGAGTTTGAGGGCAGCCTTATCTACACATGGAGTTTCAGAAGAGCGAAGCTTAGGCAGTGAAAGAAATAATTGAAAACAGAAAGTTGGTGAAGATGTAATTGAATGGGGGGAGGGCCATGTTCTAGCCCCAGCAAGCAGCAGAACTTGGCAGCGTCAGCCACATATGTCTGGCTCCAGAATCAAGGATAGAAAGGGGGTTATGGAATCTCCCTCTATGACTAAGGAACATCACTGAGGCCAGGCATGTGCCAAGGATATTCCTGCATGGAGGCCTAGAGGGGCCATTTCGTGAAGCTCTGAAGGTGAAGCCTGGATTACCTCAGAGACTCTAGGATGTTGGAGATGCCAGAGCTGTGGGATACTTGCTAAGGAAAGCTGCTAATAGGGAGTGGAACCAGCCCCAGAGAAAGAAGTGTGTTGCAGTCAACAAAGCTGAAAGAAGTTGGAGACCTGAAGAGTGTTTTTACATCAGAAATGGACATGCAGAGTTTAGAGTCGGACCAGCTGAGTTTTGGTCTTGCTTTGGTCCAGTATTTCCTCTGTTTCCTACCTTTCCTCCCTTTTGGGACAGTATTGTATATCCTGTGTCATTATGTGTTGTATGTAATCTGATTTTTCATTTTGATTTTCCAGGGGTTACAGTTAAGAGATTGTCAAGAGTCTCAGAAGATACTTTGGACTTTTAAAAATGTTTGAGACTATTACAGACAATAGGGACTTTTGAAGTTGGACTACACATATTTTGCATTATGATATAGCTACAAGCCTATGGTTGGCAGGGAATGGAATATAGTAGTTTCAATAAAAATGTTCTGTATGGTCCCATAGGGAGAGGTACTATTAGGAAGTATGGTCTTGCTGGATGTGTGGCCTTGTTAGAGGAAGTGTGTCACTGGAGTGGGTTTTAGAAGTTCAAGCTAGGCCTGGTGGTTCACTGTCCCTTCCTGCTGCCTGCCAATCTGGATGTATCAGATCTCTCAATTACCTCTCTTGCATCATGTCTGCCTGCATGCTGCCATGCTTTCTACCACCATGATAATAATGGACTAAATCTCTGTAATCCAGTCCCAAATTAAGTGTATCCTTTAAGAGTTACCATGGTCATGGCATCTATTCATAGCAATAGAAACCCTAAGACAGCTTGTCATTGGAAAGCCTTGGAAATATTGAGACACAATGCTTTGATTTGTCTGATCAGCACAAGAAAGAAATTTTCAGATAGAAAATTTCAGTGTTGATAGTAGTAACAAATAGTATTTTACTAAGCACGTGAAGTAAGACTAATCTGTACACAGTGTCCTTTCATGGAATACAAGTGTCTTTCATGCCTGTCTCCATAGAGTTAGGTAGGTATAGTCAGTGAAATAGCCATCCATTTCTGTCATGTGTTGTGGAATATTAGTTGAAGATGTCTTACATTCATTTATGCTGTGGAATGTTGGTTTAATGATGCAAAGATGTGTTGCATTCTTTTATGTTCTATTTGTTTAACTCTATAAAGCTGTGTTACTTTGCCTTTCTAAAACACCTGATTGGTCTAATAAAGAGCTGAACAGCCAATAGCCAGGCAGGAGAAAAGATAGGTGGGGCTGGCGAGCAAAGAGAATAAATAGAAGGAGAAATCTGAAAAGAAAAGATTTAGGGCATGAGAAAAGAAGAAGAGAGGACACCAGGGGCCAGCTACCCAGCTACACAGCCAGCCATGGAGTAAGAAGTAAAGAAAAGATATACAGAAATAGAGAAAGGTAAAACCCCAGAGGCAAAAGATAGATGGGATAATTTAAGTTAAGGAAAGCTGGCTAGAAAGAAGCCAAGCTAAGACTGGGCATTCATAAATAAGAATAAGCCTCCATGTGATTTACTTGGGAGCTAGGTGGCAGCTCCCTCTACCCCAAAGAGCCAAAAGAATAAGAGTAAAAAGCAAACAACTACAGTCATAGTTTTGGTCCTATTAATTGAAAAATATAAAAAATCTTTTTAAACCTTTCAGTTGTGACTAGATACCAGTTAGTTGCATTGGAGTAATGATTTTGCTCATCTGCATAGAATCAAAGAAACCATTGATAACAATTTGAAGAAAAGGCTCAGGCCTTTCTAACACAATCCCCAAACACTTGGAACACAGTTTTAATATTTTCTCTGGGGAAAAAAAAAGCAAGGGGTCAGCCTCTTAATAAAGTAGCAGGAAGTTCTGGTAAAAAGACAAAACTACCAATAAATCATCTATTCCATCCCCTCCATTAAATCGACCACCCTAACATCCTGACTACTGACTCCACTTAAACTGTTCCTAGACTTTCTTCCAATTTATCATTTGCTTACCTGAGGAAAGACTCCATGCTGCTCTCACTGTCCCTGCGTGGGATTTTGTGTGTCAAGCACAAAGACATGACCGGCATCTCTAAGAGTCAGTAGAATCCAATGACGTCTTTGATACCTGAGGCAAGAGAGTGTTTAGAAAGCTGGAATCTGAAGACATGCTGACTGGTGGAAGTCTCAGTGGGGTTTTCATTCTTACTAGTGTGAGTCATTTGTGGCACAGCTTCTTCATCGACAGGTTTGCTGACAGCCTAGGTTTCGGGACACTTATCCAGGCTGCTCCCACTTACACCAAACACCAGAGAAACAGCAAGAGCTAAATCAGAATTTTCCAAACCATCCTTTCAAACTGTCTGTTTGTTTAAAAGGTTTTGTTTGTTTGTTTGTTTTTTGGTTTGGTTTTTTTTTTTTTGTACTTTATTGGCCCAAATAGTCTAGATTCTCATCTCTGTTCTGCCTCATTCTAAAAGGTCTTTTCTGTCAGATATGGATCATGTATTTAAAACTAGAATTGAAATAGTTTCACTGGAAAACATATTATTTTTCTGTTTCTATGCTCAAAGTGATGCTGGTCCAACTTACATCCTGTGGGTCACATACATTGCAGGGTAGCTATGAATGGGGCCCAAAATGAAACCATAGTGTTACCTTGAACATTATGAGGGCTGAGGAGATAGCTCAGTGCTTGCCTACCTTGTAAAAGGAGGATGTCATTTTGATCCCCAGACGCCACTTTTTTAAGCCAAACATGATGACATGTACCTATAATCCCAGCAATGGGGAACAGAGACAGGTGGATTCTGGATCTCACTTGCCACCCAGCTTGCCTATTTGATGAGTTCCAGGCCAGTAAGTGAACCTGCAGATAGATAGATAGATAGATAGATAGATAGATAGATAGATAGATAGATAGATAGATAGATAGAGATGATAGATACATACATACATAAGTAGATAGATAGATTCATAGATGGATAGATACATACATACATACATACATATATACATACATACATACATACATAGGTAGATAGATAGATAGATAGATAGATAGATAGATAGATAGATAGATAGATGATAGATTGATAGACAAACAGATAGATGACAGATAGATCAATAGACAGACAGACAGATAAATGAAATGAAATATGGAACAACTGAATAAGTCCTCTGGCCTACACACACACACACACACACACACACACACAAACAAACAACTTGTGCTACATAAGACCTTGTGTCACATTTAAAGGAGGGTGAGTGGCTAGCCTGCAGTATTTACTTCACAGAAGAACTCATGGCATCACACATTCCTAGCCTCCTCCATGCACTCATCTCCATCATGGGTCAAGCCTGTATTTCAAGTGGAACTTAATCTACTGGACAAGTAGGCACAAGCCACAATGAGCCTCAACAATTGGTGAATTCCCTCTCTGCTTCCTCCTTGTGAGAGATGGTAACTCTCTCTGGCCAATGAATTGACAAGCTGCAGTTCTCTACCCAAGGAGGTTTGTCTGAAGAAGTTTCAGTCAGTATGAAGCTATTTTTCTTTTTTTTAATGTGACATGTCCATTGATCTAACTGCTTCTCCTGTATAAAAGAAGTTATCACAGCTGGAGCAGAGTTGGCCTTTGTCATTCAAGTTGATGGAACAGAAAGGATGATATTAAAAAAATTAGGGAGAACCATTAATAAATATTTTGGTAAGATGATCTGATCAATTTGGAAACAATTGTCATTAAATACTGAGGAGACATCATGCCCTATATGAGCCATTTGAAAGTTTCAGGGAAAGATGTGATATTATCAGTTCTGAGTTTTAGAAAGCTATCTAAGCTACAAGAATAGAAAGAATTTCAAAATCCCAAGACTGAACAAAGAGCAAGTAGTTCCAGAGAGGCCTTTTCCAAGATGGTTATATTTTGAAGATAAGAATGATGGCCCTGCAAGATGGCTCTGTTGGTAAGGTGGCTTATTTCCAAGCCTGCAGACCTGAGTTCAATCCCCAGAAACCACATGGTAGGAAGGGAGAACGGATTCTTGTACACTGTCCCCTAACTGTCACACGTGTGCTCTGGTACATGTATACATGTGTCCCCTCCACCTCACACTAAATTTTGTAAAATGCAAAATAAAGAAGCTTCGAAAGCAGGAATGAGCAAAACAAACTTGTAAACTCTAAACAGTTAGTAATGGGACAGAGCCTGAGCATATCTTTTAGATAGAGAGCAATGCCTGCAGCATATCCTCAGTTAACAATTACATGCTAATAACAAAGTTACTCGCAGAAGCAAGCATTCCTGACTTGCCTTACCTCATCCTCAAAGATATAGGGATCCCAAATAATTCAGTTAGTTCTCCGTTTATTTCCATGAGGTGCCAATAGTTCTGTGCCATAAATAAAATAGAGCATTTTGAGCTATCATGAGGTTCCTTGCAGCTCTATTGGTTTCGCTTCCATAATAGCTGTAAATAACACATCTAGGCATCTCCGTATGTTTTCACTTTGCACTGGCAATCACCATCTGCTCTCATTGAATAAAGGTCCTCCAAGAAGAAACTTACTTACAGTTAAATCTTTTAAATTTACAAAGTATGCTACAAGACCTCACGATTAACACAACCAGATAAATTCTGTACAATCTTATTCTCCTCAAAATATAAATAACTATTTGGAAATCACATGGACTCCTATCTATTTATAAAATCAGAACAACCTTTCAATGCAGCAAAGTTTCTTAAGTGACTCAATTCATCAATGTTTTATGAAGAAATGGGATTAAAATACAAATTGCCTTTGCTTTTATATAAGTAAATTGTTGCAATCACGATTCTCACCCTTTGTCTTTTTCTTCTAAAATTTCCCATAATCGTATATGCAAAAAATAATCACAGCTCATGATTCAATGAAGAGCGATAAAATGCCTCATTTTATAAAATGGTATGCCAAAGAGACCTTGAATACTTTTGAGGTTCAAGTTACCCAACTTTCCTCATTCTTAATTGATTGATATGGTTTGCTCTTTAAATAATACAAATAAAGCTACCACTGAAGTAATTACACTATTGAAAACAAATTATGCTCAGCCAGATAATGGTGCCAGGCATGGGTGTCATCTTGTGGAGTGGAACTTAAATCCACTCAGTGAGTGATTTACTCTCTCATGACCTTCATGTCACTGTAGCACCGATGTGCATGTCTTGCCAAGCCAATCATTTTTTTAGCTCCAAATGTTCGCAAATGGTGATAAGAGAGATGCTTGCTTTTCTCCTCCAGTAGCATGCATAGCAACTTCCAAAACTGAAAGCTAGCCAGGTTAGTACCAACTTAATTTCTCCATATTTTAATGTCTCAAGTGGGTGTTGTCTTCAGTAATAGGATCTTACCATCAATTCTCAAGGGTGACCATGAACATTGTCAATAACCCATAATTTTAGGGATTTGGGGACATAATTCCAAAGGAGGAGACTGTAGTTAGAGTTTTCCTGCCTTGCCTACAGTCAGGACAAATCTTTGTCTCCTGCCAGTCCCACAGCCACTCAGACCCAACCAAGTAAACACAGAGACTTATATTGCTTCAAACTGTATGGCCGTGGCGGGCTTCTTACTAACTGTTTTATATCTTAAATTAACCCATTTCTATAAATCTATACCTTGCCACATAGCTTGTGGCTTACCGGCATTTTCACATGCTGCTTATCCTGGTGGGCGGCAGGCAGTCTCCTTCTGCCTTCCTGTTCTTTTATTTCTCCTCTCTGTTAGTCCCACCTATACTTCCTGCCTAGCCACGGCCAATCAGGTTTTATTTATTGACCAATCAGAGCAACACATTTGCCATACAGGTCATCCCCCAGCACAGCCAAGTGCAGACCATCTCAGACACCTGCACTTAGGCCAGTGGTCCTAATCATCCTCTATGCGGACCTGCTGGTAAAGCCACAAGGAACCCAAGAACGCTCCCACAGGACATACAGAAGGAGACCCATACCTTGAAATTGGCTTTTTATTTGTTGATCTGTAGTATATAGTGTGGACATACATTTGTTGCCCCATTATAGGTTAACTCCATTTTAACTCTTTAATACCCATGTCTGTTTGTGCATATGTGTATGTGTATGTACGCATATATGGAAGTTTCTACAGTAGCAGGTTCCCATGTGACTTTTTGAAAAGTCTTTAAAGTTTTTGGGCTCTTCCCACATAACCTCCTCTACCCTGCCCTCCTGTCCCTACCCTTGATAAACTATTGATATTTTGTAAGACACTTCAGATCTAATTACACCCGGAAGTTTTCATGGTAAATCTCCCACTTAGCCTTTGTGGTTGTTAAGAATATAAAATGCACTCTAGAAATCTTTTTAATTTATGCTGTCGTGCTCTATCCTCCATTGATTTTCTAGTGCACATGTATCTCTTAGGAGCAGACTCCACAATAAGAATCAGAAATCCAATTTGTAATGATGTACAGTAAGCAAAACCTATTTTCTCACATGCTAAGTGTACACCTGGAAATTGCTGTAGTTCACTCAGCTGAAATGAAATTGCTTCCTGTCTTTTCACAATGCCATCTTTAGCCTATTAATTTACCTTATAAATACTAGGTTACGATAACAATTTGTCTGCAGGTATTCTGTCTGCTTTAGATGAGAAGACAGGATGCTGGCCACCACTTGCCCCTAGCCAAGAAACAAAACTCCTGAATAGGTGATCCTCTTTAGATCTTACTGGTCATCATTAGCAACAAGAAAGACTAGGAGAATAAAGAACAGAAATCTAGTACTGATTAAGCCACACATTATTACTGGCAGGCTCTGTGCCCATTTTTGTTACAAACAAAATAAGAATCAAAAGAAAAGAAAGGATCTAGATTTTTGAGTGAGCAACAATACTGGCACAATAGTTAACAACGCATTCTCTATCATGTTTTTGAGACTAAAAGTTTACTTTTCTGGTTAAAAAAGTTTAAGACGTAAGAGCTCTACTATAAACTCAAAATGAAGGACCGTGGTTCTTTTATATTTTGATAAAACAGATGACTATTCAACAGTAAGCACTATCAGATAACAATGGTTGAGAGTTCGATAACTAAAAAGTTGAGTGAATTCATGTGTAAGTTACTGACTTGAAAAAATGTGAGTGCAATAGCATTCTCCACTATTAACCATATTGAATAGCAGGTGATAGTTTATAATACACTCTGTCGCGGAGATCCCCCTGTGCTTTTAAGTATTTACAAAATCTATGAAATCAGAAGGTAGGCTTTTCTCTCAAAAGGAGTATCATGGAGTTATTTACACATTCATGCTTATTTTTAGCACTCTTCATAATAGCCAAGATACAGAACCAGCCTAGATGCCGTGAACAAGTGAATGGATAATGAATGTGTGGTATATATACACAGTGGTGTTTTATCTGGTAAGAAAGAAGTATTTATGTGCTTGAAAGAAATGTATGCCACAGGAGATCATCATGTTACATAAAGTGAGCCAGGCTTGAGGGTGACTCAGTGTGAAAAACACGGACTGTTTTTGCAGAGGACCCAAGTTCAGATCCCAGTAACCCTATCAGGCTGCTCACAACTGCCTATAACTCCAGCACCAGTGTCACTGGCATATTCAACACTCTCTCCTGGACTCTGTACTGTCATATATATATATATATATATACACACACACACACACACACACACACACACACACACACGTGGAAAATAGAAGGCAGAGGGGAAATGGTCTAAAAAAAGCTAATATGAGACTATAATGGGGACTAAGAAAACAAAATAAATCATGTTTCCTCTCCATACAGATCCGAACACAAATTGTGCATACATGGCCAACATGAAAAATAGAAAAATACTTGAAGAAAAGGATCAGCATAGGGGTAGGTTAGTAAGAGAGAAAATATGAGCAAAGTATAATTATAATGAAGTCTGTTGTTTTAATATGCCAGCTAAAATGATTAACATTTTACAATTCATAAAAACGAAACACAAACTGAGCATAATGATGAAAACCTATAACCCCAGCACTTGAGAGGCAGACAAAGGAGGACGAAGAGTCCAGATTTATCCCCAATACTATGCAGTAAGTTCAAGGCTAGCCAGAGCTACATGAGACACTGTCTCAAAACAAAGAAAAGCAAAAAACAAACAAACAAAAAACTAACAACAACAATAAAACAAAGTCAAAGAAGAGGAAGGTAGAAAGGACAAAGACAAGATGCAGACTATCAAAGACTGCTAGCTTGGGTGTAGCAGGAATCTTAACAGGTCTTATTAATAAAATCAAACCTGAGGCCAGTTATTGGGGTGAACGCTGGATGATCAGAGAAGCAGAACAAGCCACAGCTTCCTCACCTCGCCAGTTCCTCAGCTGATCCTCAGACTGGAAGCTTCATTTTCCTCATCCCAATGGCTCTCAGCTGAACTGCTGCTCGAAAGCCTGAAGCTTAACCAGCTAAAAGCTTCTAGTTTCTGGTCTTCACGCCTTATATATCTTTCCTTTCTACCATCACTCCCTGGGATTAAAGGTTCACTTTCTGGGATTAAAGTCACCATGCTTGGCTGTATCCTTGAATACATGGATTTCTGCCTCTCAAATGCTAGGATTAAAGGCGTGTGCTACCACTGCCTATCCTCATGTTTAGTATTGTGGCTGTTCTGTCTCTGACCCCAGATAAGTTTATTAGGGTGCACAATATTTTGGGGAACACAATACCACCACACTTTGGGGTGTCGGATGAAAGCCTGAAAGAGGAATAAGTATCATCAAAATTCCTAAAGGGGAAAAAAAAAAACCACATGGGTTCGCTGAACTGTGAGTTCTATAATCTACCAAGCAGAACATACTGGCAAGTATTCAGACAACAATGTCTAACGGAAGGCTCTTAATTACACAGAAGCATAATGCTTAAATTAGAGAACACCTTTTTAATGGTATTAACTTGCATGAAGCAGGCCAATATTCTCTTTTCCCTATTAATCCTTTTCTTTCTTTCTTTCTTACTTTTTTTTAAAAAATTTTTTGTCCAGCTCTCTCATTGCTTCAGCTTCTGAAAAAAAAAAGTTAAAATTAAAAAACTAAAAAGGTAATTGCTGGTTAGACTGAGAAGAGGCTCTGAGACTACAAAGCACCAAAACAAAAGATCCTCAGCAGAAATGATAGGGGAAGATTTCCCCATTTGGGGACTCTGTATGAGCTTCTGACATGCTAATGAGAATGCTTTCTTCAAGAGAACAATTTGCCTACACAACCTAGTAGAGTGTGCACATAAGGAGTTAGACTTTGGGGGAGGATTTTTTTTTTTTGTTAGAAATTTTCATTTTTACATGAAAAACAAGTTGAAAAGTTCCCCAGAACCTATCTTAATTTTAAGCATACATGAAGAGACTTGGTAAACTGACGAGTCTATGCCCTCCTAGTGTGATTACAAGATAAACAGGAGACAACAAATAGTCTCGTAAATAATATGTGTTTTTTTGCAAATACAGACCATTAAAGCAATAAGAAATTCAATAGAATTATTAAAATTTAAAGAAAGACTGGATCTGAGAAAACACTAACTCTACTTCTCATTTGAATGAGTAGTAAGCCAATAAATAAAACTATATCCCTAGGTGGCAAAGTCAGAATACACCCAAGTACCCAGTGGTATGTGATGGTGCATGTTATTTTTGCTGTACATTTTTAGAAAATATATATCTCTCTTAGCTGAGTTTAATATAATGATCATTAGTTATATGAACAAATATTTATATAAAAAATTTAAGTTTGACTGATTTGCAATTACCTTAACTTGCCTAGTGGCTAACAGTATTATGAATTTTAAAAAAATGCCCACATTAAGCCAGAGTTTGTGGGGTTTATTATGCATAAATTACTATTTGCATAAAAAATTAATGTACGATAGTTTATGTACATACTTGCTTACTAAATTACAATATGCATAATGTAGACATTAAACCCGCAGTCAAGTCTGTTGAAGTTAGGCTGCAGCTGGCGACTGTCAAAGACACACCGCTTTGCTTTCACATTAATTGCAAATAACTTTTCATCTGAAACTGAAGATTGCTATAGTTTCACAACCATTCAAAACTGGTCCAAATGGCTTACGTGGTTGCCACCGACTAGGTTAAAAAGTTAATATTCCCATTGAAATGTTATGTGCTAATCATCTGAAATGGTATATGGTAATTATAAACATTGTTCCACCATGCCAGCTTCCATAATTGTGCACCAAACCTTTTCTAAATTATATAGACAGTGGCACAATAGAGATAGCATGTGCCTATGTAATTAGAGATTGACAATTTACTCCAAATTAGGTAGAAGTTATTTTGCCATTATTCTTTGTTTCTAAATGTTTTATTTACAAAATTAACTGACTGCTATCATTTTGGACACATAAAAGCTAGTCTGGGATAGGATATTGCTATGAAATCAGAGCTGCTCCATTTGTGAAGTCACATCATACTTTTTTAAAAATTCAGCATGAGATATTTTTACATTATCATATATACCATTCTAAATTTTCTTATATACTATCAAAACAATAATTTACTTCTTTTAAAGCTTTTTTTCTCCTTCAAAAAAAGTAGTTTAAACAATAATTTTAATGAGGAGACAGAAACACACGTTCTCTATCCAGTTGCCTCCTTTGTACAAAGAGTAAGACAGGCAAGGTGGTCTCGTGCGGTGAAACAAAGGCACGTCCTAGAGGAGCATGGAGCAGATCTAGACATTGTCATCAGGAGGAAGACACACTCCATCTTAAGAGAGGAAAGTGAGAGCATAGGAAAACCAGCAAAGACCCTTAGAAAGGAGCGTGCCACCTAACCTCCCCAAAGGAAGTGAGCTCCTGAGAAAGGCACACAGATTTCAGTAGTGTGAAGGCAAGGGCGCAAGGGTAGAGAAGAAAATATGATGAATGTCCTCTAGGGACCCTGAAATCTTAGAACTAAAATGTCTTCGCATTTTTATGATCATTTCATTAATACCATTTTCCTTGGATCTGCTCACCAGTGGAGCCATAGCTGATCTTCATAAATATATTGTGTGTGAATCTTTGGGAAAGGAGTGAGTTTTATTCACAGGGAGAAAGTCAGAGCCCTGTTCCACAGGATGGAGTTTTAGTAGCCGCAGTGCTGTGGCCATCTGGAGGCTTGCTAGCAATTCACTCCCAGGCTTCATTCTAAATCAGCTGTTACGATTTAACCTGAGATGTTCCCTGAAGACTTAAAACCTAAGCTGGTGGCCCTCAGTGAAATGACTAGAATTCTGAAGGCTCAGGCTTAAGCAGAGCATTAGTCCTTAAACAAACTCATAATACGTCGAGATTATTGTGAGAGGGGCTGAGAGAGAGGAAGTAGCAGGGGACCCGGAAGAGAAGCCTCCTCAGCTCTCTCTCTGCCTCCATGGCTCCCTCACTTCCTTCACGATGCTCGGGCTCGTGACAAGTCCAACAATAACGGAGTTGAGAATTGTGTACTGAAATTTCCAAACTGAAAGCCAAAGTCTTTCCTTTCTTAACAAAACAGATCGGAATCTACCCTTTAAAAAGATGTTCAGATGATCCTTATGTATTTTAAAGTTTAAGAAACACTGGGCTAGATTTTATGTTCCCATGACTTTTGAGAGGACAATTTATGAGTTCATTGAACGTTACATTGTACGAATTTGTTGACGTGGACCTCTAGTAAGGGTTATAACAACAAAAAAAGGCGAAGAACCCTAGAAAATGAAATTTGATTGCACAAATAATCCTTTTGATTAGAAAGGGAGTGTGGTTTTTAATAAAACAATGAACAAGCAGTTCTCGGAGACCCAATGTATTTGAAATAACAGTAATAATAATAATAATATCTAATGAGAGTTTTCTACATACTATATAGTCCTCGTTTCTTTATATGAATTAATTTACTTACCATTTATTAATTATTTAGCTTCATTAAGTCCATGCAATGAAAAGGATGCTACTTTAATTGAATAGATTCAAGCATCAGGACACAAAAAATGTTGAATAAATAGACCAAATTAAATTACAAGATGAATGTGGTGAGGACTATTTTAAAATCCAAATTTACAAAGGAGCTGAGGTAATTGTAGTATTTTACAGTCCCTTGGCTAAAACGACTCTTGTTCTAAATCTACTAAATAGATAAATAAACAAAAAAATAAATAAAATCACTTGTGTGCAGACTAGTCACATCTCCAGGTACTAAGACAATCTAAAATAAGAATCATAAAGGATTACTTATGAGGAATTAAAGGGAAAAATTCCTGGAAAACAGAAATGTGGATTCTTCTCCAGTAGAATTGTCTTCCGCAGTCTCATTCCTACAGCAAGTAGCATTTTATGTTAATTAGGTCATGAGACAGTCTATATAAATCTCAATATTTCATTTGCTTCTCCTATTCCAAATATACTCAGGAGAAACCCCAGACTACAACATTAGCTACCCCAGAGTATACAAGCTGAGAAGTCTTGAGTGTATAAGAGGGCCAACCCAATCCACAGACTGTAAACTCAAGTGTAGCCAGCAAAGTATCCTGATACAATAAGAAGACAGCTTCTAGAAGCAAGAAAGCTCCAAGGAACATCTGGCCCTTCACTGGCCCTGCTCCAGCAACAGCCTATATAGAAACACAGGCCACCAGTTTCAACTTGCCTCCCCCCACCTCCACCTGGCAGACTCCAATTTAGATAACCCAGAAACAAGCTGCTCCTACACTTCATCTTTTTTTTTTTTTTTTTTTTTTTTTGGCTCCTTGTGCTTTTTCTTTCATGAATGAGCCAACAAGAGTAGTATATACACTAGGAATAGCCCCAAATAAAATAGGAAAAGGTATCCAAAACAACAGATGCACAGAGTATAACACAGGAAAACAAGAAAGATGAAATTAAAGGCAACATGACATCTACAAGAAATCTTGCTCAATTACTAAATCCAAAGTCTACTTCTAAAAATAAGCGATGACTTCAGAGAAAGCAAACAAGCAGATGAATGAACTAAAAAAAAAAAAACATAAACCTGGGACACAGAGAAGAAAGCACAAATGTAGAGGAGAAACTCGGGAATATGATTAAGAAATTAAGAAAAAGAAAAGTGATTGTGATTTTTAAAAATTCAAAGAGAAATGTTAGGATTCAAAAGCTAAAGAAATAGCAACATTTTGGAAAGTATCTCCAGTAGACAGGCAGAAGACAAAATACTGGAGATGAAAGTCAAGGTTAAGGAAAAACTACATTTAGAAATCAATAAAGAACAAATTAACAAGAAAGACTCCAGTTCTAAGAACCATGGGGCAAGATTATGAGTATAAACCTTGAGATTCTATGGTGTGGAAGATGGAACTGAGGTTTAATTTTTTTAAAGTCATAGAAAATCTATTTAATGAAATTACAGCAGAAAATTTCCCAAGCCTAGGGAAATATATGGACATCCAAGCCCAAGAGATATTTAGAATCGCGAATAGACATCTCCAGAGAAAAATTTCTCCATGAAGTATTACACTCACTATGCCAAAACTACAAAACAAATAAATGATATTAAAAGCTCAGAGAGAAAGATATCAATTCACTAAAAATGGAAACTCATGAAAGTAACTTCAGTCCTCTTAGCAGAAACCCTAAAGCCCAGGTTCTTAAGCCCTAAAAATAAGTGACTGCTGACCAAGTTCACTATATCTAGCTAAGTTATCTTTCAAATCAATGGATTTCAAATCAATAGGCACAGACTAGTGCAATTCACAACCATCAAGCCAGCACTACATAAAATAAGTAAATCCTACATAAAGAAGAGAAAGGCATTTTCAATCATAAGAGCATGGGAAAGAATAAATTTCATGCCAGGAAAAGTGCTAAGAAAGAATCCATAGAGCCCAAGTCAGGAAACCAGAAAATCCCTAGCCTAACCAACAATAAAACGATTCGCAGTGGTTGTTCTTTTGCTGGCTGTGACAGGATGCCCTGACAAAAGACAAGTTAGACAAAAAAAAAAGGGGGGGGGAGTAATTTTGATCGACAGTTCCATGAGAGACACAGTCCATCATAGTGGGAAGTCATGGAAGCAGGAACCAGAGACCAGCATGGCAGTCAAGATGCACACTGACCACATGTTCTCTACAGACAGGAAGCAGAGATAGAAAAGAGGAAGTAGGGACTAGTCTATAAAACTGCAAAGCCAGCTTCCAATAACTTCCCCAGCAAAGCACTACCTCCCAAAGGTTCCATAGCATTCTCAAATCACATCATCACCTGGGAAGCAAGTATTCAAACACATGATCCAAAGGGAAACACTTATCACTCAAACTACAGAAACCCAGGAAACAACTAACAAAATGACAGGAACCAGAAAACTCCTCTCAATAAAAATTCTGTATGTAAATCATCTTAATTCTCCCTGCCTGATTGGATTAAAAACAAAAACCAAATGTTCATTGTTTACAAAAAAAAAAAGAAAAAAAATTCCTCAATGTCAAAGACACACAGAGATGGGAGGACGGGGGAGTCAATGTATCAAGAAAATGGAAACCAAAACCAAGCAGGTTTGGGGGTAAAGTAGACTTCAGACCAAAAGTAGTCAAAAAAGAGAAAGGTTACTATGTATTACTACAAAAATAATCACGAGGATAAAAACAACTATAAATATATGTGTACTGGACATTGTTGTACCCAATAAGATTTTTCAAAAATACTGAAAATGAAGAGTCAGGCAGGCTAAAATCAAATAAATAGTGACTTCTATCTTCAACAGGTAGATTATCTAGACAAAAAAAAAATCAACAAAAAATCTTTAAACATCACCATAGATTACATGGTCATATCAGACTCCTACAGAACACTCTATCCAGCAGCTGCAGACCCCACACTCTTCTTTGTAGCTCATGGGATGTTCCATAAAATAAAATATTTCAGTCCCAAGGCCAGTAGGAACAAATACCAAGTGAGTGAAAATGATTTCTTTTATGTGGTCAGATTACAGTGGAATAGAACTAGAAATCAATAGCGAGAAAAATTACACAAATACATGGCAATTAGAGGCTGAATGATACACTCCTGAATGGCACTGCATTTTCCCCAGGTAGACACGGCACCTACTCTTGCCTTATTCGAAGCTTTGTTGATGTTACCTTTCTAGTGAGGTCTTACCTCACATTTAAAAGTTCACCTCTTCCCATCACACTACCTATTCATCCCATCCCTTTGTTGTCTTTCTCCACAGCAAGTGAAATGTTTCTGACTGTGTAACTTACTTTCTGTATGAGTGAGATATTTTTACCCAACATGTGTTTGTGTGCTGCCCCCTTGTTTTTCATATAGTTCAAAGTTGGGTGAGGCCAGTTTGGTTACACTGTCTTCAAAATATGGAATTTGTCCTGTTAGTCAAACTCCATGCCCCACATTCTGGCTAAACTATAAATCATAAAACTTTAGCAGAGTCTCTGGCATTGCTGATATGCTCAACAAAAAGGCTACATATTCTGGGATGTATAATTATTGACCGAAAGAGTTTCTATTGACTAGAGTCACTTGTGAAAATCATCAACTTTAAAACCCATTACTATGTATTGTGTCCCCGGGTAAGAAGTAAGCTTTTATTGTGTTGTTTATTACCTCTGCGTAATTGAAACTATACTGCTCCTGATTGTACATTTTCCCATTAAGACAAGTTGTCTTTGCCTCTATACATGCATTTCCAGAACTCCTAACAACACATGATTTATGATCAATGACTATGTTAAATGGCTGAATAAATAATAAACGAGAGAACAGTATCCACATGAATATAATAATGCATTCCCAAGTAATTCAGTGTACAGTGTCTGTAAACAAAGGTTTGTTTAATAAGTAAACTTAACTCCATGCTCACTGAAATATGTGCTCAAATTAATAGATGTCTGGATGAGGTTTAAGAAGTCAAAGTATGGGACCATTTGTCCTAGCATGAGGTGGTTCTGTGCAAAGCAGGGCCACTAGAATCCCAGCTACATCCTAGTGGTAGCCATATCCTTTCCCCATGAATGGAAAAGCCAAAAATACCTCAAATTTAAAACAGCAACCAAGAAAAGAATGGCTTTTATTCAGAATATTCTTTATTAAAAGTAGAAAAGAACTTAAAGAATAAAAATATTAAGAAATTAAGTTCAATAGAAGCAAAAGTCATAAACAAAATAAGAAGCTGATAGAAGAAATATTGTGAAAAGAATTGAAGATGTTGGCAAACCTTTCTATAAAGATCTTAGATAATAGGTGTGGAAGACACTGCAGTCGTCCATGGCCTTTTACTGTTTTATTTTATTTTCTCTTCTCTTGGTGTTGGTATTGACTTGCTTTGTCTTAATTATAGCTCTTTTAAAATGCAAAAAAAAAGGTAGTTAGTTTTGTGAACATATAAAAGCAGGCCAGAGGCTCAGGAGAGATTTTTCTTCTGTAAGCAAATTCTCACGTGTGCTTCTTCATTCTGTATATTGTGATATTTTCTTTGTGTAACTCTATGGAGAAACGTCTTACATAAGCAAGTAGTTGAAAAGAGAGAATGTTTGATCGCTCTAGAGATCATTATAAATAGCTTTATAAATATCTCAATATCCAACATGAGATAGTTTCTTAAAGGTAAGTTGTTGAGCCAGAAAACACATCAATAAACTTAACAATCTCTAATACATCAAAATGTACAAGCCTTCCTTACACTTTGAACAAACACTTTATTCACACATAGCTTTATATACCTTTTGATCTAGTCTGATTTCTGTTCCTGTGATAAACAACATGACCAAAAGCAACATGTGGAGGCAAGGGTTTGGCTTAGATATCTCATCCTAATCCATCATTGAGGTAAGTCAGTGCAAGGACCCGAGCAGGAACAGGGACACCAATCATGGAGGAAAGCTGCTTACTGGCTTGCTTTCCATACTTTGATCACTTTGGCCCACGGATGGCACTGCACACAGTAGGCTGCTCCCTTATACATCAGTCATTAGTCAAGAAAACACCCTACTGACTCACCGACAGGCCGATCTTATGGAGGCAATACCTCTTCCTAGATGGATGTAGTTTGTGTCCAGTTGTCAAAAAACAGTTCAACACATCTTCAGAATACCTCAGCTTACTGGGCTATGCCTATCTATCAAATATTGATATTTCTCATTACATGATATTGAAAAATCATGGTCATTCATAGCACATGTAATTCAAGAATTAAAATCTACTCAAGGGCAAAAATTAACCAATGTAATAAAAATAATATCTAAATTTATGTTGCATATGGGAGTTATGCTTTAGATCCCAAACAAATATCATTTGAAAGTGAAATTATGAAAACAGATATAGCATACCAACAAACCAAATTCTGGGGTGGATATACCAATATCAGATAAAATATACCTTAACCAACAAATACAATAGTATTCTTAAACTATTTGCAGTGACAATATTTTATGGGTGAAGAAGACAGTTCAGTGGATAAAGCGATTTATAGGCAAGCATGATGTCCTGAGTTCAAATCCCCAAAACCCATGTAAAAAGCCAGACATGTAGCACAGTGTCTGTAGCCCGTGTCTCTGAGGACATGAGAAGTGAAGAACAGAGCATCACTGTACATAGCAAACAACAACAAAGAGACATTGTCTCAAACAAGGTAGAAAAGGTGGACAAAAATTTGACATTGTCTTCTGACCTCCACACATGTGTTGTGTTAACAATCACATGCAGTGGGTAGCCATTCCAGCTTTGACCTGGAAGTGCCAACCCCCATTGAGGCTTCAGTAACGGTCACGCCTACAAGGTGGGGCTGAGAGAGGACACTGAAGATCTAGGTTCCAGATGCACGGGCTCTCTTAGTTCCTGGACCCTGGACGCTGGAGATAGACCGAGCAGAGTTCTCCAGAGAACACCGCCAGACTGCGCCGCACCTTTCCCCAGACTCTGTAAACTATCTATTCACTTGTAAGTTACCCCACAAAACAAACCTCCCTTTTAACTACATGGAGTGGCCTTAATAATTTCACCAAAAATCACACATACAAATGCACACACATACAAGCAAATATGTCATACATATACCTTCACATCACCCACATATATGTAAAAATAAATAAATGCATAAATAAATATGTAAATAAATAAATAAAACACCTGTCATGGATAACATGGAAGAAATTGGAGAACATTCTTCTAAGTAAAATAAACTTGCACAAAGACAGGCATCAGTGTTCTCGCATGTATGTGGCACTGAACAAAATTGAACTGTTTGTTTCAGCAGAGAGAGAACAGACATTATCAGTAAGTGAGGTTCAAACTCAGAGATGGGGAGATGATTGCTAAACAGTATAAAGCATCTATTTGACAGAAGAAATAAGATTTAAGGGTTTTTTTAAAGCCTATTGCAAAGTTCACAGTGTGATGAATATAGTTAGCAATATTGCATGATGTATTTCCAAATTGCCAAAAGTAAATTTCTAAAATTGTCATCACAAAAAGAAAAGCATTCGACATGATGAATATGTTAATTACCTTGATTTAATACTACACCAAATTCATGAACTATAATATCACTTTTTATCATAAACATACTCAATTATAATTCTTCAATTGAAAATAAACATGTTTTGTAAAAGACAGACCATAGCATTGGAGAAAATCTTTGCAAATTACATAGTCAATGAAAGACTTATATATAGACTATATAAAAATAATCTCTTGAAATTCAGTAACAAGAGAAGAAATAACACAATTGAAAATGAGCTAAGGATCTGAGCAGACGTTTCTCCGATGGTATGGATGTCCGAAAAGCACATATGCTCTTGTCTGAGATGTGCATGTCCAAGAAACAAAATATACTCAGAGTCATGTGTCATCAGAGAAACATAAATCAAAACACCGATGAAGCACCCACTAAGATAGATAATCAAAATACAGACAAGAGCCGGGCGGTGGTGGCGCATGCCTTTAATCCCAGCACTCGGGAGGCAGAGGCAGGAGATCTCTATGAGTTCGAGGCCAGCCTGGGCTAACAAGTGAGTTCCAGGAAAGGCACAAAACTACACAGAGAAACCCTGTCTCGAAAAAAAAAAAAATACAGACAAGAGAGCCAAGTATGATGACACATACCTTCAATCACAGCATTTGGGTGGCAGAGGCAGGAGGATCTCTGTGAGTTTGGGGTCAGATTGGTCTACTGAGTGAGTGCAGGGATAGCCAAGGCTGTGTAGAGAGACCATGTTTCAGGGGAAGAAAAAGAAAAAGAAAAAAGAAACAGATAAGAGGGTTTATAAGGATATATAGTAATGGTAACCTTTATATTAAATGCAAAATAGTGCAAATGATTTAACAAACCTCTGATGGTTCCTGAACAGGATAAATGCATAGTTACAATGTGAACAGTAATTTCAAGGTACAGTTATAAGCAAAAATACTTGATTATGCAAAAATTGTATGCAAGTTTTTATTACACAATTATTAATAGAAGTAAAAAGCTAGAAGTGTTTCTATGCCCTTTACTTAATAAATGGCTGAGTAATGTTAGGTATAACCATAGAGTAGAATAGACAAAATTATGCAATAAAAAGGAACAGATACATGGCTCAAAGTAGATAAACCTTAAAATGCACAAAAGCAAAGAAGCCATTAACAAAATGCTGAAGATGATTTGGTTCCAGGTACATAAACTTAGTATCATGGCCAAATCTATAGAGATAAGAATAGATTCATGGTTCTCTGATACAACAGAATAAAGCAGGCAGAACAAGGAGTGACTATTAATGAATGGGTCGGGCATTTCTTTCAGTAATGATAAATATTATAAGATTGATTGTGATGATGGTTGTATAACTCTGAATATACTAAAATCCATTAAGTTGTAAATTTTAAATGGGTAAGTTTTAAAGTATATGAATTATGGCCCAATGTATCTGTTAAACAGAAGAGACTATACCTGAGATATGAGTGTATTATATCAGTCAACCAGCAAAGCAATAGGAAATTCATGAAGAAAAACATCACAAGGGGATGAGGTTGAGCAACACAGAATTTTAGCTGGTAAGGTTATTTTGGAAAGTGTATAAACACTAACACAGAAATTTTAACATTAATAGAAGTAGTTAATATTGCTGGGTGAGGATGTAGCTCAACAGTAGAATGCTTGCCTAGCATTCATGAGGATCTGAGTTCAACTCCTGGTACTGAAAAAATTCAATAAAGTGACAAAAAAAAAAATAAAATACTTATAACACAGTACCATGTAACTACTCTCCATGACTTTAAGTAATAGCAGAGGCATGGAAGATGATGCAGCCAGAAAACTACTTGCCATGAAAGCAAAAGGACCTGAGCTGGATACCCAGCACCCTGAATATCCCCAATATCCCCAGCACCCTCAGCAGTCCCAGCAGCCCCAGCAGCCCCAGGATCTCAAGCATCCCCAGAATCCCTAGCACCCCAGGATCTCAAGCACCCCCAGAATCCCTAGCATTTCCAGCAGCCTGAACATCCACAGTATCCTCAGCAGCCCCAGCAACCCAGCAACCCCAGCACCTCCAGTATCCCCAGCATCCTGTACATCCACAGTGTCCTCAGCACCCCCAGCAGCCCCAGCAACCCAGCAACCCCAGCATCTCCAGTATCCCCAGCATCCTGAACATCCACAGTATCCCCAGCACCACCAGCAGTCCCAGCACCTCCAGCATCTCCAATATCCCCAGAATCCCTAGCACCCCCAGCATCCACACCATCCACATAAAAGCCAGGCTTTTTTGTGGCAGCTGCGATCCCAGCACTGGAGAAGCAGAGACAAGAGCATCACTGTTATTCACTATGATGATTTCTGATCACAATTAGTTTTCTACAGAAAGTTCTACAGTAACATAATCCAAATTTGACTACTTAATAGAGTATTGTTTCTAACTCTATCAGATGCAACCAGTATAAGGGCTCCTCCTTTCTGTTTTACATGAAATAGTTACCAAGCAGCAAAAAAATCTCATTGTATATGAAAATACAGAAAAAAATGAACATAAATATCCGATCTTAAGGGCATCCATCAAGTTTCACAATGATGACAGCTACAGTGGTAGTTTCTCTATTAAGAAAAGAAAATTCCAGAGCAAGGAAAACTAAAACCAGAACCAGATATACAGAAAATTCAAGGCTAATAGAAGAAAAGGTGGGAAGGGGAAAATCAAGAAAATATGCACTTGAGAGAAATAAATTCTTTGTTCTTCTGTCAGTTTTTAAGATGGACACTAAAAACACAAAACTATCATATAAATTGTGCATGTGGCAATACCATATCATAGCACATTATAGTACATAATAACACATAGTAATTATGACCAAACATTTGCTTATTTTACAGAGAGGTCCTCCTTTGACTTCGACAGGTTAATTAAATATTATGTTTCTGTGCATTTGTCCAGAACATTCCTGCAAAAATGGCAGTCAAGAAATAAAATGACATTGAGCTAAAAGGAATAAACTAACAGCAGACATAACATACCCATATTTTCTGGAGTGTGGGAAATGTATGCAATGAAAGAAAGGAGATAAATGGGTGGTAGACTGGCCCTTGGTGCCCATGAGATGCTTGGCCCATGAGGTACAAGGCATGTGAACAGGCAGATACAATGTATGATCAAAAGTGTGTTACCAGTAATTCTTCTATGAGTAATGAAAGAAGGTGGCTAGGTCCTGTCACCTTTCTTGTAGGCAGGCAGTAACTTCCCTACCCTTACTCCAGTAGAACTTCCAGGAGCAGCCACAAAATAACAGGATTATGCATTTTTTAATCTACATAATAAAGAAGACTAGCTTAGGCAGTTTCCTTACTCCTGACTATCCTCAAAAGGTTTCTATGAAAGGAACTGAAAAAAATCTCTGTAATTGGTTCATAATTGAAAGCCCCAGAGTGGACATTCTCTCTTGCCATAGAATACCCAAGTCATGGAGCAGTGTTTTAGCAAAGCTTGTAGGAAGAATCCGCTTGTGGGATCTTAAAAAATAGGGCTTCTGCACCCCCTTTCTGGAGACTAATGGACACCCAGGAACACCAGGTGTCGGAAGACATCTATAAGGAGTAAAGCAGAAAGCCTCAGTGGGGGGGGGGGGGCGACCATTGAATGATGCAAGAGACATGGAGCAACTTTTACCATGAGATAAATGTCAATTTTGGGAAAATTGTAGATGATGGATTCCATTGCATTTGCAGTTTAAATATATGTATATTTTACTCATGCATGCATCTCAACAATTATTTCATATTTTCTAATTAGACAAATTACTAATGGTAACTAAAATGGCTTCCTAAAGCAGTTCAGAGTCTATAAGAAAAGCAATGAATGTACAGTCCTCTCCCCACACACCATAATTACAGTGATATGATAAATCACAAAGTAATGAAATGGATATAAGCTGAGCACTATTTAAGAAAAGGTTAAATGTCTAGTTCCCAAAGCAGCATCAACGTCTTTTAAACAAAGTCACTAACACAATTCCACATGCACACATATACTTCTTAAAGTAAGAGAGGAGAAATTTTGTAATTAAAAACAATTGAGAATTTTTTTTTTCATTTTTCTTTATTAAGAAATTTTCTACTCACTCCACATGCTATCCACAGATCCCCCCTCCTCCCTCCTCCCACCCCTCAGACCTCTTTCCCAAGCTACCACATATCCCCACATATGGGAAATCTTGATTTGGGAGAAATTTTCTTAAAAACACTTATATGTGAAAAAAAAAAACCCACTTATATGTGAACACCGCTTCAAAGACTACTCATCAAGCATCCATAGTAGGACTCTACTTGTACTAGTAGAATGTATTCTGTGACCTACAGCCATGGTGAATTCTGTTCTCAACCTGGGGCTATTAGTAGGAAGGCACTTGGAGTGGATAAAGAGTTAACATAGAAACCAGATGGTGGTGGCACACTTCTTTAATGCCAGCACTCAGAAGGCAGAGGCAGGTGGATCTCTGAGAGTTTGAGGCCATCCTGGTCTACACAATGAGTTCTGGAACAGCCAAAACTGTTACACAGAGAAACCCTGTCTCAATTAAAAAAGAAGAAGAAGAATTAGCATAGACCTTTGAACAAATTTCATTAAAAGCCTTCAAGAATTGCACTTAATTAAGCAATAGCAATACATCAACAGCTTTAGGAAGCTGTTAATTTGTCTCATTTCACATTCATGAGACTCAGCATCTGTATGAAGCTATAATGAACATTATTTTTTTAAATAATCACAGGTTATTTTCCATCAAGGACATATATTAGTCTCTTAAATATTAAATATTCTAGACAAATGTGTGCCATATTAAATATTCAGAATCTCGTTTTAAACTTTTTTCATCCCAGTAAAATTCCATAATGAGACACTCACTGCGCTCAAGCCTGTTTTACGGATATTACCATGAGTTGGCAGTGAGCCAGCACCTAGTGTCTCCTTTACCTTGGCTTTTAAAACCACGTTTGTTTTCTATGGCCTCATCTTCCCACATCTGTATAGTAAGGAAAAGTTTGTGAGGAAGACAAGGAGAAAAAAATCTGCTCATGCTATGCATACACTGTTTTTCATTATTATTATTTATCATTTTGATTTTCTCATCATACTCTAATTGATCAAGTACCTGCTGGTACAGAAAGAGGCATTAGATCCAGATAGACACAAAGTGCTGCCTTTGGTTGACCCAGACAAAACACTTTCAGTTTCAAATTAGCTTTTTATGGTGATACTAATTTAAAAAATACTTCATTAAGTGTTAAAATCTTCTGATTTTATTGCTATTTTCCACAAAATAATTGATTTCATATAGTGCACTACCTTATTCTGTATATAACTCCATAAACTATATCCCCCCCCCCACTCAAAGTAATTTCTGGATATAGACATACCTGACTTCTTATGATGCTAAATTTTGGTGATTGAAATTGGAAGATGTTAATTTCCTTCTTTAAATCATCAAACAAGTTAGTGAATAGATAAAATTAAGGGCCAAATTCATCTTTTTTCTGCCATTTCTTTTGTTTGTTTCTTTTTGATACAAAGTCTGGGGAAAATTGCCCACATTGGGTTGGCATTTAAAATACAATGAGGACAAACCTAAAATTCTTGATCCTCCTGCCTCAGTCTTACACATATTTAGATGGCAGGCATGCATCACTACATCTGGCTAGTTATGGACAATTAATTCCATTTTAATGAAAGTTCCTTCAAGGTTTTTATGCTTAACTTTCTTAAGAATATCAAGATATGCCAGGTGGTGGTGGAGGAGTACTTCTTTAATCCCAGCACTTGGGAGGCAGAGGCAGTCAGATCTCTGAGTTTGAGGTCAGCCTGGTCTACAGAGGGAGTTCTAGGATGGCCCAGGCTACACAGAGAAAGCCTGTCTCAGAAAAAAAAAAAATAGCAAGATACAACATAATAAAGGCAATATATAGGAAGCCCACCTCCCACATCAAACTAAATGGAAAAAGTACAATGCATTTCTAAAAAAAACTGAGTAAGACAAGGACGTCTTCCCTCTCAGCTCCTGTAAAACATAGTGCTTAAGGACTTAGCTAGAGCAATAAGACAAATAATGAGTATAAAGGAGATATAAATTAGAAGGACAAATCAAGTATCTTTATTTGCAGATAATGTGATACCATACATAAAGGACCCTAAAGATTCCCTTTACAGATGATAAATACTTTTAGCAAAGTTTAGCAAAGGAGCAGGATATAAAATTAGCATCTAATAGTCAGTGGCCTTCCTGTCGGCAAATGACAAACATATCAACAAAGAAGGCGTACAGGAGAGAGTATGAGGAGTTTAAAGATATTTTAAAGTCATATGGAAACCTGTGAAAAGCCTCCCTAAATTACACACACACACACACACACACACACACACACACGCACACGCACACGCACACGCACACACACACACACACACTCACGTGCACGCACACTCACATACAAAGAGTTAAAACGGATTTACCCTACAACAGGGCAACAACACCCCTGTTAGACATCCAATGCTAACTAAGAAAAGGCCCAGTGCCAGGAATGGCTTACTTGTTTTTGGAATTGTTACTCAGTGAGGTTCCATAGACCCCAAAATGGCTGTTGGGCAATATTTGATCACACTGTGAACTCCGAGTTTTCATTTGCATTAGTTAAATAAAATTAACCTTGGGTCGGGAGGCTGAGTTAGCAACTAGTTGACAGAAAATAATCATAGAGCATCAGAGGGCATCTGGAAGAGAAAGAGGGATGCCAGGAAACACAGAAGAAGCAGGATGGATGGTACTTGACAGAACACAGATTAATAGAAATGGGTTAATTTAAGCTATAAGAGCTGGTGAAACTCAAGCCTAAGCTGTCATAATTAATAGTAAGTCTCCATGTCATTATTTGGGAGCTGGCTGGCAGGACAGAGAAAGACATGCTACACATGGCTATTGCCATTGCTCTTGGTGATCCCCCATGCCCAAAACTGTCGGATGCTGAGGAGACCACACACTCGAGTCATAAAACATGGAGATATGAAGCTGGTACTCAGTTGGAAGCTTTATCTCTACTGGCGGCTTTTCGTAGTGCTAGAAGCTGCCAAAAGAGAAAAGTGACCATCAGTCATCCCCAGCTGTGAACCTTGAAAGCTACAGTAGCGACTGGCCTGGAAAGACATATCCACTGACGCTATAGCGACACAAACATGTGGGAATAACCAGTCACTTTCTGATTGGATTTAAGTACAATGAAACCCATACCTGACACCATTATCAGACCAAGGAATATACAGGCCATGGGCTCTAAGGAAAACACTAATGCTATTGTTTTTGCTAAATGTATATAGTATTAAACCAACTCCTTGGGACTTATTGTTATACCTATAAATCAATGTATTCCTCAACCCTCACCTGAGAGGCTTTTGTTTGCAGTACTTGATGATTAATAATGGGATCCATTTTTGGCCAACGTGCAGAGAATAAGAAATTTCCGAATTCTCAACCCTCAATGGAAAATATACACCACAGCTCTTCCTCTCGAGGCACCGAGATCATTGCAGAAGAGGGGGCAGAAAAAGTGTAAGCGCCAGAGGCGGTGGGTTATTAAAATGAAATTTGGTATTCTGGACCAAGCAACACAGCTGCACCTATGAACTCCCAGTGGCTGTGACAAGACACAGGAGATCTGTGCAAGCCCACACCAGACCCAATCCCAACATGAAGGTGGGATTGGAGCATGAAATCACACCCCTAGCCATGGTGCTATTGGCAATTGTTAGCTGCTAGGGGCGAAAGCAACAGTTCTGAGAGTGAGGCCTCTGGTAAACCAACCATGCTCCAAAGGACGATCATAATTCTAAGAATAATATCTGGGTGTCAGAAATTGGTCTTAATGAGAAAGAAAGAAAGAGACAGAGAGAGAGAGAGAGAGAGAGAGAGAGAGAGAGAGAGAGAGAGAAGAAAGAAACAAAGAGAAGGAAGAAAGAAAGAGAAGGAAGAAAGAAACAAAGAGATGAAAGAAAGAAAGAGAAGGAAGAAAGAAACAAAGAGATGGAAGAAAGAAAGAAAGAAAGAAAGAAAGAAAGAAAGAAAGAAAGAAAGAAAGAAAGAAAGGAAGGAAGAAGGAAGGAAAGGAAGGAAGGAAGGAAGGAAGGAAGGAAGGAAGGAAGGAAGGAAGGAAGGAAGGAAGACACAAAGGTTGGGTGGGTAGGGAAGATGGGGGTAGATGAGGAAAGTAAAGAGTGAGTGTAACCAAAGCACATTATATAAAATTCTCAAAGAACTAATAACATTTTTAAAAATTAAAAAATCTGCTGGGCAGTAGTGGTGCTTGCCTTTAATCCCAGCACTCAAGAGGCAGAGCCAAGCAGATCTCTGTGAGTTCCAGGCCAGTCTGGTCTACAGAGCCAGATCAAGGACAGGCACCACAGCTACACAGAGAAATCCTGTCTCAAAAAATAAATAAATAAATAAACAAAAATAAAAAAAAAAATCACAAGACCCAGCTATACCACCCTTGGGCATATACCCAAAGGATGCTCAGTCATACCACAAAGACACATGCTCAACTATGTTCATAGCAACTTTATTGGTAATAGCCAGAACCTGGAAACAACCTAGATGTCCCTCTACTGAAGAATGGATAAAGAAAATGTGATAGATTTACACAATAGAGTATTATTCAGCTGTTAAAAACAATAACATCATGAAATTTGAAGGCAAATGGATGTAACTAGAAAAACATCATCCTAAGTGAGGTAACCCAGACCAATAAAGACAAACATGATATGTCCTTACTCATAAGTGGATATTAGCTATACATATAGTGTATATTTACTATACAGTAAAGGATAGCCATGCTACAATCCACAGACCCAGAGAGACTAAGCAACAAGGAGGGTTCATTGGGAGACACCTAGGTCTCCCTGGGAAGGGGAAATAAAACAGATTTTGTGAGTGGGCTGAGGGCAGGTGGGGATAGGAACATGAGCGATCAGGTTGGGAGGCTGGTATGGAGGGGTTGAGTGCTGGGGTGGACTGCTGGAGAGATGCATTTCAGGTCAGGCTGGTACAGGGGAATCTCCCAGGAGTCTATATGGAGGACCCCAGCTTAGACTCCTAGCAACAGTGGATAAGTAGCCTGAACTGGCCATCTCCTGTGACCAGATTGGTGCCTGGCCCAGTTGTCATCAGAGAGGCATCATCCAGCAACTGATGGAGGCAGATGCAGAGACCTACAGCCAAACATTAGGAATCCTGCAGAGCAGAAGAAAGGAGTGTAGGAGCCAGAGGGGTCAAGGACACCATGGGAAGGCTCACACAATCAACTAATCTGGGCTTACAGGGGTTCACAGAGACTGAACCGATAACCAGGGAGCTTGCATGAGACTGACCTAGACCCTCTGCATATATGTCACAGTTGTATAGCTTGGTCCTCTTATGAGACTCCTAACAATGGAGACAGGGCCTGTCTCTGACTCTTTTATTGGCTTTTTGGATCCTACTCCTCATAATTGCCCAACCTTAATACAAGAGGAGGTGCTTAGTCTCACTGCAACTTGATATGCCACGTTTTATTGATACTCATAGGAGGCCTGCTCTTTCCTGGATGGAGATGAAAGGGGAGGGGTTTGGGGGGATTGGAGGGTGGAAATGGGAGAGAGGGACTGGGAGGAGAAAATGGGGGTGGGCTGTGGCAGGGATATAAAATAAAAGAAAAAAGAAAAACTATTTTTTTAAAAGAATGTTGTGATATAACTGTGGCAATAAATAAGAAATTGTGCTGATGTCTCTGTTCATTTTGTTCATTACTGGTCTTCTCAAATCAGAGGTGAGCTACCTGTGGCTTAATTGACCACAATGGCAGATACAGAAGCATCCTCTTTACCCAGCTTTCCCTTACATCACATTGTTCATGCCTAGTAGATGGCATGCATTTATCTGCCATGGAAATTGTAATGAATAATGCCAAAAAACCAGTCGAGTTCATGAGCCTGAAGTTTGAGTCAGTTCTTTACAGATAATATCTGAAAAGTAGCTTCAAAACATTTTTTATCTCTGCAAAAATAACATCTTATCACAAAGATTATTTTCAATCTAGTCTTCTCTTTGCTATAGAATTGTTGGTTTGTATCTGTTCTTTTACTTACTTCCACAAGAATGAAGGAAGTGACCACCCAAAGATTTAATGGCATGAAACCTTTGTACAAATTGTTTTTCTCATAAACTTGGGGAAGAGATGTGTATTGATTGCTTTTCCTTTCATGTCGAGTTTTCATTTCACTCTGTTTTTTTTTTCCCAAAACAGAAAAGGTTATTGAAAGTAATCCTCCATAAATTGGCCTTGTGATATTGTGAAATTAGTCCATTTGTCTTACTTAGGAGGCACAGGAGTTAGGTAAATTGTCTATGTTTAGGCAAATAACTGAGGAAAACATTACCCGTTTCTGAAACGGTCCCGTCACCTATGCCTGCACTGTCTGTTCTAATTGTGCCTGGATTATACAATTATCTCACGGGTGCCGTCAGCTTAATTGAAAGGAATGACAGCGCTTCAACTTAGCTTTTAATTGAGATCAATATTACTGAAAGGGTGCAATTTGACCTTGGTGAAAATCACCCTCTGGCAAAAGATCAAGAAATAGCATATTACTCAGTAAGACATATATAGATATAGATATAGATATTGATATATATCCTTTGCTACAAATGTTTACGATTAAAAATAAATGAGTAGTGATGCTGTCTGTGGGAGTATGATTTGGTTTGATTTTTGACACAGTCTTACTATGTCACTTGGGTTAGCCTCAAACACATCTACCACTTGTCTTCAACTCTGGAGTGCTTGGCTTATAGGCATGGATCGACATACACTGGCCAGTTGTACTTGTGGGAACTTAGTCCTTGATTTCTTCTAGTAGGAGATGAAGAACCCAGGTCCCCAGGTGTGCCAGGCAAGCATTCTGCCACTGAGATGCCTTGTTAGTCTTTGATTTCTTACAAAAACTTTCAAATAGAACTCCCTTCCAGAAGTGGTGGCCGGGAGGTCATCGTGTTATGTGAAATTCGGGAGACTCAGAAAGACATCACATGTTTGCTCTGTGAATTAAAAAGACAAAAGTCTGGAAAATAGAAAGGATACTACTTGGAAAAGAAAGAGGATTCTTGAGAGGGACAAGGTAGAGGGTAATAATAGATATGGGTACAATCAGAGCATTTTATAGACTGTGCATGAAATGTGTAATAAAGCCCATTATTTTGTACAGTTAGTGTACACTAATAAAAGCATAAAAGGACTAGCAAAAAGAAAATACCTTGTTTGGAATGCTTTAATCAGTCTTGAACTTAAAAACTGGTTCCGATGAGATTTTTCACCAAAACCTGGGACTCTCCAGTCTAGTTCAATGTCTATCGAAGAGATGTAAGGAGCTCCTTCTGCATTATCTTCCAGTCACCCAGAGAAAACTTGCTGAGGGCTGGGATGGTGTCCTGACTGCTGGCTTAAGAATCTGTGCACTGAATAACAATGGAACTCCTCTAGGGCAGAAGGTCCTACTGCAGCATGCAAGGTGTATTTCATCACCCAGCCTAAGCACATTCATTTCCTGCAGGAAGCAGCAGCGGGGGCATCTGGAAACTTAGATCCCTTTTGCTTTACAAGTGTAATCTCTTCTACACCTGCGCTGAATACAATCTGTTCCCCTCGATTCATTATCAAATTGCTTTTTCCAGTTGTGCAGGTCCAAGTGTGCCATCCGAAACTATTCTAAAACCTGAGGTCTTCAGCTTCTCATTTCAAGCTGGCTCCTACTGTCCTTCTTAAACCGAAGGACAAAACCTATTTGATTTCTACATTTTCAGAATATCTTTGTATCTCTTGAGGGCAATGTCACTCCAGAAATGGCTGAAGTTGGAGATGTTCTTAATCGGCCTGTGGAGGTGGGTACATAACCTTGGGCTTTATAGCTGTCACTGACGAGATTTGTTGTACAGTATGCTGGAGGTAAAACCAAGATGGTCAATACAATAGCGAGGGAAATAACTGCATTTTGCTCTTATAAATCTTGACTTCCTCTGGAATTCTTTCCACTTTATTTCCTAAATAAGCCCAATATATTTACGCTGACACATATTTATAAGCAACAGGGGCTAGAACTGTGCAATTCACAACACAGGGACGTGAGTTAAGAAATATGGGAGGGAATAAGAGTGCGAAATAAATGCTGCCATCCATCTGTAGTGACCACAACTCAGCTAACGTTTACCAAGTGATAGCCGGTTATGTCTGAAGACAGCATCTCATTTAAATATAGGATGCAAGAGAACAAGGATGGCGTCACAACAGGAGGACCATGGGCTGGAAAAGACAGGCTCGGATTATAAAGCAGATTTCTAAAACTTCGCTTTGGATGGATCATAGGAGGTGCTGGCATTTGAGAGAGCAGAAAGGATATCTACATGACAGGCTTTTCCCAGAAAGGTAAATCTTAGTCAGCCCCAAGGTGCAGCTCTGTCCTGGTTGGGTTCACCAAATGGACAGTAGGTGTATCTCTGGCCAGGAAAAGTCCGTCTCTCCTCTGCTATCAATGGAGACCTGCTTAAATCTTACAAAATGCCTGCCTTCCAGGAAACAGTCACATTCCAAGGTCAGTCAAAACAGATTTTGGTAATTCCAGGTAGGCTGATGAAGCCCCTGTTTACAGGCATCATGAAATGCAAGTCTGGAAGGAAAAACCAAACAGAATAGCAACAGCAAAGGTCAAATATCCTCTCAAGGTCACATTCCAGCAAAAGCAGTATATTCCAAGATATACTCTGGCATAAACCACATGAGTAGGAAGAAGCTGAATAAACCTTGAATTCAGTGCCTCTCCTCCCTTCCTCCTTCCTTTGCCCCCAACTCTAGTTCTTTTTCGAGAAATGCCTACTTTGTGACATTGTGGGTAAACAGATGTCCGGAGCCACCCAGTAATTATCAGAACTGTAAAGGCACTCTCCATGACTGTTACCTCAAACGCCTATATATACCCCTCATCTGAGCCTCACTTTATTTCTAGTCTCCCAAAGAGATTTTAAGGAGTCCGTCCAACGATGAAAAGTTAAGGGAAACAAGATCATTTGCTTTAAGCTGTTCACAGAAAGGTGGTTCGCGTCATTTCCAGATTCCACGAACAGATAATCTCCAAGGTATCAGGGGAGTTAAAGGGACGGGACTTTATTCCTCCCCCTTCCCTTCCCCAAGCGTCAGTCCCAGGGAAGGGAGGGGACAAAAAGAAGAGACGGGGAGGTGGAAAAGTGGAAGAAGCAGGAAGAGCCGGGTGCTGAGGGGAGCCCCCGAGCGTCGGCCCTCGGGCGAGCTGGCGTCTGGAACCCGCCCTGGAGCTGCGCCCCAAGCTGCAGCGCGCAGTCAGCTCGCCGCCCAGGAGCAGCCGGGACGCGCCGCTGTCGCCCGGGCACGATCGCGGCGGGCTGGGGACCAGAGCCCCCAGAGCTTCGCTAAGGTGAGTACACGGAGCTGCCCCGGGCACCAGAGAGCGCGCAGCGGGCGGCAGACTGCTGGTGGCGCGCTGGTGGGAAGGGTGGCGTGGCCCCAGCCTGGCAAGCGCTGGGATAGGGGCTGGGGGACAGGGGGTGGTGGTGATGGTGACAATTCCTTCCCCCTGCTACTTTGATGGAACCGCGCGGAACTGAAGCTCGCCCTTTCCCGTCTCCCCTTAGCCTCTGCTTCCCTAGGGCTAACTTTGAGGAGCAGGCACGGTCCTGGGTGGAGCAGGTGGTCTCTGGTGCGTGGAGGGATCTGGTCCCAGACCCTGGAGAGAGGTGTGGATTCCAAACGGTGATGCCAACACCCCTTAGGGTGCGGGCACCGGGTGAGCCTGCCAAGGATAAAGGCTAGGGTGTACTGAAATCCAACTAGAGGTCAGGGATGTCATCGAATCCATCACTTGGTCGTCATATCTGGAGACAACCAAACAGAAAACGATAGGATCTGTGTAGGAGTTCGGAAGGGTATAGACCAGAAATCAGGGGTAGTTTTCCAACTTGACTTTCCATAGGTCGGGATCGATGAGGTAAAGCGCCAAACAGACCCTCTCACCTTGCCTCCATCGAGTCCCCAGCTGCTGTGGGGGCTTGTCCAAGGAAGGCTTGTTTGGCCCCTTCGTCTTTACAAAGACCAATAGGCAAAGAAAAGGAGGGGGTGGCAGAAGGAAGGGCCATGCTCATGTTTCGGGTGCTCACACCCTAAAGGGGATGAAGGAACTGGTAGCTGCGTGCCAAAAGTTAAGGGACGAAATGGAGAGATGATGCGGAGCATGCCTGGGCACAGAGGTCGGCGTTTGGGCTGCCTTCAGTGCCGAATTTGGTTTGTTCACTGGGCACACGACGGACATGTACTGCCACGCACTTGAGGAAAACAGTGAGACAGAGACTTCGTTTTTTTTTTCTTGTAGCTAAGTAGCTCCTAAGCACCTCACTGATGGAAATACAAAATGGCATGTGACCATTTAAGATGACCTAAGCAGGTAGCCTTCCCAGCACTCTCTGTTTTTCTAGAGTACCAAGGTAATTGTTGTTTAACAGCATTATAGATGCTACCAGTCCCTAGACCAAAAATAACAACAACAACAACAATAATAATATTCTTTCAAATGATTTTTGTTTCTATCCCATTTACATATACATCTGTGAACTTGGACTTGGTGATCAACAATGTAGTAATATTTACATTGTATTTGCTCTATATGTCTGTTTATGGGGAGACAGACTGAACTGGGCTGGCTTCCACTGAAGGAATGACAATCCCACACAGCTGAAGGAGACAGAGGAAACAGCCCTTATCTATGGTTTACAATTGCCCCTCCTCTTCTCTCTCCCCACTCTGTAAACTTAAAAGCAAATTCTAATATCACCACTTGCAGTTTTCTCATAAGAGGAAGTAGCTCTTGCATCTGTTCATCACAGTCAAGCCTGTTCAAGGTCAGTTCTGTAAGGAACATTGCTATTCACTGAGTTCACTCAAAAGTGGTCTACTCATCTCTGTGTAAGGGGTTCTTCAAAGAACGGAGATGTTGCAGGACAAATGTTGTACCTGCCTGGTATTAGTCAGGAGTTTCCATATGCACCAAGTAACTTCCTCACTTTTATCGAAGAGATTTTAGGAAATTTTCCCATGCAGTCTTTAGTCAATATGTGACATTTGTTCAAGCTTCATCCACTTAGGCTTATTGCGGAGCTAATGGTTGTGTTCTACTAAAAAAGTGTTCCACTCCGACAATAAACCAAGGGCTTTGCTTATGAGGATGAAGATGTAAGGAACAATGCAGTATTTGCCCCTTGCCTCTTGGGGCAGCCTCTGTGAGGCACATTGAAAAGGCTCTTTCAATTTGTTCAAATTAATAAAAACACTCATCTGCTTTTCTTAAAGTTCTTGAATGCATTGCTCTTATAAATACTACCACAGAACTGCTGGTTATAACAGCACATTTATGTAAGGAAATGTTTTGTTTTCACTTGAAGTTTGGCACATGTAGTTTTTCATAGGCTTCTAAAATCATAGCATCTTCACTAAAAGTAAGAAGACATCCTAAATTCTCTTCTAGTAAAGGTGGTCCCCTTTGAAATGATGAGCTATTACTGAAACAGTTTCAAGGATGTTTGAAGGACATTTTCTAGTGTATTACTATTAAATAGGCAATGTAAAACAATGTGGACATGATTTTTTTTTCATTTATTTTATGTACATGGGTATCTGTTCATAATGTACATGCAGTACCCATAGCAACCAGAAGAGAGTGTCAGATCCCCTGGGACTGGATTGATGCACGGTTGTGAGCTGCCATATAGGTGTTGGGAACTGAACCTTAAATTCTCTGGAATAGCAGCCAGTGCTCTTAACTGCTGAGCCATCTCTCCAGTCCCTGAATATACTGTTTTTAAATCCATGACAGGATTCTTTTATTCATCACTAATTTCGTAAGTAGGAGGAGTGCCTTTTGAGCAAAGAAAATGTGATGCTACCAGATCTTGTGATCTATAAGGAGGAATCTGTAGTCATCCAAGAGACCCACATAGAACATTAGTCCTTGTGCTCTAACAGAAATGATCCATCCACTTGAAATTGTAACAAGAAATGTTTCAGAACTGAGAGAGGAATATAAGTAGGCCAAAATGACACCAACAAGTACACCTGAGTATTTGAGAGCGGAGACTGTACGAATGCGACAACCTCCCCAGCTCCTTCATGATCCTTTCTTCTGTCAGCTCTTATTTGTGGCCCTTTTATGCACAGTGTGGAATTTCTCTTTGTTTCGGTGCATGTGGGAAGAAATAACATTTCTTACAGCAGGAAATGCTTTACCATGATACCCTTGCTATAACACTAAGCTCATCTGTTGGAAGATAGAACCTTCGAGAAGGTTGTTAGAAAGAAGTAGAGTTGTTTGTCATCATCTTTAACAGAAGATGACAACAGAAAGTGGTGAGACGCAGTGAGGTGTGGAATGTATTTGGAGGTAAGAGAGGCAAGACTTGATGGGTAGATGTGGTTGGTGATAGAGGGAGAGGAACCACAGTTCATGCCTAGATTTATGGGTGGAGCATCTGGGAGACTGCAGTTGTCCCTGAGCAGCATGGGAGACTGACTGCCAGGGACAAGTAGGTTCCATGAAGCTTATTAGACATCTGTACAGAGGTTTCATTGGGGTTGTTGGTCAGAACTCAGGGGAGGAGAGTTGGAGATGAAAGTGTGAATCATCCATTTGTAAATGGCATTCAAAACAATAGGATTTTATGGGGGGAAAAAACAGAAGTCAATACATTCAGAGAATCAAACAATCTAGACCAGTACAGATCACGAATATTGATAGTAGAAGCAAGGAAAGGAAGTTAAGGCATAGGAATCAGAGGAGCCAAGAGACTTGCAGAAATGTGTGAGACCAGAGACATCAAAAGAAAAAAAGTGTTGTAAGTAGGAAGGTCTTATTAACTATGTTCAGGCTGCTGAAGCCTTCAGTGAAGTGAGAACGAAGAATTATTTTAGAATTTAAATGGTCGTCAGGCTAGTCAACTTTCTATGACTGTATCAAAATTCCCAAGAACATCCAATGCCAGAGATTTCCGTGCATGATAACCGGGCCCTGTTGCTTTGGGCCTCTGATGGCTCAGTACGTCACTGAGGATTGGAGCCGAGAGGGAAAGATGTATCCCATTCAAGGAAGGGCACACAGTTAATAACCTAATTACCACTCTGCCCACCTCCTCAAGGGTATGTCACCTCTCAATGTCTCAACACACAGACAAGGCCTTGGGGGACATTTGAGATCAAAACTGTATCTCAGCTTTGGAGTCAAACCTAACACATAGAGAGCTAGGGTACTCAGGGAGACTAGGCTTGAAAAAATTCTCACACTCTGGTACTCTTTATTTTACTTAAATTTTGAGAATTTCATATGTGAATACTGTGTTTACATCATTTCCATCCCTCTCACTCCCCCTCCACTTGCAGCCCTTACAGCAATGTTCATATGAGTCATTTCAGTCCAAATGATAATGATGATTAAATATTGATTCATAACAGTGAACAAAAAATTGTAAACCCAGTGGTTCTCATTCCTGGAACTTTTCTTTGGCACACAGTTATATTTAGGTAAATGAATATATGTTCAAAGTTAAGCAGACAACTGCAAAATGTAAATGTGTATACATTTAAAAAGCAAAATAAACTATGAATATCCATTCAGTGAAAAAACATTCCAACCGTTAAAAATTATTAAGGCAGCTTTCCATGTATTATAACGAAAAGATCTTCCAAGTACATTCAACATGAACAAAAAAAAAATCAGACTTGATGACTTATTACTGATTTAACAAAGAAAAATAAGGTTATGTGTGAAAACTTGTCTAAAAATCAAGAGGCACCAGCAGTTGCTTGTAGGGAGGGAAAGTTCAGGGTAGAGCATAATGAATATGAGGCTCTGGGAAAAGGGGGGGCCTTTGTTTTCTTCTGTTTTGTTTTATTTTCAGGTCCGGGGAGTGAACCTGTCCAGGGTCTTATACTTGCTAGGCAACCGTTCTGCCCCCAAGCAACACTTAATGCCTTTGAATTATAGGCACACAGTTACCTATTCAAAACCCTAAATAAAATTTTATGCATAATTTTGAAGCATGTCATTTAAAATAATAAGAGGAAAGAAAAGATGTGGTGGTGAAAAGTGAATACTATATATAGCACAAATCTTTGAGGCGTTTTCAAAAGGAAGATTAAAGGTAGCTGGAGGGAGCCATGGAGGTTTCGTTTTTAAAATGGGAGCCATTAATGCCTAAATTAAACTACAACAGAAAGAAAAATTGACTTTCATAAAAAAAAATAATAATGAAAAGGACAATTGGAGAGCAGATTCCTTTAGCAAGTAGTATGGGTAGTATTTTGGGCATTTGGAAGAAAAAGAGCTGCCATGGCTAGGAACAATGAGAAAGGCACATTCTAGAAACCTTCAGGCGTGGACCTGTGTGTTGGCCAGCATGCTACATGCCCAAGCTCACTGCTGCACGGGTCATTTGTATAAATTACGGTGATTGAGGCTCCACAAAGTCTCCACTTCTGAAGTCGCTCCTCCCTAAGCCCTTCGCATCAAGGTTTTTCTCACCCTTGGTTGGCTCTCCCTAGTGCTGCTTAGCAGCTGGCCAGCGGCCTGTGGGCTCCATAGAGATTTGGTTGGCTGAGAAAGCAGCTGCTTTGCCCGGGTCTCCTTTACCGTCAGCAGGATTCTACTGTACTCTGAATTTAGGGGACTGAGAGGCCCTCAGGCATCCATCTCCCTCACCACTTCCAACCCGTCAGTTCATCTGCTAAGCTATTCTCCTTCCCCTAAAGCCTATGGTCTAGCTCCCCTCCCCCTGTGTTCTGAGTCCTACAATAGCTTTGCTTCACCCTTCCAAATGTTAACCTCTTTGCTATTCAGTGACCCATTGTGTAAGTGGGTTACCCATTGTGTAAGTGGGTATGTTACCTCAAGGGTGACATACCCTTGAGAAGGTGGGCAGAGTGGTAATTAGGTTATTAACTGTGTGCTCTTTTAACATGAGATCTAACCTCTTCATTATGAAGAGATCTCATTATGTAAGTGTATTATCAACATGGGATCTAGCCTCTTCATTATTAAGAGATCCCATCATGTAAGTGTATTATTAACATGGGATGGCTCCCATGTTTAAACCACTCAGACAAGCAGAGAAGCTTCACAGGATACTGAGCCCTTCAGCTACAACCCTAGCCAGTCTTCTCTTTGTCAGCCAGCTTTGGATGAGGGAAATTAATTCACACTTGTCTCACCATCTCCCCGCTATTAATTTCTTTCCCACCACCGTCTGGCTTACACTCCCACCACCCCACGAAACCTTGTCTTCTTGGACTGCATAATGATGGTTAAGAACGGTAACCCTTGGCGGTTTCTCCCACAGGCTCTGAGATTCATCTCTTCCCTCTCCAGATGAAATGGCACCATCCTGACCCACTTTCTACACTTGAAGAGATGCTTTTCCATGCCTCATTGGCTATTGTCTGTAGCCATCTTCTCCATTCAATTCTACCTTTCTTTTTCTCTTTTATTCAATGATCCTTAAGAATCAAAAAGCAAAATTTCAAAAAAAAAAAGAAAAAATCAAAGACACAAACAACTGCTGTTTCTCTTTCCAGGGGAAAAAAATCAGATTCAGATAGTTGCAGGTGATTTCAAATAATGAGGACTCTCTGAAGCCCATCTGTAGAGTGAGAGAAAGCTCTCTTGAGACCTTCTCATTAATATATATCAGCTACTGTGATTTCACTCACCCCAAATAAAATGGTAAATATGAAGTATTCTGTATATGAGGATACGCCCTAACAGGCTTCAACTCACAGCTCACAACTCACTCCCCCTGTCTCAACCTTTCAAATGCTGAGATCATAGGCACAAATCACTATGTCTATTTTTAACTGTATACTTCTGATGAAGATGTCCCAAATGCTGATTCAAACTGCATTATAGTTTTCATGTCTGAGTCTTTCATTGGTTCTTCTGAATTTCTCCTTAAACTTGGTGATCTTTTGATATAGAAATAAAAAATAAAATTCCTACCACTGTTAATACTGGAAAACTGATACCACCAATAGCAAAACATAATAAGAAAGAATCTATCAGATAAGCATAGTACTTCTGTTAATTTCATTTATGTACTTAGCATCAGCTAAAAGTCTTGACATTAAACTTGACTCCCATTTTTTTTAGCTTAAAAGGAAAGACTAGCAGAAGATAAAGATGTTTCACCAAACTGGAAGTGTACCAGGGTGTAGTACAAAAAGCAAGAAAATTCAGGAGAGAGTGAGTTCCCCGCTTTCTAACAGCGTCACTTAGTGTTGTGACAGGGAGTTATACTAGTAGCGCCAATGGTACCGAACTCACATTTGAGTGAAGTGTTCCATCTTCTGTGTATCTATCTCAAACCTCTTTAAGATTCAGCTGAAGCAACTGGAAATCAAAATAAAGATCCCTAAGCCGTTGTCTATAGGTTCACAATTATACTTTCTTGACTCTTTTAAGAATATAAATCACTTATGTCTCCTCAGGGAGACTCCCAGATTTCTCCCTTCCCACATTCCTTAATTCAAGTCCGCCAGTCTACCTCTGTCCCCTTGAATCTACTCTACTCTCCTGAACACTCATTACTGAATTTAAGACTCTTGTTTTTTTTTTTTTTTCTTTCATGACAGGATTTTTCCGTTTGACAGCCTTGGCTGTCCGGGTTCTCGCTTTGTAGACCAGGTTGGCCCCAAACTCACAGAGATTCCCCTGCATCTGCCTCCCCAGGGCTGGGATTAAAGGTGTGCACCACCACCACCCAGCAACCATGGACTCTTTTAACGCCTTTCCCAGTCACCTCCCTGAATTGTGCCTTGCCCCCATGGATCCTTTTCCCATATCACCACAAAATTAATTTTAGAATTAGTGCTGACCTATGTTTACAATATTTAGCTACAGTACCTTGCCTGCCTGTCGAGTGTATCACAAACACACTCTTCCTCTGCCCTGTAGGGCGCTCTCCATCCCTCACTCAGATCTGTTGCCTATCATGCCGAATTCTTAGTCATTTGCCAGAACTACGGTGTCCTTTTCTCCCCTTCCCGAGAACTTTCTTCATCAGCCTCCTGTCTGTGAACAGCTCGTGAGCATCTATGTTGTGCTATGTTTATATTTTATTTACTTGTGTACCCCTTCTTGCCAGTTAGGCCGGCAAGTTCCCACAGTGAGGGACGGAGTCTTCTGATCTTAGTGTCAGGATACAGAAGGAAACACTGAGCTCTGCATGAAAGGGAAACTGTCAACAAGCCACATGGCTGACTATGCCACAGCTGGTCTAGGGTGGGAGTGATTTCCTAGAAACCTCCTCAGTTCTTCCTCTTTCTCTCTGCAGAGGTGACTCTCTCTGACATTTCAGTTCTCTCAAACTCGTTCATAAGATTAAGAGAAAAAAAAACCCAGAAGCTTCGTCACACGATCTTCTGTGCCCACCATCTCCAAGCCAGATGGCCAGTTCTGTTATATAACAAAACCTCAAGAGAAGAAAATTTCATAAACTCTCTCAATAACCCACTTTAGTGTTCTAAAGCCTTTAGATCATTCATTCATATATAGATATAGATGTAGATATATTTAAATGACATTGTCAAATATATAGCTGACAATTCTGTAGTTCTCATCTTTTTGAAATAAGAATATGAGGCTACATTTTTTACATCAATATTTCATCTGTTTGGAAATAATTTTAAAAAATAGTAAACAAAATATTTCAATTAAAAAGGAGTTACTAATATACTTCTTTTACAAATATATAAATTTCTGCTTTACCCAGAAGTCTCTGCCTATAGTTAAGCTTGTTTGTTTATTACTTTTTATCTTGTAAATAATGTATTAGTGTACTAACACTCATACTGAGAATTAATAGAATAAAAGCTGTGGGGAGTATTCCATGTAAGTAGAGATTAGTACATATACATTAAAATAGTCAAGGTTTGTGTGTCAGCATTTTATATTTAAATTTTTATTTTATATCTAAAATGACTTTGCAACATTTTATAACTATGTTTTCATCTGCTAATACTTGGATTTTTGAGACATTATTAAAACTTTATAAAATATATAACGCATAACTTTGTTTTCTAGTTAGCCTTGTAAGCAAGATTTCTGAGTACTGTATTACTTACTTCTGAAGAGACTAGCCTTACCTTCAAAAGCAAGTTTCAAAGAATAACAGAGAATGAGTTAGCTGCATCTTCTTGAGGCTTTTCTTAAATGTTTACAGTAATAAGCTACAGGTTTGAAAAGTGGTCCTGTCCATGCTCTGCCTGCAAAAATCTCCAATTCAGTCCCTGCTACACAGCACTGATAACTCAAGCATCATTTTGTTCTTCTTTGGAGTCCAGGCAGCTGTGTTGGACAAGTCAAGGACCCTTCAATCTTGATCATTCTGGTTGAAGTAAAAGCAGTGGCGCCTTCTCCGTCACCTCTTATAACTTAGTGTCGGTTGTATGTTCTCAAGGGTTTCTATTTTGACAAGAGACGCCCAGAATTTATGTGGTCAAAGAACCATTTTCTCTGAAATTCATCTGTGTCTCACTCTTCCTTAGTTCCTGATTTGGTTCAAACTGTCACCATCAATTTTATGAAATATTACAGGAAATCAATTTTTATTTTATAGTTGTAATCCTAGGAAGGGCCTGCGAATGAAGGGTTAAAGGTTGGACAAAATTTGTCTAAAAGAAATTTACCAAGACTAAGCTCACTTCTCTGCAAATTGTTATTCCTCCTAGTCTAGTTTCACATCAAAAGTAAATACAAACTCTTACTGCTACCATGCGGCCTGGGGATATAGAGAAAAACCTGTTAAAATTGCTGTATTCTTTTAAAAGCATGCCACACTGTTTTTAAATTGTAAATAAGCAGTACTGCTGAGACTAAGGAAGCTCCTATTAAAACCGATGTCACATACAGGAATGTGATGTTTCTCTGGAAACAACTAATCTGTTGCAGTATATAAATATGTAAAACTCCAATTGGAAGGTAAGGAAGTATGTGCTTTCTGAGAGAATGGTTTGTTTTTTTACCTGTGACATACAAAAGTAGTATCAAATCCTTACCACATAAAAGGGAACACTACCCCGCCCTGGATACAAAGTAACTGTATAACTGCCAGAAGAATTTAGAATTATACTACCTGTGAAGCCCTGAGGACCATCATAAGATCTTGCAAAAAATTCTGTTTGGCAGGTTTCAAAGTTGCATTCAAATATACTATTACATTTATTGTCCCAGCAGAATAGGCTTAATTATCTTTGCTTTACAGAAGAGGGGACATGATTCCAAAGGCATTAAATAGTTCACCTCACAGGCAAGGGTTGTAAATAGTTAAATTTGGGACATAATTTAGCATTTCAACTTGGTCCAATCACCTTTTTTGTTTGTTGTATGTGTTTAAGCACTTTACTTATTTATTTATTTATTTAGATTTTACTTATTTTTATTTTATTGTATGGGTGTTATTGTTTGCTTGTTCATCTATGCCCCAGGCACAGACCATACCTTCTAAGGCCAGAAGAGAGTATCAGATCCCCTGGAATTGAACTTTCAGACAGTTGTTAGCTGCCATGTGTGTGCTGGAGATTGATCCTGGGTTCTCTGGAAGAGCAGCTGGTGCTCTTAACCACTGAGCCATCTCCCCAGCCCCTCCAATGACCTTTTAACTAGAGATCTGTGTTACCCTTGTAACTAGATTATGTGAGAGAATATGTATCCTCCTCTGTATTTAGTTTTGCTATGTTTCTTCAGTTCATTGACTGCTAGATGTAAGATAATGATGAGGGACCAGGACGATGTTTCATTCAGTAAGTTTACATTACAAACATAAGGACCTTGTGAATTCAGCCTTTTTCTTTTCTTTTCTTTTCTTTTTTTCTTTCTTTTCTTTTTTAAGACAATGTGGTGACTTAGTTTGTAATCCCAGTAGTGAGGAGGCAGAGACTAGAAGATCCCTGAGGCTTGCTGGGTAGCCAACCTAGCCTGTTTGGGAGCTCCTAGCCAAGGAGACACTGTCCGAAAGGAAGAAAGGAAAGAAGGAATGGAGGGAGGAAGGAACAGAGGGATGAAGGGATGGAGGCAGGGAGGAAGGGGGAGGGAAGAAAGGTAGATGTCCACGGCATGTGCACACACACACACATACCAAGCAAGAGAGCAGGGAGGAGAGAAGAGAGAAAAGAATTGCCAATTTTATGCTTAAACTCCCCAAATTGTTTTCTTTTATGTTAGTCACTTTATATGCTTCCAATATATGAAATGTGACTTTATTCAAACAACGTTTGCAGAGAACATGAATATATGTTTTAAAGGAAAAAAAATTAAAATCTTCATATTCCTATAAAAGCATCCTCATGGAAGTTGAATACTACATTTTTTAAAATGTCTTGCTGATGCTAAAAAATCACATATTTCGATTTTTTGAAACTACTGTTAAGTTTTTCATTGGATTACTTTTAAGGCTGAGAGTACTTTTATGATCACTTAAGTTTCCCCAGTTTGACTTATTTGGCAGTTTTGGTTTGGTTTGGGTGTTTTTGCTTATATTACTCTAGATATTTATTTTTTCCCAAACTTTCTTACAATATTGTCCCCTTTGTTGAACTCATTGCTTGAGATATAGTGAAAGGACCTAAGCTTAAATTATGTCTTTTAATTTTGTTTTTACTTTAGTTTAATTTTATGAAAGTTTACCACTTTCCATGTCAAGATTACCTAGATGTTCATGTTTAGTGGTGGCGTTTTGTTTTTGTTTTTTGTTTTTTGTTTTTTGTTTTTATGCATCTGACACTATCATATCTGATTTGTTTTTATTTTGATATTTTTGTTTCTGGCAAGCTCCCATCTATCCCAAGCTGGCCTCAAATTTGCTATGGAACTGCATTAGTCTTGGTTCTCTAGAGAAACAAAATTTATAAAGTGAATCTCCATATATATGTACAGAAAGGGGGATTATGAGAATGGCTACATTCTGATCATTGTTGGTCCAGCTAGCCCAACAATGGCTGTCTACCATGGGAAAGTCCAAGAATCCAGTAGTTGTTCAGTCCACAGGGCTGAATGTCTCAGCTGGTTCTCCATGCATGCCGGAATCCTGAGGAAATAGGTGTAATGCCAGTGAATGAAAGGATTTGCCAGCAAGGGCAAGCAGGCAAAGAGAGAAAGCTTCTTTTTCTGTGTACTTTAATATAGGCTGCCAGCAGAAGGTGTAGCCTGGATTACAGGTAGATCAGCCCACCCAAGATCTGGATTAGAAGTGGATCTTCCACTTCACTGATTGAATTAAGAAAAAAAAATCCCTCACAAGTGTACCCAGCCATCTAGGTTTTAGTTAATTCCAGATGTAGTCAAGGTGACAACCAAGAACAGCCATCACAGAAGTAGAGGATGACCTTAGACTCTAAATTTCCTGTGTCCACCTCCCATGTGCTGGGGCTAAAGACATGCACCACCACAACCAGCTGCTACTTTGATTTTATTTTGCAAAAAAAAGTCATCCCTGTCTACTTTATACCACGTCTTTCAAGGTTTTTGTTTCTCTCTTAGTATGAGATTATGTCATATATCAAGGATTTCTGAAGTGCTCCTTAGCAATATTTTATGTTTTATGTTCTAAACAATATAATTATATTTATAAAACTAGTCTATCAGTATTAAAATATACATATGATTCTCAGCAATAATAATCAAATTGTTTACCACTGAAGCTCATTTTGTTGTTTTTATTTTCTTTGTCTGTGTTGAGGCAGAATCTAACTATGCTACCCAGGCATACATTACATTCCTGGGCTCAAGTTTAAGGTGATTCTCCTGATTAAACCTCCTTCTTAGTTGGGACCACAAGCACACCTCGATTATGCTTTGTTCCAAAAGTGATTTTGAAGACACTATTTTAAATATTTGTTTATTTTTTATTTCATGTGTTTGAGTGCTTGCCTGCATGTATGTATATGCATTACATGTGTGTGGTGCCTTCAAAGACCAGGAAAGGGCAGCAGATTCCCTGAAACTGAAGTTACAGATGACTGTGATCCTCCATGTGAATGCTGGGAACCCAGTCCAGGGTCCTCTGCAAGAGCAGCAAAAGCTCTTCACCACTAAGCCATCTCTCCAGCGTCAGAAACTGTTTTAAATCTCAAAATTATGAGATTTTCTGTTTGCATGTTTTCAGTTGCTGCTTGGTCTTACTAAATTTTGACCAGCAAAGCTCTGACATGCTTAACCAAGATTTCCTTTGTGCTCACACAAGGCTAATTTTGATAAGGTTCCATTACACAGCTGAAAGACAGTGGCACAGATACTGAGTGACAACACTGAAGTCCAGGATTCCACTCAATAGTTGTCATCTTATTTTACATGGTTGAGCTACTGTAGATGCACTATGTACATTAAAGTCACTTTCTACTGTGGGCAGAGATTTTCATCAGGACTGCTGGCTCCCAAATAACCACACAGAGACTTTAATAGTAATTATAAATGATCAGCTGATATCTTAGGCTTGTTACTAACTAGCTCTTACATCTTAAATTAACCCATATTTCTAATCTACACCCTGCCACATGGAGGGAGGTACCTTTTTTCAGCATGGTATATTCATCTTGCTTCTCTCTGCATCTGGCTGAAGATTCCTTGACTCTGCCCTTATTCCCCATGCTCTCTTTTTGTCCTCAAGTCCTGCCTAACCTTTTACTGCCTAGTTGTTAGCCAGTCAGCTCTTTTTTGACCAATGAGAATAAAACATATTCATGGTGTACAAAAAGATGGCTCCACAGCATTCTACAATTGTATTTACCTGTTTTCCATTCGTCCTAACTTATAGCCAATTGTCTATTGTATTAATAATGAGGCATTTAAAATTCATGATGCAGCTTCCTATGCAAAATTTACTTCTTATCCAGAATTCACCCATCTAGGATCAGCTTAAATTAGTTTTTTAGCCTCTCTTCTTTAGGTTTGCTTAAAATTTGTTGGCCTAGGTTACTTTACTTTGGGATTTTTCTTATGCACAAAATAGTGTTGAATTTTATTTGTACTCAAGCTGGATACAAAATTTGATCATTTTTCCATTTGTGCTGGATTAATTCAACTTTGATAATAATTAGCTACTATAAGTATCAGATTCCATTTCACCTAGACCAAGCAACTTTCAATGTTTTCTTTGGAGGGGGCAAGGCGTAATGTGATTTCTTTATTCTCTCAGGTGAAAATCCATTTTGGAAATTTGCACTTATAGTCAAATAGAACTTATATAGCTTCTCCTAGAAATTAGTTTAGGTCCTTCTATTTTAATTCCTTGTGATCTCTGAGCTCCTGTAGCCTATCAAGAAGTCGAAAGAACAAAGAGTTACAAAAGCACCTTTCTTAGCAAAATACCTTCATCTATTCTTTTTGTTGTTGTTGTTGTTGTTGTTAACATCTTTCCCACATTTTACTCACAGGTGCCTAGTCTGTGTGAGACCAGACCACATATTTCTTTGATATTAGTAGCCTCCCTATGTTCCAGGCAGACAGCAGACCCGGGAATAATTCTTCATTTTCCTCCCATTTGATTTGGAGTTATTGTTTTAGCAGTCCCCTAGATGTGACTAGTTGAGTTGCCAGCATGGTTATCCTCACTTCCCACATTTCAGCCTTTCGGAAGGAGATGAATTTATGTCATATTTCTACCCCTGCACTTTCCATTAAGCTGGCTCAGACTATTTCCAAACAAAGCTTCCTGAAAGTTTGGTCAAGAAGATATCAGCCCTAATTTCTTCGATGACTCAGTTATTTGCTCCTTTACTCATTTATAAGTTACTTCAGTATAGATTAAGATGGATGAAGTTTTATGCACAATTTTGGAAAGTCCCTGGATTGCAGCTTTTAACACAGTTTGTGTATCATAAGAAGAAGGGGAAGTGGGAACTTCACACAGAAGTTGTTATTTAAGAATTTAAGACTGTATGTGTGAATATTGAATGAATTTCCTGAAACAAATACTCTACCAGGTCTTAATAGTAGAATATTAAAATATTCTCTTGCTCTCTTCCAAATAATGTCTTTCTTTTGAAGGTATCATTGAGCCATAGAATACATACTTGTAAAGAATTCTGATCTAAGACAATTCGATTGACACAATTTTTATCATTGTTCACAACAGCATCTTACTTCATTTTCCATTAGATTCTTGTTTAGGAACTGCTTAAAATTAGACACAAACGGTGCTCCCAAAACTGTAAATTCTCCAATATTCAGGCCTTCCAGGATCTCTAAATGATTAACTGTAGATCTGTCTTGCAGTTACTTCTTTTAGGGAAATTCAGTAGACCTCTGTTGTGAAAAAGAAATATCCCTACAAACAAGCATTCAAACAGCTTGACATGTAATCATTCTTAGTATAATTAATTTAAATTTTAGTCTTACAAAGAAGCAAAGAAAACCCATGAATAACATAGGGGAAAAGGAAAGTTGATGGGTCTCATAGTTTAATATTCAGAAGTCTTTGAAAATAAAGATGTGGCCCAGGATCTTTCAAATATCAAGCGGTGAAAATTCAGTTCTGAAAGATATGCAAAAGCAAAGGTTTAAGGTTTAAACTCTGAAAAGACGTTTTAAAGTCTCAGGGAAAGTCCTTTGGTTGGTGGTGTTCTGGTGAATGTATAGCTCAGTTCAATTTGCAACTTTAAGTTAAAATACTCTCATTGTAGCAGGTTTCAAACTGCCCACGTAAATCTGCTGAACAGACTCAGGATGAAACATGCCACTAAGTGACTCTCATGAACCAGTGAGAGCCAGCCCCAGAAAACAATTGTCATAAACTCTGTGGCACTTTTTCTGTGGCTACCCAGCAATATGAGAGCAAGCTGAAGCAGATAAATGTAGATGTAACCAACCGTCTTATTAAATAAGAAACACAGAACCAATGTAAAAGAGAAAGCCGAGAGGTTAGAGCTCAGAGCTAAAATCTTACCCTTCCTCCTGCGAGCTCCTAGCTTCCCGAAAGAGAGCTATTTCCTGTGTGTAAGTCATTTCATAGTCTTTTGTTCTGCCTTCTCATTTGTTGTAAACCCAAACACGTGACTGTCTCGTCACTGTCTGTATGTACAGCCCCCCACGACTTAAAGGCATATGTCTCCAATGCTGGCTGTATCCCTGAACACACAGAGATCTACCTAGCTCTTCTACCAAGTGTTGGGATTAAAGGCGTGTGCCACCACCGCCACACTCTTGCTATGGCTCTAATAGGTCTGACCCCCGGGGGAACTTTATTTATTAACATACAATCAAAATCACATTTCAGTACAATTAGAATACCACCACAGATAAAGGGTGTCTTGTGCCTAGAGGTATACACTTTCATGTCTAAAATAACAGATGTGCCAGTGTGGGATGAGTTCCACATTTTTACATGGGGTGTGAGTGAGGTCAGAGGACAGCTTGTGAGAGTCAGTTCTCTCCTTCCACCATACTGGTACCAAGGATTGAACTGAAACTGTCAGGATTTACAGCGGGTAACCTTACCCACTGAGCCATCCTGTCAACCCAACTTTCACTTTTAAAATTACTGAGAGACCACAGGATCAGAAAATGATCTCTTTGAAACCCAGTACTACCATCTATTGTATACCTTTGGCAAAGGTACTACATCTAATTCTTTGCTGTTGTTTTTTTCTTGGTTATAAAAATTATAAATATTTGGTAGCCAGGCAGTGGTGGTGAATGCCTTTAATCCCTGACCTTGGGAGGCAGAGGTAGTCAGATCTCTGAGTTCATGGCTAGCCTGGTCTACAGATGGAGTTTCAGGACAGCCAGGTAACACAGAGAAACCCTGTCTTGAAAAACAATTATAAATATTTGGAATGTAGAACATGTTTTTGAGATATACATTTAGATTGCTAATTAAAACTAATATAGATATATGAATTGCCTCACATGACAATTTTGATGAGAATATTTAAATATATATTATCAAATATTTAATACACTATTGTCTGCTATAATTCCCTTGCTGTATAATAAGTAGTTCTTTGGACTTTTACTGCTTTTGTCTCATGGAAATGCTACATCCTTGGACATTCATTAGCCCTCCCTTCTCATTTTGTAATCATTATTATACTATGTTTCTATGAGATCCACATGTTCAGGCCTAGTTGATTTATTGGTAAGACTCTAAAATATCAAAACCATGTAGCAAACCATGTGATGATTTAAATTATAACAAATATGAACATATCTGGCATATAAATAGGCTATAAATTATTTTTGTTTTAGCTTCTGTATTACTCCTTTCTTTCTTCCTGTCATTACTCCTCAGAAATTTGTAATGAAGTAGGAAGATGGAGCATCATAGGGAAAGAGATTACCATGAGTTCAGTGTTTATACACCTGTGCAGACACCTTAATGATTCCATTATGTAGGAGGGATAGTTCCAGAGACATGTAGACACTTGGAAGGAATACCATACCAAACTTTGTTTTCTATTCTATCAAGGGAAGAGAAAACATGGTCCTTGTTCATAGAAGATAAAATTGATGAGTGATTGTACATGGATAATATAAGTTATTTTAATTGTTTTTTTTTGTTTTTTTGTTTTTTTTAGTTTTTTGTTTGTTTGTTTGTTTGATTTTCTTGTATTTGGTTTTCGATTCACTACAAATTTACCACTTAACTAAACCCAAGCATAATTGTTAAAAGGAAAATCCAAAATCTCTGTATCATGTCAGAAGAGCCAACTGATATGGGACAGAAAAAAAAATAAGGAACTATTCTATTGCCACTAATCTCATAATTCTTTGGTTTTATTTTGATTCTTTAAAACTTTTCTTAAGTTATGAATATTATATCAAAATTTATGAGATTAATATATTTTTTTAATTTTTGTCATAATATCAATGATAATATAAAGTACTAACTAATTCTAGAAAAAAAAAAGGTTTCATCTAGCCTCCTGTACATGATTTTGGGTTTGAGTCTCTATCAATTTTCTGCAGTGAACCATGACCACACCTAACAGTGACTTTGAAGTCTCCAAAAAGATGATGAGGCCCCATAATGATGATTCCATCAGGATGATAATAATACCACTAAGCTGATAAATACCACCTGAACATCGGCTTTGGACTACAAACTGCTCAGAACAATTTCAAGATGGCTAGCTGAGATGATCCAGCCTCACAGACTACTCAAGCAAGGACTTAAGACAAGCCCTGCATTTTCCCATTATGGAGAGACTGGACAAATGATACAGCTAACTCTCCCAGGAGTTGACAACTAACCCAAAAATTTCCTTTTCAGGATTTCCTAAAATACCTTAGCCCCCAGACAGGAAGAAGCAATTTTAAGAACACACCACCCAGATTCTCAAGGGGTCGAATGGGAGGTTTTTGGTCGTTCTATGGGTTATGGATAATTGTCATTGTTTAGGATGGTTGGTTACAAGTTGGTATTGTTAATGGTCAGGAAAAGGCTAAACAGAGATTAGATTTAGGATTCTTTTTTGAAAAAAAGAAAAAGAAAAAAAGAGGCTATAGATATAGTATAAAAGGGTAGATTATTGGATCTACTCTGAAAAGAAAAACAAGAGAAAATGGATATAATATAATAAAAAGGTAGATTATTTAATCTACCATGGAAAAAAGATATAGAAATGATGGATAAAGGGTAGATTATTGAATCTGCTCTGAAAAGAAAAAAGAGAGAATATGGATATAAGATAAAAAGGTAGATTATTTAATCTACTTTTAAAAGACAACTAATAGTTTTAAATATTTGACATTGGATTGGATTTTTGTATATTGTATATAAATTATGTATATTGATACAAATTTTAGAATGATTTTGTTAGAAAATAAGTACATATATTTCTAATCTTGTTCAAGGTATTGTATCAATACAGATCATTTTACAATGTAAGGCAAATTATTAGTCCTTGAAAGTCATTATTACCAACTAATTAGGATATACAGAAATGAAAGTTAGTAGGTAGTTAGTACAAATGTGTAGTCAGATTAGGTACTTTTCAAAGTCCAACAGATATATTTTAGACAGATGGGTCATCTTCAAACACTTCAGATATCTACAGAATATGGCATTTAAGATGTTTTAATAACATAGATTCTTTTTTTTTTTTAATGACTATGAGACATGTCTGCTCCTGGCAGCATCAATCTACTTCAAAGAAGATGATGTTCATCAAAGAAACTCCATGTGGAGTTTACTTTCTTTGTGGCAAAAGTTAGCCACTGGGCAAGAAAATGCCCTTGCCTCAACTACTGACAGTATGCTGTCCAAAATGGACAAGCAGGACACAAAAGAAAGGATTGCCAAACCTTGCCAATAGGAAGAAAATAGGAAGGCCCTTTTGAGAATCCTACTTTACAGATGAGTCTGTCAGATATGCTAGGCCTATAGGCCAAAGGTGGATGCCCCACCATTGCAGAGAAATCTTGGGTGACTATCCAGGCAGACAGCTGTTTCTGTCATTTCTCACATTATTTAGAAGTCGCTTGTTTGTACCTGCAGCTTACTTGGTTAGTGTTATTTCCTTCTCGGGTCTCTGAAGGAGTTTTAGACTAGATAATTATAATTATAGTTTTCCTTGTTAACAAATTCAGAAAAGAAACTCACTAAAGATGTGTAAAGTGTATAAGTTTGAAAGACAACAAAAGATAGTCCTTGGTGCATGAGCTAGCTTTTTGGAACCTAGGGCCTATGCTGGGATACTTTGCTCAGCCTTCGTAAAGGGAGGAGGGGACTAGACCTGCCTCAACTGAATCTACCAGGCTGAGCTGAATCCCCAGGGGAGTCCTTCCCTTGGAGGAGGTGGGAATGGGGAGAGGACTAGGGGGAGGTGGGGGGGAGGAGGGAGGACAGGAAAATCGTGGCTGATATGTAGAGTTAAATTAATTATAAAATTTTTTAAAAATGTAAAATAAAAAAGAAGTCTGCTGTCCTTTCTAATATACAAAACACAAGTTGGCCTGGGTAATTATTTCAAGTTTTCATTAAAGAATAAGTTGACCTAAGTGCTTTGAGGTACATTACTTTGCATTATTTTTTCAGCTCCACTTGCAGATAATCTGCTGGAATTTTAAACATGGTAGAAAGACATGATTAAGAAAAAGATAAGTTGCCGGGCGGTGGTGGCGCACGCCTTTAATCCCAGCACTCGGAGCAGAGCAGGCGGATCTCCGTGAGTTCGAGCCAGCCTGGCTACAAGTGAGTCCAGAAAGGCGCAAAGCTACACAGAGAAACCTGTCTCGAAAAACCAAAAAAAAAAAAAGAAAAAGAAAAGATAAGTTTGTCAGCTAGCAATCATAATCAAGAATGGGGACTTAACTGGAGTGACTAGGGGGTATAGCACTCCCGTCTATTTGTTATTATTAAAATTACCAATATCCTCTAAACAATCCTTAGCCTCTGCCCTACATTATCCCTGGGCAGCTTTTGACTATAATTTCCTGAAACCATTTCTTTGGTTCTTTCTAATTAGTTTCTATGACAAAGCTCTCTTGATCTTTCTGACATTTAAACTCTTCTTCCCATACTCAATATAATTTGATTTCACTCTCATAGTACTTGGAGACCAATGGGGTGTGGTAAAGTAAGAGAGTTGAAGAGTGATGAAACCAAATGTCCTTAACCTAATGTTAGCACTCATTACCATCTGGCTTCTCCATTTCCAACATGTCTAAACTAGGTTCATTTGAGATCCTGATTTTGATTTTCTCAATGTAGAACTTCTTAGCAATCACATCCTAAACAAAAATTTCCCAGAGTCTCTGTTGATTTTAATTTTTTATTGTGTTTCTGTGCCTCTTATTTGTACATGTATGGTTGAATTTACTACAAGTATGTATTGGTTGCATGTGAAAATAGCTCCCGTTTTCACTATGCCATGAGCTTTTGAATCGCAAAAGATAATGCCTATGATCCTATGTGTTTAGTGAATAAAATAGGCTTTTTAAAGAAAAGTCAACAAATGCCCAAGGGCTGGGGATGTAGCTTAGTGGGAGCACTTGCCTGGTGTGTGCAAGGTCCTGAGCACCATCCCCAGCACTGCAAAGAAAACAGTGAGACTCCTAAATTTAGGAGCTCTGGCCATTCTAAACTGATAGCCTAGGATGTTGCGTGGAAAGTCTGGAATACGTGGTGTGTATCTGCCCTACATCTGGAGTATGTTTTTTAGCTTTTACAGTGGACCTCCACATTCCTAAGTTTGTGTTTGGTGTTAAACATTTTAGAGTGTGTAGTCCGTTAATTACTATTTCCTGAGTTATACTCTGCCCTGTATGTAGATGTTTAGCTCGCCATATTTATCTTGCGGCTCTTTGTATTTGTATGGTTGAGTAGGTGCAGAGATGCAAGGAGATTGGATTTTTACTTCCCACTGTAGGAAGTTAAAAAAACAATCCCAAACTCAATAGCTTTGTGTATATTTTTCCAATTGCCATGCAGACTGTCCCTGACTTATCAGTTCTTTGGTTCTAGTGAAAAGAGTGTTTACCAGGGCTCATAAGCCTGCCTGTTGTTTTTGTTTCTCAAATCTGTACACTGGCTCTTACTCTTTACTTCCATTGAAATCTGAATTGCTTTGCTGTTTTGTTCTGTCCTCACAGAAGCACTAAATGAAATTTCAACAAATGCTGACTAATCCTTAGTAATATCTTGGTCAAGTTGCTAAGCTTTGTGTTTTGTTTTGTTAAAGGACAACAAGCTTAATGATAATTAATTAATTAATATTTTATTCTAAAAAGTAGAAGTGTTCTGATGGTTCAGCAGTAGTTTGGGTTTATAGATGAACCAAAGCTAAAAATAGTTCAAGGAGAAGAAGAAGAGGAGGAGGAGGAGGAGGAGGAGAAGAAGAAGAAGAGGAAAAAGAAGGAGAAGGAGAAGAAAAGAAGAAGAAGAAGAAAAGAAGAAGAAAGAGGAAAAGAAGAAGGAGAAGGAGAAGAAGAAGGAGGACCTCTAACATATTGGTTCTGAATTGTCTTTTTATAAATCAGTGACAGGGAGCCAGAACACTGGGAATGTTACAGATTAGGTGACACTAGGTTATGGCAAGTTACTTCTTTTGTGTGAGGATTAAAATAGAGAGAACTTAATTATCATACCATGAAGCTGCCCTGTTGGGGAAATTTGGCCATCATCTTTGTAATTCTGATTTCTCAGGAGCTCATATAAACAGCCTAATAACTGCTTGGTGATGTGGAGTGTAGCATGGATGACTCTACCTTTATTTTTAACCTAGCCCATTGGAGCACAGTGTAGAAGCTTAGTCTAAAACAGTGGCTCCCATAAGTTTTGTTTAATAATTTATCTTGAAATGGGAGATAATAATTTTTGCATCACCTTTCCACTTACAATCATATCATTTTTGTTTTTCAACAAAAGGAATTTGATTGCAAAATTATTTTGTAAATGTAAATGCATTAATAGGCCAATTATTATGAATCTGTTGTTTTACTGAAGTTTCAAGTAGTCAAATATGTGCATTTGTGCATGAATGCACACATGCATACACAAACACACACACACACACACACAGAGAGAGAGAGAGAGAGAGAGAGAGAGAGAGAGAGAGAGAGAGAGAGAGAGAGAATGGAATGAAGTGTGATAAATTAAATCAAGAGTTCCTGGATTTTGACCTTTACTAATTCCTACATTTCCCAACACATAAGAAAAATACAATCCTCCTTAATTTGGTAGTCTCTTGTTTGAGTACTCTCAAGGACATGTTGCTCTATTTAATGTGATAGCTTTTCAATCTCCATTTATCATTATTATTCAGTTAGGTTTTACATTCCTGAAAGCTGAGAAATACAATTCTGTATAGGGTATAATGATATAGTCACTAAAAAACATCTTTGATATTGACAGTAGCTACTTATTGATTATAAACAAGACAGGAAGCAATAGAAAATCTATAAGCTATAAAAAAAATCAATTCTTCATTCTAACTGCATTCCAAAATTCCTCCACACAGGATTTGCATGTTAACTAACAAAGCTTTAAGAATCCCCAGTGTTGGACCAATTGACAAGGCTTCTCTTGCTACAGTGCTGAGGGCTCTGGTTATGAACGTGAGCTAAGCAACGCTATTGGAAGCATTCTGCACACTGAAAGGCATTATAGACAGTGCATGGCCAAAGCCTGGCTTGTCCTCACCGGCTAGCAATTTTTCTGGTGATGTCACTCCCAATGACACACAGAAAGTTTAAACATAAAAAGTTAAATAAAACAGAAGCTAAGATTGCCAGCGTGCTTTAAGCGTGTGTCAAAATTCTTATCACTCACTGACTTTGCAAATGCTGCCTTGGTACTGTTGCTCCTGTTACTGATGCATGCTAAATAAAGCACGGCTCTGTCAAATCCAGGAGAGTTGAGCGAGAGGTATTCATCGTCTGAAATGGAACTGTCAAGCGCGAATTCATCGGAACCTTCAGAAATAGCACTCTACTTTTCTGGGATCCTAAACAGTCGGCATTAGAGGGAGTAAGAAGAGTTCTTATGGCTTATTCTTGGTTGTGCTAGAGAAATCCATCCATGTGGTGAGGTCCTGGGACCACTGCATGTATAAGTTGCTGCTTATTTGAAGATCTCTCAACGATAGACACTGGCAAAGATGTCAAACGTCCCGATGAATGAGCCACAATGCTGTGAAGAACTGTACTTAATATATCTGGTTTTAAAAAAAAAAAACTTTGAGTGTGTTTTTTTATTGACATTATCAATGTAAATAGACAGAGTTTGTGGTAGGAACATTCAAAGTAATTTTCCCTCTGTGGCTATTGGTTTATCTTACGTGGGTTTAACCAATCACATCAACAATATTCAGGGGAAATGTGACTGCACTATATTCTCACAGCCTCTTTCCTTGTCATTATGCCATAAACATAACTGTTTACAGTGTAAGTTATTTCTATAGCATTACATGTCAATGATAGAAAGATAGATGACAAAGATGATGGATGGATGGATGGATGGATGGATGGATGGATGGATGGATGATGATGGATGGATGGATAGATGGATTTATTAGTACTAACTACTGTGATTTAAAGGTGATTTTTAAGTACACTGCATGAAGTGCATAGGTTATAGGCAAACCTGACACTATAAATAAAGAACTTGAATATTCATGGGTTCTGGTATGTTCTGTGAATCCTGAAACAAGACTCCTTGAATACCAAGAAATAAGTGTAATTCTTCCACAGCAGACTGTACTAAAGAAGAGAGACAACTGAGACACTTCAGAGCATCACTGTTTGACATAGCAAGGTTGCATATTTCCTATGCATATGGAAAACCTAGACTATATCCACATTGACCCTCCTGCCAACTATCCCACCCAGGGAGGAGGCAGCTCCAACACCAGAGGAACTGGGAAGAAAGAGGGCAGGAGAAAGGGGTGATGACTCAGATCTAAGTATCTCCCTAGAGAGACTGATCTGCAGGCTTAATCTCCGAGTGACAGCATTTTTGAGCTCGTCTGATGCCATGTCTCAGTTCCCCACACCCTTCTCTGTTACTACCTCTATGTTACTATGCTTTTCTGTTTATGTGTACCATAGGCACCATCCAGTCTACAGGGAAACCTGTATCCAGTGACAATAAAGTCTAGAGAGCACATTTCAGGAGACATTTACTCTCAGGGTTGTGTAGGGGCTCCTTAAACTTTGTCCTCAGGCCATGAGTTTTCATTGCACCCCAGCAGGCATCAGCAGATGAGAAAGATTGGTACACCTAGGCAGACTTACAACCCATCCCTTAAGTTCTTCAGTAACTTGACCAACTTCAACAACTAACACTTCATTGGGGAACTTATTAACTTGTGTATTAACTACTCCTTATTTTGTAAACTTGAGCCATAAACTCCAGGGAAAATATCCTTCCACATCCTCTTACATGTGAAACAATAAAGTTGACTTTTACATTTGACTACTGTAAACAGCTCAGTGAATTGTCTTAGGTGCATACTGTTTTACTTCACTAAAGTATTCTGTAAATAAAAAATCATAATATACTTACTAATCAAATAACATGAAATTTAAGGGAATAAGTTGCATATTGAGAAGAATTTTTTAACTTTAACTTGTATGATTTTGTTCATTTTCCTGAAACCTAGAAGTATGCATACATGCACTTGAATTTATAATCTAACTGATACAAAATGTTATGATGATTTGGCTTAGAATTACCGGTATATTTATGCCAATAGTAGTATATTTTGCTTATTTTTATGAGCGAAATCAAACCTGTATGAATAGATCTTCTACATGGAAAAGACTAGAAGGAGATTTTAGTAAACTATATCATATTGACTATCATCTCTTTCATTGTCTCTTTTTTTCAGCCATTCAGCAGTATCATCATGCTGCAATTTCTTGTTAAAATTAGTGTTATATGTACATTATTGCTATCCCACACTCTCCCCCTTCCAGTTCCTCCTGTGCCCTTCATTCCCTCTCCACTTCATGATTTCATATGTGTGTGTGTGTGTGTGTGTGTGTGTGTGTGTGTGTGTGAAACCTGTTGAGTCTGTGAGTGTTTTAGGGGCTCTTCCTATGTAGATGTCCTTAGGAATGATCACTTGGGACTGGATAACCTACTTAGTTAGAGGAATGACTAAGATTTACAGACTTGAAAAGCTAGGGTATATATTATCCTACTTAGGTTTTGTGAAGTTTGTTTGCATCTTAACTCAGATTACTTTTAATTTAACTCGAATTATAGTAAGTGTGACTAAGTCAAAATTCATTGTAGGCATTTATGACTGTGTGAAATACAATTGAAGATAACATCCATGTGATCCTTTCTCTCTCTCTTTTTTTTTTTTTTTTTGACTTCTCGATGTTTCACTTTAACGGGTGTTTATTAGTGAGAAAGAAGAGAGGGCAACAATTTATTGTGAGAGGGAAACTTTCAGAAGAATAAAAAGGAAGTCGTTTTCTGTTGTTTCTTTTTAGGGGAAGCTGAGTTGAAATGGAATTGTACTGGAAAGAGCTCGCTAACTTCTCACAAGATCAGGAAGTGAAGTGAGAATGAAAACCAACAGTTGAACCCATCACACCACGGTAAGCGTTCTTAGAACTACATCAGGGAGAAAAAACATAAGCTAAATATTAGCAAAAATTTTAAAAAAATACAATATAGTGGATCAAGAAACCAGAGCAAAGGGGAAGGGTTTAGGAGTGGTGTGAGTCTGCTCACAGTGACAAGCAATGCTGTTCACTAATAGATTCTGTTAAAATAAAATAACATAAATTAAATAACCAAATATGAGTGACCAAAGATTCAAGTTACATTGAATGATATATTCCACCATGGAAGATGTTCTGTGAACTTAAAAAAAAAATCACAGAATAAAAGAAAGTCATAATTCCATGTTTTATCAATCACATCGGTGGGAACCTCCAGTAGGTGGGTAGCTACAAGATGAAGTCTCTTCTGCAGGTCTCAGATGGTGTGTTCTGCTGATTGCCCTCTGAGTCACAGTCGACGGAGCTTAGAGGTCATCTGGACTTAGTGATACAATTCAAGAAGTTTACACAATATTAATAAGAATGTTATGCCAGACTCAGAAGTTAACACACACAGCTGTTAGGGAGACTAACAATGACCAAGATCATTTTAAATCTCCACTTGCAACATTTCTTCTCTTCACAGCCATGATGCTCTGCTTATTCAATGTTAATCAGTCTGTAGGGCCTTTGATACAAATGCAAGGGGCTGGAGATGAAGCTCAGTGATAGAGCACTTTCCTAGGAGGCAAAAACACTGAATTCTATACCAAGTACAGCCAAAGAGAATAAAAATAGATAAACAAGTCCTTACATTCAAAAAACTACAAAGGGGCCGGAGAGATGGCTCAGCAGTTAAGAGTGTAGTCAGTGCTGCTCTTCCCAAAGACAAGAAAGAATGGGGTCTCCAGGACCCACATCAGATAACTCACAACTGCCTGTAACTCCAGATCCAGCATATCAGAGGCCTTTAAAAGCACCTGCACACATGTGGCATGCTCACGTGCACGCACACACACACACTCACACACACAAATAAATCTTAAAAATGTTTTCTAATAACATATTAAAATATGCTTTACATAAGAATGGTGGCTCATATCTGTAATCCCAGGACTTGGGAGGTTGAGACAAGAGGACTCCCTTGAGTTTAAAATCAACTGGGTCTACAAAGTGAGTCCTGTTAAGCCTGAACTGCAGAAAGAGGCCCCACCTTCAAAAGAAACAGATGATGGTGTAGATGGAGCTCCTTCCAACAAGTGCAGGTTACTGTTCATCAATGTCAGGAATCTTTAACAGTGAACAGAAACATGTCAGCTGGAACCTACTAGAAGAAAATTGGGGAGAAACTTGGAATGTGGCTATGAGAACCTTTTGGGGGAGTGTAACATAAATTAAAGGAGTGTATTTAGTGAAGTGTTTATAGAAGATGAAAAGTGACACAGCGTACTGTGTGAGGAAACTAGCCTACAGAATTTTAAACTTAAGAGTCTCATCAATAATCATCATTTACAAAATCTAGTTTGCCATTATTTCAAAAGATGGTAGTTAGCCTCAATGGAATGAAAACTCAATTATAGGTCATAGCTTCACGTGACTTCTCAAAGTACTCTGTTAAGCGCAACCATTGTATGTGGTGCTCATGGTGCATACTGCCCGTGGCAAGGAGATAATTCATAGCATATCTGCGATTTGAAGCCAGTTCAACCTGTTTACATTGCCTGTGATTCTAAATGTGCATAAGAAGTCTACTGGTATGGTACCTCCTTAGCTTGGGAAGACAGGTTAGGAGTCCTACTGTTCTTGCACTGGCATCAAAACAGTTCTATTAGACCCCTGCTGGATGATGTTAATCAAATCAAATTAGCTTTTCAGCGTCTGTTATATTTATTAGCAAAATGGTCAAGATAATATTCACCTACCAAACCATACATAGTTGTTTGGATTCATTGAATATTTCTTTGTAAAGAAAGCTTTATATATGCATATATTGCTGTTATTTATTTCATTGTTGTTTGAGGCAAGAGCTCACAATATAGCTCAGGATAGCCTGGAACTCAATATGTCACCTAGGATGACCTGGCCATTAGGATTAGGAGTTTGTGCTTCCACATCCAGATTTATGCACATTATTATTTTTTTTTTGATTTCTTTATTATGTATACAGTGTTCTGTCTGCAGGCCAGAAGAGGGCACCAGATCTCATTACAGATGGTTGTGAGCCACCATGTGGTTGCTGGGAATTGAACTCATGACCTCAGGAAGAGCAGCCAGTGCTCTTAACCGCTGAGCCATCTCTCCAGCCCACATTATTATTTTTTAAAAATTAGTGCTTTCTAATCTGAGGGTCATGGATGGCCGTGGTTAAAGTAACTGCGTCACAGAACAAAACCAAAGTCATGAAACTCAGACAGCAGCTGCTAGCGAAGGGGTCGGGGAGTAGGTTGGTCAGGATGGATGGGAGACAAGAGCTGGAAAGAGTAATCATAACATATTATACACGTTATTGAAACTGTCACATAACAAAACTGTAGTGGGTAGCCATTCAAACTTTGATCTGGAAGTTCCAACCCCATTGAGGCTTCAGTAACTGTCACACCTACAAGGCAAGGTCACGGGAGGACCCTAAAGACCTGAGATCCAGATGCGCCGACCCTCTTGGTTCCTGGACCCTGGACACTGGAGCTAGACTGAGCAGAGTTTTCCAAAGAATACTGCCAGACTGCGCCACACCTTTCCCAGACCCGGTAAACTATCCCTTCACTTGTAAGTTACCCCACAAAATAAACCTCCATTTTAACTACATGGAGTGGCCTTAATAATTTCACCAATACAAACCTCAATTTATAAAAACAGTGCGACCTTAGAATAATCATGCTGTCCTATACATATTTTAACATATGCCATCTAATGTAAGCTCCCATTACAGTTCAGTGATGGATGGCCATATTGTGCTGTCTGTGACAAGTATCTTCAACAGCTTCCACTCTCACAGTTCTCTATATTAGATTTGGAGAAGTCCAGTGGTCCTCATTCGGCCTGGAATTGTCTATAGACAGTTTTCTTTTTGTAGTGTGTTGCTCCTCATTGTGGCAGAGATGCTGTTTCTGACCCTAGACTGTCCTGTGCAGTCAACTTCTCAGCTTATCTCATTTCTGAAGACCTCTGCATGGTGGATGCTTCAGGCCATCTTCCACTCTTTCCCCTTGTTCTCCACACTGAGCTTTACCTAATTGGACTTACAAATAAAAATGGAGAAGTCCATGAGATTTGTACCTCCAGCCCTTAATCTGCCAAACTTTCGGGATTCAGATATCAAACTATGCAGTTCCTGTTGTATGTCTAACCAACACAACAAAATAAATATTACCAAATCAGCTTCTCCATCTTCCACCTCAACTCTGTACTGCTCAAATGTAAGCACAATTTTTACCACCTGTTTCTCTGTTTCTTGGACCTTCGGCCCATCATGAAGTCCTATTGGTGCTACACCAATGTGCGATCCTCATCATCTTTATAAAATATCTATCTGGATCTCTGGCCCCTATTTCAATTCCATCTCATGAAACATGCATATGTTTCCTTGTACAATACATCCCTCTAATGAATCATATTTATCTTTTAATCTATTATCACTCAGTTGCTAGTAAGGAGTTGTTTTGTTTTGTTTTGTTTTGTTTTGTTTTGTTTTTTTTGGGACCACACCAAAATCAGTGTAAAAATATATTGAAAACACTTAATAATATTGGGAAATTAATGAATGTATAGCTTTCATAAAATTCCTTGAGCAGAAACAGGCCTGAAATGTGTTGGGAATCAGCCTGGCAACTGTGTGTGATCATGAGTATCCTAGCTGAGGAGATGGATACAGGTGTGTTTTTGTAAATAGGTTCTTTGTAAAAGTACAATCTCTGTCATTGTTTTTCACTACAAGTAGTCTCTTATACTGATTTAAGTAAGTCATTTTGCCTGTTGTCAACTACAGTTAGATGTATAGGAATAAACGCGTTGGTCAGCCGCACAAGGCAATGCCTTTGTTTCTGTTTTGAACTGTCTGTCTTTAACTACCCTTCTGAAATCTTACACTTGGACATATTTTTTTTTTTTGCTTCCTCCCAGAGCAAAACAATGGTGTTCAGACCAATGATAGTGATAGGAATAAGTATCAATATGGCAACCTATTCCAATTTGTGTCACAGCGAGAGCAGGTGAAAATCTGCCACAATAGTAGAAGGGCTATCCTTCTGCATCGCTTATTTGCCCTAACAACTCTTTGGCAATAGCCATAACAAATAGACTCTCCAGTGTGACTTATGTGTCTCACCAGAAAAGTAGAATGTCTTTCAGTACTTAAAATACTGTTTAATACAGTTAAATGTTCTTAAATCATAATTCTCAAAGATGATCTGACCTCACAGATCATGAATTTGTAGCCCACTGTATTCTAGGTCCTACAATAAATTAATGACAAAAAAAGTGTGCTATAGTAATATTTGTAGCACCTCCCTACTGCATCTAGAAGTTATTAAAATGCATCTCATTATTTCCAGATAAGATTTAATCACATGGAAGTCGCTCCTCCTCTCATATTTCTATGCTGTTGACAGCTCCTCCTTGTATCCATCCTTTCATGCCAGAAGAGTCACTCCTTAATGTCTGCTTTGCTCCATGTCATATATCAAATGAGTCACTGCATACTCTCAGTTCTGCATACGAAATGTCTCTGGCATCTGATCTCCTTGCTTTAGCATCATAGCCTTATTTGCAGATGGAGGAGTTTTCGCTTCAAAGAGGTACATTGACTTGGCTTCTGACTGCATGGTCCTCTGACATAAAAACCAGAGAGGAGCCAGCCTAGTGCCAGGTCCCAACGATTTCTCCCTGAAAGGTAGTGGGAACTGGAAACGGCCATCTTGCTGTTGTATACTAGGTCACAGAGAAGCCACTTGTGGTAAGAGATGCAATAAAAAAAGAGTCAGTTTGGATGACAGAAAGGCACAGCTTCAAGCTCCTCCTTGGTTTTTTCCAATGGCATGACCCTGGGGGAGGGGGTTCACATTTGATGTTGAGGTGATAAATCAAGTGACATAGAGTGGTTGTGAAGACTAAATAAGGTCACATGCCCTCAAAGGTGCTAGCTGATCTGTTTGGATGCTCACCAGAACATCGTGTCCTGCTCATATTCTCTTACCACTTCTAGGCACCATCAAATGCACCATCAGAACTATGCATGCTCTCCTAGACCTCTGACATTACCATTACGTGGGGACCAGGAATTTCCTTATTTTTCAAACAGTGCAGTGAATCCTTATTTTTCAAACAGTGCAGTGAAACCTGGATGAGGCTTTATGCTGTGTTTTAGGGTATCTGTTTGTCTTTATGGTTCTCCAGATCTTAATTCTCCAATACTGTAAACTCCTTTGCTTCATGTTATTTTTATTCAGCAACTCCCCTGGAGTCATAAGTAACACTAAAAACTTGTTTCTTACTTACCTTCCACCTCTCTGCCCTCTCATTCTTTTGTGAAATCAGCTATTGCTATACATTGAGATGATAAGTAGGTAAACAGACAGATAGACAGATGGATAAAAGGACAGACAGACAGACGAATAAATAAAGAAATAGAGATATGTATCCTTTCTCCTATATGCTTACTTAGTCTTCTCGTAACGTTCCCAATGCCCTGCCTGGCCAGTCACTTTAATTAGAATGCTTTTTCTTCCCTGCAATTCCAGTAAATTCTCAGTATTTCTAAAAGAAGTCCTCTATAGAAACTGCAAAACTTGCCTTCCCCTCCGGAAGTCTGTGTTTCCTGGCTTAGTGTTCCCAGTGCATACTGATATGTCTCTATAAGTATGTATCTTGTCATCATACATCTGTCTTAGTATCTGCCATATAAATTTTCTGAATGGGTAACAGTGTGCTTGAAGGTCCATAAGTAAGTAATAAATCATGGATGCTGTCATCATTATCCTTTCCGCCCTTAACTATTTTTCTTTTTCTAGACAGTCACATTCTTATCTGAACTATCTTTGTCACATTGTTATTGCTTTGTATTTTGTATCATAAACAAATTTAATTTTTATGCAAGCACTATTTTCAGATAATCCTGAACACCAAGACTTAAAAACCCAGATGAATACTTGAGTATATATACCCTCATTTGCATGAAAATCACATTCTGTAATTAATATTTCAAGCTGAGAAATTTCAAATTCCTTGTAGAAAGAAAGGCCTTAGCTAAATTAATCATATTTTGCCAGTTTGTTGAATAAATAAACTGGAAAGCAATCCATCATAATGTGAACAACTTTCAAAATAAACATTTAAAATTGCTTCCCAATGTTCTTTTGTATCTCAAGCTGGTGGCCAAATTAAATAAATAAATAAAAATGAATGTGTCCTACTACAATGGCCCTCAGAGAGAGACTCCTTACATAGAGAAGCATGAAGGAATCTAAGCCCAGTTGGCATCTGCTGGTATGTGGTCTTTCCCTTCTACAGTCAGGGAAACAGGTGGCAGGCATTCACGGTATCTTCTACTCCTAGAATAGCTGAGCTATCACAGTCTACACAGGATCTACTTCTCTGAGATAAGGCCAGACAGATCAGTAGTTAGAGCCTAGCCAGCTGTTTTCTGGGGTGGGTCTAGAGAAGAGCTGGGGTTTGCTGTGGTTCTGTCTGGGCAGAGGACAGAAAGTGGCTGCTTTCCTTCCTGCCTCATGATGTGCTTTTATTATGCACATCATGAGAACAGCCTCATAATTTAACGTCTATCCGTCTCACAATATTCTGATGGTATGGAATATATCTTTTTACTCTCTGTCTTATATATAAGTTTTCAAATCCCTACCTTGTTTAGAAAAGAAAAAAACTTGACCAAGTAGGGAACTTGTACTTCCTGATGACAGGTTGAGCTGCGAGTGTCATTCAGGTTCTTTTAGCTAAGCATAAAAATATATTACTATCATGCCTTGAGGAAGATAAGAGTATTTTTAGCTTCTTTCTATTGCTTTAGAAGAAGAATTTTCTAACAAATTCAGATTAAAGATAAATGTAACTCTTAATTATCTATAACAATGGGGAATAGAAAATTAGGATCTACAGATAATCCAAAATTCTATTTTAGGAGCATATTAAACATTTGCTCTGAATGACCATTTTCAGTTTGCTTAGAGTGGAGAATTAATTTGAGTTCTTTCTGTGATTTGTATTTATGGTAACTCTTCCCTTAATGGTGGCCAATGAAGTGGACACTGAGTAGCAAGTAGCTGGACATGTGTAACCAAAAAACCAAAGACTCAAATCATCTGCAAGTAAATCTTCACTTGGGTTTTCCCATAGTCATAGCCCCTCTAAAATAGATTAATACAAAGAGTTTTATGCATTCTGTGATTGAATCCATAATAAAGGCAAGAAAGCATTGCCTCTCCAGAGGAATCGAGCCATATTTTTATCAGCTCTATTTCACATTCACCATTATCAAGAACCCATATTAAGAAAATAGTGATATTGGAAAGATAGGTTTGAGGGTTTGGGGAGATGTCTCAGGGGGTAAAATGCTTGCTCTATAAATGTGAGGCCCAGCCTCCTGTATAAAAGACCAAGAGTGACAGACAGCATATGCCTATAATCCCAGGACAAGGAGGCAGCAAAAGAAGCATCCAGGGAGGAGAGGTGAGCTCGCTATCCAGTCAGACAGGCCAATCAGTGAACTCTAGCTTCAGTGAGAGACCCTGTCTCAAAATACAATCGTAAAAATGATGATGATGATGGTGATGACAGTGATGGTGATGATGGTGATGACGGTGATGGTGATGATGGTGATGGTGATGATGGTGATGGTGGTGGTGGTGGTGGTGGTAGTGATGGTGGTGGTGGTGATGGTGGTGAAGATGGTAGAGTAATAGATGAAACCACATAACAATAACCTGAGAGTGGAAAGGGACCGGGAAAGGATAATACAGTAACTATGATAAGAATACTTCAGCCCAGCGGTGGTGGCACACGCCTTTAATCCCAGCACTCGGGAGGCAGAGCCAGGCAGATCTCTGTGAGTTCGAGGCCAGCCTGGGCTACCAAGTGAGCTCCAGGAAAGCTGCAAAGCTACGCAGAGAAACCCTGTCTCAAAAAACAAAAAACAAAAAACAAAAAACAAAAAAAAAAAAAAGAATACTTCACATAATGTACAAAAATATCATCATGAAGCCCATTATTTATAATCAATGTATGCCAATAAAGCTTCAGAAACTAAAAATCATTCTGAATACTGGGTCAGAGCAAATATTTCTTCTGTTATTTGCTATCTTCAAACTGCTGTGACTGGGATCGGTGTGTCTGGAAACCATTTCCATATTCTAAAGTTCTTTACGCTGTGAGGTCTCAGCAGCCGCAGCCTTCCCAGCTGTCTGGGAGCAATCAGATATGTGGATTTGACCCTCTTGTTTAGAATTCTTCAGCTGAAAGGGGAAGCATTTGTCTTTGTCTGCAATCTTCTTTTCTGGCCTCAAGTTGGCCTGTAATTGCACTACCATTTCCACCAGCAGACGGTGCTTCCTGTGTAGCTTGTTCTCAGTCAAGGCGTATAGGCCAGGGACTCGGGCCTCCCTTAAGTGCTTAGAATATTCCCAAACTGAAACTGGGAAAACAAAATCTTTCACTGTTGTCCTCGTGAAGCAATTTTACAAGTGCTGTCCCCGAGCCTGCCATATCAAAATAACCTAATCTACTTGTTCCAAAAACAGAATTCTTAGCCTCGCTCCAGACCTTCTGAGTTACAGCCCCCAAGCGGGAACCAGAAAAACAGTATTTCAGCAAACAACTCAAGTGATGCCTCCTCATTATAAAGCCTATTTAAATAAAATCTTTTTTTGCATTTTTAAGTAATTTATACTTGGACACTGATTCTTAACCTTGTACTCTGAAGCAAGCATGCATTTCCTTTTCAATGAATACATTTAGAATGGATATTTACATGTTTAATTTTTATTATTGAAAATGTTATTTCATTGTATCTTCTAACTCTACAAATTGGCAGCTTTACTTGGCAGTCTTACCTTGTTTTATATATGGCAAGAAACTGCTCCAAAAAATGAAATGAATATACTAGCTGTTGCAAAGTTCCTGAGAGCCACCTTCTTCATTTATTTTAGTAGGCGTGATTCTAAAACAAGTACAGTCTATGGTCGACCTTCCACATCCTTAGGAGATGCATGAGGATTCAGCTGTACACTAAAAATACTCCTTAAAAATTGCAGCTGTCCTAGTACTCGGGAGGCAGAGGCAGTCAGCTCTCTGAGTTCTAGGCCAGCCTGATCTACATAAGGAGTTCGAGGACAGCCAGAGGAAATAGTGAGACCTTGTCTCAAAAAATAAAATCACATCCATAGTAAATAAATCATTCTTTAGGCAGTGCTGTGTAACAACTATTTACAAAGCATTTACGTTTTACGAAATATTATAAGTAGTCTAAAGATGATTAGTGTATAGGAGGATATGTATGGGTTATAGACAAACATAATTACATTTACATAAAATACTGGCACATCCAAGAATTTTGGTATCTATAGGAATGTTGGAACTGACCCTCTACCTTTACTGTGGGACAGTTGTATTTGAATTCAAATCCCAAGTTGGGATTCCTCTACAAAATGTGACTGTCTGTTCAGAATTGTGAGATGTCCCATGTATCTATATTACACACATGTACACTTACATACCAGGTTAGGATCAGTGCACACATATGTCCCACCCCCCAGCAGAGGGCAGCAGCAACAAAGAAGCACTGAAAAGAAATAGAGCCCCAGGCCCCTGGCTCAAGCTTCCCATGGAACTTCATTAACACAGAAATTCAGAGAGAAAATAGCCGAGAATCTCAAGAGACAGCAACCACAAAGCAAATAAATCCAAACCATAGGGCTTCTCTGGGTTTGATAGCACTGGCTATGCTTCCTAGGAAGCCAGCCCTGGCCACGACATAATGGAGTATGATGCCTTCACACGTAAAAGGATTCATATGAGCCCCAGCTTTCCAGTTACCGTGGGAGCTAGGAATAGCTGCCGAAAACAGCTTCCAACTGGATGGAGGCACGTCAGAGTAAGCGAATCACACTGAGCTCAGAAAGACACATATCTTCGCTGCTTGTAGATTTGATAGTGATACATAAAATCATGTGCGTGTGCATGACGTGAAAGCAAAAGTAAAATGGGAACCAAGGGGACTAAAGAGAGGGAAGAGGAGAAAGGGGACAGCAAGAGGGGCCCAGAAAGAGACATGGCCAAACTGTGCTATGTACTTGTATGTAAACATTGTGATGAAACCCAGTGCTGTGTACAACGAAGATATGCCAATCAAAAATAAGTAAATATTCGAAGTGAATACACAACAGCAAAGCTCTCAAATCCCAGCAGACCTTGCAAACGTAGCAATCATCAGTGTTCATCCTTGCAGGACTGAGTCAGGCTGTGCTATTCCTATCATAAAAGACTAAGTACCATGTTTAAATTGGACATAAATTGAGCCATCAGACGTAGTCATTTTGGTTCCTTGAGAGTAAGTCTTTGCCAGAGTACTCACTAGCTAGCCTGCACACTCTGGCTCTGCACCTTACAGAAACAGAAACAACTCCGGGCATTTTCAGAGCTCATATGTCTTATTGTCTTGCCTGTGCAAAGGATCCAATCCTACTTCCAGCATTTTATGACCCAAACACTAAACCCACACCAAATATACACAGAAATGTCTTAGGACCCATGATATTCCTAAAGGTCACTCCAGAGGTCATCCCAGGAGTCTGCCAGCAGAACAGGCAGTACCCACAATTCCTGTTGCTCTAAGCAAAGCTTCCAAATGCATTCTCTGTAGAAAACTACGTTGATCACTTTGTCAGGTATTGAAAATACTTCATCTTCCTGGGAGGGGAGTTGTGGTTCTGAGCAACCAATTGACAGCTTGAAGAGAGAAGCACTAACTTTACTATGTTAATGTAGAACTAAGATTGCAAATAAACTTGAAGTAATCAGAATTCCAGTTGCAAGCTTAGATTTTACCCATTGAAATTGTGGTTATTTTTAATTTGAGGGTAAGCTTTCTGTGTTTGCATTTTGCCTTAAGAGTTACATAATAGTGGGTCCTGGTAAATAATGATCTCCCAGAAGATTTGATTTGCCTGCACTTTGAATCAATCTCAATTATTTAGAAAATAACTTATTATCTACAAGAGGTTTGGTTTTTATATTAATAAACCCCTGCCATTTGTTGTAAATAATAGAAGTAAAAAAATAGAAGCAATTGTTTAAAATGAAAATACAGAATCCTTTAATATTTTAAGTTTAATTAGTTTGCAACTTATTAAGGACTGGCATTTATAAGAATGCCAACACCGTCTACCAAATAATAACTCCAAGTTCTCTTAGTGATGCCCCTATCCCAAAGAAGACAACAGCCAGTACAGAAGGAATCCTCTGACCTTCTAGATACATCCCTGAGAAAAACAATTTTATTATGTGGATCAGTTCTATCCTATACCTTCTACATCTAAAGACCAAACAGCCTCAACTTGGTATCAGGAAAAAAATGGAATAAAACAAAGACTTGGAGCTCATTTTCTTTTTGCTTTTGTTTTCATTTATTTATTCTACATCTCAACCACAGTTTCCCCTTTCCTCTCCCTCCTTTCCTCCCAATGCCTCTCCCCTCCCTTCTGTCCTCCCCACTCAACCCACTACTCCTCTGTTTCTGTTTAGAAAGGGACAGGCCTCCCATGGATATCAACAAAACATGACATATCAAGTTGCAATAAGACTAAGCTCCTCCCCTTGTATTAAGACTAGGCAAAGCAATCCAGTATAAGGAAGAGGGTCACAAGAGCCAAAGCATTAGGGACAACCCTTGCTCCCATAGTTAGGAGTCTCACAAGTAGACCATGCTACACAACTGTCTCATATATGTAGAGGACCTAGGTAAGTCCTATGCAGTATCTATTCATTCTTATCCCCAATTCTGTATTTGTTAATTAACAATGCTAATTTTAAGGGTTTGTTGGTTGGTGGCTGGGTTTTTGAGGCAATGTCTCTCTATAGAGCCCTGGCTGTTCTAGAACTCACTATGTAGACTAGGCTGGCCCAAACTCATAAAGATATGCCTGCCTGAACCATCTAAATGCTGGGATTAAAGGCATGCATCAATTCGCCCAGCTTAACTTTTAAGATGTTAAAGCAGAATGACTACAATAAAACAATTTTTACTAGATGCAAGTCATTCCAAATCAGAGTTATGTGTGACTAAGTTTCTTTTGCAATAAAAAACATTTTCCAGGTTTATTATATTTATGAAGAATTCAGCATGACATGGGTTCCTTAGCATAGATCACAATTCTATATTAATTCCACAATTGGATATTCATTTCCTATAGCATTAAATAGCAATAGCATTTTAGTTACAAATTCCAGACAATCAATCAAATCATCTTGTTTTAAGAGAGAAGGAAGGATTTGACTTCCATGACTGAACAAGTGAAGAGTTTTGAAGGCTGTGGCTGGGAAGAAGGAAGGTTCAGAGGGTGAGAGAGAGGGTAGGAACAGTCAGCGCAAATGCAATCACAGCACATTAAATATCTTAGGAAACTGTAAAAAAAAAATCAATTTTGAAAAGAATTTTGGATTCTCACACAATGCCAGTCTTTTAGCTCTGCTTCTTCATCTGCATGATCAAACCTTCATTATCTCTGTAGAAATCAGGCAGTCCCCAGAAAGTCAGGCTTTCATGACATGCCCCATCACATCACAGCAGGGAGTCAAGCTTTCTTGACATCCCCATCAAATTATAGCCCCCAGTTCTCTTTGAACCGTAGTTTAGCAAAGCCAAGAGAACAGAAACTTCTTTTCCAACAGAGAAAACAAAAGCCCTGCAGCTGAACATCATTAGATCTACCCACTTGGTCAACCCAAGGAGTGTTCACCACCCAGAAGCCAAGAGTGAAAGGCCAGTCTCTGAGGGAAAGGGATGCAGGGGAAAGCTCCCTGAGGGCAATTGGGGTCTGTCACTGGAAGGAAGGAAACTGAAGTGTCCACAGCGAATGACAATCACTTGACCTCTGAAATTTAATAATAAAAAAAGATGAGTCTAAGGACCCAAACCTATCTAGGTAACTTATTTTTAGATTATTTTTCTAATTGAAAGCATGTTATATGTTGCACGACAATTTCCTAAAATTTGCCTTTTGTTTTGTTTTGGAAATATTACATATCTTTCAATTAATGCTATTCTGCCATTCAGCTTAATTTTTATTAAATTATACTAAGTTCACCTCCGTGACTTAAAGTAGATTAAATATTATTTTATCACATTATCATTATCACTATTAGAAAATAATTTTATCTCTAAACCATAACTGGCTGTGCATTTCTGTTGGAGCATTAATATTTTTATAAAATTTATTTTGCCTGTGTGAATGCTGTCTGGAAATACTTCTGGAAGTTATTGAACATCTCCCTGACAAAGTAAGAAGGATATTCACATGAAATCTCAAGATTCAAACCTCAAAAAAAGGTTCACCCTGGAAAGAATGAGGTGATGTCCCTTGCAGAAAAGAATTGATAATGAAAATGATGATGTAAAAGGAATGAAAAGTGAAGTTACCTTCAGGAAGATGAACACAATATGGGATAATCATATTAATTTAATAAAACCACTCTCATAAAGATAGATATCACATGTTTTATGTCCTAGATTTTTTTAAGACTATATTTTAATTATAACATTTCTCCCTTCCCGTTCCTCCCTCCAAGTCCTCCCATTTACCCTGCAACACCCGCCCCCCCCCTCTTCTTTCAAATTCATGGCCTTTCTTTTTTCTTTTATTTTAATCTTTTTAAAAAATCTTCTTTAATTTATTTTTTCATTTTTCTTTATTAAGAAATTTTCTACTCACTCCACATGCTATCCACAGACTCCCCCTCCTCCCTCCTCCCACCCCCAGCCCTCTTTCCCAAGCCATCCCGCATCCCCACATCCCCCAAAGCGATGTCTCCCATGGGGAGTCAACAGAGCCCGGCACACTGACCCTAGGCAGGTCCAAGCCCCTTCCCACTGCACCAAGGCTGTGCAAGGTGTCACACCACAGGCATCGGATTCCAGAAGCCTGCCCATAGACCAGGGACAGATCCCAAACCCCCTGCCTGGGTGCCCCCCAAACAGTTTGAGCCAAACAACCGTCTTCCGTATCCAGAAGGCCTAGTCTAGTCCCATGGGGGCTCCACAGCCACCAGTCCACAGTTCACGGGTTTCCACTAGTGTGGCCGGTCATCTCTGCACGTCCTCCCATCATGATCTCGACGTCCCTCGCCTGCAGTATCTCTCCTCTCTCTCATCAATTGGATTCCCAGAGTTCAGTCATGGCCTTTCTTTTCATCAATTGTTATTGTATGCACATATGTATTTGTATATATGTTTATATTCCCAAATATAACCTGTTGAGTTCTTGGTGCAGACTTGAGGACTCACAGACTTTTCCCCATGCAGTTTGGCATGATTGCTGGTGTCCTTGGTCAGCTCATGTTTGGGCAGTCTTGTTGGTAGGATGTTCCTGGAAGACACAATCTCACAGCAAAGTCCCTGATCCTCTCTCTGCCTCTTCCAACTAGATTTTATAAAGTACATAAAATTACATATGTGCACAGGACATGAAAGTAGAAGGAAAATTATCTAAGGGATCAAAGGAAACTAATGGCCACGAGGGGTGAGAAATGTGAGGCACGAGCATGGAAGGAGAAGATGCAGAGCACATTATACACTCTCATGAAAATGGCCTTATGTGACCCACTTTAACAAAATAAAAAGAGAAAATGATCTTTAGTGGTATAATAGTTCCTCAAATCAGCCTGTCTATTCAGGGAGAACAGCCAAGTTTGCTGGAATAAAGGACAGAGCAAGACACCATCTCTCTGGTGCTCTGTCTCCCTCAATGGCAGAGACCCTTGGAATGCCTTGGCTTGGAAGCCAGCCCCTTCTAGCCATAGCAACACTTCAGCCTTCCACATATCCCCCCATCTCTGCCTTCAGTCTCCCTCCCCCCCCTCATTTATTTTCTCTGCTACTGAAAACTGTTCTTACTTTAATCCTTATCATTTTTTTTATTTAAGCAAGGATATACAAAATAAATAACAAAGGACATAAACTTTGAGATTGGCTTTTTTTACTCAATGAAATAACAGTAAGAGCAGCCACGCTATTATTTATGCCAATACTTTGATCTCTTTGCTGTTACAGTGATTTCTTTCTAGTTGAATTGCTGTATCTTTACAGTTTTAGAATATCATTCAATGGTGGGCTGTGATGAACTATACACATACCTTGTAGGAATGACAGGCAATCGATATTTGTCTAAGTTCTTTTTTGTTTGTTTGTATTGGTTTTTGGTTTTTGTTGTTTTTGAGACAGGGTTTTTTATGTAACAACTATCCTGAAACTTAGTCTGTAGACAAGGCTGCGCCCCCCGCCCCCACATACATACAGAGATCCACCTGCCTCTGCCTCCTGAGTGCTGGAACTAAAGGCATGTGCTACCATGCCTGGCTTTTTTTTTCTTTTTTAGGTATTTTTTCCTATTCTTCTCTCATATCATCCTGACCACAGTGTCTCCCCCCTCTCCCTTCCTCCCAGTCTCCCCCCTCCTCCACTCTCCCCTATATCAACTCTCCCTCCATGTACCCTCAGAAAAGAGCAGACCTCACAGGGACATCAACCAAACATGGCATAATATGCTACCTTAAGAGACCAGACACATACTATAACATCAAGGCTGGATGAGGTAACCCAGTAGGAGAAAAAGGGTCACACAAGCAGGCAGAAAAGTCGGTGACTGCTCCCACTGTTCAGAATCTCACAAGAAGACCAGCTACTCAGCCACAACATATATGCAGACGACCTAGGTCAGACCCCTACAGGCTCCCTGATCTCTGTGAGCCACCATGAGTCTTGGTCAATTGATTCTGTAGGCTGTGTTCTCATGATGTCCCTGACCCTTCGGGTTCCTCTCATCCTTCTCCCCCTGGAGAGATGGATCAGCAGTTAAGAGCACTGGCTGCATGTTTACAGTGGACCTGGCTTCAATTCCCAGCACCCACATGGTAGCTCACAACTGTCTGTAATTCCAGTTCCAAGGGATCCGACACCCTTACACAGACGTACTTGCAGGAGAAACATCAATGCACATAAAATTCAAATACTGAGCCTCCGCCGGTTCAGTGATTTGCCTGCCTCTGCTTCCCTAATGCTAGGATTAGAGGTACATGCCGCCATGCCTGGCTTTGTCTACCTCCTGCCCAATGTGTCTCCTTTCTTTGGCACCTAAAATCTTAAAAGTGGTTTAATCTGAGAGCGTTCACCTTTTCATCTTCCATTTATTCCTAGGCAGTTATCACTATTAAAATCAAATCCCATTTTATCAAAATTACAGGTAAGTTTATGAGTTATAAATTTGCCAGTGGCTTCAAATGCTATGCAACCACGTGCCATTTGAATTCCTCACATATACAGCTCTTAATGTTTGTTACTAGTATGTTTTTAATATAAAATCTTGGCATATATACGATGCATAGCAATGGGTTTCACAGAGACATTTTTAAACCCTTTCTTATATTTTTAACATGTGCTTTGATTGTATTTACTCCCACGTAATACTTTCTCACTTTCCCCCCCATTATTCCCGTCTATTTCCCCTTTTTTCCTCATTTCTCCTCTCATGTCCTATATACATACATAATTTTATGCAACTATACAAAATCTAGGATACACAAGTGAGATGAATCATGATGTTTGCTTTTTGGAGTCTGACTTATTTCACTTAGCATGACACTCTCCAGTTGCATCCAATTTTCTACAAATGACATGATTTCATTCTTTATGGTCGACTCGATCTCCATTGTGTATATCTATATTACATTTCCTTGATCCATTCATGTATTTTCATTACCGATTTCCATAGAGATGGAATTACTAACTCTGATGCCATGTTTTTTTTTTTATGTGCTAACGCCCTCCAGCCATTCTAAAGGGATTTCTACAAGTTATGTCCAATTAAATTTCCCAACTAGCATTTTACACAGACAAAAGCTGAGCACAGATTTGCTCATCCAGGATGGATACTGCCTCTATTATCTCGTGTCTAGAGAAACTGTTATCACCTTCATCCTTGTACGTCTTCAGTCTGTATAGAGGCATTAAAATGAAAGCTCTTTTATGGTAGTCTTGACACAGGATGCTTGTGGCTAAGCAGGAAATCCAGTAAAAGCTGTAATAATAACTGTAATCCTTCCCTTCCTTCCTCCTCTCACACTTCCTTACACCGTACCAACTGGGGCATTTGTTAGGATCAACTGGCTACATTTTATGTCTTCCCTTTCATATTTTTAATTGTTTTATTTGTTACTACAGCATAATATATATGGGAGGTTACCGAACACTGAAGACTTTGATGAAAGAAACTATAATACAAGGTTTCTAGTTTGGGTTTATTTGGTGTCTTTAGTAAGTGACAGAACAGGCACAAAAAGCTACCCTAAAATGGCATTCGCTGGAGACAGTCTCCTGTGATGAAAAGACACAGATTATTTGTTAATACTGATGGTCTCTTTCAAATTGTAAAATAAAAAGTCTCGTGACTGCAAAATAATACAAAAGGGCTTCCTGGTACACCTTACCAGCCTCCCCGCACAGCTGTGTGTTATGAAACTATGATTCAGTAGCAGAAGCAGAAAATGATCCTCAGTCAAGTGTGCTTGCACAGTTCTGCCATGTTTTTTTCCAGGTGTGTGGGTGTATGTAACCGCTGCACGTGAGACACAGAGCCATTACGTCACCATGAGCCTCTGTGATGTTCCCTTTCGTAATGACAACTGTTCTTCCTCCCACAAGCCCTGAGCTCTGCTCTGTCTTCCATCTCCTCAGGTTCTTCATTCATGCAGGTTCTCTAAATGGAACAACGCTGTATGTGTAATTTTGAGATTCGTTTTTTTGTTTTGTTTTATGCACTCAGCATGATGTACTTCAGATTTAACCAAGGTTTTGTTTGCATCAATAGGGTGTACCAATTTTTGTTGTTGGGATGACTATTTGTGGCTTTGCAGTTGAAGAGTTTTGCACTTAAATTGCTGCTATATGACTAATGAACTAAAATAAATTGGGCAATTGAGCAGTTCACATGCATTATGGAAATAATTAATAGGAATAACTACTTTATTTAAACTAGTATTCTCTTTGATGGAAAAATCCCAAAGGAACACTCTTCCGGATCTAAGTAGAGTAGGTGCCTCACATCTGAATCTAACACTTCCTCTTCTTCATAAAAGCCAAAAGAAAAATTTCTCCAGGTTTCCTTGCCCTCTGAAACCCCCATTATAAATCCTTATAGTCAAATCTTGCAATGAAAGTCTTTTTCATAACATTTATTTTTCTTTGAGGATTTCATACATGAGTACAATATTTACATCATTTCTACCCACCCTCTCCCTCCTCCATCTCTTCCCATATTTTCCCACCCCTTGTTGAATGTATGACTTCTTCTTTTTAATTGTTATTATTATTTATGCACACATACACATATATATAGGTATATACTTATATATACCTATATAAAAACCTATTGAGTCCACGTGTGTAGGGATGAGCACTTGGGATTAGATAACCTATCAAGGGCTTGTCCCTGGAGAAAATTCATTCTTCCTCTCTTCTTTACCGACAATTATATTGAGAATAGAGGAATTAAAATACTATGGGATACTAATATCAATATAGGAAACTAGGGATTCTGGTCTCTGATATATAGAGAAATATAGATATATATATGGATATAGATGCTTTAAGCTTCTGGGAGGTTCAATGACCTTGAAAGCCAGAGTAAAATGGATCTTTTAAAGACTTCCTACAGATTTCTATGGATAACTTGCTCCTGATCACATGGGGTTTTTTTCCTTCTCCCTCTAAAACTACAAGTTGATTAAGTCTGGAAAGAGTCTATCATCTTATTGGGGCTGTATCATATTTTCCTCTAGAAAATGAAGCCTCTGAATGGCAGCAGTTCACCCTTTCAAATTTACATAAGGACACTAAACGCCCTGGAGTGGCTTCTGAAACATCACGTTGGTTATAACAGAATTTGATACACCTAGAATTTTATTTTAATGAAGTAATTTCCAGGTAGAGATGATAAAGTAATAGGCAACTACTGTTTTGAAAGTCACAGAAGTCATAATAAAACATTACCATGTATGTGATAGCTCTAAATTTTCTATTCCAAAATGGTATCCAAACTTTCTGGATGAAAAATCAAGAGACTGAAAAATCCCTGGAGGTCACATATTGGGAAATGTCTTAAGACTTCTCCTCAATAAAATAACATTTGGGTACTCAACCTCTAGTTTATAAGGAATGCTCCTTTAGGAGAAATAGATTTTTCTCTAACAGAGATCCAAGTCAAGCAGTTTTCCAAAGCTGAAATAGTCCATTCCCAGGAATAGAACACAGACCCAGACTTGGAAGGCTGCCTTGCAGACACCATGGCTGTTTATAACAAAGCAACATGCAGATCAAAGTTTAGACATGCTTTCATGATCTCTACATCCTAAGCAAGGCTGGAAGACTCCATTATTCAAGTTGGTCCATACAATGAAACCTGCATAGGTTTTTTTTTTTTTTCCCTGTCTGTGTACTAGAAATGATGTTAGAAGTATCCTATTAGCTTATGCTACACACGGTAGCATACATCATTCATTTTAGCATTTAGGAGGCAGAGGAAGGTATATCTCTGAGTTTGAGGCTAGCCTGGTCTACATAAGAGTTCCAGGCCAGTCAGGCTATTTAGTGATACCCTGTTTCAATGCGAAAGCAAAAATAACTTGAAAAACCTTTTTCTGGTGTCAGTCATATAAAAAAGTTGTTAGACTTTTTGTTTTAGGTGTTTCAAACAACAAAAACTTAAACTTTTTCATCCGAATTGTAATTTCCTTCAAAATTTCATTATTTAATTATTCATATTTTTATGTCCTTCATTGGTCTAATTGTACATACTATGAGATGATTTGAACAATATTATAATAATGTCTCTTTTCTTAGATATATTTATTAATGTTTTATGTACTTTAATTACTTATGAGTCACATTTCATATTCATTCTTCATTTCTAAAACTTTTTTCTCTATTTTATCTTTTATCTTTACTTATTATTTGTCTTATCATTTTTCTGACATCCATCATTATTTAGTTTTCCTTTTTTAAAATAGTAAATATGGCTTTAGCTTTCTTCTGGGTACAATTTTCAATTTTGTTTTGTTTTCTTCAATTTTGATTTTCTTTTATTTTGATGTAAAGGGTTAAATATCTCATTAATTCCACTTTTGTTTAAGTAATCTTCAATAGTGACTCTTACATTCTGAGTAGTAAAGATCTGAAAACACAATTTTCACATCTGTTTTTATTTATAATCAGAAAAATAAACATTTATTTGAAGAAAAAATCAGATACATCATGTGGCTTGGTGCCATCTTCCTCCTGGAATTCTATCCATGAAATTAGTCAATTATCCCACTACTTAACCTTCCCTTCAGTCATCAACTGATTTTCTTACACACACACACACACACACACACACACACACACACACACACACACACACAGTTTGTTCCTGAGTTATTGTTTGGCCAGGTTTTCTATCCCCATCTCTCCCTCTCTTTCACACCCAATCCTTTTTCATAATATGTTGTTATATTTTCTCTGGTATTCAGCAGGCTTCTGTTCAACCTGTTCGATTCTTTTAGCACTGAAATCCCACATGAATGATTGGCAAGCAGTTCAGTCCTACACAGCATTACATCAGCAGTCCAGAAGTCAGCTTGATTTTCTCCCCAGCATCTAGACATGGCTGCTGCTTCTTCATTGAGCTCACTCAGTCTTAGGCACAGAGCTCACTGTTTAGCATCCTTTTGGCTCTTTGAGCAAACAAAAACTTGGAAGTCTGATTATTTTTCCTTAGTCATTGTTCTTCTGTTCATGGACACTGATGCATGAAGTACTTCCTAGATTCACTCTGATCAGATCTTTACTCCATAGACACCAAAGATTTTCTCCAGAAGTAACAAGTTACCCACTATACATAGTAGGCATCAGGGATCCAGAAAAGAGAGTGAATCTATTTTGATAGTCAGAGCAGAAAAAAATTAGGCTTCCACATTTCTAAAACTATCTTTTTTTTTTATCAATTTGGTCAATTATAATTAAAATAAAGTATCATTCTTAAAATTAGGAATGGGGAATAGCATGTATGCAAAGGATATTTCTGTACTCAATATTCAGTTTTACTAGAAACCTACAATTGCTCCAAAAGTAAATTTCATCTGCTTTAAAAAGGAGAAATAGAGAAGTAAGTACATTTGAGCATGATTTAAAACTGAGGACAGGATGGGATACTTTGCTCAGCCTTGACATTGCGGGGAGGGGCTTGGTCCTGCCTTAAGGAGGAGCAGACGGGAGGTGGGATGGGGGAGATTGGGGCAGGAGAAGGGGAAGGAGGAGGAACTGGGATTGGTATGTAAAATGAAAAAAAAACTGAAGACAGCCTATAGCTAATTAATTTATATAACACAGATGTATATCTGTCCTTTGGGACATACACAAAACTGCTTTCAGCAAATAACTTCTTCAGGTACCTACTGAAAATACAAATCTTGAGTCAATTGCTAATATTAAACCAAAAGACACATTTTAAAAAAATTCATAATATGCAACTGACCACTTTTTCCCTGCGTGTGATATAAATATTTGTATATAGACAGATGTTATATGGTAGAAAATGATTCTGTATTTGTCTCTTCAGGAATAGAATAGAATTCCATCAACTGCTCTTGTGGAATCCAGTCTGCATGTCTCTACATTAGCTTTTGCCCTGCAAAGGTCCAGAATGGTCCTGGCGCTGATGTGTCAGTTGCCATGGATTCTGACTCTTGCGGAGATACAGTCCATATTACCCTCATGTATCTCCGTGCTCATTAACATTTTTATGACTTACCCCATTTTTCATGATATTGCTCTATTGGGAACTATTTTGTGAAATGAAGCAATTATTTCCCCCCATGCTAACTCTTATTTCTTGAAGAGAACAATTAATATTTGTCAGACTGGAGACAAGAAGAGGAAATTGTGGATTATCAGTTAAAAAAAAAAAAACAGCAAATCACTTGACATGGTGCCAAATTAAAATGTTTTCCAGTAAAGGGAGAAAGGTCCAATAAAAGTTTTCTGGTTATAGAAAAGAATGGAAACAAATGACTAAATAACTCCAATCCATCTTACAAATGCTGACTATGGTGGGTAGGACAAGTATAGTTTTTAAAATTAACATTTCCACTAGCAAAAGTCAGGAAAACAGGACATCACATATGACAACTACCTTCTAAAAGAAAGAATGACCCCAATACTGTTGCCGCAGACAAAAACAGAGAAGTGAGGAGTCATTGTGAAGAAGGCATTTCAATGTCTCTCAGATATCCATAATGTCTATACCATTCCAAAGACACAATCTCAAAAGCCTTCCGGGATGTTAAACAGAGTAAGAGTTACATACGGAATTCTGGAGTTCTGTGCCCTACAGAGTTTGCTGTAAATCTTGACTCTGTGTGTCCAAAGCTTTGTCAGCTGCTCGCCCTCCACTCAGCCGTTTCTGGAATGGTGTCACTCTGGGTTCCCTCACAGGCACAACATTGTCTTTTTTGCCAATGACTCCCAGATGGTACCCTCAAAGCCCAGTGTATCTTTTTAATTCAAATCTACCTATCAAGTCAACATCCTTAGTGAACAGCTCCAGGAAAACTATTCATCTGGGGCTAGAGAAATGGTTCAGCTGTTAAGAGTACTTGCTGCCCTTCCAGAGTACGTGAGTCCAGTTCCCAGTACCCATGTTTGATGGCTCACAGCCACTTGTAACTGCAACTTCAGGGGTTTAGAGATGTTCTCCTGACCTCCAACATCACCCACATGTACAGGCATACACAGAGACAGACAGACAGACAGACAGGCAAAGATACAGACACACACACAGAGAGAGAGAGACATACACATAAATTAAGATAAATTTTTAAAGATTTGCTTACTTATATATTTTATGTACATGGGTGTTTTGTCTGCATGTGTGTACACCAGAAGAAGATATTGGATTCCATGGGATTACAGACAGATGGTTGTGAGCCAACACGTAGGTGCTAGGAATTGAGGAATTGAACTCAGGACCTCTGGAAGAACAGCCAGTGCTCCTAAGCACTGAGCCATTTCTCCAGCCCAAGATAAATATTTTTAAAGGAAAACTATTTATCTGTGTGTATGTTTTTTTTTTTTTTTTTTTTTTTACTAATACCACATTGTTTTTTTCTGCTCAATTTATAGTAAGCATGGAAGTCAAGTAGTGCCGTTCCTTCAGTGGCACTCTCATGCAGTATTCTATTAGCCTTTTATGAATTTTATAAATCCACACAAACTTTAGAATCAGTTTGTCAGCAGCCACAAAAATTATTTTCTGGGTGTCTCAGCTGGGACTGTATTGACTTCATAAGTAACTTGGGATGAATGGAAACTTGTCAATGCAGAATCTTCCTATCAATGAACATAAACTATTATTTATTGAATTTTCTGCACCAGGGTTTTGTAGTTTAAGTCATATATACCTCATGTGTATTCTTCTAGAGTTATACTAAAGCTATTCAAATCAGGATGACACAAACACAAATGACATTGTGCTTGAAAATTTGAATCCAACTAGCTCATTGCTCTTGTTCAGGAATGCTGTTCATTTGTGTGCATTGACCTGGGTCTCACAACCTTGCTACTTCTCTTCAATTTTTTTAAAGATTTTTTTTTCGGATCATTTACATGGATGAGTATATCATCTATGGACAAAGTTAGAAACTTTTGGATTCCTCTCCTTGTTTTCTTGTTCTATCACATGTTCAAGCATTTCTTTACCAGAAAACTGCAATGACAGTAAGAAGAAACTGTGTTACTATACTTTTGAAATACTCAGAACAGCATCTCATATATTATAGACTATTAATTTCATAGAGTGAATTAATGAATGAGTTGGTAAATGGAGGACAAATTACTAATATACTTTGTCTTTAGATTATATTTAATATATAATTTACATATATAATTTAATGTATATTTTTACATATAATATATAGTAGGATAATTACAAAAAGGTCAAGGTAAAGGATATAGTTAAGAAAAAAATTTTAGGACCTAAAGAGACAGCTCAGAGGTTAAGAGCACTTGCCGCTCTTACCCAGAACCTAAGTTCTATTCCCAACACCCACGTGGCAGCTAACAATCATCTGTTGTACCAGTTCCAGGCAACCTAGCACTCTCTTCTGATCTTCGGGGTACCAAGGGTACCAAGCATGAACTTTGTCCACATGCTTACATGTAGGCAAATACTCACACATAAAAATAAGTAGTTTTAAAGAAAATATAATTCAAATGTACTGTCCTTTTAGACTATATGCATGGGAGAGAGTTTGTATTAGTCTTCAGCTGTTCCTGCAAAAACCTCCACAGTTTAGGGTTCACTAAGCTAAAATAGATGTATTTGGAGCTGTTTTCCTTCCAAAGCCTCAAGGAGCGACCATATGTTCATCTCCTTGCCTTCTCCACATTCCAAAAGCCATCCACATTCTTTGCTTTGTGAACTTCTTCCAGCAACGACAAGGCAACAGCAGGCAGTATCCTCCCCACACTTAACCTTCTCCTCCTCCTTTTTCTGTCTCATCTTTATGACTTAACGATGACAGCTAAACTATTCACCTGATAAATCTGGACCTACTCAGGTAACCTATGATAATCATCCCATCTCAAGATTTGAGCCTTACACAAATGCCTTATCCCTTATATTAACCTCTTACGTCATAAGATACAATACACAAACTTTCTGTAGGATGTCTTTTGGTATGCTGTGAATATGTATGGCTCCCATTGGATAATAAATAAAGTTGTTTTGGCCTATGGTAAGAAAGCTTACAGCCAGAGGGGAAATCCAAGCAGAGATACAGAGAGGAGAAGGGCGGAGTCGAGAGAGACACAAACCACCACCAAAGGAGCAACAAGATGTCAGCAGACTGGTAATGCCACAGCCACGTGACAACATACAGATTAGAGAAATGCGTTAGTTTAAGATGAAAGAGCTAGCTAGCAAGAAGCTGAAGACATAGGCCATACAGTTTATAATTAACATAAGCCTCTGAGCGATTATTTTATAAGCAGCTGCAGGACCTTGGGGCCAGGCAGGACCGAGAAACTTCTGGCGACACAAACTTGTCATTGGAGAAGAGGTGTCACTGTGCTAAAACAAGGTACATTGACAGAGGCAGAGACCATTGAGCTGGAACTTAATTTAGTCAGGGCAGTTCATACCTTGATGAAATCCAATATATGGTAGATTAATTTAAGATAAAATCGATTGCTATTCAAATTCCAATTTGATAATATTATACTCAATTGATAATATTATTACTCAAACGTCTTTAGTGAACTAATGCTGTGAAATAAAATAACAGCAATAATAATTACAAATAAGGAAGTGTCTAGTTGATGTAATCTCTCCACTGGTAAGAAATTATAAAAGGAGAAAGAGAGATATAATCGACCCTGACACTTCTGATCCTAACTCAGAACCTATTCTAGTTACTTTTGGGGAGTCACAATGATGTTTTGTGGGTCTGCAGTGGCCTATGTGCTTATCCAGGGGGTCAATAAAACCTTTAGTCTCAGTCAGAAAGCTGCATGGGTTTGATCAGTAATTTTCTGTCTCTTCTGTCTTTCTATTAGCTTCATAAATAGAAATCCTTATCATAAATCCTCCATATCAATTCACCATGTGGCTTATCTAATGCAGAAAGTAAAATAATAATAATAATAATAATAATAATAATAATAATAATAATAACAAGAAGTGATGCTATATAATTGTTTCTGAAAGATTCATTCCAGTGCCATGTTCCCCATGAGATCTTGGTTGAATATTACTATATACATCTTTCAAAAACCAAATCATATTACCATATTTGTAGATGTGATTTAGTTCTTGCAAGTACCTGTAATTGCTTCCATAGTTAATTTTTATCTGGAAAAAATATGGGCATCTTGTGTTTTTCTCAACAGTAATTCTGTTTAGCCTTGATTTATAGGCTTCCTACAACTGAACTCGATAGCTAACTGTATGTAGTTCCTTTGGCTGGACTACAAAAATCACAGATCTGAAACAAGCAGTTGCAAAATGGATTTCTGTGAACTTCCCTCTCCAACAATGCATTTCTTTCATTGAGTTCAAGAAATTTTGGCACAAGAGGTTATTACCACTGCTCATCACGGTGGCACATTAGTCTTGACTAAATGGTCAATCAGTCTAAAAGGATACAGCACACTCTAAATTAGCTTGAATCAGATTTCTGGAGACAGGCCAATCAGGCCAGATGGTTTCTTAGTCTGCAGGATGTCACTTCCCAGACACCAATACAAATGAGATACTAACAGAATGATACTTCTACAGTAGAACCACAAAATTTCTTCTTTGCAGCCATTGGTTTCTTTGCAGACACTGATTGGTTGTTTGTAACCAAAATTCTAAGGAATTGCTGATATTACAAATTAAAGGAAGAAAACACTCCCTTGTTTTCAGCAGGTGAGACACTATTTCTCCTGCCACTTTATTTTATTTTACAATATAATCTGATCATGGTTTCCTCTCCTCCATCTCCTCCCAGATCCTCCCCACCTCCCCACCCTTCCAACTCCATGCCTTTTTTCTCTCTCTTAAAAAGAATAAACAGGCAAATAAAAAGAAAAAAAGACAAGAATAAAACAAAACAAACAAAATAAGAGCATTAAACACACACACACACACACACACACACACACACACACACACACTACCTATAAAAACATAAAATCAAAAACCATAATATACAAGGAAAAACCAGTAAGGTAAAAAGAAAAAGACAATATGAGACAAAAATAAAATATCCAGAAACACCTTTGAGTACAGTTTATGTTGCTCATCTGCTGGGGATGGAGCCTGCCTTTAAGTGTAGTTTGTAGACCCAGTGAGACTCTTGAAGAAACCAGTATTTTCCTTTGTAAGAGGTTGTGGATTGGAGATAGATTCTTGGTTGGGGATGGGAGCTTGTTTCCGCTTCCCCATCTCAGTGCCGAGCCCCTGTCTGGTTTGGATTTCTTCAGGGACTTTGCATGCCGCCACAGTTTCTGAGAGTTCATATGTGCATCAGTCCTGTTGTGTGTGGAAGAGACTGTTTCCTAGGTGTGATCCATTTCCTCTGACTCTTACAATCTTTCTGCCTCCTCTTCTACAGAGTACCCTGAGCCCTAAGGAGGGATTTGACAAAGACTCCCCATTTAGGACTGAGTGTACCAAGGTCGCTCACTCTCTGCACATTGTCTACTTGTGAGTCGCTATATTAGTTCCTATCTACTGCAGGAAAAAACTTCTCTGGTGATGGCTGAGTGAGATACCGATCTATGGGTATAGAGCATTAGTTCTCAACCTTCCTAACGCAGAAACCCTTTAATACAGTTCCTCAGGTTGTGGTGACACCCCCCAACCATAAAATTATCTTGTTGCTAAATCATAACTGTAATTTTGCTACTCTTATGTATCTTATAAGCAGGATATCTGATATGTGATTCCCAAAGGGGTCATAACTCACAAGTTGAGAACTGCTGGTATAGAAGAAACATCATTGACTATCATTTGATTGCTACTCTCCTCTAGCAGAACAATGTAGATGTCTTATTAAATAAGAAACACAGAAACAATGTAAAAGAGAAAGCCGAGAGGTCAGAGCTCAGAGCTAAATCTCACCCTTCCTTCTGCTGTCCCAGCTTCGCGAAAAAGGAACCTACTTCCTGTCGGCTTGTTTTTTTATAGTATGTTGTTCTGCCTTCTCATTGGTTGTAAACCCAAACACATGACTGCCTCGTCACTGTCTGAATGTACAGCCCCCTAGGTCTTAAAGGCATATGTCTCCAATGCTGGCTGTATCCCTGAACACACAGAGATCTTGTGGGATTAAAGGCGTGTGCCACCACCGCCACACTCTTGCTATGGCTCTAATAGCTCTGACCCTGAACACACAGAGATCTTATGGGATTAAAGGCGTGTGCTATCACTGCCTAACTAGTGGCTTGTCTGTTCTCTGACCCCAGGTAAGTTTATTAAGGTACACAATATTTTGGGGAACACAATACCGCCACATCTCCTCTCTTTTTGTCTAAAATTTAAAAAGCTTATAACTAATACAAGAAAAACTATCCAATAAGTATATACAATATATACAGCCAAAAATTACATTAATGATATCTAGTCCATTAACATTTGACAGATTCAGATAAAAAAACTCCATTATATATATTAACAATGTCCAGTCCAGTAACATCTGATAAACTCAGACCAAAAAATTTTCATTACTTATCTTATTTAAAACAAGTAGTTCCTTTTTAAAAGTAGATTCCATAATCTCCCTTTTTATCTTATCATATCCATATTCTTTCTCTTTTCTTTTCATAATAGATTCATTAGTCTACCTTTTGTCATTTTTATATCTTCCCCTTTTTCTTCAGTGTAGATTCAATGATCCACCTATTTATCCTATTATTTCTTTATCTTTTTTCTCAGAGTAGATTCGATGATCTATCTCATATCTATATTCTCTTTTTCTTTTTTCTCAGAGTAGATTCGATGATCTATCTCATATCTATATTCTCTTTTTCTTTTTGCTTTCTAGGGGTGAAGATATCTTTAGGGAATCTTGAAAAGAAAAATTTGGGGTTAATCATCAAGTCCTGTATCGTTTGTCCAGTCTCTGCATAATAGGAAAATTCAGGGCTTGTTTCAAGTCCTTGTTTGAGTAGTCTGTCAGGCTGGATCATCTCAGCTAGTCATCTCAAATTTGCTCTGAGCACCTTGTAGTTCAAAGCTGATCTATGGATGATGTTTGTCAGCTTAATGATATTATTATTGTCCACGTGGAATTGTTGTTGTTGTGGGGCCCCATCTTCTTTCTGGAGACTTCAGTTGATGTTAGGCCTGGCCGTGATTTCCTGCAGAAAACTGATAAGAGACTCGAACACAAAAACATATATATGCAGCTAGCCTTTTTTCTAGAATTAGTTAGTACTCTATGTGACCATTCATATCTTAACAAGTTTAAAATGTATATATATATTAATCTTGTAAATTTTGATATAAAATTTATACTTTGAGAAAAGTTTAAAGAATCAGAATAGAATCAAAGAGTTGAGATTAGTAATAGAATAGTCCCTTAATTAATTTTGCTTTTGTCCTGTACCATAGCAGAAGATGGCTCTTATTCTGGCATGATACAGGGAGTTTGCATTTTCCTTTTAACAACATGCTTGAGTTTAAAGAAGGAGAGAGCCATTCTCCAACTCCAAAGTCAGCTTTAAATTTTAATTGAACTGGGACTGTTAGAAGACCAATAGTGTTAAATCTTTAGAGAAAAGCAGAAACAAACATTTAGGAAGACATAAAATTTTTTAGATAATATATACCCATACACCATTTCATTCTGTTTCTTGGATAGATGATTTGTCACTTTTCTTCAGTTGTCTCATTTGTCCAGTGTTCTTTAGATTCCTTAACCTTCATTTTCCTAAAAGACAAAAACAAAAACCTTTCCCCAAGACTAATTTTGGGGATGTTCCTTTTTGGCAAGTTATTATCTGATTAAATGAAAAGGCATGTTTTATTGATACAAGTTAGTTTAAATTGGATGTTCATGCTGGTTGATGAACTATCACCTCCTCAATTAAGAGGTCTCTCTTGTTCAAATCAAACCTTTATCAATTTTGATGGTACCCACAGCTTATCTTCTCCTGTAGAAACAAAAGCAAAACCACGTCCCCAATGTAATACATACCCTGGTTTCCATTCTGAGGTCAGCACATCCTTAAAGTATATAGGCTGATTTAATTCTGTAGTTTTTTCTATTATCCAATGTCTCTCTGCAGCTGTTGTTCCTTTCTCATTGGCATTCAGAAAATTCAAAGTTAGAAGAGCATTATGCAGTCTATTTCTGGGGGTTTTTGTTACCCATTTCTGTTTATTTAGCATATCCTTTAGAGTTCTGTTTGATCTTTCTATAACTGCTTGACCTGTAGGATTATGTGGTATGCCTGTAATATGCTTTATATTGTAATAAGCAAAAAACTGTTTCATTTTAGCAGAGACATATGATGGAGCATTGTCAGTTTTGATTTGTGCAGGTATACCCATGATGGCCATAACTTCTAGCAAATGAGTGATTGCAGAATCAGCCTTTTCAGAACTCAAAGCAGTTGCCCATTGAAATCCTGAAAAAGTATCAATGGTGTGGTGTACATATTTCAGTTTTCCAAATTCTGCAAAGTGAAACACGTCCATCTGCCAGATTTCATTTCTCTGAGTACCCTTTGGGTTACATCCTGCTGGTAATGGCGTTTGATTGTAGACGGAACAAGTAGGACATTTCTTTACTATTTCTTTGGCTTGTTGCCAGGTTATGGAAAAATCCTTTTTTAAACCTTTACTATTGACGTGATGTTTTTTATGAAATTCTGAGGCTTCCAGCACATTTCCTATCAATAATTTATCAATCTCATCATTGCCTTGTGCCAGAGGGCCTGGCAGACCAGTATGGGATCGAATGTGAGTTATATATAAAGGATGATCCCTTTTCCTGATTGTATCTTGTAATTGAATAAATAGTGAAGTTAATTCTGAAGCATCAGGGATAAATTCTGCAGTCTCAATATGTAACACCACTCTTTCAGCATACTGAGAGTCAGTTACTATGTTGAGAGGTTCTGAAAAATCCATTAATACCAACAGAATAGCATACAATTCTGATTTTTGAACTGAATTATACGGACTTTGAACCACTTTACTTAAATTTTCTGATTTGTAACCAGCCTTTCCTTCTTTGTTGGCATCTGTATAAAATGTATGAACTCCAGATATGGGTTTTTGCCGTACAATTTGAGGCAAGATCCATTCAGCTCTCTTTATAAGATCAATTCTATTGCTTTTGGGATATTTGCTGTTAATTTCTCCCAAAAAATTACTGCAAGCTCTTTGCCAAGGTTCACTTTCTGTCCATAATTTTTCAATGTCCTCCTTCGTTAATGGTACGACAATTTCTGCTGGGTCTATGCCTGCTAATTGACGAAGTCTCAATTTTCCTTTGTAAATCAAGTCAGAGATTTTTTCCACGTAAGTTTTTAATTTTTTATTTGGTTTATTTGGTAAAAATATCCATTCCAAGATAATATCTTCCCTCTGCATTAATATTCCAGTAGGAGAACGCCTAGAAGGTAAAATAACCAAAATGCAATCCAGCTTTGGATCAATACGATCCACGTGTCCTTCATGCACTTTCTTTTCTACCAAGGCCAATTCTTTCTCAGCTTCAGGTGATAATTCTCTTGGACTATTTAAGTCCTTGTCACCTTCTAAGGTTCTGAACAGATTAGTCAGTTCATCATTTTTTACCCCAACAATAGTTCGTAGATGAGAAATGTCTCCAAATAATCTTTGAAAGTCATTAAGAGTCTGTAGTCTATCTCTCCTAATTTGCACCTTTTGGGGTCTAATTTTTGTAGCTCTATTTTATATCCTAAATAATTAATAGAATCTCCTCTTTGTATCTTTTCAGGAGCAATTTGTAATCCCCAGCAAGGCAAAATTTTCTTTACTTCTTCAAATATTATTTCTAAAGTATCTGCATTTGAGTCAGCTAGTAAAATATCATCCATATAATGATAAATTACAGATTTAGGAAATTTTTTACGTATCACTTCCAATGGCTGTTGTACAAAATATTGGCACAGAGTTGGGCTATTCAACATTCCCTGTGGGAGGACCCTCCATTGAAATCTTTTAACCGGTTGAGAATTATTATAAGTAGGCACTGTAAAAGCAAATCTTTCTTTGTCTTTTTCTTGTAAGGGTATTGAAAAGAAACAGTCTTTTAAATCAATAACTATGAGAGGCCATCCTTTTGGTAACAGAGTAGGCAAAGGCATCCCAGATTGTAGAGAGCCCATTGGCTGAATTACTTTGTTAATTGCTCTAAGGTCTGTTACCATTCTCCATTTACCAGATTTCTTTTTAATAACAAATACAGGAGAATTCCAAGGGCTGGTTGATTCTTCAATATGCTGAGCATTTAACTGTTCTTCTACCAGCTCTTCTAAAGCCTGGAGTTTCTCTGTTGTTAAAGGCCATTGCTGGACCCATACAGGCTTGTCTGTTAACCATTTTAAAGGTAGAGCTGTTGGTGTCTTTGGAAGATCATCAGTTATTGTGCCCTGTTCTTGTATAATATGGATGGCTGGTGACCACTCATTAGAACAATATCTTCTAATATTTCTCTCAGTAATATGTGCTAGTTTATGATTTGTTTCTGAGATTGGAGGGATGTTAATCTGAGTATTCCATTGTTGCAACAAGTCTCGACCCCACAGGTTCATAGTTATGTTAGCCACATATGGTTTTAATTTTCCTCTCTGTCCTTCTGGACCTATACATTCGAGCCATCTTGCACTCTGTTTCACCTGAGATAATGTCCCAATTCCTAACAGTTGAACTTTTACCTCCTGAAGAGGCCAAGTTGGATGCCAAAATTCTGGTGCAATTATGGTAACGTCCGCACCTGTGTCTACCAGACCAGACAACAAAACACCATTTATTTTTATTGTTAATTTTGGTCTTTGTTCATTAATAGAAGTTTGCCAAAAAATTTTCTTTATGTTTTCTCCTGAATTTTCTATTCTCTCTGTTTCATCATCCTGACCAGCATGATTTATTCCAATAGGCATTTGGTTATTTAATCGCTCTCCAGAACAGGCATTTCCTCTATGGCTGCAGGAAAGGTTTGAACTGGATTTGCACTGGGGGCCTGCGCGAGGCCCCTCTGGGAGTTTCCCGAAGACTGAGGCAAAGGATTACCCTGTCTGTCCTTTGTTGATCTACATTCGTTGGTCCAGTGTTTTCCCTTACCACACCTTCTGCATACTCCAGAAGGAAGGGGCCTTCTGTTGCCATTGTTCCTTGAAGAAACATTGTTTCTGGGAATGACCTGTCTACAGTCCCTTTTCAAATGTCCTTGCTTTCCACATCCAAAACATCTAACACTCCTCAAACCTTTTGAAATTACTTCTCCTACCCATGTATCATCATGCTCATCAGCTTCAACATTAATTGTTTCTCTAATCCAATCTTCCATAGGTGCAGATCTTGCCCTTAATGGCCTGATTATTGTTTTGCATGCTGCATTCGCATTCTCAAAGGCCAAAGATTCAATTATTGCCTTACTAGCTTCTGAATCCGAGACCATTCTCTTTACTGCTGAAGCCAGTCTTTGTAAAAAATCTGTAAAAGACTCTTTTGGGCCTTGCTTCACCTTTGTAAATGACTCAGATTTTTTTCCTGGTTCCTCAACTTTGTCCCATGCATTCAAGGCTGCCGTTCGACATAAAATTAGGGTTTGGACATCATATAAACATTGTGTTTGTGCTGAAGCATATTGGCCTTCGCCCATAAGCTGATCCTGGCAAACTTGTATTCCTTTATCCCTCCATTGTTTTTCTATGTTTTTAGCCTCCTCCTTAAACCAAGTCAGAAATTGAAGTCTCTGGCTGGGTTCCAGAACACCTTGTGCAAGGTCCCGCCAATCCTGTGGTACTATCCTATTATATGTTGACCAAGAGTTTAACATTTGTTTTACATATGGGGAATGCATGCCATAAGATACTATTGCCTCCTTAAACCTTTTTAAATCCAACATTTCAATTGGAGCCCAAGTATTTTGTGTAGCCATTTGATCAGGCATCTGCTGTACGGTTACAGGATAAATTAAGGGTGACTGTGTGAAAACAGGCTTTCTTTCTGCAACCTTATGATCCCGACTTGAAACAACTTCACTGTTAATTTCTTCTGTCTGAATTTTTACAGGTTTAACAAGTTCTTCTAAAGCTGTTATCCTGGCACTTAAATTGACTATCTTTTTAAATATTAAAATGTGGATTATTATAGTGATAAGGTGCATAATTCCACAAATACTAATATTATATAGTTGTTCCATTGCCAGACTGCCTAAAATTTCGAACAAAAACCAATTTTCTTCCAAGGTACACATAAAACCCATTTGTTTTCTAATGTGGAAAAAATTCTCTTTTAGATAGTTTCCTTTAAAATATCTGATATGTTATGACTTACCAAATCTGCGTAGAACAGTAGAAATCCGAGGGGATTTTCAAAGCAGCCACCTAGTGTCCCAGGTGTAAATCCAAAGAGAAAGAGAGAGAGAGAGAGAGAGAGAGAGAGAGAGAGAGAGAGAGAGAGAGAGCGCAAGAAAGCGTAGCTGGCTAAAGTTTAAATGCAGCCACGTGTTCCCTCTTGTGCCGAATCAAGGCTTGGGTCTGGCTTCCTTAAGCTCCGACCACGTGCGTTGGCTTTACAGGCAGGGCCCTGTTCGGCAGGGCAACTCTGAGTTGTTTGTAGCACCGGCTTTAAGCAAGCAGGATTTAAGCAAGCAGCTCACCGATAGTCCAGCCTGAGGTCAAGCAGAACTAGACCCAGGCTCGGACTAAGAAGCCGATCGCTGCCGGCTGCTGCGTGCCACCGCCACCGCCGCGGGCCGCCTGCTGCCCTTGCGGGAAAGCGGACCTGCCGCCAAGCCAAGCAGTTTTTAATGGATTCTTGTCACGTTGGGCGCCAGATGTAGATGTCTTATTAAATAAGAAACACAGAAACAATGTAAAAGAGAAAGCCGAGAGGTCAGAGCTCAGAGCTAAATCTCACCCTTCCTTCTGCTGTCCCAGCTTCGCGAAAAAGGAACCTACTTCCTGTCGGCTTGTTTTTTTATAGTATGTTGTTCTGCCTTCTCATTGGTTGTAAACCCAAACACATGACTGCCTCGTCACTGTCTGAATGTACAGCCCCCTAGGTCTTAAAGGCATATGTCTCCAATGCTGGCTGTATCCCTGAACACACAGAGATCTTGTGGGATTAAAGGCGTGTGCCACCACCGCCACACTCTTGCTATGGCTCTAATAGCTCTGACCCTGAACACACAGAGATCTTATGGGATTAAAGGCGTGTGCTATCACTGCCTAACTAGTGGCTTGTCTGTTCTCTGACCCCAGGTAAGTTTATTAAGGTACACAATATTTTGGGGAACACAATACCGCCACAGAACAATAACATTTGGTTTCCCCTTAGGTCCATGACCTTTCTAGTCTCAGATTCTTAGCCACTGAGTAGTGTCAGGCATGGGTTCTATCTCAGGGACCAGGCCTTCAATCCAAACAGATAGTGGCTTATTATTCCCATGATGTTTGTGCCACTATTTCCCCAGTATATCATTGCAAGCAGGTTCCCATTGTAGATCAAAGGGATTGTGTCAATGTTGGTGTTTACCTTTCTCCTCTGGTAGCATGCAGAGTCTCTTCCAGTACCATGAACACTAGTCAACAGGTCATCTACTGCTTTTATACTTACCCCTGTAGGAAAAGTTTCTACCTAAAACATCATCAATATTCTAGGCACAACGTAAAGTCTAGGTAAGGGTGGCCTTCAGAAGAGTTGGAAAGTAAGTTGTTTACAATGTTGTCTGTGAGTCCCACACCATTGATGTCACTTGGAGCTCTTTAGACTTGAGATCTCTATAGCAACCCCAATCAATTAAATCAAAATCTGTATTGTCACAAGATTCCCAGGATGTCTATTTGATACAGTTAAGTTAATCGAATATAAAGAAATTATGTATCTGAGGTGACAGATATGTGATTAGTCTGATCTGATTAAAACACATTGGGTATACACACAACACACACACACACACACACACACACACACAGAGAGAGAGAGAGATGTCACATTGAATTCCATAAATATATACAATTCACTGTGTGCAAATTAAAAAACGAACATCTGGGCATGCACTCCATGCTGGTCTACCTGAGAAAACAAACTTTGTATCACTTGTACTTGTTCCAAAGAGCACACCTTTCCTTAAAGTCCTGTTTTTTTAACAATTTTGTGCACATTAACTTTTTAAGCCTCTTGCATGGTATTCTGCCATTTATACTTATTTCATATATACCTGTCAATTGTTTGTACACAAGATAATATCTCAAAAGTACTGTATAAATCATGGTAGTAATACATTCCATTGAAATATCTACTATACGTGAAGCTAAGTTTATACTGACTTTAAATTTAGCTGTAACTTGTAACTTTTTTTTCTTTTTAAAAAATTGGTTACCATTACGTGTGTGCAAATACACATGAGCACACACAGGTGCATGCATGCATGCACATGGTACATCATATCTGTGGCTATCAGAGAACAACTTTGAGGAGTTGTCTTCTCTTGTCACCTTTATTTGTACCCAGGAGATTAAACTCCAGTCACAATGCTTGCACAGGACATGCTTTTACATGCTGATCCATCTTGCTGGCCCTGTACTTAAGTGTCTTAAGTCCACCTTGTATAACAGTTCTCATTGGTTTGGCAGCTCATTGGGAGAGACTTCTATAACTTTCATCTTTAAATACTTCTTCATGCTTTGGCCATATGAAGGCACTTAGTATTTACCAAGTTCAATTTTTATTGTCATACAATGAAAGCCTGTTTAGGATAAAAAAAAAAACTGTAAGCATCCCAGAAATGGAATTTGTCTTCTTTATGCAGAGGACACAGCCTAGAACAGTCCGGCATATGGCTTGTGATTCAGCATATAGTGAATCAAAACCAGTTTCCCAGCAGAACAGGTTGGCTGTCCCCCATTGGGGGACACCTCCCCCTCATGTCTTTACACAGGCAAACACCACTAAGCTTCAATTCCACCCACCTCAGCCATGTCCTGATGAATACACACAGGATGCTGGGTTTGTGCCTGAGATAAACACAAGCCAAATTCAAATCCCATGTCTGGTTCTCAACAAAGCCCAGGGTGGAGGTTGGGAGTAATTATTTCATTCCATGTGTTCTCATCCAGCAATCAAAATTATGAATATTTAAGCTATGTCCTATCATGATGCTTCATCAGAAAGCCAACAGATTATAAACCAAAACTCCAAAATGACAATAACAAAAAGAATATGAACATTTAATTTTCAATAGAAATGTGGTCCTTAAAGATGTGTTTTTCAACATTGACTACTTAGGAGAAATATACAGTAGACATTTAAGATAACTTCAGAAGGTTGAAATTTATTACATAGAACCTTGTTAAGAACTGTGCATCATAATAATTCATCTGAATATTATTGTTTAGTGTTAATAATATTTTAGTTAACTTGCCTTTATTACCATTTAAAGTGGAAATATGGAATGGGGTTTATAATTCTCTTGTCTAGATTAAAAACAAAAGCCATACTTTTTAATTTACTTTATCAGTTAGTAAGTGTAAGGATGTGTCTAAAATGTATAAATGCACAAGTGATATTGGAAGACAGAGTTGCCTCTTTTGTTATTTAAGTGAGGTATAATGAATATAAGCTGCATCAAACTCTGGAGAATGGAGTTTGAGAATTCTTCCAGTGTCCTTTGTGACTTTTTTTCAATTCTAACATCAAGCCACATGTACATTCAGAAATGGTGTCTTTTTTGCATTTTAAGGTATTAAAGAGATTTATTTCCATTTCTGATTTTTTTCTTATTCTAGCTTCCTTAATCCAGAATTTTTCTCTCATTTTAGTCAATAATCAGGTGTTCTAAGGAAGTTTCAAAAATTATCCATTATTTGCAATACAAATACTCAACACAGAGACTGCTACAGGAATAGTAGGCAATCAGCCATCGATATGTACAGAGGTCATGATCCCAAAAAGCTCCACATATCCCAAAGGTCCCCAGGCATTCAAGTTTCTTGTATTATTGTTCTTATTGGCAATTGATATTTTTGTTTATATTCTGTTGCCTTAGGTAAAATTTTCCTTATCTAAACTATCGCAAAATGGTTCACATTTCTGAACGTAATCTATATATAAACTGTAGATTTATCATGAAGTAAAATGAGACTCCCAAATGATCTTCCTCTGTTTGCTTGTTTTTGTTTTTGAGTTAGGCTCTCTCTATGTGGCCCTTGCTGTCCTGGAACTCACAATATCGACCAGTCTGGCCTTGAGCTCACAGAGATTCCCCGTCTCTAACACCCAAGTGCTGGGAGTAAAGGTGTATGCCACTACGCCTGCCACATTGTTTTCTTTAAAGGCAAGTAAAATTTGGACAGGCTGAGTACACAGTAAGATAGCAGGTTCAGTGCATAGTCTTAACTGATCTCAAAGCATTTTATTAACTTGGCTACAAAGTCTGGCAAAACTAGAGTCTTTTCAAAGCCAAGAGTTTTGTTTTGGTTTTGGTTTTGTTTTGGCTTGGTTTCATTTGGTTTTTTCGAGACGATCTCATTATGTTGCTCTAGCTATCCTGAAACTCTCTATAGATGAGGCTGGCCTCGAACTCACAGAGATTCTTCTGTCTCCACTTCCCAAGAGGAAGTATTAAAGGCATGCTCTGTAGCTGGAAGGTTTCTCCTGTCCCATGAGATGCCAGCACCACTAAGAGAAACAAGATATGAAAATACTGGTAAGCCACGATGATGTGGCAATGTATAAATTAACAGAAATGGGTCAAGTTATAAGAGCTAGCTAGCAAGAAGCCTGCCATAGGCCATGTAATTGGCAATTAATATTAAGCCTCTGAATGATTATTTTATAAGCAGCTGAGGGACCGTGGGCTGGGCGGGACTAGAAGAATCTTCTAACCACAATGTTCCACTACCCCTGGCTTATCTTCAGAAAAAGCTATTACCACACTTACTTCTAATTAAAAGATTAGAGTAATAATAATGAAGTCACAAAAGAAAAACTAAAGCCCCTCCATATAGCTTTGCTGAATAATTATCAAATTGTTAACATAAAACATAATAGTGGAACTAGGGAGAAAGCTCAGTAGGTAAGTTCTTGGCTTGCAAGCACAAGGACCCGGCTTCAATTCCCAGAAACCATATTAAAAATTTCAGATATAATAACATGCACTTATAATCCTAGTCTTTGAAGGTAGGGACAGGCAGATCCCATAGACTCACTGTCAGCCAGCCTAACCTACTTGGAAAGTTCTAATCCAATGAGAGACCCTGCTTCAAAATAAAAAATTCTCATCATCTGGGGTTGTCTTCTGGCCCCCACACACATACATGTACATACATGCACATGAACCTGTATATACATGAGCACATACATGCAAAAAATAAGCACCAATTTTTCTACAATTCTTGTTAAATATTGGAGGGGAAGAAATATTTAAAAATCATTTTATGATGCAATTATTACCCTGATAGCCACCAAGATGCTACAAGAAATTTTTAAAAACTGTAGACCAATATCTCTGATGAGTATTGAATTCAGATTCTCCAAAGAATTCCCATAATCTGCAAACTGGAGAACTAAAGAATCCCATAATATAATTCAGTCCAAATCTACAGGTTTGAGAAATGTGGAAGGGGATGATGATGAAAGATACATTCTGTGTAAAGGTCTGAGAACCAGAAACACTGAGACCTAAAAGCATGAAAATATGAATGACTCAAATCAAGCAGGAAGCAAATTCTCCTTCCTCCGTCATTTTGTTTCATTCATCTACAAACGGATTGTGTCCACCTGCACTGAATAAAGCAATTTACTATATACTCAGTTTCTCAATTCAAATGTTCATCTGTTCCATATTCATCCTCACAGAAATACTAAGACATAGTATTTTTCCAGCTATGTGAGCATCTTTTATCCCATCAAGTTGACAACATAAAAAATTAATCATCACAAATATTGATGCAAAACATCTTAACAAAATACTAGCAAGCTAGATTTACCAGCACATTAAAATTGTTATATACCATTACAAGTTGGCTTTCTTCCTAGAATACAAGGATGATTCAACACAAATCTTAATCAATGTGATAAATAATGCTAAGGAAAATTAACCATATATCAGATGCAGAAAGTTCACATAACAAAATTCAGCAATTTTTCATGATAAAAAAAAAAAACACTGAACAAGGTGGAAAGTTATTTCCCTTGATATTGTGTTCAATGCATGAAATATTCACTCTTTCTACTTTTACTCAGTGCGATACTATAATTATATGCCAGAGTAATTCGGCAAAAAAAAATTAAAAAAAGAGCAACCAAATTGGAAAGGAAGACATAACATTATCTTTTCACAAATAACATTATCATATATGCATGAGACATAAAATAGTCCATTTACAGAGTCCTATTCAGCAAAATTATGAGATACAAATTCTACATACAAAAATTTTAACAATAATAACAATTTGAAGCTGAAATTAAGAAAACAATCTCTCGACCATTGCCAGCAGTCTATTTTGGGGGTCTTGTGGGTTTCTGTGGGCTTCTCTAGCACTTTGCTTCTTCCTATTCTCATGTGGTCTTCATTTACCATGGTCTCCTATTCCTTGTTCTCCCTCTCTGTTCTTGATCCAGCTGGGATCTCCTGCTCCCCCAAGCTCTCTTTCCCTCGACCCTCGCCCTTCATTTCCCCCACTCATGTCCAGGCTGTTCATGTAGATCTCATCCATTTCTCCATCATTGGGTGATCCCTGTGTCTTTCTTGGGGTCCTGTTTCCAGGTAGCCTCCATGGTGTTATGAGTAGCAGTCCAATCATCCTTGTTCCACATCTAGTATCCTCCTATGAGTGAGTACATACCATGTTTGTCTTTCTGAGTCTGGGTTACATCACTCAGGATGATTTTTTCTAGATCCATCCATTTGCCTGCAAATCTCATGATGTCATTGTTTTTCTCTGGTGATAGGATGGCCAAACACTCTAACTGTCATGCTAGAAACCCCATCCAATGACTAAGGTAACTGGATGCAGAGATCCATGGCTAGGCCCCGGGTGGAGCTCTGGGGGTCCAATTGGCGAGAAAGAGGAGGATTTACATGAGTGAGAATTGTTGAGACCAAGGTTGGATAAAGCACAGGGACAAATAGCCAAACAAATGGAAACACGTGAACTATGAACCAATGGCTGAGGGGCCCCCAACTGGATCAGGCCCTCTGAAATGGTGAGATAGTTGATTGGCTTGATCTGTTTGGGAGGCATCCAGGCAGTGGAACCGGGTCTGTGCTCATTGCATGAGTTGGCTGTTTGAAACCTGGGGCTTATGCAGGGATGCTTGGCTCAGCCTGGGAGGAGGGGACTGGACCTGCCTGGACTGAATCTACTGGGTTGATCTCAGTCCTCAGGGGAGGCTTTGCCCTGGAGGAGATGGGAATGGGGGGTGAATGGGGGAAGGGGAGGGGAGCAAGATGGGGGAGAACAGGTGAATCCATGGCTGATATGTAGAATTAAATTATATTGTAAAATAAAATAATAATAAAAAAGGAAACTAAAATATACTTATGTTAATGCATATTGAAGCTTAAAATTTTCCTTAAAAAAAATCTTTGTTTTCTGAGTTGGAAAAATAAACAGCAATAATATTGCTAAATATCAATATAAAACAACAGAAAATAAATGCCAGTAAAATTTAAAAAAAAAAGAAAACAATCTCACAGCAACATCACAAAAAAGTAAAATACACTGGAATAAGTCTGTCTAAGAAGGCAACAGGCTTGTACAAACAAAACTACCAAATACTTCTAAAGACATTTTTAAGCTGTAAATATGGAAAGACATCCCAGGCCTAAGAATCAGATGATATGTCACTACTGTTGAAATGTCTATAATGCCCAAGCAATTTACAGTCTCAATATAACCCCTACCAAAATACCAAGGGAATTTTTGTATAAATAGAAAGATCCTAAACTTCATATAGAATATCAAAGTACACAGTATAAAAATAATTTTGTAGAGACAAAAAACTCCTAGAGGCCCCATACTCCTTCACATAGACTCACATTATGGAGCAACAGCAGGAAAGACAGTATGGGACCAAAATAAAGACAGATGCATCATCTGAGTAACCCAACAAAGAATGGAAATATATGGCCAAGCAAATCATTGGTGTCAATATCAAGACTAGGTATTATGGAAAAGGTTATCTACTCAACAGAGAGCGTCTATGTGAAAAAAAAAAATAAAGTCAGACACAGCATATACAAAGGTAAATCCAAGGTATATTGGAGGTCCTAATTTGTGACTGAAATCATAAAACTATTAGAAGAAATATGAAGACAATTTTCTCAACATTGGTTTAGACAATTAATTTTTGGACATGACACAAGTAATAAAAACCAAAAGTAATCATCAACTTTAAATTTTCTGCATAACAAATGAAACAATAGTAAAGGAAATCTACAAAATGGGAAATAATATTTTTAAACCATATATCTAATAAGGGGTTAATATATAAGCCATATAAGAGGTGCATGACTCAATCACAAAAACACAACTTAAGTAGATATTTTCTATCAACTATTATATGTGAATAGTCAATTGGGACATTTAAATAGTCATTAATCATCCATGAAGTGCAAATTGAAACATAATGAAACATTACCTTACACTCATTACAATAGCCATCACTTTGAATAAATAGTGCACAAAACTGCAAGCATTGACAAGGATACAGAGGACTGGAAACTTGAGCAGGGGTGGTAGAAATATAAACAATGCAGTAACCATTGAGAAATGATGAACATTCCTCAGAGTTGAAAATATGATAGTCCAATAATATAACTTCCAAATATATAACCAACATAATGGCAACAAGATATTGCACAGATAATTGGCATACAATAGCCAAGTGGTGGAAGTAACCTAAATATCCATAGACGAGTGTATGGATGAAGAAAATGTGGTACATGTATACATATATACAATAATTTTTTTAGTCTTTAAAAGAGGGAGAAAATGTGTGATATGCTACAAAGATGAATCTTGAAAACACTGTGCTCAGCAAAATAAATAGTCACAAAAAGATGAGTACTGCATCATTCTATCATCTGAAGTGTACAAAGTAGTCAAACTCTAAAAAGCAGAATTGTGGTTGCTAGAAACCAGGAAGAGGAGTTAAAGAAGGGACTTTAATGGGTACAAAACATCAGTTATTTAAAATAAAAAGAATATGTGAGATCTGCTGCACCATGACATACAAACACAGCTACACACACACACACACACACACACACACACACACACACACACACACAACTATCATCTTGAACATTTAAGACGATAAATTCCATGTTATATAGGTCTCTTAACTAGAATCATAAAAAGAAAGAAATCAAAATTTGACAGAGTACTTTTAGGATAAAAATACTAAATATACAGTCTACGATGTTATTTAGAAGCCACCATCACATTCTTATGGTGTCATTCCACTTCAGCAAAATAGAGCAACTTGACATAGAATACAAAATTTGTAGTGAGATAAAAATCTCTGAAAACAAACCAAAGTTTTGCCACATGCAAATTCTATAACATTAATCAAGTCACATCACCTTTCCAAGGCAGTTTTCTTTGTTGTTGTTGATGATGATACTTAGTTGTTTATAATAATACATAGGACGGTGTTACCCTTCCACGTGGGATGAGGTCCCTAGGTTATCTTGCCTGATCATAGACAATGCCTTTTCTTTTTCCTATCAATTCACTAGACATTGGTTGGATGCACTTCAAAACTTTTAACAGGTTTGTTTTTTTATTACACAGCAAATTGTTTAAAAATATTAATTTAAAATATAAACAGTAATAGTGATTAAGTTATTAAAATGTAATACCCAGCCAGCCAGATTGTCATATTCTTGTATGATATTACCTTGATATCACACATGAGAAATGCATCATTGCTCTTCCCACTACCAATAAGCCACCTGAAATTGAGACCCTAAATAACGTCCAAAGCCCCAATTAGTAAAAGCAGAGGCAGAACTGACTCCACAACACAAATTCTTAACTCTTTCTGTACTCTACGATGCATGGAGGATGAACCTATGTGTGTGAAGCAGGCTTGCGCAGAGCAGGCAATCACTAAAATTGAGAATTGTCTTGCTTTCACTTGGGGGCAGGAGAGGAAATGGAAAAGCAAGTGAGCAGCCAGGTTGCGCCTTTTCCTTCATACTGAAAAACTACACTTTGTTTCAGAGTATAAATAATATTCCTCATTTTTCTCTGGGTTTTAATTCCCTAACACTTAAGACTTTGAAAGACCCTCTTAATAGGAAGCAAGCATGGACTTGAGTTGTGATACTGGCTTTACTGAAGAATGAAAATGAGCTGGGGCTTGAGAGATGACTTGGGTTTAAATAGACTGGGGATGCAGGGGGGTGGACTCAGAGGTAGACATAAGGGGAATCGCTTTGTGAATGATAATAAAAACAGACTTTCTAGAGCAGAGGTTTTGCTTTGAAATATTAAATTGAACCATGGAAAGAGTCCAGTGTACAAATTTAGACCGCTCATGACCCAGATCATTAATTGTCAAATCACCTTGAAAAAGATATTGCTTAAGAATCTGGTCCACGCTTCAAGTTTCCTAAGCAACAGTCCCAGAAGGACCCTGAAAGATCTGGGAAATAGATGATAAATCATGTGACCTATATGTGAGATATGTAGATGTCCGAGAAATATTCATGATGATGTTTTCCACCAGAAAAGTGATAGCAAAAGGAAGAATTCTGTCCCCTCAACTAAATCACTCTTCTTTCTCCTTATAGTGTTATTTCACTTCTAAGTATAGTACATGATAGATAGATGTTTTTAATCACGCCCTTATGTCTCTGTGTTTTCAGACTTACTAGTCAGCTGTTCACTTAGTTTTGTGTTTTTACCTTAGACACACACACACACACACACACACACACACACAGCGGGAAGTGGGGAGAAAGAGAGAGAACAACCTTTTGACCTTTAAATGGACAAGATTGAAATTTTTGAAAATGGCACAATAACCATGAATCAGCAATTGCTAGGCACTAAGAGCTAGTTGTATATTGCTACTGAATTTATGTCTTCCCCCATGCCTTTGCTTGAATTGGAGTTTTATTATAAGCCTACTGCTTTGACGTTAGGCTGGACTTAGGAAAAGCCATATTCATTTCTAAATGCTCTGAAAACACAGTGAAGAGGTGTGGAGCTCTCCTTTGAAATATATAGTTTAATTAATATTCCAAAATAACTGTAGCCTATATATAAGTATAGATACATTGCTATAAATATTTTAAGGAAAAAGAAAGAAATTTTTGTTTCTTTCATGTCATAAATTATAGAGAACCTTTTAAAATAGTTTACATTATGAATCTATTCCTGAAAATTTATGGATTTCACAATGTAATTTTATTAGTTAAATTATTATTTTAAATTACAGATGGTAACATCTGTAGTATAACTGGAATTATGGAAACAGAATTTAAATTTAATTCATCACAATAAAAATTTTATGAATTCTCAATTAAAATATTGACCCCTAAGAATTTAATGCTTCATTACCCTTTCAGTTGTACAACATAATTCTTTCTCCAATTTTGGCAATGCTGGAGGACAACTCAGCTTTGGGGTTTTGATTTGGTTTGGTTTAGTTTGGTTTTTCAAGACAGGGTCTCTCTGTGTAGCCCTGGATGTCCTGAAACTCATTTTGAAGACTAAGCTGGCCTCAAACTCACAGATATCCATCTGCCTCTGCCTCCTAAGTGCTGGGGTTAAAGGCATGTGTCACCACTGCCTGGTGACAATTCAGTTCTAACTTTGATATATATAAAGATATTAAATGTCATTCTCGCCCCCACTCACACAAACACACACGTATACTTTGAGGTGGCATCTTTAATTACATTTTCTACAATAGTATATGAAAAACAATAGTATATGTAGAATTGCTCATTAAAAAAATATATGCCAGTTTCTCAAGATTTTTAAACTTTTAGTTCAAGAGATAGATCTTTCCAGGCATAATTGCAATATATTATAACTTATCACCAATATTTCCATAATAGTAATTATTCATTTCTTATAGATCCTAACTAATGCATTAATTTGTAAGCACTGTTTATTAGTTGAGCAAATTTTGTTTAACCTCTACACTTATGCTATCATGCTGTCTTATTTTTTTTTTGCAACTAATAATGTAAATACTTATTACAAGATTTATCTTAGTAAGGGATTCTATTACTGTAATAAAACACCATGACAAAAAGCAAGTTGGGGAGGAAAGGGTTTGCTTCTGGTTCTAACTGCCAAGTCATACTTCATCACAGTAGGAAGTCAGGGCAGGAACTCAAGGCTGGAACCTGAAGACAAGAACTGAAGGAAAAGCCGTTGGGGAGTGCTGCTTACTAGCTTGCTCAACCTGCTTTCCTAGATTCCCCTGGCCAGGGATGGCTCCTTCTACAATGGGATAGGCACTCCCACACCAATCATTAATCCAGAAATTGCACACACCTACCCCAGAGAACACCTCCCAGCCTGTCTCATGGAGACATTTTCTCAACTGTGGTTCCTCTCTCAGATAACTCCAGCTCATGCTAGGCTGACAAAAAAAAAAAAAAAAAAAAAAAACCAATCTGGACAGGGTTTTGTTGTTGTTGATACCTGTACATAATTTTAAAATGTACCTCCTGAGCTTTAACAATTCACTTCCTAGTGACTCTACTGAATTCTTTTCTGTTTGAAATAGAAGGCAACTGAGCATATAAACATAAGATGAAAATCTAAAATGAGAGTGGAGACCAGTTAAGATTAACTTTTCTTTCTAGTGCAAGAAGTTGACAGCAGAATCTGATCTGGCATGAAATTATTTATAAATTCTTAAAGTTGCAAATTGTAGTGATGATAAGAGGTGAATTGCATTCTGCGTCAAAAGCAAAAGGGTTGATGGGATGCAAAATAATAATAGGATGGAACTTGGGAGACTAATAGGGAAGCTTTTCATCTTGATTATGTCATGGTTTTTAGTCAAATGACTATTAAAATGTATGTGTGCAAAAATTCATATGGAAACCTATTAGTCTGAAAACTAATTTTTAAAAAATAAAAGTATTAAATTGCACACTTTAAATTAATGCCATCTGTTATACTACATATAGACCACATCTTACTAAATTGGATTAAAAGAATAAAATAAGAGTCTGAAAAGAAAGCTCAACAGTTAAGGTAATTGCTCCTCATCCAGAGCACCTGAGTTCAAGTCCCAACAACCACAGCGCTGCTCACAGCTGCCTGTAACTCCACTGCAAAAGAACTGACCTCTTCTGACTTCCATTCACATGCACATAGACTTTAAAAAGTAGCAGAGATTTTTTGAAAGAAAAGATAAACTTATCAAAATAAATCCAATTTTTAAAAGATTTCACCAACAAAAAGACAAAATGTCAAAAAACAAAACAAAAGTATTGAACAGAGAAAGGGGATTTGGTGGGTGAGGGGCACTGGTGACCTGAAAAAAAAATTCAGAATTAACTTAACTGGGTTACTCTACTACTAGGAATAAATTCAACAAGAAATGTAATTTATTCATTGGTACGTAAAATTTCAGCCTCGGGTACCTGAGGTACACCGCATACCCGTGTGCACTCATGCATATTGCAGAAGACCTCAGAGGAGACACCAAAGGAGAAAAGTGGGGAGAGTGTATAGGAGGCAGCAGCGACCAGTGGGAAAAGGAGTGAATTTATATGGGTTTCCCTTTGACTATCCCTCCCGTTCTCCTTTAGTTTGGAAATTTTCAAAGCAAACAAGTTGAGGGAAAATTTAGCCAGATATATCAAAACTTGAAGATAAAAAGCCACTGAAATTAAATTGCCTAGGAAACAGTAACAGTGATGTGGGTATAGACTCTACAAGTCATTAACATAGAATGGTGAAATGTCCTTCCAATGAAGGAAAACACTGCAAGGCAAAGAACATGAATTTAGTGGATTGTCAAAAAATTATATCTAATCTTACAAATTTTCATAGCAGGAAGTTTGATTGCTGAGTTATTTTAGAAGCATATCACGTAAATGTACCTGGGAGAATGGGCTTTGCATATCCCTTCATGTCCCCTACTGATTCACATTAATCTCAAGTACCCTTTATGTAAAGCTGGAAGAATAAAAGAACTTATACTTCAAGATTGTCATAAAGATTGACTAAAATAATGAGTTTTAAATCCCCAGCTTAGTACTTCTTCAAAATAAGCACTCAAGAAATGTAAGCACCTATAATACTATTATTTTAGGAAAAACACAAGAAGGTATAATTATTAAAGTACCAATAACTGATGTTACAATACCAAATTTTCCTTCTTCCCACCTGCCATTTCTCAGTTACATTGGAAGACTCATTTGTGGAGTTTAGGATGCTCAAAGAAGAGTCTCAAGTTCCTAAAACACAAAAGATCTACTATTGTCAACTTAAGCCTAGAACACATCTTTGCTTTTTCTCCCAAAGTAGGGGAAGTTTTCACAGAGATTTGAAGTTTTTGTTTTTGTTTTTTTTAATTCCTATCTATCAAGTTTTGAGAAGCTACCAAAAAAAATACCAAGGATTTAAAAGGTTCTTTCAAATGAGGACTGTCCTGTCTCACGATCCAGATTACAAAAAGAAAAATTGTCTTCTTGTCTTCCTTAAGTGAACCATGTTGAACTTGGCATTTACCATCTGATAATTTAATAACCAGAAATGTATTTCTCCCCGTAATTGCTAACTTATTGTCTGACAAGGAAAAATGAGCTCAGCAATTTAGCAGCGATTCAGACATGGTAACTATTGCATTCCGATTACAAAATGTACAATTCTATTTCAAAGATCATGTGGGTTTTGATGAAATAATGAACACCATTTTCTCTGAGCTGTACAATTGGCTCAGTGGTTAAGGGCACTTGTTGTGAAAGACTGGGGTTCAATTTCCAGTACCCACATGGAAGCTCACTACCTCCTTGGGCACCAGACACCCGTGTAGTACCCAGATGTACATGCAGGAAAAACACTAATACACATAAAATAATAAAAACAAATTAAATCTAAAAACAAAATAAAAAGAAAGGTGATTCTCACCATTCAAAATTAAGTTGATCTTAAAAGATACATATGTCACTGGGGAGATGGCTCGGTGGTCAAGAGCACTTGTGTTCTTTCAGCAGATCCTGATTTGGTTCCTAGAACCCACAAGGTATCTTACGACTTCCTATAACTCCAGTTGCAAAGGACCAGTCTCCCTCTTCTGGACTCCGAGAAAAGCAGGCACACATGTGGTGTATACACAGGTGCACACACATGCACGCGCGCATGCACACATACACACACGGGCACACACACAGTCACACACACAAAAAAAATTTTTAATAATTATAAATCATAAAATACAGTAGGGCTGTGGAAATGGTTCAGTGGGCCAAGGGTTTGTCCCACAAGTGTGAAGACCTATGTTTAAATGTCACTTAAAAGCCAAGCAAAGCAGTGTCTGTGACACCACTGCTGAGGGGACAATGACAGGCTGGTCCCTGGCGGTTTGCTGGCCAACGAGTCTAGACTAAACAGCCATCTCTGGATTCAGTGTGAACCCTGTCTCAGTGGTGAGCAATAGAAGAAGACTGCCAGCATCATCCTCTGGTCTCTACATAGGCATGCATGGACTGAATAATGAATCTACAAACACACATACATGCACATGCATCTACAATAGCACACACACACACACACACATAAAAGAATGTTAGGTTATTGACATCTTAATTTAGTTTTGTTCTCAAATCTTCAAAGAAATTCTATGTAATCAGTGTCTATCTGGTCTAATATTTTATTGAAATATAAAAATGTTCTTCGTCCTTCATTTTTGATTAGGTCCTCAATTGACTTATAATGTTGACAGATTAATTTCCCCCAAACATTTACCACCACCTATAAGCCCAATTAATTCAATTCCCTCAGACACTTTAAATTACAATTGCAAATTTTAACACAATCTAATTCCTCAAGCAATTCAAACACCTACCAAGAATAATTTACAAACCTAATAAACAACAAGCTCTTAAACAGTCAAATAGTTATGAGTCTGAACAGGCTGATTCCAGAATGCTAAAGCATTATTTCAAATCACCATATGTGTCATGGAGATAGCCTCTCCCTTCTTACAGTCACCAGCTTAAAAATCACAAGTACAAAACGTATCACTGTATTATTTCATTGTTGAATCACAATAACAACATCAAATAACCTTGAACCTCCAAATAAAAGCTTCCAAGTTTAGTATCAGACCGACGCTTTTAAAATGGTAACTCTCAACATGGCAAGTTCCCTTGTCAAATTACCTTCAGCATCTACAAACTTAGTACATGAAACACACCTGAGTGGTCATAAGGACTTGAGAGTCTGTTTCTAAATATAGCACATCTTATTCCTGATTTCCATATTTCTCTTACTGATGTACCAACATTTCTTTGTTGCAAAATGACTCGGGAGCAGGATGGCATCCCAGACAAGAATAAGAGTGTCTAAAGGCACCAGCACTAGGGAATCTGAGTTTGTCATTCAAGAACATTTAGTGGCAGGTGGTGGTGGCACATGCCTTTAATCCCAGCACTAGGGAGGCAGAGCAAGGCAGATCTCTTGTGAGTTTGAAGCCAGCCTGGTCTACAGAGTGAGTTCCAGGACGGCCAGGACTGTTTCACAGAGAAACCATGTCTCGAAAAACAAAACAAACAAAAAAAACCCTGTCTCGAAATCCCCCCCCCCAAAAAAAAAAATATCATTTAGCTAGAACATGTTTATGAATCATTCCTTATAATAAAGGAACTTGCCAAAAGTTTTCTTGCAAAAGCTTCACATGGCTTTTAACTACCTGAGTAGAATTGAGATTCTTATCTTTACAAACACTGAAAACAATCAGCTTCTTACCAAGTTGGTGTCTGAACTCCTTCAGACTACTCTCTCTGCCGTCATATTCATCATCAGTTAGGTCATTTGAATGGTATCTTGATGTTTCTCAATATGTCTCACTCTTTAGCCCTTTCTCATCAAATAAAGATCATAAAATTAGCTGTTCCATTCTCCAGTTAGTCATTTTTGCCTTGAACGTCAAATTCCTTGTTCCATTCATTCAGATATTTCAGGGATGTTTTCTAACTCAATTGTCAACTTTACAATTCTGGTTGCAATCAATCTCTCTGACTACTGTAAAATACCTGGGTGGGGAGAATTCAAGGGTGAGGAGGGATAATTTAAGTCAAGTCCACATTTCTGTCAAGCTACCAGCTCAACACATATTTTCAGTATCCCACACAGTATCTTCTCTTCCTAAATCTTGTAGATATTGGAAGAAGAATCACATTGGACTCACATAGGTGTTTCAACCCCCTCATTGATATCAGAATTCATCAGTAGATCTGCAACTTCTGCTTTTATAACTGGTGACTAGGAAGGAATTAAACTACTGATAAAATTTTATTTAATTACTAGTAAGCCAAAGATCTATGATCATGGAAAATGTTGTTACAATAGTTGAGAAGTGTTGGTGAAAAATGGTATTTTGTGTATGTGTGTGTGTGTGTGTGTGTGTGTGTGTGTGTGTGTGTGTACATACATTGGATGGATGGATGGATGGATGGATGGATGGATGGATGGATGGATGGATGGATAGATATATAATAGAATATGATGCAAATCACCAAGGTTTATCTAATTTTGTTATCTGTTATCAGTACTTTCCCAAGAAAATTTAAGCACACAAATCCTTTAACACAGCATTTCTGTTTCCAATGATCAGTAGGCGTTCTCATTTCAATAGCCAGAATGACTGTAATATTTGGTTGCTTCAGTGATTACTTCAAAGGCAGTGTGTCATAGTGGAAGGGACCAGAGCTACAGTCAAGGAATCTGAATTCAAATTTCACATATTTCTACTTAACTTTTCCATCCTCCAGTTTTCTCATCATTAGTAAAGAAAGCATCTACCTTACAATACTCTATCTGTAAAGCTACCCCACAGAAGCGCTAGTCCATTGTAGCTATTGTTGGGAGTTCTGTGTTGTGCTGGCCAAAGAGGGAAGAGTCACCCCAGAATGTAATTTTAGGCTCTCTGGAAGGAACAGTTTCTGAGAAATGAACCTAGAAATTCTGTTCAGAAGCACATTTATTGGCTGTACACAAATGGTTGTGTTCAGGATAAAACAAGTTCCTCGTGTCAAAAGCCCCTTTGATTTATTCAGTATGTCATACGAACAAAAGCATCACACACTCACAACCTTTAGTCCTTATTGTGTATTGTCAGCAACATCCAATAACACCAACCTCCAAGTGTGCCTAGATAGTCTTATGACCAAAGATATGCAGTGCATATATTTGCAAATAGATTCAGGAAAACAACTCTTATAAATCATTAAAAAAAAACATCAGTATTCTTTAGATGATTTCTTCAAGGTCCAGATCTCTTCAACAAACACTAATACATGAAACTGTTATCCTAGATATGATGAGAAACAACCATTACATTTAATGTTTTCCCTAGATTCAGTGGCTCTACTAGATTCCCATTAAACCTATTTCAGAGTCATTCATAATTTTCATATTATTACTTTCTAGTTTATATTTACTTCAGTTTTAATTATATACAGAATGTTGCATATGCTAAAGGAATACTTTTAAATGAATAAAATTCAATTATAGAATCATACTCTCAGCTTTAATGGGTCTTTGTATACACTGAAATGAAGAGCAGTAAGTATGAATTTGAATCTCTAAAAAACAACATTTTATAAAATTTTGTATTTAAAAATATATTTATAAAAACAAATATTTGTGATGTAGCTAGTGTCAAAAATCTTTTATAAAGAACTGTTTGCAATTATTATCCTTCAGATTTTAAAAATAGTGGATTAAATCCCTAAAATGAAACTAGTAAGTAACATCACAAACATACACACCATTCTTCCGTATCTACAGATCATTGGTTGCAGAACCTCTCCACAGATACCGACATCCTCAAGTTTTCCAGTCCCTCCTATAACACACTGTAAAATCTGCATATATATCCCCACTCGTGTACTTTCAGTCATTTGCAAACTACTCACCAATGCAGTGCAAGCATCGTATAAACACTTGTCATACTATAGTGCATAAAGACTAATGGCAGGAGGAAAGTCTGACATATACAGCACAGATGCAGTGTTCTCTATCCACTGTTAGTGATAGCATCCACAAGTGAAGATGACATGTACATGGAGAGCCATATATATATGAGAGAGAGAGATCTGTGTCTTTATATATAGCTGTGTATCTTTAATATATATATAGCCAACTACAGATATATATTTGCATATAAAGATATAGATAGATAGATAGATAGATAGATAGATAGATAGATAGATAGATAGATAGATAGAAGGTTTCTCTGGTCCTGCCCAGCCCTGCAGTCCTGCAGCCACTTATAAAATAATCACTCAAAGGCTTAATATTATTTACAAACTGTATGGCCTATGGCAGGCCTCCGGCTAGCTAGCTCTTATATCTTTAATTAACCCATTTCTATTAATCTATGTTTTACCACGTGTTCCGTGGCTTTACCGGTCTGCTAGCATGTTGCTTCTTGGGCAGCAGGCTGGCATCCTCTCTGCCTCTCCTTTCTTCTTCCTGTCTCTCTCTTTGGATTTCCTGCCTGCCTCTAAGCTGCCTTGCCATAGGCCAAAGCAGCTTATTTATTAACCAATGGGAACAACATATATTCACAGCATACAGAAAGACATCCCCCATCTATAGATAGATAGATAGATAGATAGATAGATAGATAGATAGATAGATAGATAGATAGATAGACAGATGATAGAGATAGATAGACAATAGAGATAAACTAGATAGATAGATGATAGATAGATAGATAGATAGATAGATAGATAGATAGATAGATAGATAGATAGATAGATAGATAGATAGATAGAAAAGATAAATGGATGGATAGACGGACAAACAGACAGACAGAAAGAAAGATAGACAGACAGACAGACACATATGTCTTTAAAAGTCTCTTCCCACTAGCCTGAAAGAGCTAACACAGAATCAGAGATAGGTCAGTTCTTTCAATTTCTTTAGTGAATCTGCTAGTGAATCCAGATCTGGATCCAACTGGACTGTATACACACTAAGGCCCGCAACCTTGATAGAACACTTTCCTCAGACTAGAGCTGTGGTGATCAGTGTTTAACTAGCAGACCTTTTACCTCTAGCTCTTATTAAGTCTGAATTTTCTCTTTTTAGTATTCATGTATTCAAGGACGCAGATCAGGCCTTATGTGTAATTTCAGATTTATCTGTAATTTGGTTTGATTTGGAAACATTCTCCTCTAACTTGTTCAGACAGTATGCCACAAAGACACAAATACAAAGCGCTAATTGAGTTGAAAGTGGCATCTCCCTTTCCCATTTTTATTTTAAAAATAATAAGCCTCCAGAGGCATTCCCCCGCTGTGAACAGAGAATGGTACTTCACACGTTTTGGTTTGAACATTCTGGCACCAGCTAAACACAACCGTGAGCTTATGAGTCAATCTACTGTCCTGTCCCATCTCCTTAGACAGTTCCAATCACCCACAACATTGGCTGAGGAAATTGGGACCAGGAAAAGGCACTGGATCCCTTGGAACTGGAGTTACAGACAGTTGTGAGCTGCCCTGTGGTTGTGCTCTTAGCTGCTGCTCCATCCTCATTTTCCGTAACTATTAATTAAATTAACCCCAGTCGAATAGAATTCTAACAAAGTTGTCTGATGGTTGAGGTTCATTTCCCTACCACGCAAAGTACACTTTGGGATTTTACTGAAATAACAGCAAAGCCAGGCGTAGTGGCACACATCTCAACACTCAGAAGGCAGAGGCAGGCAGATCTCTTGAGTTTAAGGCCAGCCTGGTCTACAGAGAGCGTTCCAGGACAGCCAGGGCTACACAGAGAAACTGTCTCCAAAAACCAAATAATAATAATAGTAATAATAATAATGATAATAATAATAATAACAGCAAGTTCATTTTATAGGAACTGAGCAAGCTTGAACTAAGTCATTCTTCCTCAATATTTCTAACCAGTGATTTATCTTTACATTGATCGTTATTTAGCAGATTACGCGTGTAACACATCATACTTCTCATTTTAAAAACTTTTTGTTTAGCGAACATTCATAATTTTTTTATTTTATTTTGTTTTGTTTTTTTTATTTTACAATACTATTCAGTTCTACATAATAGCCACAGATTCCCTTGTTCTCTCCATTCCTGGCCCCCCTCCCCTTCTCCCCAGCCCACCCCCCATTCCCACCTCCTCCAGATCAAGGTCTCCCCCGAGGACTGGGATAGACCTGATAGACTCAGTCCAGGCAGGTCCAGTCCCCTCCTCCCAGATTGAGCCAAGCGTCCCTGCATAAGTCCCAGGTTTCAAACAGCTAACTCATGCAATGAGCCCAGAACCTGGTACCACTGCCTAGATGCCTCCCAAACAGATCAAGCCAATCGACTGTCTCAACTATTCAGAGGGCCTGATCCAGTTGGGGGCCCCTCAGCCTTTGGTTCATAGTTCATGTGTTTCCATTCATTTGGTTATTTGTCCCTGTGCTTTATCCAACCTTGGTTTCAACAATTCTCGCTCATATAAACCCTCCTCTTTCTCGCTAATTAGACTCCCGGTGCTCCACCCGGAGCCTAGCCATGGATCTCTGCATCCAGTTTCCTCACTCCTTGGATGGGGTTTCTGGCACAACTATTAGGGTGTTTGGCCATCTCATCATCAGATTTTATTTATTTATGAAATTGACGGCAAATGCTTGACATTTTTCAAACAATTCCAAACGTGTGATTCAAGTAAGATGGGGTGAGCTGTGCTGGCGACAGGAAAGGCTGGGAGAGAGAAACACTGGCAGGTGGTGGAACAAGTAATGAATTATGGTAGTAATGAATTGAAGCCCTTCCAAAAATGAATTTACGAGGAGAGTGCTTTAAAATGCCACCTACATTGCTAAATTACAAATACTTTTTAAAATAAAACAGGGCAGAAAAACTGCCGGAATCATCAGTTTCCTCCACCGTGTGGCCATGACGTTGCTGGGAACAATAGATGCTCTCCTGTCGGAGAACAATGCTTTTCCCCTGTACTGCTCAGCTGGGGCCCCTCTGACCATTCACCAGCTAATCTAGAAGACTTCAGGAAGTTAAAGGACAAGAGCCTTTACCTGCTAAATGCATATGTCAGTAAGTGACAACAGCAACTTTGACATTCTTCAGAAGAGTGGGGTGGGGCTTCCAGAGTCCATCTGCCCTTTTACCTGAGTGTCTCCTGTATGCCAGGCACGACAACAGGCATTCATCTTTATATCATTCTGTAATGCTGCCTGAGATAGAACATCCCCTGTGTCTTTATTCCAGTTGGTTAACTGAATGAATACAAGTTATTCACATTTATAATCAGGCCTCTGGCTTTGTCCTTCACAAGGGTTCCTTGGATACGGCAAGAGCTCAGGCTAAAAGAGCAAAAATAAATAAAAAGGCTACATTAAAGTGAAGTCTTCGTGCCAAGTGAATCAAGCAGAGGAATGAGATGTCGAGCTGACTGAGATAAAGGTCTGCTAACCACATTATCGGATAAAGGATTAGTGCCCAAAACGCATAAAGAATTCATAAACACAACATCAAGATAATATACAGCACAGTTAAAGCATGGACAAAGGACATGGATAGACATTTCTAGAAAGATGTTGTAAAAATGGCCAAGAATTATATGAAAAGATCACTCATCATAGGGGAAATCAAAATCAGCGTATCACCTCACACGATTTAGTGTGGCTGTTACTACACAGAAAATGAGAGATAAGTGTTGGTGAGGGTACAGTGAGCTGGGACCCTTGCACACTGCTGGTGGGAATTAGACTGAGAAAGACATAATAGGAAAAGTACAAAGGTTCCTGAAGAAATTAAAAATCCCTCTTCTGAGGATTCACCCTAAAGAAATGGAGTCAGTTATTGAAGCCATGACTACACTCTCTGGTTCATGATACAATAGTCAAGATAAAGTCACCGAGGTGTCCATAAACAGATGGATAAGCAAACTATGAGAGGAGAGACACAGAGAAAAAGAGAATAAAATGGGATTTTATTCAGGACTTTAAAAAAAAAAAGCAAAGAAATGAATGATAAATGTGCCAATCAAGAAGGATGTTGGGCCAAGTGCAATGGGAAACCAAAAAAAAAAAAGAACAGCATGACCATACTTATATGTGTACTCTGAAAAAACATACAGATAATAGTGGATAGATGGAAATGGGAACATTGGGCCAAAGGATACAATGTAGCAGATACAGAGGATAAAGAAGTCTAAAAGACCTTGATACAAATTGAAGACTAGAATTCAGGGCAGTGTAGTGTGCTCACAATTTCTGTGACATGAGTGGATATGTCTGGTCTAGACAGTGACAGAATAAAGCAAGTAATCATAAAATAATGAGTATGTTCATTCATTCCCCTTAATAACCACCTTACTTTCTATTTATCTCAACATCCTGTTACATACCTTAAATATATTCAATGAAATTTATTTTTTATAAGACAAACACTGCTGTAAAATTGGGGGGACATATTTAATTAACTTTATTTTAGGGGTGCTATGAAACTACAACCTAAAAATTTTAAGGATAAGATACGATGTGTCCCCCATTTCGCCACATGTCTATTTTAGAATAACCTGTTGCGGAAAGGATTGTTTCTCTGAAAAGGATTTAGATAGCAGCCTGTTTTCCATGAAACCCAAGAGCTTAGCTTAAGTTGCTTTTGTCTCTGCTGCCTTGTAATATCAGTGGCTATTTACAACCATCATTTAATGAAGTTAAGGGTTTATATTACGCCCTTACATCCCCACGTTCTTATCTCTACACCAAATAATACTGAATGTTCTCCACAGTGAATGAAGCTAGGCTTGGGCCTAGCTCTATCAAAAAGAGGAATCCTCCTGGACACAAAGCAGCTCAAACTGAGGAAAGCTGTGAGCATTTCAGAAGACAGGAAAGCCACTTTCTTTAAATTTTAGTTAAGTTAGCATTTCTCATTTTAGCATATTTCTTTATGGTACTATTATTTTTCTTTAATATTTTCTTCTTAAGGAAGAAAATATTTTTACTATCTCTGATTTTAAATGAAAATAATAACATATAGGCTTATGCTGTATAAATGTATACATAAGAATATGTGACAATACACAATGAAATCCTGTCTTAAGAGAACAAAAAAATGAAAAAAAAGAAAAAGAAAAGAATATGTGACAGTCTCTTAGACATCACCCTCAGAAAAATAATTATTGTTAGTCAATTGTTTTTTTTACTTAATATTTATGAAATTCCTTTCTATTAGTTAAATCTCTCAATTTACTATGTGAATTATATTTTAAATAATTTTTCAGTTATTGTGCCACATATCAATGTCATCTTGTCAGACATGTTTTGTTCAAAAATAGAAACATGAGGATAGAGAGACGGCTTCATAGTTAACTTCACATACTGTTCTTCCAGTGGAACTAAGTTCAGTCCCCAGTGCCCGTGTTTGGCAACGCATAACAGTGGGTAACTCCAGATCCAGAGGGCCTAACACCTCTGGCCTCCTTGGGTACCTGCGCTCGCACATACACATTTAAAAAATACTTTTTTTAAGTGAGAACACCTTTAATGTCTTCATAGGTGCAATGATCCCATGAAAATATTAGCTTAACTCTTAGCCTTAGTCTGAGAAGCCTCTTTTCAGTGAGCAGTGAATGCAGACACTCCTAACAGCATTGCACAAAGTGCTGAGAATAAATGAGAGATGACTGCTCATCCCTAACAAGACATTTCCACCATCCCTCTAAGACTCAGGAAAGGTTTCAGAAGAGGGAGCAGAAAGAATGTTAAGAGCTGGGACATCAAATTAAATGTCATCCTCTGCACATGACCCAGCCATTGATATCACAAACTCTCAGCACCTGCTGCACTGAGTCCACACAGTAATGGCTAGTCAAGAGTCAAGCATGGATGAGGATCCATCACAGCTGAACTCTTTGCTGTGGACTAATTTATGTGTCATTGTGTGCACAGGTGACCGCACCAGGCTCCAATGGACAGTTCAAATCCCATGATCATACAGATGCCCTGGTTAAGCTAAATGGGTCATAAAACAAGCTCAAATGTCATGACTCTTGCAAAGCTAATGGTAGGAGGACAGAGCATTGATAGGAATGGGAGGAAGATTAGAAAGGGTGGGAAAGAGGATAATCTGTATATATTAGATACATGTGTGGAATTTTCAAAGAATGAAACATCTTTTAAATCTTCACTTATAACCTTTGAACATATCAACCTGCTTATGCTTATGCGCTACAAAAATTTTACCTAAACTGAGACATACTTCATATAATGCATAGAACCATTTATGAAACATAATTTCCCTAGCCTCATTTCCCATGATGCCCCTCTCTCTAACCTCTCTTTCAAGGTACATGCCTGAACAAGCATCATCAACAACACATCAAAAGCAAGCATGCTTCTCTCCCTGATCTTGTGTTCTTTTACTCTGAGTGTATATCATTTTGTCTCTTGGCTCCATCTGTCCATACCATTTTCCACCACCGTGACATTCTTCCCTAACCTCAGAGTCGAAAATTTCCCTGTCTATTCCACAAGCCAACTTTGTGATGTGTATAATTGTATGAAACTTTCTACGACTTACCTTAGTGAGTTATAAAGGATTATATAGATGTCTCCTCATCACTGCAAGCTTGGCACAGATTGTGTGCTTAGTAATGAGTTGAAGGATGAATGAGTAGGTGGGATAGATCAGTAGATGATGATAGGTAGGTAGTTCAGTAGATGGAAATAGATGCATCGGTGACTAGGTAGATAGTCGGTGGGTGTATAGATAAGGTGAAGCAGTTGTCAAAAAATTTTACCATGGGAACAGAAAATGTGTTAAATATAATAATTACAAATTACAGTTCAGTGTGACAAGAGCATTGACAGAAAATACTACAGGTCTGCACCAGTTGATTTGGGGTGCAGTCTCAGGGTTGTGGAATGATGAAGTGGGGTCTCTTGCTTAGAGAACTGCACCAGCTGATTTGGGGGTGCAGTCTCCAGGTCATGAAATGATAAAGTAGGGTCTCTTGTTTACAGATCTGCACCAATTGATTTGGGGTGCAATCTCAGGGTGGTGAATTATGAAGCAGGGTTGCTTGTTTACAGATCTGTAGCAGTTGATATTGGGGTGCAGTCTCCGGGTGGTAGAATGGGAAGCAGCGATTCATGGTGGTTCTTCTAGTTCTAGCCTCATAGTTTATAGGTACAGAAAATGAGGCACAAAAAAATAAAATGACCTGAGGCATTTGGTGAGTCACATGACCTCTCCAGCCTCCACCTCCACCTGATGTTTTTCCTGTAGACACTGAAAGAATGCACATAAACAGATTGGCATATGTCTTGAAACTCAATCATAATTCAAGTCACATGAGATTTATGTAAAGATAAAAGTAGAATGTTATAACAATATGTTTCATTTCTTAACATTATAGTTATTAGGAAAAAAGGTATTTTATATCAAAAATGGTTTCATTTAAAAGTATGAAGTTAATACTTACTACATGTAAGCCTTGCTGAAAAATTAGTTAGATATGGTATCTGGCCAGCCTTTGTTAAGGATTGTTTCTTTTTACTTCCTTTTTTGTTTGTTTATTTTATGTGTATACCTGTTTTGTCTGCATGTGTGTCTGTGTACCACTTGAGTACCTGTTGCCCACAGAGGGCAGAAGAGGGCAAGAAAGCATAGGGTACCTTGAAATTGTAGTGACAGAAAGTTGTGAGCCACCATGTGGGTGCCAGGAATCCAATCCTGGTCCTCTAAAAGACCAGCCAGTGCTCTTGACCCCTGAGCCATCTCTCCAACCCTCTGTTTACCTATTTTTTAATACTTTCGATTTGCATACTATTTTATTCATTATAATGACAGTTACTTGCCTTCTGAAATGATTCCCATAAGAAAGGTTGCTCAGTCCAAGTGTGGTAGCACATGGACGAAATCCAAGCATTATAATAGAAGCTAGAAGATCAGAAGGTCAAACCTAATCAGCTACATAGTGAGCTCAAGGTTGGCATGAAGACATGAGACCCTATCCCCCCACCAAAAAAATGGAAGGGAGAAAGAGATGGGAAGGGAACTAAAGGGGAGGAGAAGGAAGGGGAAAAGAAAAGTTACTAACTAATAATGCAAGGAAATTCTGATTCTATTTTTAAAATAGATGTTTGAATATTAGAAGTCTGATTTAGAAGTTATTTCTGAGGCATAACATTTACTTCTCTGTGTGTGTGTATTTTTCTGTCCTAAGAAATACAGTCAGCCTGTTCACCAGGGAGCTGTTTCCCATTTTGTTCTGAAACTGTAGCAATATTCTGCTACGGGAAACAAACCATTGGATATATTTACCATGTTCCAGGAAATGAGCTCTGACATTAAGTTTTCTGTAACAGAACTAATTTGTGTCTTCAGTGGCCTGATTTCAGCTTTCTGAATTTTTCACTTCTCTAAATTAATATAAATAGCTGGCAAATGTTGCCCTTTGGCAGTACCAAGCAAGCCAGATATGTTACGAAAGCAAAGTAACTCATTTCCCAAGTGTCAGACACAAAGGGGAAATGCCCTCAGTGCTTCTATGTCATCAATGCTGTCAGGGTACCATGGTCTACCCTAACTTTACTTCCTCCACCAGAACTGTCCCAATACCTTGTCCTGCTACAAACGTCTACACTTACCTAATCTAGGTCATCAATTCCTCAACATTTCTTTCACTTGTCCTTACATGGGAGGCAGATAATCCCTAATTTATATAAATTTTATTTTAATGGGCTTAAAAAACTTAGATATATATATATATATATATATATATATATATATATTATGCTTTTATGTTTTATATTATTTTATAACATGTTCAACCAGGAGTGTTGAAGTTCTTAATCCATCCAGTAAAATGGAAATAACAATTTTACATTCCTGTACTTGTCAGTGTCCAGGATTCTGAAGATGAACGTTGAACTCAGAATGGTAGTTCAGTTGCCAAGTATGGTGTTTTAAATGATAAATGTCCCCCATAGGCTCATGTATTCAAACACCACTGGGTGGTGCTAGTTGGGAAGGTTATGAAACCTTTAGGAGGTGGAGCTTTGCTGGAGAAGTATGTCACCTATTAAGTGCTTTGAGGGTTTATACCTTTGCCTCACTTCTTATAGTCTCACTCTGTGTGTGGATGAAAATGTGATCATCCAGCTTTCTACCCCTGCCTCCACATGTTGGCTACCATGATGGACTGTCCCTTTGGAACCATAATGGAAAATAAATTCTTTAACGTCCTTAAGATGCTTTTGGTCATGATATTTTACCATAGGGAAAGGCACATAATAGGTCAGACTGCCCAAGTGCTGGTCACTGGGGAGCATTGGCACTGGGGCAGGTCTAGTAAGGAATTAAACCTGTGAAAGGAAACATCATAAGCTGTGGTGACTGGTTTCTGAACAAAACCATTCTCACGGTGAACTTAGCTTGCTATCTTTGCTTTACTGTATCTTTCATGGGCTCCTGTAAGTGGAGATTCCTGTCCCAACCACCCAGTCCCTGACTCAGAGGCTGAATATGAATTATAAATGCTTGGTAGATAGCTCAGGCTTATTACTAACTAGCTCTTATATTTAAATTAACACATTTCTATTAATCTATGAATTGCTATTGCCACATGGCTTGTGACTTTAACTGTGCTCTAGTATGTATTTTTTCTTGGGCAGCTGGCTCATGTCTCCTGACTCCACCCTCCTTCTTCCCATTATTCTCAGTTTGGCTTTCCCATCTAACTTCCTGCCCAGCTAACTGTCCTGTCAGCTTTTTATTAACCAGTGAGAGTACCACATACTCATAGTGTAGAAAATGATTGTTCCACAGCAAGCTTCACTATTGAAGTCCAACAAAGGGTGCAAAATCACCATCAATACTGAGATTATGTGCTTGGAGCCAGACATAAATCCTGTCTTCTTGGTTCTACATATATGCTGCTATGATTAGCTGGATCATCTCAAATCCCCTTGGTCAGCAGTGGCAGAGGGGCATTCTCTCTGCTAGATTCATGGCCCTACTGACCAAATCCTCCAAGGTTGGAACTTACAATTTTGAATTTGCCCTTTCCCAATGGCATCTTGCATTTTTCATGTCACTGTGGAACGAAGATAAAAGTAGAAGTTAACCATAGCTGGAGGTTAAAGAAAAGCCTATAGCATCCCAGACTTTGATCTACTGGTCCAAAAGTGAAAGTATTTCCACCACTTAGTGCCACTGTTATCTTCCCGTCAGGTCTCCAGACAGCATCTTCCTCATCTATAGACCCCAGAGTCATAAATGTATAGTTTGTTTGTTTTTTTTAACATTTCCCAACTGGGATGGATGTCACAGAGACATCTTAATCATACTTATGTCATTAGTTTCCAATAAATATCTAGCAACTTCAATGTGTTTGGAGGGTATAACATAGTTGCTATATTCAGAATAAAATTATAGATCGAGAAAAACTTTTAGAAGTGTTTAGCATAATGTCTGTTTCTCTTTAATTCCTGCTCCCCGTGCCTTGATTTCAGTGGGCCTCCTCTAAATGGCACTTAGCAGATGATCCGTCAGTGTGTGCAGGAGAGTGGATGAGTAAACGTGTGTGGGTGTTCATGAATCTTTAAATCTGAGTGCATGTCTCTTCAAGCAGAGACTTATTTCTCAACTAAATTACCTTTAACCTGCTAAAGAGAGATTGGTCTCTTGGAAACTGTCATCAGGAAATGTTTTATTTTGTCCTTTCAGGGGAAAGCTTTGCTAAAGAAACAAAATTAATTAAAGTGGAACTTCATATCCAAAAAAGTAAAAACATTATTGTGGCTTGAAATTTTTCACAAAGACTCTGTTGTAATTTAGTAGCACAGTGGATGTCAGTATCCTCTAATAGCTTGTTCCTTCTGCTTCTGTGAATGAGGAAAAGAATAGTCCCCCATCACTTGGAGCTCATGCAACTAGTCTTTGTAAATGAAATATAAGCAGTTCATAGCTCAAACCTTCCCTGCTATGCAAATAAATTGGCATGTGGTATGAAGTGCTTACACAGAAAAGAGCCCTGGTTAACTCATTAGAATGTGTTCCTTGAAGAAGTAATAAATTCTACCTCTTTATGGTACTGAAATTTTGATGCTGCCTATTGCCATAGTACAATCTAGTCCATATGCTTCCGTGTAAATCTGACAAGGTTCTGTTTACAAATTCTGTTAGAGTGCACCGACTTTCACTAACAGTGGGAAAAAACAACAGCTAGGTGTATGTTCATGATATGATTCATTTACGTAGCATTAAAGTGGGACAATTCACTGGTTTATGATTGAGCGGCTCCATCAAATCATTTTTTTTTTTCCTTTCTCTTTGCTTTTTGACACTTACTAGGTACATTTGGTGAAACTACAGTGGAACTAGAGATACCGAGTTGCCATCGATTGGAAGGACCAAGCACATCTGTATAAAACTGAATAAAATTTCCTTAAGCCTGACAGAAGCTTATTTTTCTTTTCTCTACAGAAGCTGAGCTTTGACCTGAGGGTTAATGTGGTTACCCCACAGTATCTTCAGAAGCCTACATCTTTCTTTCTATTCTTGCTTCCTTAGTCCATTGCTTTATCTCTAGGACCACCGTGGTGGTCTAAATAGCTTCTGTCACTTCAGCCATCCTTTATTGGCAGCCAGGCCTACAGCAGGAGGAATAAAAACCCCAAGAGAAAATTAAACACTATGATTCCTCCTGAAAACTGCCCTAGAAACTCCTGTCAACATTTCATTAGATAGAACTTGACCTCACAGATCTGCAAATGTGCCTTAGAAAGAAAGAGATGGGCATAGGAAGCAAAGACATTCTTTTCCATACTCCATGCCAAGGCTACTCTCCTATGTTGTTTGTGATAAGTATTGTCGTATGTGCTTAAGTGGTATAAGTATTCTTTAAACTCCTTTGAAAGTCAACTTCTATGTCTTCTCATTCTCTGAGTACATGTTGTCATTATTCTCTTAAAACTTATATATCTCTTTACTTGATCATTTTTGTGACTCTTTTCTGTTCTAAATCATTTTAGTAACTATGACTTTAAATTTATTCATACTGAAATGATATTATGCCTACCTGCTTCTTCTCTTCCTTCCTGATTATACTTCGTGTTTTAATTTAATATCTTATTGTCTTCCTTATGGTCTCCCAAAGCTCAATACTTGGTCTTTGGTGTAATCATATACACAACATACTCAACTGAATTTTAATTATCACTGAAAAAGAAAGTTTATCTTTCATATTTAAAAAAATTAAAAATAGATGTCTATTCATGGAAAAGGAGAGGAAATAATTAAAATTCACAGTATAACATATATTAACATTTGGCTTTTTTTTTTTTTTGAGACAGAGTTTCACTGTAGCTGTGGAGTCTGTCTTGGAACTCACTCTGTAGACCAGGCAGGCCTCGAACTCACAGAGATCTGCCTGGCTCTGCCTCCCAAGTGCTGGGATTAAAGGCATGTGCCACCACCACCGAGCTAACATTTGGTTTATTGTGTTATGTACTAGTTGCTTTTTTGTTGCTATGGTAAAACACATGATCAAGACAACTTATAGAAGAAAGCTCTTATTTGATCCTAGAGAAAAAAAAGAGCCCATCGTGGTAAGGAAGCAAGCAGCATGCCAGCGGGGACAGAAAGTGGAGAAGCCACATCCTCAACTACAAGCATGAAGCAGACAGAGCTAACTCAAACTGGTGGAGGGCTTTTAATCCCCAAACCCCCTTCCAGTGACGTCCTTCCTCCAGTAAATTTGTACCTCCTAGACCTCCCCAGACAGCACCACCAACTGGGGACCAGGTGTTCAAATATCAGAGCCTATGGAGGAGATTCAAACGACTACATAGTGGCAGTTTATATGTAAAAAGAAAAATGGTGAGATTGTAGAGAAAAGGGAGTCTGTGCCCACTCTCAGTGGGAATGTCGGTTAGTACACTCATTATAAAAAACGATATAGGGTCCCTGAAAACACTATCCTATTAGTTAGTAGTATCACTCAGATATATGCCAGAAGTGAATGAAATCGTGTCAGCAAGACAACTGCTCTCCATGTTCAATGCAGCATCACTTAGTACACAGAAGACTGAAAGAAAGGCAAACACAATCCTTTATGTTAGTTATGGGAAGATACTTAGGGTCTTGGTTTTAATGTAAAAACCGCTTGCTGAAAGTTTGAAACCGCATTCACTGGTTCACAGTTTTTAATGCTCCCAATTTTCCACCACAGAAAAAAAAATCAAGTTTTGGATTACAGACATAGCTCATTGTTAGAGCACTTACTTAGCATGTGATGCCTTGAGTGTGAGACCCAACATTACAAAAGAAAAAAAAAATTAGATGTTGTTGCTGATGAGTTTGTTCAACGTGACACAAAAAAATCTCCTTGGAAGAGGGACCCTCAGCTGAGAAATTGCTTCTACCAGGTTGGCCTGAAAGCATGTCTGTGGGGCATTTTTTTTTATTAATGGTTGACATGAAAGGACTCAACCAAATGTTGATGATGCCACCCCTGGGCAGGTCCTGTGGTGTATAAGAAAGCAGGCTGAACAAGCCATGGAGAGCAAGCCAGTTAGCAGAGTTCCTCTGATACCTCTGCTTCAGTTCCTGCCTTAAGTTTCCTGCTTTGAATTGCTGTGTTCACTTCCCTCCATGATGGACTGTAAGCTGTTTGATGAAAGGAACTCTTTCCCCACAAGCTGCTCTCTGGTTGTGGTGTTTATCATAGCAACATGGACGCTAACTAGAACATCTTATGTGCTCCTTATAGTTGCAAAGGCGAAAATAGTATTTACAGCACGTAGAAACCCCAAGTAATATTTATGCTATTTGGAAACCTCAAATAATGTGTTTTTAGAGCTATCTGATCTTTTCATAGTGAAATAAAAGGGGATGTGAATTGTGTTATGCAAATTTATTCTGATTTTCCTTTATAATAGCTTAAACATCTCTAGGTATATACACGAAGGGTTTTAGATAGTTCAACTTAATTATTCTATTTGTTTTTTTATTTATAAAACAAGTATTTGTTTATACCTACATCATGGAAGCATAAGGCCAGAAACTGGAGGTACTCAAATAAATAAAGTTCACATAATCGTTGCTCACACAAGAAACAGTACATTCCAGTGAAATTGTACACACATTATTGTACCAGTTAAATAATAATGTGATGATTCCACACTGCATTAATGTAATTTAAATGAGTGTTTTGAAAGTTCATATCACGGATGACTATGCAATGTACAAATAATTTCCACTAGCTCCTTAATAAATAACTCTATAAATTATATTCTTCTGGAGAGATTGCTCAGTGGTTAAGAGCACTTGCTGCTCTTCCAGAGGACCTGGGTTTGATTCCCAGCTCCCATATGGTGGAGCACAACTGTCTGTAACTTCAGTCCCAAGAGATCCAACAACATTCTCTTCTGACCTCTGTGGGCACCATGCACACAGATATGCATGCAGGCAAAATGCCCCAACACATACATATATACAAACATATGTACATACATGCCAAGAATTGAAAAAAAAAGTGCCAGGCACTGGTGGCATACACCTTTAATCCCAGCACTTGAAAGACAGAGGCAGGTGGATATCTGAGTTCAAGGCCAGCCTGATCTGCAAAGTGAGTTCCAGGAGAGCCAGGGCTATGCAGACAAACCCTGCCTTGAAAAAAAAATTCATATTCTGTGCCTTAAATTATGTGTTCAAGTATCAGTAGTTTGGATAATCTTCATTTACTTTTAATTAAAAAGCACATAAATATTTCTGTCTACATGGTGAAATTTGTGAATCAGATTCTGTATTGGGTGACTACAGATATTCTAATGTAATGATATCAGTGGCTTTAGATCACTGGTCCATCTATTATCTGACATTTTTTATTTCATGACTAAAATTGATACTATGCTCTCAAAATGATTATTGTCACTTAAAATGATACAGTCACTCCAAGGATCAGAAACTAGAGCAGTTTTGCCATTTCATGAGTTTCTTACCACCCAAAAGAAACATGGCTTCAGTTAACCATACCCCACAGGTTCTGAATCTCTCCCCTTGATTGACAGTTGATTTTGCAACATTTCATTCTTCTATTTACCATTTTATCTTTTATCATCTAGTTTTCTCCTATAAGACAATAACTAAGTCCAATTAAATTTAGAATTACAAAGCCAGGTGTAAAAACAATCACCTGTAATATCAGTGCTCAGGAGGTAGGAGCAGCGAGATCCTCAGCTAGTCAGTTGGAATTTCAGGCCAGGCTAAGCTATCTGAGACTCTCTCAAAAAAAAGAAGTAGGATTACAGAATAATTTAGAAACAAATAACTTGGTGTTTCATTTATTTTCCATTTTCTTAAAAAAAATATCTTCAAAAGAGAGTGAGGGATTGAGAGATTTTATCCATGTCCTATGCTCATATTTGATTTAATGGACTGCAAGTGAAGTGTTTTAGGCACACAAAAAAAAAATCGCTATCTTTGGAAACATTAGCCTTCATTATACTTCCCACATTACTTTTTGCATTGGCAGTGACCACTATTACTTTCTCTAAGTAATTTACTAATATTTGGATGAGTTTCACACATGCAAAACCCTTTTAAAATACAGTTGTAGATGTAACATGCCACAACCAAATTTACTGCTTTACAGCTTTTAATGTGAACATGTGCCTGAGCCCAGCTCCAGCGAGGGTTCAGGTCCCAGAGGAGGTGTGGAGTCATCGCGGGGAAGGAGGAGACTGATATAATCTGAGGGTGAACTGGGATGGCTGCCACTTTATTGAAAAAAGCCTGCACCTTTTATACTCTATAATGCTACAATAGTTTAGCCACAAGATTAAAAGCAGGTCAATGATTTAGGGAGGAAAGTGGCCATCAGCTTCATCTAACCATTTTTCCTGAGACAAAAGCATTAAGTTCAGCAAGTATCTAAATGCCTTTTGCTCTCTAAGGTTCAGTAACTCCACCAAGCACCCTCTTACATCAATGGAAGGCCCACAGTTCCTCCTGCCAGAGATAAGGAGAATGAATTCTTTTAGTAAGCAGCAACTTTCTTTATGCCCCTGAGGAAATAGAGGCCCTTGTCCAAATGCCTAACCTTGGAAAAAGGACTTTCTCTGGGGACCAGACACTCTACTACAATTTTTTAAATTTATTTATTTTTATTCATTTTCCATACCAACCACATTTCTCCCTCCCCTTCTTCCCCTCCCCCCTCCCCCCTTACCTCCCCTAACCCACCCCCATCCACTCCCCAGAAAGAGAAAGGCCTCTCCCACAGGGAGTCAACAAGGCCTGGACCATTCAGTTGAGGAAAGACCAACACCACCTTTCACACACACCCTCACCCCCACTTCCGCTCAAGGCTGAGCTAGGCATCCTACCACATGGAATGGGCTTCAAAAAGCCAGTTCATGCACCAGGAATAGATCCTGGTCCCATTGCCAGGGGTCCCACAAACAGATCAAGCTACAAAACTGTCATCGATATGCAGAGATCCTAGTTCGGTCCCCTGCAGGCTCCCCAGCTGTCGGTCTAGGGGAGAGAGGGGGGATGAGAATATGAGAGAATTGGATGGTGGAGTTGGGGGAGGGATGGAGTGGGAGAGCAATGAAAGAGATAGCTCCATAGAGGGAAACATCATGGGGCTAGGGAGAGACCTGGTGCTAGGGAAATTCCCAGGAATCCACAAGGATAACCCCCAGCTAAGAGCCCTAGTAATAGTGGAGAAGGTGCCTGACCTGGTCTTCCCCTGCAATCAGATTAGTGAATACCCTAATTGTCATCATAGAGCCTTCATCCAGTAACTGATGGAAGCAGATGCAGAGATCCACATCCATGCACCAGGCTGAGGTGTGGGAGTCCAGTTGAAGAGAGGAAAGAGGGATTATAGGAGCAAGGGGAGAAAAGTTTCCCTGTTTTATGACATGATGCAGTGTTTGCACTGAGCTGTTCCCTAATAGCATTCCCTTTTGTATTAGTCTGACTATAGGCACTCTTCCCCTCAGATGCTCCCAAAAGGGAAGGTCCTGATATCTTACTTTTTCCTTTATACAGTACCATTCTGATTTCTCTGTACCTACTGCCGGAACTCTGGCCCTTAATGGCCTCAGGCTCTGGATCTGGATTGCATGCTTGTCATCATTGGAGTCAGGTGTGCCAAGTTAGTAAATCTCTAACTTTTCTGTTCTTGGTCTAATCAGGGGGTCAAAATGGGGTCCATGCGAGTCATCACACTATATGGTCCCTCAGTTGCAGGAATTTTTTTTTTCCAAAGAATTATTTTGTTTAAAGAGGCTGCCATTTTATACATTTCCATCCTTCAAAGCCCACACAAAATTTCCCAAAAGAAAAGGCAAAAGGAAATTCCCATAACACATACTGAGAATTATTAAAAATGGAAATAAAAAGGTGCTGGAGAATTGTGATCACAATGTCAAAATGCTGGAACTTTGACAAGCAGCAGTGATTGTTATGTGGTCCATGCCAAAAATTTAACCAAATAAAAGCAATTAATAGGCCAGCCATGGCTACATAGTGAGATACTAACACTTACAACAGCAATAATATGTAAATGGTACAAAAACACACTGGATTTTGACTGAATAATTGTCTTGCCTCCTTTCAGAAACCTACATTTCCATAATTGCTGATTCCAACATTGGAACTGCCTGTTGTTAAAACAAAAACAAACAAAAAAAATCATCTATTCAGTGATGTGACCATAAAATACAATAAGATTTGTTTTAAAATAAATTAATTTTTAATTATCTTTTTTCTGTTAAAAAAAAAGTTTGTAAGATCCTAATCACAAATTGGAGTCGGAATCTGTAATGGTTCCCATCAATGCTACAGCAAAATTTTCCAAAACGTAGTAAGCTACAAAGCACCATGCAAAATGAAGAAGAGCCCCGGGAAATCTCAGAGCACGAGAAATGCATAAAGTGGAATGCATGCATGCAGTTATCATGGAGGTGAAGACCTGAACAGAGTTCCATTTCCTCAGCACACTGTCCATTTCCCATCTCAAATATGTCATGCAATAAAAGAGGCTGTTGATTATGTAGTTACATTTCTTCTCTTGACCTGTGGTTTCCATATTTTTGCAATAAGTGTCCTTAACAGCCAGAAAAATGCTTCAAAAATATGAAATATGACTGAAAAGTATTTGTAAAAGGTCTTATAGCATCCTAATTTATTAATATTTGGAGCAATACTGGTATACATATTAGTTCACATAAAGTATGCAAATATTAACATTTTAATACCAGTCAACTGTATATGGAAAATGAAACTTATAATTAGCCTCAGTGGAATCAGGGGATTGTCATTAGTCCTACTTAATAAATACTCTGTTCTAATGTCCTGCTTAGAATTTTGAAATGCCACTGGCTATCATTATAAACATGTTATTTACCGAAATGACCATATTTCACCTTCCCTGCCCATTGCTTTTCTGTGTTCTTAATTTAAGTTCCAAGAAAATTTTTTTTAAAATAGCAAAGAAGTACAATCAAATAATGAGCTTATAGCCTGGTTTCTCAGCAGACATAAGACAGAAATAATCAAAGGGAGTTGATTATTATCTGATAAAAATAAACACAAATCTGCCTCTTTTTTTAAGATTGGGTGTTAATATACACTGAAGTAGAATTTACCTTGTCTTAGTCACTGTTATATTTCTGTGAAAAGATACCATGACCAAGAAATCATAATTATAAAAAATGATTTAATTGGAAGCTTGTCTACATTTTCAGAGGCTTAGTCCATTATCATCACGGTGGGGAGCATGGCCCAGGGAGCCATAGCTGAGAACTACATCCTGATCTTCAGGCATAGAGATACTGGATCTGGTATAGTATTTTAAACGCATAAGCCCACCCCAAGAGACACACTTCCTCCAACAAGTCCACACCTCCTAATCCTTTTCAAATAGTGCCACTCTGTGATCTAAGCATTCAAATATATGAGCTTATGGGGGCCATTCTTATTCAAACTACCACAGATCTGCTATATATGAATAAAAAGATGAGATATAATTCACAAGTACACACATGTACACAAGCATGCACACACATATTCACATGGAAGGAAGCTTTAAAAAACAAATAATTCTGCCGGACGGTGGTGGCGCACGCCTTTAATCCCAGCACTCGGGAGGCAGAGGCAGGCGGATCTCTGTGAGTTCGAGGCCAGCGTGGTCTCCAAAGCGAGTTCCAGGAAAGGCGAAAAGCTACACAGAGAAACCATGTCTCAAAAAACAAAAACAAACAAACAAAAAAATCTATCCTTATATAGTACTATAAATTTATTATTTTACTGAATAAAATGGCTATATTGAAAATTATTGTGGATACTTGTGCCTAGGAGCACATTTTGTCTTTGTTTTCAAACATTTCTCTAAGTACATTTTAAGAGTTTAAAAAAACAAATCAGTGTTTTTAAATTGGCAGTTTATGATATTACATAACACAGATGGTCCCAACATACTTACAATAACTGTTTTGGACTTGTTGTTGTCTCACTTTGCCATGGTAACAACACAATAAACATTGAGTAGGAATCCGACACTCAAAATTTAGGATTTTAATCTTTGCTCATCTACATACAATACTCTCTTATGACACTAGGGGGCAGAAGTGAGCAACAATGCCCAATAAGAGCTTACTCAAAGGTAAACAGCCAACCAGTGCTGGACCACAGCAACATTCAGTAGGCGTACAAAGGCATTTTTGTGGTATTTTCACCTTGATGATGAGTTTTTTGGCATGTGTTCCCATTGGAAATCAAGTGGCAGTTATACATTATTTTTCCTTATTTGATGATGCTGAGAATGAAAGCAGAGCCTTGGATGAGCTAGAGTCCCTTTCACTGAGCACACATCCTGCCTGTACTTGCTGTCACCTCTGGATTTACAGTGGTACAAATGCATCATATTGTCTCCATGCCATTTCTTGAGATTAATCTGAAATTTTTATTAGAGAAAGGACTATGCTAAATGAAGTGATTTTACTTTCAAATTGTCTTTAATCTAATAGGGAAAATGCTTTGAGTAGATAATCTGAGATGACACAATAATGTACAAAATTTTCCAATGAATTTTTAACTTAATTAACAAAAAATGCTCCCTTCAGTGGCAACCTTAAGGTGCAATTGCAAGGTCAAAATAAAATTGACCATCTTCTTTTCTTTTGCTTTTTTTTATTTTTTAATTTTTGAGACAGGGTCTCTCTATGTATTCCTGACTGTCCTAGAATTCACTATTGTAGACCAGGCTGGCCTTGACCTCACAGAGATCCTCCTGACTCAGCTTCCAGAGTTCTGGGATTAAAGGTGTGTGCCACCATGACTGGCTATTGGTGATTTTCTTTCATTCAGTGAATTGCAACAATTTCCAGAGATGCTGTTGTATAAAATCGTAAAGTTTAGAATGAGAAATATTTGTGTTAGCCATAACCTTTTTCACATAGTTATTGTGGAAGGAATAAATGTTATGAAACAGACTTTAGAGTGTAGCATTTACAAACTTAACTTTGAGGGCTGGAGAGATGACAGACACATTGGTTAAAAGCACTGACTGCTTTTCCCAGAGGACTCAGGTTCGATTTCCAGTACCCACAAGATGGCTCACAGTTGTCTGTAACTCCAGTCCCAGGGGATTCAATGCTCCCTTCTGTTTTTGGCTTTTTATTTTACTCTTTGCTCTTTGGGGGCCTGCCACCCATCTCCCAAATAAATACACAGAGACTTATTCTTACTTATGAATGCCCAGCCCTAGCTTGGCTTGTTGCTAGCCAGGTTTTCTTAAGTTATCCTGTCTACCTTTTGCTTCTGGGCTTTTATCTTTCTCTAGTTTATATTTATTTCTTTACTTCTTACTCTGTGACTTGCAGTGTAGCTGGGTGGCTGGCCTCTGACATCTTCCTCTCCTTTTCCTTCTTTTTCTCCCCTTTCATATTCTTCTCTTTCTATTTATTCTCTCTGCCTGCCAGCCTCAACTATTTCTCCGTCCTGCCTAGCTATTGGATGTGCAGTTCTTTATTAGATCAGTCAGGTATTTTAGACAGACAAAGTAACACAGCTTCACAGAGTTAAACAAATGTAATATAAAAGCATGCAACATTTCTTTGCATCATTAAACAAATGTTCCATAGCATAAATAGATGTACTGCATCTTCAACTAATATTCCACAACATTCCTTCTTGCCTACAAGAGCATCAGGCATGTTGCACAGACATACTTGCAGAGAAAAAAAGTATATAAGTATATACATAAAATAATTTTTAAAATATTTATCTTAACTTGGGGGGATGATAACACTTCAGATCAAGGGACTTGCCACAAGCCTGACAACCTGACCTTGGTCTCCAGAACCTACATGGTAGAAAAAGAGAACCTGCTTCCAAAAGTTATCTTGGGCCTCTACAACATTGGCACTGTGGCACTTTTTATGCCCATTCCTATGCAAAATAAATAAACAAATGTAATTTTCTTTATTTTTCAGTTAAGTTTTGAAGCAAGAAAGTTGATCATTGCTGTCTCCTACTTAAAGATGTTTATGTTTGTGTAACATAAGCTAATAACATCTACATATTAATTACTTTCTTTTTGCTGCGACAAAATCCCTGATAAACTCCATGAAGGAAGGAAGGGTTTATTTGACACATGCTTTGAGGGCATAGAGACCACTATGACAGGAAGGCATGGCAACGGGGGCATGAGCCAGCTAGCCACATTGCATCTTCAATCAGAAGCCGAAGACACGAATGTTGGTGTGCAACTCACTTTCTCCTTTGTTCCTTTTTATTCAGTCCAGGCCGAGCCTGTGGGATGATGCTGTTCACACCAAGGGTGAGTCTACCTTCTTTAATTAAACCTCTCTGGAAATGTCCTCACAGACAAGCCCAAAGGTATGTCACCAAGGAGATTCCAGTTGACAATGAAGATTCATCATCGTACTACTACTTGGGATTTTGATAAAGATGAGTTAAGCTAATGTACAAGAAAATTAAATTGCTTGACATCAAGTCACTGTTGGAAAAATTTTGCCCAGATTTGTATTAGCATAATTATTATGTTTGTCAGTAAGTATAATTACCTTTGCACGTGAAAATTAAAGTGTTAATGTCTGCCTCCAATAAATTAATACATGATAAAATTGATTTATAACAAATTAAATTTGGCTTAGTGTAATGTTTGATAATGTCAGGATCAAATGTGGTATTTTTACTAATTTACATTTGTTTACTTATTTATCCTGTGTATATGCTATCCGTGAGGATGCACATACCACAGCATGCAATGTGGCAGTCAGAGGACAACTTTGTAGAGTTGGTTCTCTCCTTTCATCTCTGTGGGTTCCAGGAGTTGAACTCTGACCACCAAGCTTGTACAAGTGTCTTCACCTGTTGATCTATCTCACAGGCCAAACTCTGCTATTTTTAAATTTTCAATAAACCATACAGACGTAAGGTGTCCTCATTAGGGTTTATATTGCTGTGAAGAGACACATGAGCACAGCAATTCTTATAAAGGAAAACATTTCATTGGAGCTGGCTTACAGTTTAGAGGTTTAGTCCATTATTGACATGGCAGGAAACATGGCAGAGTGTAGGCAGACATGGAGCTGGAGAAGGAGCTGAGAGTTCTCTATCTGGTTAGGCAGGCAGCAGGAAGAGAACTGGCTTGAGCTTCTAGACCTCAAAGCCCACACCCACAGTCACATACTTCCTCCAACAAGACCACATCTACTCTAACAAAGCCATATCTCCAATAATGCCACTCCCTATGGACCTATGGGAACCATTTTTATTCAAACCACCACATAAGATTTTGTCAAAAATGTAGACTTCTATCTGATATTACTAATAGTTATAAATCTATATTTCACTGAAAAAAATCACACTTTATAGGGCTGAAGAGATGACTCAGTTATTAAGAATACTTGTTGCTCTTGCAGAGAACTCAAGTTCAGCTCACAGTCCTCACACAATGGCTCATAACCATCTGTGACTCTAATTCCAGGGAACCCAACACCCTCTTCTAACCTCCATGGGCACCAGGCACACATATGGTACATCTACATGCATGCACACAAAATACTATGCACATAAATAAATAATAAAACTTTTAAAATTAGGGAAAAATTCACATAAAAATCATAAAACACTAAAGTTTATCCAATCATCCTAGAGGAATGAGAAAGAGTAAGTCTAGGTAACCTTCCATTTTTTTTTAATTTTTTTATACTTATTTATTTTTGTTATATGTATTGGTGTTTTGCCTGTGTATGTCTGTGTGTACCATGACATGCCTAGTGTCTACAGAAGCCAGAAAAGAGCATTGGATCCCCTGGAACTGAAGTTATAGATAGCTGTTATCTGCTGTGCAAAGACTCTTTTTTTCTGTATTTCTGATATGTTTGTTTGTTTGTTTGTTTGTTTTACATCTAAATGGCAGCCTTCCCTTCCTCTTCTCCTCCCATCCTTCCTCTCCTCCCCTCTGGTCCCCACTCCAGTCCACCACCACCTCTTTATATTCACTCAGACAGGGGGAGGTCCTCCCATGGGCATCAGCAAAGCGTGGCCTATTAAGTTCCCATAAGACTAAGCACCTCCCCCTGTATTCTGTCTGGGCAAGGCAATCCAACATGAGGAATAGGTTCCCAAGAGCCAGCAAAGCACCAGGGACAGCCCCTGCTCTGATTGCCAGGAGTCCCACATATAGACCAAGCGACACAACTATCATATATATATGCAGAGGGCCTAAGTCAGTCCCATGAAGGCTCCTGGTTGTTGCTTCAGACTCTCTGAGTTTCCACGAGCCAGGCAAGCCATTTCTGTGAGTTTTCCTATGATGTCTCTGACCTCCCTGGCTCCTACAATCCCTCTTCCCTCTCCTCAGCAAGACTCCCTGAGGTCCGCCCAATGTTTGGCCTTGGGTCTCTGAATCTGCCTCATAAGTCACGGGATGAAGGCTCTCTGCTGACAACCACGGTACTCACCAATCCAATCACAGGGGATGGCCAGTTCAGACTATGCATGCACTGCTGCCGGGAGTCTTAACTATGGCTGTCCTTTTAGACTCCTGGGAATTTCCCTTACACCAGGCTTCTACCCAACTCTGTAAAGCCCCCCTTTCCTGCCATCTCTCTCAGAATCCTCCCCCTCCACCCACCTTCCAACCTGATCCCTCAAGTTTCCATGCTTACCCACCCACAGTCCACCAGGAGCTCTCCTCTATTTCCCCTTCCCAGGGAGATTTCATGCATCCCCCCACTTAGGCCCTCCTTGCTACCTACCCTCTCTGGATCTGTGGATTGTACCATGGCTATCCTTTACTTTACAGCTAAAATCCATGTATGAGTAAGTACATGCTATGTTTGTCTTTCTGGATCTGGGTTGCCTCACACAAAATGTTTTTTTCTAGTTTCATACATTTTCCTGCAAATTTCATTGTGTCTTTTTTTTCTAGCAGCTAAGTAATATTACTTTGTATAAATGTACCACATTTTCTTTATCTATTCTTTGGTTGAGAGACATCTAGTTTGTTTCCAGGTTCTGGCTATTATGAATAAAGCTTCTATGAACATAGTTGAGCAAGTGTCCTTGTGATATGATTGAGCATCCTTTGGGTATACGCCCAGGAGTGGTTTAGGTGAGTTTTGTGGTAGATTGATTCCCAGTTTTCTGAGAAACTGCCACACTTACTTCCAAAGTGGCTTTACAAGTTTGCACTCCCACCAGCAATAAAGGAGTGTTCCCCTTGCTCCACATCCTCTTCAGCATAAGCTGAAGTGTTTTTGACCTTAGCCATTCTCACAGGTGTAAGATGGAATCTCAGAGTCATTTTGCATTTCCCTGATGGCTAAGGATGTTGAACATTTCTTTGTTTCTCTTTTATTTGAGATTTCTATGTTGAGAATTCCCTGTTCAAGTCTGTACCCCATTTTTAATTAGATTATTGAGGTTTTTTAATGGCTAGTTTCTTGAGTTCTTTATATATTTTATAGATTAGCTCTATGGTGGATGTAGGGATGGTGAAGATCTTCTCCCATTCTGTAAGCTGCCATTTTGTCCTGTTGACAGTATCCTTTGCCTTACAAAAGCCTTTCAGTTTCATGAGGTTCCATTTATTAATTGCCTATCTTAGTATCTGTGCTACTGGTGTTTTGTTGTTGTTGTTGTTGCTTGGGGTTTTTTTTTGTTTTGTTTTGTTTTTTAAGATTTATTTATTATATATATACAGTATTCCCTGCAGGCCAGAAGAGAGCACCAGATCTCATTACAGATGGTTGTGAGCTACCATATGGTTGCTGGGAATTGAATGCAGAACCTTTGGAAGAACAGCCGGTGCTCTTAACCTCTGAGCCATCTCTCCAGCCCACTACTGGTGTTTTATTCATGAAACAGTCTCCTAGGCCACTATGTTCAAGGCTTCTTTCAACTTTCTTTTCTATCAGGATCAATGCATCTGGGTTTATGTTAAGGTCTTTGTTCCACTTAGACTTGAGTTTTGTGCAGGGTGATAGAGATGAATTTATTTGCATTCTTCTACGTTCCAACATCCAGTAATGCTAGCACCATTTGTTGAAAAGTTTTTTTCTCCATTGTATAATTTTGGCTTCTTTGTCAAAAATCAAGTGTCCACAGGTGTGTGAAGTTATTGTTGTTCGAATCTTAACGGGTCTTATAATAATAATAAAAAAAAAAAACAGAGCTACATATTGGGGTGAAAACTGAAAGATCAGAGAAGCTGAGCAAGGCACAACCAACCTCACCTTGCCAACTTCTCACCTGGTCCTGTTTCCTCAGACTGAAAGTCTCTGAGTCCTCACCAGAAAGGTGAGGACTGCTTTAGTTCCTGTTTCCTCATACCTTATATACCTTTCTAAACCCTGTCACTTCCTGGGATGAAAGAGTGTGCTTTCCAGTACTGGGATTAAAGGTGTGCACTACCACTGTCTGGCTGTTTCCAGTGTGGCCTTGAATTCACAGAGATCTAGAGGAATCTTTGCATCCTGAGTGATAGGATTAAGGGTGTGTGCCACCAATATCTGGCCTCTATGTCTAATCTAGTGGCTGGTTCTGTCCTCTGATCCTCGGGCAAACTCTATTAGGGTACACAATGTATCACCACAAGTTATGTCTGAGTCTTTAATTCGATTCCCTTGATCAATGTGTCTGTTTTTATCCCATACCATACTGTTTTTATTACTATAGCTCTGTAGTAGAGCTTGAGACCAGGAATGGTGGTAACCTCCAGTAGTTCTTTTACTGTTGAGGATTATTTTGGCTATCCTGGGTTTTTTATTTTTCCATATGAAGTTGAATATTGTTATTTCAAGGCCTGTAAAGAATTGTATTAGAATTTTGAATATGTAGATTGCTTTTGGTAGGAAGACTGTTTTTACTATGTTAATCCTACCAATCCATGAACATGGGAGATCTTTCCATCCAATCCATGAACATGGGAAGATTTGATATCTTCTCCAATTTCTTTCTTCAGAATCTTGAAGTTCTTGTCATACAGGTCTTTCACTTACTTGGTTAGAGGTACCCAAAGATATTTTATATTGTTTGTCGCTATTGTGAAGGGTGTTGTTTTCCTGATTTCTTTCCCAGACTTTTTATCATTTGTATATAAGAGGGCTACTGATTTTTTTTTTTTAGTTGATCTTGTATCCAGCTACTTCACTAAACTGTAGGAGTTTATCTGCAAATAGCAATACTTTGATTTCTTCTTTCCCAACTTGTATCCCTGTGGTGATATTTTGCTTGCGCTCTAACAAATAAAGCTTGCCTGGAGATCAGAGTGCAGAGATATTCACTAGTTAACCATAGAAGCCAGGTAGTGGTGGCATACATCTTTAATCCCAGCATTTAGGATCCCATGCCTTTGATCTCAGCACTAGGGAGGGGAAGACAGGAAGTGATGTGGCTAAGCAGAGAGAGGAATATAAGGTGGGAGGAGATAGGAGCTCAGCCCTTTCAGACTGAGGAGTTGGCAAGGTAAGAGGTGGCTGTGGCTTGCTCCTTTGTCTCTCTGATCTTTCAACACTTACCCCAATATCTGGCTCCAGGTTTTTATTATTAATATCAATTAGAGTTTGTACTACATATTACCTTAATCTCCTTTTGTTGTTTGTAGCTAAAACTTCAAGTATTATATTGAATAGATATGGAGAGAGTAGACAGCTTTGTCTTTTTCCTGATTTTAATGGAATTGCATTGAGTTTTTCTCCATTTAATTTGATGTTGGCTGTTGGCTTGCTGTGTATTGCTTTTATTATACATAGGTATGTTTCTTGTATCCTTGATCTCTCCAAGACTTTTATCATGAAGGGGTGTTGGATTTTGTTAAAGGCTTTTTCTTTCAATTTGTTTGTATGGTGGATTACATTGACAGATTTTCATATGCTGAGCCATCCCTGAATCTCTGGGATGAAGCCTACTTGGTCATGGTAGATAATTTTTTTGATGTGTTCTTGGATTCAGTTTGACAATATTTTATTGAGTATTTTTGCATCAATGTTCATGAGGGAAATTGGTCTGTAATTCTCTATCTTTGTGGAGTCTTTGTGTGATTTTGGTATCAGGGTATCTGTGCCTCATAAAAAGAATTTGGCAATGTCCCTTCTGTTTTTATTTTGTGGAATACTTTGAGGAGTACTGGTATTAGCTCTTCTTTGAAAGCCTGGTAGAATTCTGCATTGAAACCATCTGGCCCTGGGCTTGTCTTGGTTGGGAGACTTTTAATAACTGCTTCTATTCCCTTGGTGTCTATAATTTTGCTTAAACTGTTTATCTGATTTTGGTTTAATTTTGGTATGTGGTATCTATCAAGAAAATTGCCCATTTCTTTTAGATTTTCCAATTTTGTGGAGTACAGGTTTTTGAAGTAAAAACTGGTGATTCTCTGGATTTCCTCGTTGTTGGTTGTTATGTCTCCCTTTTCATTTCTGATTTTGTTAATTTGGATATTCTCTCTCTGCCTTTTAGTTAGGATAAGGGTTTAACTATCTTGTTGATTTTCTCAAAGAACCAACTCTTTATTTCATTGGTTCTTTATATTGTTCTCTTTGTTTCACTGGTTCTTTGTATTATTCTCCTTGTTCCTATTTTATTGATTTCAGCCCTCAGTTTGATAATTTCCTGTCATCTACTCCTCTTGGGTGTGTTTGCTTCTTTTTGTTCTAGCACTTCAATTGTAATGTTGTCACTAGTGTGAAATTTCTCCAGATTCTTTATTCAGGCACTTGTGTATGAACTTTCCTCTTAGCACTGCCTTCTTTCATTGTGTCCCATAAGTTTGGGTATGTGGTGCATTCATTTTTCATTGAGTTTTATGGAGTCTTTTTTTTTTTTCTTTATTTCTTCCTTGACCCTTGGTAATTGAGCTGAGAGTTGTTCAGCTTCCATGAGTTTGTAGGTTTTCTGTAGTTTGTGTTGTTGTTGAACTCCAACTTTAATCCATGGTGATAGGACAAGATTCAAGGGGTTATTCCAATTATTTTTTGATCTGTTGAGACTTGCTTTGTGACCAAGTATGTGGTCCATTTTGGAAAATATCCCATGGGGTACTAATAAGGATGTATATTCTTTGATGTTTGGGTAAAACATTCTGTAGATATCTGTTAGGTCCATTTAAGTCATAACATCTGCTAGTTCCATTTTTTTTCTGTTTAGTTTCTGTCTGGATGACCTGTCCATTGGTGAGAGTGGGGTGTTGGAGTCTCTGACTATTAAACTGTGGGGATCAATATGTGATTTAAGCTTTAGTAATGTTTCTTTTACAAATGTGGGTGCCCTTGTATCTGGGGCACAGACATTCAGAGAAACATTATCTTGGTGGATTTTTTTTCTTTGATGAATATAAAATGTCCTCCATCTCTTCTGATTAATTTTGGTTTGAAGTCTATTTTGTTAGATATTAGGATAGCTACACCAGCTTGCTTCTTCAATTCATTTGATTGGAAAATCTTTTTCCAACCCTTTACTCTGAAGTACTGTCTGTCTTTGATGTTGATGTGTGTTTCTTGTATGCAGCAGAAGTATGGATCCTGTTTTTATATCCATTATTAGCCTGTGTCTTGTTTGGTGAAATGAAACCATTGATATTGGGATATATTAATGGCTAGTGACTGTTATTTTCTATTATATTTTGTTGCTGGTGGTGGTGATGGAGTGTGTGTATGCTTCCCTCTGGTGTAGGATTATCTGTTGCCTGAGTTTTTGTGGATGTAGCTAACAACTAACTTCTTTGGGTTGGAGTTTTTCTTCTAGTACCTTCTGTAGAGTTGGGTTTGTGGATAGATATTGATTAAATTTAATTTTGTCTTAGAATGTCTTGTTTTCTCCATCTAGAGTGATGGCATCCATGGTCTCACAGAGTCTGCATGAGGTCTGTCCAGGCTCTTCTGGCTTTTAGAGACTCCATCTAGAAGTAAGGTATAATTCTGATAGGTCTGCCTTTATATGCTACTTGGCCTTTTTCCTTTCCTGCTTTTAATATTCTTTCTTTTTTCTGTATGTGTAGTGTTTAGCATGAATTTTAGATGGTATTATTAATGAAATCAAACCTGAGGCCAAGTATTGGAGTGAACACTGGAAGATCAGAGAGACAGAACAAGCCACAGCTAACCTCACCTGGCCAACTTCTCAGCTGATCTTGTTTCCTCAGACTGGAAGCCTCTGTATCCTCATATCCGAATGGCTCTCAGCTGAACTGTGCTGCTCAAAACCTAAAAGCTTAACCAGCCAAATGCTTCTAGTTTCTGGTTCTCATACTTTATATACCTTTCTGCCTTCTACCATCACTCCCTGGGATTAAAGGCGTGAGTCACCAAGCTTGGCTGAGTCCTTGAACAGATGGATTTCTGCCTCTGGAATGCTAGGATTAAAGGCGTGTGCTACCACTGCCTAACCTTTATGTTTAATATTGTGACTGTTCTGTCTCTGACACCAGATAAGTTTATTAGGGTGCACAATATTTTGGAGAACACAATACGACCACAGTAGTGTTTTGATTATTATGTAGTGAGAGGACTTTTTCTCTTGTCTAGTCAATTTGGTGTTCTGTAAGCTTCTTGTGCCTTTATAGGTATGTCCTTCTTTAGGTTGATAAATTTTTCTTCTATGATTTTGTTGAATATATTTTCTGGGCATTTGAGCAGGGATTTTTCTCCTTCTATTCCTGTTATTTTTAGGTTTGGTCTTTTCATAGAGTCCCAGATTTCCTCGAACTTTTCTGTTAGGAATGTTTTAAATTTAACATTTTCTTTGACTGATGAATCTATTTTCTCTATTGTATCTTCAACAACTGAGATTCTGTCTTCCATCTCTTATATTCTGATGATGATGCTTGCATCTATAGTTGCTATTCACTTACTCGGGTTTTCTATTTCCAGAATTCCCTCACTTTATAGTTTCTATTTCCATTTTTAGGTCTTAAACAGTTTTATTTGTTTCCATCAAGTTTTTGTTTGTTTTTTCTTGGTTTTCTTGACATTCTTTACAAGCTTTATTGATTTCCTCCAATTTTTTGTTTATCTTTTCCTGCATTTCTTTAAGGGATCTTATTATTTCCTCTTTAAGAACCTCTATCATCTCCATAAAGTTATTTTTAAGGTCATTTTCTTATGCTTCAGATGCTTTGGAATGTTCAGGTCTTGCTGTTGTAGGATAGCTGGATTCTGGTGGTGACATATTGTCCTTTCTGTTGTTGATTGTATTCTTACACTGGTATTTAGGCATCTGGAATTGAGGTGATTATAAGCCTAGGTGTTGATTCCTGTGTTTGTCTTTGTTGGATGGATGTTTGATGCCTTGGTTTCTGATTTTTCTCTGGCTTAAGTGGCCAAGGGTTCTGGTAACTTAGGAGTCTTCAGGTCCAGGAGGGTGTCTCTGCTGGGGTTTTGAGGTCTCTGGGTCCCTTGATCCAATCTAGCCTCAGGTAAAGCCTGAAGCTTCTTCTGGAGTACCTAGGACCAGCCTGGCCTCCAGTAGAGCTGCTGGGGTTGTTCTTTTGAATGGTGTGGACTGTACATGGGCCTATGATGTCTGCTTTTCCAGGTGATGTGGATCGTGTCTTGACCTATGAAGTCTGATGGATTTCTGGGGAAGGGCTGCTTGTCTACTAATGGGCTGGTGAGGGTGGTTGTGGCTGGTATGGTCTACACCTCAGTGGTGGAAGTCTGCTGGGGTTGGGCACAGGGCCCAGCAGCAATAGAGCCAAAGACAAGCTGGGATGGCATTGGCCCATTCTGCCTTGTGTGGCCTGTGCTTGCTTGTTGGAAGTCTTCTGGGCACAAAAAGAGCTCTTAACCACTGAACCATCTCTTCAGCTCTGACCTTCCATTTTAAAGGTTCCAAGTTTTAAGATTAAATTTTAGTGTGACTACTTTGACTGGTTCATTCATTTTAGCAAACCTGCCTCTGATTTTCAGAGTTGTATGGTTGGTGATTATAATTCTTCCTGTATCTCAAATGAAACAGAAAGACCAAAAAGCAGTGTGCCCCTTCCTTAGTAAGGGACCAGGTCACTAGAATAAAGATGCTCTATGATGCTGTATTGTAACCAAGGATTTGTGTTTTTGTCCAAATTACTTATTTATTACATCTACTTATGCATAAATAGATATGCATAAATTGAAATACCCAAGTAAGGTATGAATTTTAAAAAGCTGTATTTCCATTCTCCTGGCAGCCAGTATCCTTTTTTATATATTATACTTTTCACATTACTATTTGGGTACTATTCCAGGAAGATTTAATTTTTAATGTTATGTGGGTTTTTCAACAGCAGTACCAATAGACCTACTTTGGAATTTTGCTTGAATAATTACTAAATAAACTATAATACCAACCCTTTCGGTGCTGTTAAACTCTAAAATTTGACACTGAGCAAATTTACTAAGATCTATAAAAAAGAATGTATATTTATTTTCAGATTAGTTATGTGAACTATTCTGCTTCAAACCAAATTGTTCTTCTCTTTAAATTCCATGGGTGTTTATCTCCATACAGCTTAGGTTTGGAAAATGACCATTTTTAAAGAGAATTTTCAAACCAAATTCCCTACTTGATAGAATGTGCGAATGTATTTGTCCTTCAGAGAAAAAAATTGATGAAACAGAGAGAGAGAGAGAGAGAGAGAGAGAGAGAGAGAGAGAGAGAGAGAGTTGATCATACCCCCATGGAGACTAAATATCCTTTATAGGGCCATTATTAACACTGCCCTACAAATAATTCCATTCTAATTACTTAGGGAATGATTCATCACTTAAGTGCTCTGCCTCTGACAGCTCAATCAGTTACTAACAGCAGCTTCAATGAGTCTACATCTTGAGAAAAGAAGGTCATTTGGGGATATAATTCCATGCTTCCCTTACCCAGGCTTCTGAAAGGACTCCTTCAGAAAGGTCTGCTCTGTAAAGGACTGCCAGGTTCCTTCAAGGCCAGGATAGGTTCTCAAGAAAAGAACTGACATTGGGAAGATGAAATAGTCTCAAGACAGATTATAAAGTCCTCATGAGAGCTACAGTCACCTCTCTTCTGTGACTCATATAGCCAGGAACACTAGATAACATTCTCCTTATTTCTTATGGCTGCATGCAGACTACTTTCCCACTGTGACTTCAAAACTCCTGCCTTGAAACCTACACCTGAAGACCACACAGTATTGGGATCTGTGATACTATGTTTGAAGGTCATGGTTTTTTTTCTTTATCTTTGAGAATTTCATACATGTATACAATGAGATATAATAATATTTCACCCCTTTCCCCACTTCAACTTTCCCTATATCCCCCAACATGCCTCTCTACCAATTTCATGTCTTTTTTTTTAAATAATTCACTAAGTTCAGTTAGTATTGTCCATATGTAAATGGGTATAGGGTCATGCACTGGCCAGTCAGAAACCTACCAATGGTCAAGTTCTCAACAACATCAACACCAACAACAAAAAAGCAACTATCCATTTGCAATAGCTTCTCATTGATTCTGGGATTTTGGCAGGCTTGATATTGTTTGTGCAGGTCTTGTGTAGGTAGCTACAGCTATTATAACTTCATGTATGTGATAGCCATGCCCAGTCCAGAGGACCATATTTTATAACACTCCTTACCATCCTCCAGCTCTTTCATTCTTTCCACTTCCTCTACTACAATTTTCCCTGAACCTTGGGTGGAGGGAGACAATATCAATGTAGAGTTTGTTTAGAGCTGAACACTTAGTCTTTTGTTCTCAGCACTTTGACTGGTTATACATCTTTTCATTGACTGCTACATACTGCAAAAAGAAGCATCTATGATCAAGACTGAGAGCAGCTTAAGTTTATTGGTATAAGGATAAATATGTAGAAGGCAATTTGATAGCATGATCATTTAGCAAAATTATAGCAGCAGGTTCTATCCTAGGGAAAGGCTGAAGATTTTAAATTGGATCTTTTTCTCCTCTTCCCTGTCAAGGTCCTTTAGATTTCCAAACATAAGGCACCACAACCTCATACTGCCCAACTGGAACAACTTTTGTTTGATTCTTGAGAAAGGATCAACTCTCACAAGTCCTGCCCCACCTTTCATTTCTCTCATGAGTTCAATCTAATCCATTGGAAATCCTAATTCCAAAAACTGATCCTCTGACCACATTTCCTTTCCTTTTTTCATCTCTTCATTCATAAATAACCTATTCTTGACTCTTGGTTTTCATCAGGATGACTCTGATTTCACTTTCTTCCATAGTGAGTCAAGAATCAGTCATGTGAGTTGTGCTTTCATAAATCTCCACTGTCTCCAGTTCCCCCTGAGCAGGTGTCTTAGTTAAGGTTCCTATTGCTGTGAAAAGACACCACGACCATGGCAAGTCTTATAAACACTTAATTGGGTGGCTTACATTTTCAGAAGCTTAGTCCATTATCATCATGGTGGCACACAGGGAGACATGGTGCTGGAGTGGGAACTGAGTCCTTACATCTTGATTCATAGGCAACAGGAAGTGGTAAGTGACAGTGGGAGACAGGAGAACACAGGAGAACTTAAAGGCCATGCCCACTGTGACATACTTTCTCCAACAAGGCCACACCTGCTCCAACAAGGCCACATACCTCCTAATAGTGCCACTCCCTTTGGAGGCTATTTTTTTTTAAACCACCACACCAGGGAAGCCCTGATCTGAGAATCACTACCAGTTATCCTACTCTGCTACTACTAAGGGCAAGAGGAATCAATTCACACAACAATCTCCTGATTTCAGACTATAAGCATCACAGATAACTTTTATCCAAGACATATAGTATAATGCCTAGGTCATATTATTTATAAGATTATCAAGAGCAACATATTGAATTGTGTGCTGTACTAGGCACTCTACTATTAAGATGTCTTGTTCCCCATCATCCTCCAACAACTCTCTATGATAGAGTAAGATCTGTCATCTGCAAAGGGCTCAGAAGAAGCATGGATTTGTTCTCTAAAATGATTGTTTTCTTGAGACTAATACTTTGTAGGTGCTATTACTAATAGTACTTTCTTTTGTATTTGTGTGTGTGTGTGTGTGTGTGTGTGTGTGTGTGTGTGTGTGTGTGGTGGATGCATGAGATTGTGCAGGAGCATGTACACCTGAGCTCACAGGGAGAGCAGAATAGGACACTGGGTGTCTTCTTCTATTGCTCTCTGCTTTATTGCCTTGACACAGGGTCTTTCTAAACCAGAAGCTCACAACTGAAGTTAGACTGAGTGATCACAAAGTTCTCAGGAGGGAACTGACTTTAACCCCAATGCTGGGGTTAGAGACACTTCCTCAAGCCCAGCTTTTTAGTGGGTGCTGTGGATTTTAACTCAGATCCGTGTGGTTGCAGGAAGTAAGTTCTTACTCACTGAGCCATCTCTCCAGAGTCATTAATATTTCCAAAAGAAATTTTAAAACTATTCCTCAATTTCTTTTGCATATTTTGCATTTTTCATGCTATCTCTTATATGACATTCTGAAAAAGAAGTACAACATGGAAAAGAGCCAGTGACTAAGAATTGCTTTTTAAACTTATAATCAACATAAAGCATATTGAAGGAGAGTGAAAAATCAATAATTATCACATCTCTTTTCAATCCCAATTACTTTGTTCAGAGTCAACCACCATGTGATGGTTAGTTTAAATTGTCAGGTTGACACACAACCTAGAATCAATCACCCAGGAAGAGAGTCTCAATGAAGAATTGTCTACATTGGGTTAATCTGTGGGTATACATATTCAGGACTGCCTTAATTAAGTTAATTGGTGTGAGAAGACCCAGCCCACTGTGGGTGACCCCAATCCCTATTCATAGGGTCCTGAATGGTTTAAGAGTGGAGAAATCAAGCAGACATGATGCATTCATTTTTCTCTCTGCTCTTGACTGTGGATGTACCCAGTTCCCTCAAATTCCTGCCACTTTCATATCTCCACATGTAGCCTGGGATTGTCAGCTAAAATAAACCCTAAGTTGCTGTCAGTCAGTATGTTTCATCACAGCAACAGAAATGAAACTAGAGCACGCTGCATGTGCGTGTGTGTGTGTGTGTGTGTGTGTGTGTGTGTGTGTGTGTGTGGTTGCACTGTAGAATTGGCCCTCCATGTCCATAATTCTATACCATGAATTCAATCAGTGACAGGGAAAAATCAAATCTGTACCAAACATACACAGGCTTTTCTTACTTTTATTGCCTAAAGCATGCAGTGTAATAACCATTCCAAAGCACTATTTTTACTAGATGTGTAAGTAAGATAGCAATGCTTTCAAGTTGATGAGCGGATGTGCTTGGGCTTTTGGCAACCACTTATTTGAAGTACAGGGCACTAGAATCTGCAGACTTTGCTAACCAATCCCCTGCAAATACCAAAGGAAGAGATTTCTGATTACACATAAAAATTGCTTCTTACATGTAATTCCTAATTATTTGAGTATTTTCACCAACAAAATCAGTAGTAACTTTTATGAAACTACAGGTTCTCAGAAACCATACAATCAAGCCTTAGAAGCAATTACTGGAAAGCCCATAGTAACAATTCGTAACAGAATTAAAGAACAAATATGCCCAACTGCAGCTAGTGCGTGTGTAATTCATAGATGTTTATCATTGCAGGAACAAAATGGCAAAGATACAAAAGTTTGGTTAGATGGATAATTCCCAAAGCATAAGGCTATCATATAATAAAATCTGCAAGCAAAACATAGGAAAACCAGTTCGAGGAGAAGCAAAAACCAAAATTAAAAAGGAAAAAGAAGAAAAAGAAGGAGAAACACATGCATTGTCAGTTGGTGATGTAAAAGATATTTTCACAGCCACACTTGTTTGTTTGATTTACAGCTTTTAAAATCAACCTACTCTTGGCCAGTGTGATGCACACGCTTTTAATCCCAGCACTCTGGAGACAGAGGTAAGCAGATCTCTGAGTTCGAGCCTAGGTTGGACTATAGAGCTAGTCCAAGGACAGCCAGGGTTAAGCTAAGAAACCCTGTAGATAGATAGATAGATAGATAGATAGATAGATAGATAGATAGATAGATAGATAGATAGATAAATAGAAAATCACCTCACTCTAGTGAAATTAGTAATTTTTAAACTGAGTTAAAATGTTATCAAGCTCAACAACAGAGAAGCAGAAATTCAGAAGCACACAAGAGAAATCTAAGTTGTTCAAGATTTGAAAATGCTCTCCTTTCACTTAGTAGGGTGTCCACAACAAATGTTTATTGTTAATGATATTGATATCCAATTACAAAAAGTTACAAAAATAATCAATGGAGACATTTAATTAACATTTTAAGCACTGATACAGATTAGTAGGGAAATTTGAACTTAAATACTGAAAAAATGGAATGTAACCTTAAGTCATCTATCATTAACAGAAGATTCAAATTCTTTTTTTTCTTTCTTTTCTTTAAAAAAATTTTTTATTCATTTTACATACCAACCACAGATCTCCCTCTCATCCCTCCTCCCGCTCCCCCCATTCCTCCCCAAGTGTCCCCCCATCCTTCTCCAAAAGTGTAAGGCCTCCCATGGGGAGTCAGCAGAGCCTGGCACATTCATTTGAGGCAGAACCAAGCCCCTCCCCTCTGCATCAAGGCTGAGCAAGGAGTTCCACCACAGGTAATGGGCTCCTACTCATGCACCAAGGGTGGATCCTGATCCCACTGCCAAGGGCCTCTCAAACAGACCAAGCTACACAACTGTCTTCTGTATGCAGAGGGTCTAGTCTGGTCCCATGCAGGTTCCACAGCTGTCAGTCTAAAGTTCATGAGTTCCCATGAGCTTGGTCAATTATCTCTGTAGATTTCCCCATCATGAGCTTGACCACCCACCCTCCTTGCTCATATAATCCCTCTTTCCTCTCTTCAACTGGACTCGCAGTGCTCGGCCTGGTGTTTGGTTGTGGATCTCTGCATCTGCTTCCATCAGTTACTGGATGAAGACTCTATAATGACAGAGTATTAACCAATCTGAGTCAGTTGTTTAGAGCATGGCCTATGGGCTGTAAGGCACTCAGCAATTAGGATGTCCACAGCATTTGTCTTTTAAATATGTTCCATTTATCACACACAAACATTCCTTATAATGCTGTGCTAATATAAAAGTTAGACTTCTCACCAAGGAGGGAACCATTGTTTGGGCACAAATGCTACTACAAGGTTCCACTGGAAAATCTCTGTTGAGGATGCTTGATGAGGATACTTTAGAGACTTGCAGGTTTGATCCATGTCCACCATGAAGTCCTTCAGCTGTGACAGGCTGGAGAGACATGGAGGTCCAGAATGTCACTGAGAGCACCGCCCAGCATTTAACACTGACAGACAGACCCATGTGAACCCAGCAACAGTGCTGGACATCAACAGTCTCTGAACCCAGGGCCGTGCACAGAGTCTGGAGTCCTGTTGCTGATGGGTTCAACACAGAGGCTAGAGAAGGTATCTTGGGAGCGTGGCAGTGGGATTCTGGAGGCCATTCCCAAAGTTCCAGTTTCTGAATCGTCTCACTGGGAGGAGCTTTGCACTCTCAAGGATGACAGCTTGGGGCTGGTTTACTACCACACCAACCCCACCTTAGGGTTGGTTAATCAAACTTACCAAGGTCTGTCATAGGTTACCATCCTATCTGAGCTCCCTGGTGTCCTACCTGGAACTGGCTTCTGAGGCCTGTTCTCTTATCAGAACTGCCTGGTGGCAACTCTTATTACAAAAAAAAAAAAAATTAATTTCGCAAAATGGTTAAAGTTATTTTCCCAACAGCAATGAAAGGAGTTTTTTGAATTCTGAGTTCAGTTTCTTGTTTTAGACTCCATTCCATACTACATGTAGAACTTCAGTTTTTCTGGATTTTCTGAGACTAGTTCATGTCTATGCCATATTCTTCCGGAAGATTCTCCTAGGTTTTAGCTCCTCTGCTTTGTTTCAGTTATTAACATATGTCTTTGTATGTTTTGTATGTGATAGGAGAGTATTTGCTTCATCTAGTTTATTAAGGAATAATTTGCATAGGGCATACTGACTTGAAATTCAAAATTCTTTGATCTGACTGGTTGTCTTCCCCTTGAAATCGCAACCAGCATCAAAAGACATGTAACTCACATTCCAAAGATTTTTCATGCCTCTTTGCAGTCCTTCTTTCTCATTGCCCCTGAACCCAGGCAGCCACTAATCTGCTTTGTGACACCTAAATGAGTTGGCATTTTGCACTAAAATTATAAAACAAAATACCCACATTTTTGCCTGACTTCTTTAATTAGATAATGATTTTTAAGATTCATCCATGTTATATGTATCTGCTTGCTGTTTTTATATTGATGAGTGACATTCAGCTGAATGGGTGACAGACCAGGTTTATCCATTTGCCTCTAGGCACATATCTTGTTATTTGTAACCTGGGATTATCATAAGTAAAGTAGATTGGCTCTATGTGGATATGAGTTTTTAGTTCTCATTGTAAAAGGCCTAGAAACTGAAAGGGTCTTTTGAGGTGCTTGATCAAACTAAGGAAGTTCCTTGAGTATGCTACGCAAGTGTTCTAGCGTTGAGCTACACCCCTGACCTTAATCTTTTTATACTGCTGAATCATTTTCCAATATAATTGACATTTTATACTTCCATATATAGGACATGAGAATTGCAATTGTTCTATATTCTCACTAAAAATTAGTATTTCTTATGTTTTTAATATTAGCCATTTTAATGTATAGACTGGCATTTTATCATTTTAAGTTAGAATTCCATGACAACCTTGATATTAACCATACTCTCTGAAATTCTGGCTAGTCAAGCATCTTCTTTTGTGAAATATCAGTTTGAATTTTACATTTTAAGAATGTTGTCTACCTCCTTATTTTTGACTTGGAGAAGACCTGTGTCTATTCTAGCTACAAATCCTCTATTATTAATAAGCCACAAGAATTGCCTACATTCTGTTGTTTGGCCTTTTCTATCTTAATAGTGATTTTTTTTTCTGAAATCAAAAAGATAAATCTTTGATGAAAGCCAATTTCCTGATTTTCTTGCACTGTGGTTTGTAATTTTTAGTCTAAGAAAACCTTGCTTTGCCTGAAGTGGCTAGAACTTTCTTCTATGTTTTACATAAGATGTTTTGTAGTTTTGACTCTGTTGTCATATGACAAATTTGTCTGTGTATCTGAAGGGTCAACTGTTATGCTTTCACATCAATGATCAGACATTTCAAAGACTCTCAGGTCCCTTGTGGATTATCTTAACATCTTCAAACATAAACTGGAAACCAACATGGCTCCATTTCTAGGCTCTCTAAAATAATCACTTATGTGTCTCTTATACAGTTATAAAACATAGTTCCCATATTTATTCTCTCATCAATGCCACACCACCTTCATTACAATAACTCCAGGATAAGTCTAAGAGTCAACTTATACATTCTGAAACTTCGTTCTTTCAAAAATAGGTTCACCTCTATTTAATAAGTTTTAGAGCCAACTTTCCAATTTCTAAAAAATGATCTTCCTTATATCTTGCCTGGGACTATATTAACACGAGAGATAAATTTTGGAATAACTGACATCTTAATTTTTCACTCAGTCTTCAAAAATCTGTCTCCCCATTTTTTAGGTCTTCTTTAAATTCCTCTCTAGCATGTTCTATAATTTTCAGAGCAGATGGTCTACATATGTTTTGTCAAATTAATTTCCAAGGACTTTATGTTGTTACTATCCTTTGATAAGACTTTTGAAATTGTGTTTTATCAGTTGTTTGATGCTAGTGTGTGACAATAAACTTGATAATTTTAACCTTTGGTCCTAAACCATGGTAAAATTCACCAATCCCAAGTCAATTGTCTGATTCTTACAGCATTCTTAAGTAAATACATGTATCACCAGTGAACACAGATAACTTGATCTCTGTCTATGTGTTGTGTGTTTCCCCAACATCTATGACATGCAGTAGGGACAAATGCTCTTCTTGTTCCAAATCTTAGAAATTAGCGATGAGACTTTCCCAGGGAACTGTGATGTTTGGTATAGATTTCTTTATAGTAGTTGTTGTTGTTGTTGTTGTTGTTGTTGTTGTTGTTTTGGCTTGATTTGGTTTTGGTTTTTGGAGACAGAGTTTCTTTGTGCAGCCTTGGCTGTCCTGGAACTCTCTCTGTATACCAGACTGGCCTCTAACTCAGAGATCCACCCACCTCTGAGTGCTGGGATTAATGATGGATGCCACTGTGCCTGGCTTATAGATGCCTCTTATCAAATGGAAGACATTGTCTAGTCCAATTCTTCTGAGAGGAGTCTTGTTGCCAGAATGAATGTTAAGCTCTGGCAAATATTTGTTTCTGACTCTATTAAAATGGTAACATAGTAAAAGATTACAAATAGATCCATATCTGTCACCATGCACAAAACTCAAGTCCAAGTGGATCAAAGATCTAAACATAAATCCAGTTACACTAAACTTAATAGAAAAGAAAATAGGAAGCACTCTTGAACGCATTGGCACCGGAGACCATTTCCTAAATAAAACACCAACAGCACAGACCCTGAGCACAACAATTAATAAATGGGACCTCTTGAAACTGAGAAGCTTTTGCAGGGCAAAAGACACAGTCAATAAGACAAAAAGACAGCCAACAGAATTGGAAAAGATCTTGACCAACCCCACATCTGACAGAGAATTGATCTCCACAATATATAAAGAACTCAAGAAACTAGACATCAAAGTACTGAACAGTCCAATTAAAAAATGGGCTAAAGAGCTAAACAGAGAATTCACAAAACAAGAACTACAAATGGCTGAAAGACATTTAAAGAAATGCTCAACATCCTTAATCATCAGAGAAATGCAAATCAAAACGACTCTGAGATACCACCTTACACCTGTTAGAATGGCTACGATCAAAAACACCAATGACAACCAATGTTGGAGAGGATGTGGAGCAAAGGGAACACTCCTCCACTGTTGGTGGGAATGTAAACTTGTACATTGTACTGTGGAAATCAGTATGGCGGTTTCTTAGAAAATTAGGAATCGAACTACCTCAAGACCCAGCCATCCCACTCTTGGGCTTATACCCAAGGAATGCTGATTCATACCATAAAGATACATGCTCAGGTATGTTCATAGCAGCACTATTTGTAATAGCCAGAACCTGGAAACAACCTAGATGCCCATCAACGGAAGAATGGATGAAAAAAATGTGGTACATATACACAATGGAGTACTACTCAGCAGAGAAAAACAATGAAAGCATGAAATTTGCAGGCAAATGGATGGATCTAGAAAAAATCATCCTGAGTGAGGTAACCCAAACCCAGAAAGACAGTCATGGTATGTACTCACTCATAGGTAGATTCTAGATATAAAATAAAGAACAATCAGACCACAACCCATAGAACCATAGAGGCTATATATATAGCATGGAGGTCCCTAGGATGACTGTGGCTTATAATAAATTTCAGTTTTACTCAATTATTGAAAAAAAATAGCCAAATGAATGGAAACACATGAACTATGAACCAAAGGTTGAGGGACCCCCAGCTGGATCAGGCCCTCTGAATAGGTGAGACAGTTGATTGGCTTGATCTGTTTGGGAGGCAACTAGGCAGTGGGACCAAGTCCTGTGCTCATTGCATGAGTTGGCTGTTTGAAACCTGGAGCTTATGCAGGGACACTTGGCTCAGTCTGGGAGGAAGGGACTGGACCTGCCTGGACTGAGTTTACCAGGTTGATTGCAGTCCTCGGGGGAGGACTTGTCCTGGAGGAGGTGGGAATGGGGGGTAGGCTAGGGGTAAGGGGAGGGTGTGGGAGGGGGAGAATAGGGGAACCCATGGCTGATATGTAGAACTGAATGGTATTGTAAAATAATATATATATATATAAATGGTAATGTGGTTTTTCTCCTTCACTCTGTTAATGTTTGATTACCTAGAGTGATTCTGTAATGTTATGTCACCTTGGGGACTGAAGACATGGCTCAGAAGTTAGGCGTACTAACTGTGGAAGCATATGTACCAGACTTTGAATTTGAGCACCCATGTAACAAGCTAGCATGGTCCCACATATACCACTAACTGTAGCACCAGGAATTGTTGCCAGCTAGGTTAAAAAAAGAAAATGCAAGCTCCAGGAGAGACCCCTGTCTCAAAGAACTGAGGCAAACAGTGATACCTTCTTCTGGTTTCCATGAACCAGAGCTTACAGTTACAGACACACACACACACACACACACACACACACACACACACACACACACACACCATACACATATACATACATATACACACACACTCACATAGGTACATACACACATACACTTAAATTTCACTGGGTCATGCTGGTGCTGTGTTATTCTTTATAAATGTTGTAGGATTTGGGCAGTAACATTTTGGTAAGGATTTTAACATTATATTAATAGGAATTTCTTTTCTTTGTTGTCTTTTCTGGTTTGGGTATGGGATAATGTCAAATTAATTCATTTTATTAGTTTAAAATATTTCCTTCTCTTCTACTCAAAGCATTCACATAAGGTGTGGTGATATTGTGTGCCCCAATATATTGTGCACCCTAATAAACTTATCTGGGGTCAGAAAGCAGAACAGCCACTAGAAATACATAGAGGCCAGAAAATGGTGGCACACACACCTTTAATCCTAGCATTCTGGAGGCAGAGATCCATTGGATCTCTGTGAGTTCAAAGCCACACTGGAACCTGCCAGGCATGGTGACACACACCTTTAATCCCAGGAAGTGATGGCAGAAAGCAGAAAGGTATATAAGGTGTGAAAATGAGGAACTAGAGCCTTTTTAAGCTTTTAGCTTCTAGTAGCAGTTCAGGTGAGATCCATTCAAATGAGGACTCAGAGGATTTCAGTTTGAGGAAACAAGATCAGCTGAGAAGTGGGCAAGGTGAAGCTGAGGCTTGTTCTGTTTCTCTGATCTTTCAGAATTCACCCCAGTACCTGGCCCTGGATTTGTTTTTACTAATAAGACCTTTTTAGGTTCATCTATAATAAGGTTTACTTTTAAATTTATAAGTCTTTCTCTTTTAAAATAGTTGGTAGAATTTACCATTGAGATCATATGTACCTATAGGTTTCCTTATGACAATGTATTAATAACTAATTTGATTTCTTTCTTTGTTCTAAGACTCTTCATGACATCTATTCTGTTTTTGAGGTTTTGGGTTTGTTTGAGGAAACTATGGTAGTTTAATGTTATTCAAGAAAATTGTCAACTTTCTATATAAGTTACTGAATTTGTTGCCATTCACTCCTCTTCCTATCATCATCCTGTTGGCATGGGTATGATGTGCATAGAGAGACCCATCCCGTCATCCTGTTGGTATGAGTATGATATGTATGGAGACCCATTCTTCATTTCTGATTCTGCTAATTTAGTCTCATCTTTTATATTCTTAATTGAGCTTGTTAGAATTTTATCCTTTCTATTGATATCTTTAAAGAAACTTCTTTGCCAGTTTTCTTTATTTTTGTCTAATTATCCTATCATTTGCTGCAACAAATGTAAAATTTTTACTGTATTTGAGGCGCTCTTGTTCCCTTTATTTCTGTGTGCCCTTGAGAACACTGAGTCCCCAAGTAGAATCGTTCTCATTTTAAAATATAGTGCAGGGTCCATAGGAAGCATTTCAGAAACAATGCTGGCTCTAAACACTTTTCTTCATGCAGTGAGCTCGCACAGACTTTATCTCAGCCCTAAGATAACACTAAAGTCATCCCTCAGAAGACTGCTAATGACTTCTCAGTAGCCAAGCTCACAGTCTCTTCCGCCAGTACTACATTCTATTGCACCTCTGCTGTAGTTGAGACTACAAATCAGGATTTAACCCTTCTGTTCCCTGGGTTTCGGTGACACACTCTCTTTATTGTTTGCCTTGTCTCTGAAATCAGCTTTTGCGCTCTCTGCTTCACAAGCAGAGGTAGGTGTGCACATAGCACACGGAGTTAAAAAGTCTTGCTTTTTATTTCCTCCTTTCAGTCGGCTATCACGGCTTATTTTACCGCCACCTCCATGAATTTGATACCCAAATCTTTCTAGCTCTGAACTTTTTCCAAAATCTCAGTTTCATATTCAGCCTGATGAATATTTCCTCAAGCTAATTCTAATTCCCCAAATGAACTAAGTGCAAACTTATTAACTTGATACCTTACCCTGAGTATTGACTTGAGATATGTGTAGGGGTGTGTGTGTGTGTGTGTGTGTGTGTGTGTGTGTGTGTGTGTTCTTATGGAACCAATCTCTTAGTAACTCAAACTGAAAACATCATTACAAAGAAGGCAACAGCTTATCATGATTACTACGAGAAGCTCTGAATTCTGATTAGGTTTAATGTTTAAACCTGCAGTTTACCAATTCTTCTATATGGGTAGGGTAGGATAGCAATAGTGCCTAAACTCTAGTACTGGGAGGGTTCAACAAGACTGTCACTTAAGTACTATATGGTATATCATTAAGTTTGGGCAGCCCTGCCATATCTAATGGCATCTTAGATTCCTGCATCTCTTCAGTGCTGAAACCTGATGACTTGAGCACTGTTTATAGCCTATGGCCATTGTTATCTCCTCTTCTGCCACTTTAACATTTTCTTTTTAAATAGGGTTGGTTATAATATATTGTTTCTAGATCAAATCTAGTAAAGTCTTTTCCTTCTACTTTGTATGTCTCAGAAAGTCAATTTCCAAAATTAAAGATTTGTGTAGTGGCACCAGGAAGCTGCTGAGGTTCACTTTATGAGACTTCAGCAGTATTAGCAACAAGAAAAGCAAATATAAAAAGGTTTTAAAAATTAGTAAAAGGATTTATGATATTGGTTTGAGGTTATTTCACGCTGTTTTGATAATATGGTTTTCTAGTGGAATAATTAAATCTATACAGGAATGTGATGTGAGACCACCACAGCGTCTACAGGGGTTATGAGTTTTCATATTAAATAGGAATGACTCAGTAACCTAACTAATGAAATAAGTACATATTTTACAGCCCAGTACCCGAGTTGATTACCAGCATCTTTTAAACAGAAGTGAGCAAGTTCTAACTTGCTCAGGTTCCGTCTGAAAGAATTCTTGGACTCAGCAGCTATTTTCCCTGAGTAAATGTGCCACATAAACAACCAGCATCAACACCTCTGCATTACTTCTCTATGGAAATATTTATGTGTCTGTTTTGTACATTCCCAGCATGGCGACATACGAAAATCTCTTAAGAAAGAGAAAAAAAAAAAAAAAAGCCAGTGTCCTTGCCCTGCTCCAGATGAATTACATCAGAATTTCTGGGGGTGGGAGGCAGGCACCCACATTTTTAAAGGTCCCCAGGGAGTCCCAGTGTCAGGCAGCATGTTGGGAACAGCTGCCATCCACCCTTCCTGTGCCTCCTCCACCCCTGTGGGTGGTTACCAATTGGCAGCTTGGAAAACATCCTAGATGCATGACAGAAAGCAGTCATTCAAGTATCAAAAAACAGTAGGCACCCCGATGGGAAATAAAAGAATCAGTACTGGTTTAGAAAGGCAAAGGAACTGATTTTTCAATAGCTTCTTCTGAATAAAGAAGTCTATCAGGTCGATCTCAGTCCGGGGGGTGGGGGTGGGGTGGGGAGGGGTGGCCTTGATCTGGTAGTGGTGGGAATGGGGGGTGGGCTGGGGGGAAGGGGAGGGGGGCAGGAAGGGGAGAACAAGGGAATCTGTGGCTGTTATGTAGAACTGAATAATATTGTAAAATAAAATTAAAAAAATGTAAAAAAAAGAATACGGGCAAAGAATACGGGCTGGGTCAGGAGCATGCAGAACCAGTATTGAATCCCAATTGTGCTCCTTTAACTGCATAGGGAACAATAAATGAGTCTCAAGGCCTCTCGGAGTCTCTCTTTCCTTCACTATAAAAGGACATAATAGTATTTGTTATGAAGACATTATGAAAAGGCTTATGGGTAATATTTCTTTTTTTTTTTTTTTTTTTTTTTTTGGTTTTTGGAGACAGGGTTTCTCTGTGTAGCTTTGCGCCTTTCCTGGAACTCACTTGGTAGCCCAGGCTGGCCTCGAACTCACAGAGATCCGCCCGGCTCTGCCTCCCGAGTGCTGGGATTAAAGGCGTGCGCCACCACCGCCCGGCCAAGGGTAATATTTCTAAAGGCTCTGTGTGGTTTCTCTTGCCGTCCTAGTGCACCACACGACAGGTTGTTTCCAAAGACCCTTCTTTGCTTGTTCCTTGGACCTGAGTTTTGTTAAGTTTAAGCAGGGAGGTGGTGATGCACGCCTTTAATCCCAGCACTCGGGAGGAAGAGGCAGGCAGATCTCTGTGAGTTCGAGGCCAGCCTGGTCTACAAAACGAGTTCCAGGAAAGGCCCAAAGCTACACAGTGAAACCCTGTCTTGAAAAACAAAACAAACAAACAAAAAAGTTTAAATTCATGTGTACAGGAACAGAGTAGCCCATTTGCAATCTGTGCTTCTGGTGTGGCATGACTCATCCTGGGAGAGGCACTTCCCAATTATTACCAGGTTAATCCTGATACTAAACAAGAAGTGCCTGGAACCTTTGCAGCAGCCTCAAAAGTTGTTTCCTAAAACTCTGGGTCTCACAAAAGCAATAAGTATGACAAATGGGTGTGGTCTCATCAATTAGAGAAAGGTAGTATGCTGGATCACCTCTGGAAAAACCCAGAGAAAAATAACAGACTGTAGCTGTTACCATGGAAACTGGGGACTCCTCTTGGGGTTCTTAGTCTCATTATTAAACTAATTTAAGAGGGACTCAAAGGAAACTCAAACGTTAAGCCTGACCTAGTCTTCCCTGGGAAATGATTGGTTGAAGGGACTGTAAGGGGAACCCTGGACACTGGTAAGAATTTCCTACTATGGGTGAAAATTCCCAAAGACCTGAAAAATCCAGAGGTATTACAAGTACCAACATAACTACTGGAATCTCTGGCCCTCAGAGATCTCCAGACCCTCACATGAAGCAAAGCAGCAATGGACACTGAAGCTAAAGATTCTGGAGTCTTCACACCTCTCTGAGGTCATGGTTTATGTCTCTTACTTGTACAAGCTAGGACCAAAAGGATGCTTCAGACCATCGCTGAGAGGTACCACTAGGTCCAGAAAAAAGGAATGCTCAAGCTTGAGGAAGCTATGAAGGGCCTGAAACTAGGCTGGAGGATGAAGTGAAGCCACTTTCTGGTCAATGTGACAGCATCTAGACACAAGGATTAGGCTATGGTCAGTAGTGGAGTGTTTCTGGCATGCTTCAACAGTTTATGCACCGAGGTAAGCCCCCCAGAGACCACCGCACAGATACTTTTTTATTATTAAGAAAAAAATTTTATTCATTTTGCATACCAAAGATCCCCCTCTTCCCTCCTCCTGCCCCTCCAGCCTCCCCCTCCCAATCCACTCCTCATTCCCTCCTTCAAGAAGGTAAGGCCTCCCATGGAGAGGTACATTTAGTAGAGGCAGGTCCAAGTCCCTCCCCCTGCCTCAAGACTATGTGAGGTGTTCCATCATAGAAGTGGGCTCCCCAAGGCCTGCTCATGCAGCAGGGATGGATCCTGATCCTACTGCCAGGGGGACCTTTAAGCAGATCAAGCTACACAACTGTCTTGCTATGCAGAGGGCCTAGTCAGGTCCCTTGAAGGCTCCGCAGCTGTTGATCTAAATTTCATGAGATCCCACTAGCTTGGTTTGGTTGTGTCTGTAGGTTTCCCCATCATGATCTTGATGCCCCTTGCTCATAGAATCCCTCTTTTCTCTCTTCGACTGAACTCCTGGAACTCGGCAGATACGCTTAAAGCCAAGAAGAAAGTCTGTATTTGCAGCCCCGAGCTTTATAGCTCTTGGTTCTTTGTGTACAAAAAAAAAAAAAAAAAAAAAAAAAAACCACATCCTGGTTGACACACTTAGGCTAGCAAGAACAGTTAGCAAGAAGTGGAACTACTGAAGCCGAAAAGCACCATCAGTCCATTTAGGGACTTCTTACTCCAAGACTTTCCCAGACATGTGCTGGAAGCATTAACTAACAGAAGTCTTTCTACCAGTTTTGGCAGAAAGTGTTGCCTACTGGCTGGATCTCAAGACCTAAATGGTGTTTCTACTGTGGTATCAATTGTGCTGAGGGCCTATTGAGGTCTAGGAATCTGTTGCATTGTATCCTTTCTATTCTAAGGCGTTAACCGAAAACTGAAATCCACACCTTGCAGTGCGTTCTGATGTATCTATCTCTTTCCAATGTCGCTAACTGAAGGATAAAATTTAAATAATTAAAAAATTCTTTTAAAGGCAGCTCAAGGACAATTTTATTAGGGTTTAAAAAAACAAAAACAAAAAGACTCCAGACCAGGCAAGCTGTAGATCTCAGCAGCTGCTCCGAAGAGGGAGACAGGAAAGAGAGAGAAATCCGTGCCCTCTGAGTTAGCCGATGTGGAGGTTAGCCACCTCGTGTGTAAGCAGCCACATGGCAAGAAGGACAGCTTTGGATAAAGAGTAAGGAAGATCAAAATGTTGAGGAAAGCGTACTTAGAAGGGAGCTTTTAAAATAAATAGATAAATAAATAAGGAGAGCAAAAGCTACTCTGTTTTTGAGTAACTCGGGAAAGGAGGCTGGATGGTGATGCGGCTAGGCTGAGGCCCTCTAAGCGAACTGTGCAGGGGACAGGAATTCTGAGAAGGGAAAAAATACATTGTCTCATTAAAGGGGAAGTCTTTCCTCCTGTTTCGTTAGCTGCAGTGGTCTTGCCTTCCTGAGGCAAGTTTTTCCTTACTGGCCTCTGCAAGCCTCTGTGACACTGCCCCCCCATGCCTCTGTGACACTGGCCCCTCATGCCTCTGTGACACTGCCCCCCTCCATGCCTCTGCGACACTGGCCCCTCATGCCTCTGTGACACTGCCCCCCATGCCTCTGTGACACTGGCCCCCCCTCCATGCCTCTGTGACACTGCCCTCCATGCCTCTGTGACACTGGCCCCCCTCCATGCCTCTGTGACACTGCCCCCCATGCCTCTGTGACACTGGCCATGCCTCTGTGACACTGCCCTCCCTCCATGCCTCTGTGACACTGCCCCATCCCCATGCTCTGTGACTGGCCCCCCATGCCTCTGTGACACTGGCCCCCCTGCCTCTGTGACACTGGCCCCCATGCCTCTGTGACACTGGCCCCCCATGCCTCTATAACACTGGCCCCTCATGCCTCTGTGACACTGCCCCCCCATGCCTCTGTGACACTGCCCCCCATGCCTCTGTGACACTGCCCCCCTCCATGCCTCTGTGACACTGCCCCCTCCATGCCTCTGTGACACTGCCCCCCCATGCCTCTGTGACACTGCCCCCCATCCCCGTGCCTCTGTGACACTGCGCCCCATCCCCGTGCCTCTGTGACACTGCGCCCCATCCCCGTGCCTCTGTGACACTGCGCCCCTGCAAGCCTCCATGCCTCTGTGACAATGGCCCCCCATGCCTCTGTGACACTGCCCCTGCAAGCCTCCATGCCTCTGTGACAGGAGGTCTACAAGTGAGGCACAGCTTCAGCTCTGCTTTGCCTGTTATTTTTGAACACCACTAACCTACAAAGGCACCTATTAATAGTTTAAATAGCCCACATCCGAGGAATGGAGAAATTGTGATGAATGATTTCATTACTGACTCTTGCATTAGAAAGAGAGACAGCTTAAGAAAGGAAACGTGACACGGATTCCTAAATGATCTTAATAAAAAACCCAAAGCCAGAATATTGGGGTAAATGCTGAAAGATCAGAGAAACAAAGGAACAAGCCACAGCCACCACCTCTTACCTCATTAACTCCTCAGCCTGAAAAATCCTCAGCCAATAGGCCTAATGAACTTCCTCAGCTGAAAAGGCTCGAGCTGAAAAAGCCTCTAGCTAAAAGGGACGCTTCTGCCGAAAAGCCTTTAGTTCCTGTCTCCTCACGCCTTATATACCTTTCTCCACCCAGCCATCATATCCTGGGATTAAAGGCATGTGTGGCTTCCCAAGTACTGGGAATAAAGGTGTGTGCCACCACTGCCTGGCTCTGTTTTCTCTCCTAGACTGAGTCAATCTCATGTAGTCCAGGGTGGCTTTGAACTCACAGAGACCCAGTCTCCCGCGGGCTAGGATTTAAAGGTGTGTAGCACCACTGTCTGGCCTCTATGTTTGATCTAGTGGCTTGCTCTGTTCTCTGACCTTCGGGTAAATTTTATTAGGGTACACAATATATCACCACAAGGGAAGATTTTGGGGGGACACACAGTTTCAGACGATTTCAGCCCACCACTCCAGAGAAGTCGTGGAGGGAGGGCAGCTCCATTCACAATGCCAAGTGTGTAGAGAAGGCTTTTCATGTCCAAACAAGCAGAGGTAACCAGACTAGAAGCAACTGGGCAGCTGGGCAGCTGCCCCGTGACCCATCCCCTCTGTCTAGGTCTCACTAAAGATCCTGCACCTTAGCCGGGTGTGATGGTGCATGCCTTGAATCCTTGGGAGGCAAAGGCAGGTGGATCTCTGTGAGTTAAGGCCAGCCTGGTCCACATAGTGAGACCCTGTATCAAAAAAAAAATCCCACATCCTCCCAAGGGAGATCCTGCAACTGGAGAACAAGCATTAAAAATATATGTTTACTGGGGATATTTCAGAATCAAACCCTAATAATGATGTCCTCAATAACTAGTCCAAATTTGACTTGCTCTTCCTGTCTCCATAATTTCAAGGCCAGCTTCAGCTACATTGTGAGTTCCAAGGCAGCTTGGGCTACAGAATTAAACTTCATCTCAATAAAATAAAACACAATAATTAAACAACAACAAAACCCTTGTTCTTTTTTTATCGCTGGAAGAAAGCCTGTCTCCAGAGAAACTTTGATCAGTAGAGGGAGCCTAAAAGCTGTCACAGAGATGTTAAAGAAAATTCTGAGATGGAATGTTAAATTCGAAAGTTCTTCCTGAGAATGCCAACACGACTGTGGCTGCTTGTGCTCAGGAAAATTTTTGATAATTTCATATATTGCATATAAACATATTATCTACTATGTTGCCAGACCACACAAAAAAAAGCATTCTCTGCACTTCACAAAATCACATAATTAAATACACTATTGTTGTATTTTAATTTTAAAATGGAGAATAGATGAAATTGCATAACAAGGAGATAAATCCAGAGAAGGAATATAAAATTTATTGAAATCATACCAATTATATTAACAGGCATTAGGGGTGCCAGATAAAATACAGAGTATCAAGTGATCTTTGAATTTCATGTTAGCAGAATTTATTTCTGTCAGTATAGGCCTGGCCTATGCAGTAATGTAGATAGACTAAAACATTATCCTCTGCTTATCTGAAATTCAGTTTTAACTCAACATTCGGTATGATTTTAGCTTGTTAAATATGGCAGACTCAGTATGCTAAATATACAAATGGCATTTAAAAAGACATACATTTGGTTGTAAGTGTGGATGGTAATATTTTCCCTTTTAGATATTAACATGTCATAGTGGCAAAAACGGGGGAGGGTAAGAGGAGGCAACGGAGGATTTTGTAAAAAGATAAAAATTAGAGACTGTCTAGAAATAGTTTATTGAGTGGCTTCTTAGGACAGCGACATTCAGGGAGAACATGCATGTCCAATAAGGAGGGCCTCGTTATACTTTGCATTAACAACTTAGGGAAATGGAGACAGATAAAACTCAAGTAGCCGCAACATTGCTTTAAACTACAATTTATTTTTAAGCCATAAAACCATAAACAGCTTTGATTCAAACAAATGAAAACTTTATTTACCACAAAACTAAAGATGATCCAAGATTAAAGTTCATGTGCCAAGAGAAAACATAAATGGCATTGTTTTTAGTCAATATATCAGAATTATCGTCAGAGGGCTAGTTCTCTAACATGTGTGAAGCCAGAGATGAGTCACCAGCACAAAACCAAAACCAAATAAGAAAAACAAAGAACAGAATTGTACAGCTTTGAGGCCAGACCTTCATATTAATTGGGATGCAAACAGAGATAATTAGTAAAGAGAGAAAAAAATTCAAGTGTACATGACAGAGACCACTAAGACCTGGGAACTACAATAGGGTGGCCAGCCTTTCCAGTCAGTTCTCCAGCACCCTGAGTGACCCACCTAGACTCCCTTGCCTCTCTATATTAGAGTAACTTGTGTTTGTCCTACTTGTCTTAAGCTGGATTGATTGGATTTTGTTTTTTTTTATAAGCATTCATGCCCCCTCAGCTACTAGGAAAACACATCATTTGTTTATCTATGGTAGTCTATGTTATTGCATCCCATCACTTCCTTAATGCAATATTTAAAAACATGCTGTTAAACAATGATAATATTAAGCCGGGCGGTGGTGGCCACACCCAGCACTCGGGAGGCAGAGGCAGGTGGATCTCCGTGAGTTCTAGGCCAGCCTGGGCTACCAAGTGAGTTCCAGGAAAGGCACAAAGCTACACAGAGAAACCCTGTCTTGAAAAAAAAAAAAAGATAATATTAAAATGAAGGCTGAAGTAAAAAATACTTCATAACACTTCTTACTCTGTTAAGACTCATGACGTGACTTCTACAATGTATACCATAATTCTGAAAACAGGGACTTCTAGCCTTATACTACATAGTGAATACACAAAGTTTTTTAGTGGGGGTGGGGGGAAGGAGTAATGTCTAAGGGATTTATAATCAATCTTCAGCAACACTTCCTGCAGTGTAACTTTTATTATCTCAACATTAAAATAATGAAACTGAGTCTTTGAAAGTTGGCATGACTTTCCTGAGCTCATACTAGTTAGTAAATGAGGGGGTGAGATGTAAAGAAAGCTCTGTTCAACCGTGGGTTCATCTCACGGTGTTGTACTTCATATCGCTGTGGTTTGATTTGAAAGAATCTCACAAAGTTCCTATGTTAGAAACGTAATCTCCAGTGTAATCGTGCTGGGAGGTGGGGCCTACAGAGAAGTGGATTGGTTGTGATTTCTCTGCCCTCATTAAAAAAATTAATGTCACTATGGCAGAGGTAGTTCATTGTAAAAGTGAATTTTGACCCCTCACTCTTTCTGACCTTTCCATCTTCTGCATTGAATGATGCAGCAAAAGGTTCTTGGAGATAACAGCTCTCTGATCTTAGACTTCCCAGACGTGTGTGTGTGTGTGTGTGTGTGTGTGTGTGTGTGTGTGTGTTCATTTAAAATTACCTGGTCTAAAAAATTCTGTTATAAGAGCACAAAACAGACTATAACAAGAGTGTCTTAGTGAATTGAAGCCCCAGTCTCAGGCATAAACATAGGTTCTCATTGTCTTTATACTCCTCATTGGCTGGGCATGATCAGGAACTCTAACAGCACCTGCTGCTAGTCTCTCGGGCAGACTCTAGGATGCCTCATAAGGAAGTATGTTATATTCATGCCTTGGCAACTGGTTTGAGCCAATTTCCTGGACCCTATGGGTGTGTCCTACTACACATAAGGTCTTGATAGCATTGAATTTACAATCTTGCCGATGTATAATGCTATTATGGAAACTATTTGTATATGACCTGACTCTTCGCTCATTAATTATTCATTAGAAAATAAATTAAACTATTCTTCTAGGAGATGATACTTTAGCCTGATGACAATAAACTTAGAACACATAACCAAGCAAACTCTTGAGTGCAAATAACCATTAGATTAAAAATATTGTGTGTGCCGGGTGTTGGTGGCGCACGCCTTTAGTCCCAGCACTCGGGAGGCAGAGCCAGGTGGATCTTTGTGAGTTCAAGGCCAGCCTGGTGAGCTCCAGGAAAGGCAGAAAGCTACACAGAGAAACCCTGTCTCGAAAAACCAAAAAAAAAAAAAATATATTGTGTGTAATCAATCAGAAGAGGTTTTAAATTCATCATGGGACTAGATCAACAAGCTGTCAAATGTTCACGCTGACTCAAGTATGAGAAGCTGTCAGTCTTTGGCTAATGTGACTGCCGGTCTTCACAGAGTAATTTTCTCCAGGAACAAGATCTGAAATACAAAAAGAAACCCGTGTCGTGGGGCAGAAGTGACATGTGTGGGACAGTCTGGGTTAGGTAACCTGTAGGGTCCCTAGCTCTACAAGGACATACGGGGGGAACCTGAAGAAGAGCGAGAGTAAAGAATCTAGTGAAAGGCTGTGTCCAAATTGGGCAAAGTAAATGATTTGTTGAACTTCTGTTTATCAGTGGGAAGGAAAAATAAGAATAAAGAAAATTCAAACGCAATTGTGATTGGCTCCATTTGGTTTCCTGTTTTCCTTGCTGTCTGTGAATATAACTGTGGAAGATTAATTAGTTTTCTAAATTTAATATTGGACAGGGTTCTGGTAAACTGCAATATAATTTACTTGACATACTTATAATTCATATTTATATGGCATAAAATTATAAAATATTACAAAAACTTGGGGGGATTTTCTGACATTAAGTACCATTTTGGTAAGGGCTGGAGAGATGGCGGAATGGGTAAGAGCCCTTGCTTCATAAGCATGAGGATCCGAGTTCAAATCACAGCACTTAGGTGAAAAGTCAGACATGGCTACACATACCTATAACTCCAATTCTCCAGGAGGCAAAAATGAAAGGATAGTTGTGGTTTGCTGGCCACTAGCCAAGCCAAAAAGACATCAAGCTCCAGGATCAGTGAGAGGCCCTGTCTCAAAGAAATAAAGCAGAGAGGTGACACAATAGGATATCTCCTGTGGTCTCTGAGCACACTGTGATGTATTGTGCACACATACATGCACACACACACACACACACACACACACACACACACACAAAGAGAAACTTCAGGTTTTTTAGTTGAATCTGTAGCATAAAACATATGATGAGAAAATGGAGGGAATTGGAAGCAAAGCAGAAATTAATCAGTCTGTCATATTTCTCAAATGTGTCCGTGGATTTGGAGTAAGCTTTTCGTATAAGATCACTGACCTTTCTAAAAATGTTTGCAAGGAGTATATACAAGAACTGAAAGAGAGGGCCACCGAGATGGCTTGGCAGGTAAAGGTTCTTGCACAAGCCTGTCAACCAGAGTTTGATCTCTGAAACTCATATGGTGGAAAGAGAGAAGGGACTCCTCAAAGTTGCCCCCCATATGTGTGCCTTGACAAGCATGTACACACACACACACACACACCCCAAATAAATGTAAAAACTAAAATTTTTGAAAAGTTAAAAAAAATGGCAGAAAGAAAGAAGGGAGGGAGGGAGGGAGGGGGAGGAGGGAGGATGGATGGATGAGTAGAAGATCCTGGGTTACTAAAAACACAGGCAAGGATTTTGTGAGGGTGCTGATGATGCCTGTGAGTTCTCTACATCTCAGACCATCTGACCCAAATTTCTCTCAGGAAAGAATGGAAAACTAGCCCTAGAATAGGATGTCTGAGTGCTACACTGAGCCAGCAATGAAAAATAGAGACACATCCAATGAAAACTTAGTGTGAGGTCATTTATTTGAGAGTCTCCAATAAATAAGAATGTCAGGAAGAACCATGTTGAAGAAATTTTGAAAGATCATAGATGCTATCATTTGAGAGAAACTTATAGATGCCATAGCAACTGACAAAATAGACCAGTGTGGGAAACAAGCAGGATGATTAAACCCAGACTCTCTGGTCCTCTAGCATCAGCATCACCTGAAAGCATGTCAGAAATGTGGATTTTAGAGCCCCATCACAAACTCCAAAGGTTGGACACTGGAATCTGATTTAGCAAGGCTTCAGTGTGATTCTGAGAGGCATTGAAATTAGTAATTTCTGCTTTAGAATTTCTAGGAAGGATTTACATTTCACTGCTTCTCTAGACTTGTCTTAGTTGCCCTATACAGGTAAGTGTTCCATAGACGTGGGACATCTTAGTTGCTCTTTACAGATGGGCATTATACAGATATGAGACACTTTCAGCTTTACAGTGGACAGTCACTAATCCAGGTAGTAGATATTCAATATTTTCTGGCATTCAATTTGCTTAGCAGCAGTTGGCTTCGTGAATACCTGAAAATCAAAATTAAATTTTATACTGGTACCCAAGCAGAGGCAGATAGTAAACATTACAACAAATACATGATTATTCATATCCTTATGAAATACTGAATGTAAAATTAAGATTTTAAATATTTTCAGTCCAGTCCTAACAACGGAAACATTACCACTTTAAAGTAAATATATTTAAATATATACTCATAAAATAGCAATTATAACTAAGAATAAAGTCTCAGATTCTACTTCCTTCCTGTCCTTCCTTGAGAGCCAAGAGGTCACTAAAAATTATGAAAGACAAAGAAGGAAAGTAATGGGAAATAAAGAAACATCTTGTAAAAAAAAATATTACTAGTATCTGAATTGAGTACACTCCAATTACTTGTTCTTTGGTTCTTTTGGTCCTGGGATTCAAACCCAGGGCCTTACACATGTAGGCAAGTATTCTACCCCTGAACTATATTTCAAGCCCTTATTTGGCTTCCAATTAAATTAAATCACAGACTGAAGCAACAATTATAAACCGTGGATGTATGGTCCTTCTTAAGCAGAAATGTAATATAATCAATACAAGGGTGATTTACAAAGAAAACAACATTACTGTCAGTATGGTGGTCATGAAAGGACTGTTTGGTCATGTGTGCCATTGTTATAATAGATAATTTAGGGTTATTTGACTCCTACTAATGTTATTTTGTCTTCTCAAACCAAATTAGCTACCAAGTCCCCAAAGACTATGAACATTTTTCTAATTTTATAAAATGCTACATATAGTATTTTTTAGTTACTTCTCTCTATGAAGCCTCTATGTCATAGCACAAAATGCATTACAAATATCAGTAATAATGTTCACAATGTGACCTTAAATTAAATATAAATATATTTATCATTTTTGAATACTGCCTTTAATGTTCTCATACTACATTACAAAATACACAAGTATAAAATATTAACTTGCACTTTTAAACATAACTCCTGCTGTAGACAAAGAGAAAAACATAGGACTAATATAGTTTTTAAAAATAATTTCATTATCATGGGGATTTTATTGGCTAATTGGATAGTTTACTCATAAAAATTGCTTTATGTGCGCCAATTTTAACAAATGTTTTGAAAGTTTCTATTTGTTACTGTTAGCATTAGATTGCTTCAGGAAAAAAATCTCCAATCTGAGCTCAAATTTTAATGCATAGAATTCTCTAGAAAATCATGCATGTATCTTTTTAAGGTGTTATAAAAAGAAAAGTACTTCAAATTTTCTCTGAACTGTCTCCCCCTCCTTTGTTACAGGTATTCATTTTTCAACTATATTAGCCTCTGAAACAAAAAAGAAATGGACTTTTTAAACTCATCAGATCAAAACTTGACCTCCGAGGAACTGTTAAATGGAATGCCTTCCAAAATTCTAGTCTCCCTTACTCTGTCTGGCCTGGCACTGATGACAACCACTATCAACTCCCTTGTGATCGCTGCAATCATTGTGACTCGGAAGCTGCACCATCCAGCCAACTATTTAATTTGTTCCCTGGCGGTTACAGATTTTCTTGTAGCTGTCCTGGTGATGCCCTTCAGTATCGTGTACATTGTGAGAGAGAGCTGGATTATGGGACAAGTACTCTGTGACATTTGGCTGAGTGTTGACATCATCTGTTGTACATGTTCCATCCTGCATCTGTCAGCTATTGCCTTGGATAGGTACCGAGCAATCACAGATGCTGTTGAATATGCCAGGAAAAGGACTCCCAAGCATGCTGGCATCATGATTACAATAGTGTGGGTTATATCGGTGTTCATCTCTATGCCTCCTCTCTTCTGGAGGCACCAAGGAACTAGCCGTGATGATGAATGCGTCATCAAACATGACCACATTGTTTCCACAATTTACTCCACGTTTGGAGCTTTCTACATCCCACTTGTACTGATATTGATCCTCTACTACAAAATATACAAAGCAGCAAGGACACTATACCACAAGAGGCAAGCAAGTCGGATGATGAAGGAAGAGCTGAATGGCCAAGTTCTTTTGGAGAGCAGTGAGAAGAGTATTAAACTGGTCTCCACATCCTATGTGCTAGAAAAATCCTTATCAGATCCATCGACAGACTTTGAGAGAATTCACAGCACAGTGAAAAGCCCCCGGTCTGAGTTGAGGCATGAGAAATCGTGGAGAAGACAGAAAATCTCAGGCACTAGAGAGCGCAAGGCAGCCACTACCCTAGGACTGATCCTGGGTGCATTTGTCATATGTTGGCTGCCCTTTTTTGTAAAAGAATTGGTTGTTAATGTCTGTGACAAATGTAAAATCTCTGAAGAAATGTCAAATTTTTTGACATGGCTTGGTTACCTGAATTCCCTTATAAATCCACTGATTTATACCATCTTCAATGAAGACTTCAAGAAAGCCTTCCAAAAACTTGTACGATGTCGATATTAGGTTAAAGGAAGTCTATTTTTAAAGGATGGAGGCTTTATTTATTTGGGGGTGGGATAACTAAATGAATGTAAAGTAATAAAACATTTAAATTTTTAGAGAAAATATATTAAGACTGCTAAAATTGTAAGAGCATAAATTTATTTTTAATAGCACCAAGAAATAAGAGTATTAATTTGACCATCATTCTAGTGTTATCAAAATTAGGAAATAATTTATGCAGCTTATAAATAATCTTTTGTCTATGCAATATACCTAAAAATATAACTGGAAAACTATATATACATGCTATTAATTACAATGCTTTCCAGATTTATATCTTACAACAACTAGAGGAATTTTTAATTAACATAGTTGCGGGGCATTTGCCCACTAACCCCACAGTTCCCCAGAGTTTTCTTGAGTGAGAGCAGCAGGAAATATTAGATTGAAGGATTTAGATTGTGGAGATAAACAGATAGAAAACACAGGATAGCCTCGAGAGGGCCTGGAACCTTTTCCAAGGAGCCCTGACTGTCTCTGCCCTAAGGTATTTATAGAAACACCAATGGGTGGAGCAAAAGACCTCCCCCCAGCACAGCCAAATGAAGACTATCTCAGACACCTGCACTCTCAGGCCCATGGTCCAATCATCCTCTCTATACAGACCTGCTGGGTAAAGCCACGAGGAACCTGAAAATGGGCTCCCACACATAGTTCCATTGATAATTTTGCATCACTCCATTGCATAACTAATCATCCACAGAAAAAATATTATTCACTCTAATACCTCTCTTGTCCCTTCTCCATTTTATTCTTCAAAAAAAGTGAAGAGAAGGCAACAGCAGATCTTATTTAGCCTGGGTAGAGTAGATAAGATGAAACTCAGTGGCTTTGATATTATCCTCATATTTGGACAGCAAAAATAATCATACAGTGGGCTAAGTATAGCAAAATATTTCAATATCATAAACTTCTGTACATTTGATATCCTCACTTTGTTGAATATCAGCTTCTAGAATAATATTATCTCTAATCATATAATATCAGTATTTGAAATCAAAGTCCCAGGGGAAAGGTTTATTATACATTTATTATATAATTGTTATATGCATTGTCCCTTGTTTAGAAATAAAACTTTAAACACTAAGTACCCTGAGTTACTCACTATAGCTGTCACACTTCTAAAACAAAATTTATTTCCTCTCTACTAATATTAGTAGCCCAGTTTTTACAATTCTCCTCCATATCTTAGAATTTGAACATTACTCCCTTTTTATTGTAGAGAATATAATGGAAAATATTGAATATTAAAACTTTGCTTGGACAACAAAAATCTGTTTTGCCTTTGTAATTAGGATATATTTTATAAATCAAGACCATCTGGAAAACAACATATACCACACCTCTTTAAATTGCCACTTTGTGTACATTATAAAATATGCTTCCCTTGTGGAGTGTTTAAGAGTATATTGCATTGCTTTTTATATATCTGTGAGACATTACACCTGGTTTAAAAGATATCTAGAGGTGAGATTTTACATAAGGCAATGAGAGATGTACTAGATAGAAGATACAGGAAATGACAAAATACAAATTCTTCCATCAATGTCTCTATTATCTAAAGGAAGAAACAACACAGAATTAAAACTATAATAAAAGGTAATAAACAAGGATCTAGCAAGTGAATTATTTACATAGCTGTGATGATGTCAAGACAAAACTGATCACCTCTGTTTGAAGAACACTGGGAAATTTTCATAAACAATATATCTGAAATGTGTGTCAAATAAAGCAGCATTTGGGTATGAGTAAATGAAAGGACATAGTCCAGGTGGTGACAGCGTAGAAAGTTCAGGCTTTGTCATGCAAGAATTATGGCCCACACCATGAATTGGCTAGCCATTTAAGGCAACAAAGGAAATCAAAAGATTAAAGGAAAAATTGAACACTGTGAATGACTTTCAATGTCAAGAAAAGTAATGCACTGCCAATTTTCTTGCTGCCCTTGAGTTATCAATGATGATTTTCAAAATATTACAGGCTTGGGGCAAACCTAACATAAAGGGGATGGGGGGGGAGTTCTCTAGATAAGAGAAGCAGAGAGAGTACTGGAGATAGTGTCTTCAGTCGTCCAGGCAATGGGGGATGAAGTGCTGAACTGATTCTGATTATGGAAATAGTAATCCATAGATTACAGCAAGTACAGCAATCAGACAGTAGGAGAAGGTTAGCGCCTAAGATCATCTTTACCTGAAAGAAGGAGATTAACTGACAGGATCTGTTGGTAAACAATGACTTTTTCGAAAGTATGGCAGTTCCAGATGTGCCCAAGCTCATAGGAACTACTGACCACTTCTGGCCTAATGAAAACTGACACATCAATGAGATTAGACTGCTCTCTGACCTCAGCACTGACAGGCAATCAAGGCGCCCAGCCAGTCCTTTATCCTCACACCACTCCACCTTCACTCTCACGCCTTGTGTCTTCCATATCATCCTCCACTTTCTTCTTTTACCCTCTCCCTTGCCAAAATTTGATTCTGTGATTTATTCAAAGACCTTCCCAAAGTTACTTCTACACATCTTAGAAACTTACATTGGGAAAACTCTTTTTATTTTTTTTTAATTCATTTATTTGAGACAGGGTTTTTCTGAGTAGCTCTGGCTGTCCTGGAACTCACTTTATAATCCAAACTGGCATCAAACTCAAAGATCAGCCTGCCTCTGCCACCCAAGTGCTGGGATTAAAGGCATCCCACCTGGCAGGAAAACTCTTGAGACACAAACCAACAACTATTTCAAGCAAAGTAAACCTAGGTACGTATACTGCCCTTGGATCTGAGTTAGACCAAATCTCAGATGTAGAAAAATAATGTCATAAGTGACAAAGAAGTTGCATCTATCTCCCTTCAGAGCTCAGGAGAAAATCGAATTCAATGATGAGGTGTGTTGCAACCTCATCATTTAATCCAAAGGGGCTGCAACACAGTGCAGTATGAGTTCATCTACATTTGCCCCACATGCTGAGGTTTCAGGCTTTGCCATCACTAGTGAACATGCATCAATCAAGATATATGTTCAATATCTTTAAATGGTGGCAATATAAGGGTGGTCCATCTCAAATACTTCCTTTGAAATGTATGCAGAACACATTATAGTTAACAAGATGGACTTCTCAGAATGTATTCACTTTATTCTTTGAATAAAAAATATCTAAGTAGCTAAAAACTGTCACAAAGGAAAAAATTAATGCAATATAGTGGTTCCTCTTTTATCTGATAAGACAGAAGGTGAAAACATAAATATCATCAAAGGTATTTAAATATAAGATACGAAAATGTACTTCCTACTAGAATCTTACTATAGTGGCACCATAAAATCAATCAAAGCTTTTATTCTATTCTATTAAGTGATCTTCTAAATCTCTTCAAATAAAAGATGTATTAAAAGCAAAGACCAGACACAAAAGTCATGAGAAATTTAAATGAGTGGATATTAAAATCAGTCTAATATGTCAGCACACATAGCTGCACATGGACTGTGTTTGAAATGTCACACGCTTTTGAAACAGGAGCTTTCTTTCAAGTTTGTTTTAAGACTATGAACTGCCTGGGTCAATGTGTTTTGCTTTGTTTTGTTTCTTTGTCTTCTTTTATAAGACCGATCACCAATAACCAGTTGGTGGAAGGCGATGAGCCCATCTTTGAGAACAACCTCCCTAATGAATTTCCAAAACCATTCTCACTTGGCTTCACTAAGGATTTGATCCCCCAGCTCTCTGCACCTGGCCTGCATAGGGCAGGCATCTGCTTTGCTTACATCACTACATCAGTAACAAATCCATCCCCTCACCTTAGCCTGAACCCCATAGTCACACCCTCCATTTAACCTTGTGCCTTTTACCAAAAAGTTTTCATAGAAATAAGTGGGAAAGTAATTTAAATCTCTGTCTTTGCCTCAAGTATGAAACCATTTTCTCTTGAATTTATAGACTTTTTTTATTTCTAGGTCAGAGAATCAGGTTTCCTAAGTTGTGCAGTAGAAACATGGAAGTTTTTTTTTCTTTATATATCCCAAAGTCCTTCAAAAATAATTCTGCTTACTTTGAAATGCACCCCTATTAAAGCAGCTTGTTCCAGATATGTGCTTCTAGTACCTTCCTCATAACCAAAGTGATCATGCTTAGACCCTCATCTTACCATAAGATATTTCTAGAATCAAGTTAATATTTTTGTCATGAATAAAGTAAATCTTTTCTAATGACTTGTCTTGGTCTTTTTAATTAGTTGACTTTCTTCCACTATTTAAAATGAGGAACTTAGGACTGAGAGAAACATCACCTAACACTGTAATGTGTGTCTATTGATATGGAACACCTTCTCCAAAGCCTAAAGATGTTCAAAATCTAACCAGGAAAATGGCATTAAATGATAAATAATAGAACCTCTGACTGGGATAGAAATTGTGAAAATTCCCCTTTAAGAAAAAGGTATATTATTAGTTTTATCAAGAGGAACCTCATGTCCAAGCAGTTTTCCATTAAAGCTTGTGTTTAGTGTCTGTCCTACTTTTTGCTGTGGACAAGCTCCACTTCTGCAGTTACACTGAGATGATTCTTCTGGGTTGTGTAGACACAGTAAAGCTAGATTTGTCCCCGATAGTTCACATTATATTAATATTCCTAAGACATATACACTCACTGTGTATGCCAAAAATCAAACTCACAATTGATGTGTTGTATCATTGTTATGTAATCATACTCTGTTGCTGAAGTTGCTGCCTTGAAGTTACTAATCAACAAAATTAATAAAGGAAAACTATATTCATTCCCCTCCCTCTACATACACACATAGTAACTATTTTGCCTAGTATAGTGGGCTTGGCCATGAGTCAATTCTAACCCTAGTAGAGAGGATAGAAATGTGCAAATACGTATTACTTTATCTTTTGCAAAGTAAGTTGATGTTAAAAAGAAGTGATCTAGGGGGGAAAATCATCTGAACTAAATATACTGTTGAGCTTGAAGATGAAGTAAGAAGAGAATTTCTTTTGAGAGAATATCTGGTTTCAGATTTTTACAACTTGTGTGAATAAAAATCACCTTTGGTGTTGGTTACAAAGGTGGGCACGTGAGTATGTGAATTCAGTCCTGATCCCATGCACTCAGCACTTAGATTGTTCCAGTGAAGGTGGAGCCTAGGACTTCAGTTCTGAACAACAGTGATTTAAAAGGCCCTAGCTCGTCAAGTATGGGAACTGAAATGAAATTAGTCTGCCATTCTAGTAACAGACTGAATCAGAATCCAAAAGGTGACCTTGCCACTACTAATGGAATACTGCAGAATTTGAGGTCAAAACCAAAAACATTATAGAGGATAACACATTTAGTTAAGAATAAAACATATTCTGTTCTCAGAGAGAATGTTGTTTAAATTTTCCAGGGCATAGAGCAAATTGTCCATGACATAGGAAGCAGCTATTTAGACATATGATGCTCTATATTTAAAAATCTGAAAAGGCTAGATTGGAGTCCCATTTCTTCTGATAACCATTAACCTGGGCAATCCTCCTTTCCTCAGAGTAGAGTTGAGAGAATAAAATGGTGAGAGAAAGTGAGCATACTCAAAAGTTAAAGACTACAAAATGTAAGTCACCATGACTGCTCCTAATGAGTGAGAGCACACTTGGAACAGGCAGCCCCTCAGTGTGAGCCTGTGAGTCTGGAGAGATGCAAGTCAACAGCACTGAGAAACTTCTCACTCTCCTGGAAGTATCATGCCTAGCACAGCAGAAGGGCCCAGAAGCCTTACCAAGCCACACAAAGGCCATGTGTGGGTGCCAGTCCTCTCCTTGCCCCGTTCTAGGGGTTCTAGCCTGCCTTTCTCCTTGCTCTGCTCCACCATCCACATTGCTACAACCATGGCATCTTCTAACTACTTTACCTTTGTAAAAGGTAGTAATGCGATCTGTCTGCCCAATTAAAACCATAACTGCAATTAGTAGCCATAACCATTCATTCTCACTGTTAATACATTCAGATGATGTCCCATATGTTCCGAGATTTTTATACATTAAATAGCTAAAAGAAATTTTCATTTGAATTCGGATGATTAAAATAAAATTGGAAGGCTAGATTTTAGCTCTACAGAGTTTAAAATACTATTTAATTATATGAATATTAATATTTGAAGAAAGTAGTATTGTCTCTCTATTGCTCCTGCCAGTACACACTGTGGCTTTTAGTCTTGGTATTAATAAGAAAAGAACACTCTAGAAAATCTTATCTCCCACTATCCTGCTTTGTCCTAACAAACGCTGTCTGCTCAGGTCTGGTCTCTCTCTCCCATGCCCTTACGTTGTGAACCTTGCTTCTTCAGCCATTGTCTTCCCCCTCAAACACCTACTTCCTTGCTGTTGAGCAATGTACCCTTCAAAGCACAAATTAAATTCCAGTTTGAAACTGAATTCCTACTGTAGTTAATGTCAGTGACACACAACATTATTTCCAATTATTCCTTATTTTCTTTAAATATTTCAACTTTCCTCATAAATATTAGTTATATACTTAAAATTATCATCTTAGTTTTTAAGTTACTTAATTTTAAGTTACTTAAGAGACCTCGTGCTCATTTCTCTGTAGATTCAGGGGCATGCGGCCTTGGTTCATTTGTCTCTGCTTTTTGACCCAAATCTCCCTGTCACCCTAGATGATCTGCAACTAGCTCTGCAGACCAGGCTAGCCTCAAACACACAGAGATCCTTCTGTCTCTGCCTTCCCAGTGCTAGGATCAAAGGCATGCCAAGGCCATCACACATAGATTTTGTTTTTCTTTTTGGAACATGGTCTCACTATAAAAACTCAGTGGACCTCAAATTGGCGATCCTCCTGCCTGGGATTCCTGTGTGTTGGGATTTCAGGTGTTTCCCATCATGTCTCCATGGTCCCAAACACACTTCAATGACGATCTCCTTTCTAAGCAAGCCTGGTCCACTGTGCTGTGTCCTCTAGTAACTGACTTAAACTGCAGGTTTCTCTTTATGCTTGTGATTAGTAAAGAAATAGAAGTGAAGTGTGTTATTAGGAAGAGGCTAAAAGTTGACTAACATTAGAAAAGGAGTCTTTATTTTTCAGTTATTAGGGATAGCTTACTGACAATGCAAAGGACAGTGATTTTTCTGGAAATGTTTGTACATGATAATAAATGACAATGTTATTTAGTATTCATCACTATAATGCATTATCAGTTATATATGCAATATGTAAGTAATTGCCTATTCCCAAAGGGAATGTTTTTATTACTATTTTGAAATGGATGTAAAAATAAATACACTCAGTTATTTCAAAGTTAAGTTATTGACATCCAGCCCAACTAACATATGAAATTACTCATCACATTTCCTTACTGTGCCCTGGCCTCTTCTCTTCAGTGACTTATGTACAGATGAAAAGGCAATGGTTTCTTACACTCAGAGGTATCTCTGCAGTGGAGTAAAAAGTACCCTGAGTTCTTCCATTCCAAAAGAACAATTCTCTCTGGGAGAATCTAAAGCTGACTTCACTGTTTCTAACACTGAAGTAGGAGGAGGAACATAGTCCATTTTATTTAGCTCAACTTTCTTTCCTTTTTGAGTCAGGGTTTAATCTGTGTAGCCCTGGCTGTCCTGGAACTCTTTCTATAGCTCAGTCTGGCCTCGACTCAGAGATCCATCTGCCTCTGCCTCCTGTGCACCACCACCGCCCATCATAACTCAACCTTCTAAACAGAGATGATACGTGCGGCCCACAACTATTTTCCCGTCCTACGTGATTGTGGTCCAAGAGATGACCAGCTGCCCAAACATAAAAAGAGCAACTTTTAAACTGCCCTTTTCCTCTGCAATCACCTGAAAATCTGTCCAAGCTTGGGGAAAACACACTATTTTAACTCTGGCTGCCAAGCTGCTTTCTTCATCTACGTCTAATGCCTTAGCTGTCCACTGACCTTCAAACTCAAGTTTTAATTATGTACCCCTAAAGGGGTGGGGGGAGATTAATTACAAGTTAATAATCTACTATATTTCTGATTTAACTTATGTTTAGAAATATGAAACTGAACTCAACAGTCACTTTTGTATTAAGCTTGATTTTCTTTTCTTTTTTAAATCTTCTTTATAAGTTTAGAAGTTTAAATCCTATCTATTCTGTTTATCATATTTATATTTTTTAAAAACATGCAGTCATAAGTGCATGCACACATAGGACTATGGTGTCCCTAGCTTCGTTAGCATATCATACACAAAGCATCCAAAGGCTCAAGTTGGATAGCTGACTTCTCTTATCTGTAACTTCCACTGAGTAATTTCTGAAGTAAAGGTCTAAGTGTGCCATTAAGCTTAAGGTAAAATACAAGTTCAGTTTCTTTCTCAAAATCATTGATGAAAGTAATATGCAATGTCTAATTTAATTTTTAAAAGCCATGAAAAAGTTACATTCATTTTAATAATTTTAATGCCAGTTGTTCATACTATAGAAAATGTTCAAACATGGATTGTAACAGCCTACCAGATAAAAGAATCTGCTTGATTTGTTGCTGTCGTTAAACAATGATAAATGAATATATGCAGCAAGTTGATGCTGCTTAGCCTAAAAGAAAGAAAAATGTGAAATAAACCATATTCTTTAAATGCTATGTGCTGGGTTTCACTTAATCATTTCAGCATGTCCTGTGGTGTTCTGCTAAGAATTCTAAAGGGGGGAGGGGAGTTGGCTCGGTCAGTAAAATACTTGCTCAAAAACATGAGGACCTGAGTTCAATTCTCAGTACACACATAAACAGACAGGCATGGTAGCACCCAACTGTAATCCCATTTCTGGGGAGGTGAAACAAGGGATCTCTGGGGCTCTCTGAACAGAGAGCCTAGACAAGCCTATGAACCCCAGGTCCTTAGGAGAGACCCTGTCTCAAAAATCAAGGTGGACAGGTCTTAAGGAAATAATCACTGGCATCTATACACATACATATGTTCGTGTACACATGTACATATGCTCCTTCACACACACACACACACACACACACACACACACACACACACACACATATATATGTATGTATGTATGTATGTATGTATGTATGTATGTATGTATGTGTAGCCCTAACTGTCCTGGAACTCACTCTTTAGACCAGGCTGGCCTCAAACTCACAGAGATCCACCTGCCTCTGCCTCCCGAGTACTGGGATTACAGGCGTGTGCCACCACTGCCCAGCGTAGATATATTTTTTAAAAAAGAAACGTAGACCAGCAAGATGGCTCAGCAGGCAAACGTGTATAATTCCCGACAGTGCATATCTGATGACGTGTGTTTCACCTCTGAACCCACAAAAATGTAGGAGACAACACACTCCACAAAGTTGTCCTCTTATCTCCACATATGTCCTGTGGCACGTGCACCACCACCACCTTCTATAGACACACACATGCACACATCATATATGCCCATGCACACAATAAAAATTAATACATAAAATTAAAAACCTTTAAAAACACAGAAACCTACAAAAAAAAAAACCAATAACTAACGTGCAGCTTCTAGAGGTGGTAAGCATCGGAATGGGTTTCCATAGCATCTGTGGCCATCCAAGTGTAAGGGAACCTTCCTTCCTAAGTTAGCTGTAAAACCTACTATCACCTTCTCTTCCCCTGGTTCTTCACCTCAACAAAACTAGAGACCTGACACTTGAGTTTTGAAATCTCAGTTTAAGACAAACACAATTTTCCTGATCAACAACAAGACACACATCAGTAAAAGTGGTTTTTGAAGTAGTCTAGATAATATTTGAGCATAGATGTGTTGTATTCTGAGGACCAGGCTTACAAAAGCACCTTTGACTCTAACGACATTGAATTGTGTATCAAATTGGGAAAAAACAACTTCTTTGACATCCCTTCCTCAAAATATATCTTGATAAACAGCAAAGCGGGGAGTGTTGGCATTGAAAAGGATGCAAGGAAAGGTTATATTATTAGTCAAAGATGTTTTCGCATATCCCATAAAGGAGTTTTTTCATTCATTGTTGAGAAGTACATGTTCTGGGGTAGCAGTTGGGGAATTAGGTCAGACATTCTCACCTAGTACCAAATATTTGTGAATGAGTGATAGGACCTTCTGGAGAAAAGTTACACTGCTCTGGTTTATTTGGTTCCCTCTCCTCTTTCTCTCCTTCTTCCTTCTAGCTTCCCTCTGTATTCTACAGCTCTGCTTCAGAGAGACACTCACTGGAGATTTCAGCCACTTCATTGCTACCATGTTAATCAGAACCAGGACCCAAATGACTGCTTCCCTCTGGCCAACCTAACACACTCAACTGCACCTGCCTCCTTGAGCTGCTTTGAGTACTGTGAAGTTCAACAGAAGCGGTGGTCTTGGACCTTGAAGCACAGACAGTCACCAGAGCACCGTTCCTGCTTCGACTCCCTTACTATGCTTAAGACAACTGGGTTCATGCAAAACTTAAACAAAAAGGCCACATAGTTTATTTTCTTCTACTCAGCTTTTTGGTCACCTTTTATGCCACACAGGGGAGCTTTCTGTTGAGTCTTCAGAGTAAATTGTGTTTTGTACTTGGCCTGACTAACTCAATTCAGTTAACTTTGTGAAACAAGTAAAATTGGAATAACGCATTTACCTGTATGGTATCCTTACCATGTTTGATACTACTTTAAAAAATAAATAAATAAATAAATAAAACTCACAGGTTGTAGTAGTTTGAAAATGAAAATGGCCTCATAAACTCATAGGGAGTGGCACTCTTAGGAGGCATGGCCTTGTCAGAGTAGGTGTGGCCTTGTTAGAGGAAGTGTGTCACTGTGGGCAGGCTTTGAGGTCGGAGATGCTCAAGCAACACCGAGTGTAGCATTCTCTTCCTGTTGTCTGTGGATCCAGATGTAGAACTCTCAATTCCTTCTCCAGCACCATGTCAGCCTCATGAATCACTAATCAGAAAATGCCCTACAGGTTTCCTACAGCCAGATCTTGTGTAGTCATTTTCTTAATTGAGGTAGTCTCCTCTCAGATGACTATAACTTGTGTCACATTGACATAAAACTATCCAGCACAGGTGTCAATCAACATAGAACCTTTCCAATTGAAGCCAACCCCAAGAAAGCTGCCATTTCCTTTTTTTCAGGCATAGGATATACAGGATGGATGTTTCTTGTGTTTTTCCAACTATATGGGAGAAGAAAAAGATAAAGGATTTCTCACCAGCAAATCAAGAAATAGGATTTGGATTAATTTTTCCTTTAAAAATAATACCATCAAATCCTCAAGAATGTTTTCATTTTTCTTTCTTTCTTTTTGAATTATTTGCAATTCAAGTATGGTGGATCTTAAATTTGGATTTTGTTTGCATTGGGATACAGCTCAGTTGGTAGAGCACTTGCATAGCATGCAGGAAACCCTGGGTTTCAGTCCTTAGCAGCTAGGGTGTCTGTATCAGTCCTTGGTGTGATTCACATGTTCTGAGAAATTATGGAGAAACACTTTTAAAAATACTTTTGCGCCGGGCAGTGGTGGCGCACGCCTTTAATCCCAGCACTCAGGAGGAAGAGCCAGGCGGATCTCTGTGAGTTCGAGGCCAGCCTGGTCTACAGAACGAGATCCAGGAAAGGCACAAAGCTACACAGAGAAACCCTGTCTCGAAAAAAAAAAAAAAAGAAAAAAAAAGAAAATACTTTTGCTCAGGCCAGACATGGTGGTGCATGCCTTTAATTCCAGCATTTGAAAGGCAGAGAAAGGAAGTTCTCTGTGAGGTGGAGGCCAGCCTGGTCTGCATGGTAAGTTTCAGGACAGAAAAAAAGAAGAAAAGAAAAGAAACATTTACTCAGCACTGTAGCTTTTTTCAGCACCTGGACCTGGCTAGTGCTTCCTTAACCAAGCACTAGCAGTGGAAATTAAATTGATAAAGTTTGCTCTGTTCTTAACAATCATCTCCACCTTGCACATTTTTTATTATAATGTATTTTATCCCTTGTTTTGGACACCACAATTTATTTATCGCATTTACAACTGCATGTTCTCAAACTGTTTTCTGATTTCTGAAATCTCCTTTTCATGTGTTAATTCTAACTAACTTTAATTATCTTGATTTTTAGGGTTTTATTGAATTTTTTTATATTATTTCATAACATAGTTCACAAAGACTCTGTTTCTTGATATTGAATAATACTTTGCAAATTATAGGCTTTCTCCTGGTTGTGTTTTTTCCTTTCATCTTTTCTTTTCTTTTTTGTTTCTAATTCTTTCTTTTGTTCTATCATACATCCTTTCCTTCCACTTTCTTCTGTTGCTTCTTCTCCCTTGAGTGTCGCTCTATAAACGGCATCACGTATTTTTCTTTGGCAGGAGTTACCATCAAGTATTATTTCCCAATATGATAGAGATACATTTTCATTGACGCCCTTCCTACCTTATCAGGATAGGTGGCTGATGGTTACTTCTGGTGCTGAAGCTCTTCTGTTAGCTTAGCTGGAGACCTGGCCCCTGAGTTCTTTTCTGATATCCACTCATAAGATTAGACTGGTTGTCAATACAGCATTGCGAAGCTCCATCAAAGCTCACAAATCTGCTTTATTCTTCAGATGAATTCCCAAGAGGTTGTACTTCTACAGGGCTTGTTGGTTTTTGCTCAGGACTCCTTACTCCACAATTACAAGCATCCAAAACCAGACAACAAGAATAAGAATTTTCAGAATATTCTGTAATACCTTCTACAAAAAAAAAAAAAAAGAAAGAAAGAAAAAAGAAAAGGAAAGGAAAGGAAAGTGAGGGTGGGAAGTGTAATCCGGTGTGAATACATCTTCTGCTTCTGCTTTGATACTATGTCTTTTCTTTTCATTGGTGGCACTAGTTTGGGAGGTTTGTTTTGATGCTTGTACAAGTTTTATCCTCCTTTCTTCTTTTGTCAGTTTCTATAATTATGAATCATTTGTCTCAGTATTGAGAAATGTAGTTTTATTACACTGTTTCAGTCAGAGTTCTCTAGAGGAACAGAACTGATAACACAAATCTAAATGTACTAAAAGTGGATTTATTAGAGTGGTTTACAGTCTGTGGTCCAAGTAGTCCAAAAACAGTTGTCTCCTAATAGAAAGTTCAAGAATCCAGTAGTTGTTCAGTCCATGAAGCAAGATGTCTCGGCTGGTCTTCAATATATGGTGGAATCCCAAAGGAGTTGGCTCTAATGCCGGTGAAGGAACGCCTCAGCAGCAGAATAGACGAACTTGCCAATGAGAGTGAAGGCAACAATACCATCCTTACTGCACGGAATCAGCACAAAAATGGGCCATCGATAGGTGGGAATAGACCCAGCACAGAATTAGACATCCCTATCCTTCACAGCTCAATTATTTTCTATGGGTAGATTCATGAAAAGGAAGAGTCATTGGTTTAGTTACGTATGCATTGGTAACCCCACCAGGCTCCAACAGATAGCCCCAATCCAGAGGTTACACAAAAAGTTAAATGGGCCACACAACAAAATCAAAAGTCATGAATCAGAGAAAGAGAATGATAGGAACAAAAAGAGGTTAATATGAGTGGAAGGAAAATGAAAAACAATGGGAATAAAAAGTAATTAAAATGCATTTCATACATATATGAAACATAAAGAATTAAATTAATACAAAAGAAATGATAAATGCCTTAACATGAATGAAAGTTAAAATATTATCAAAAATGGAAAAAGTAAATCTCATGTATTCATTTTTGTATGGTTTAATTTTTAAAAGAAAATTCTGTAAAGAAAAAACATCTGTATAAACAGAAAGTAGATTATGGATTGACTAATGCCGGAGAGCATGAGTGAAAGTGGAGACCTAACAGGTGCTGGTTTCCGAAGTAATTTAAGGTTGCAGAAAATGTCAATATTTTAAAATCGTTCATTACATTTTGTGCTTTTACAAGATGATTTTTTTAAAAAAGTAGCATCCTGCCTCCAAGTGTGGTGAAATATGCCTGTAATCCTAGCCCTGGAAGCCTGAGGCAGGAAAGGGACTAGGTCAAGGCCAACCTGGGCTGCGTGCTGAGTTCAAGACCAGCCTGGGCTGCATAGCCAAAACTTGTCTCAAAACCAAAGAAACAAAATGAAACATCCTGCTACAAAAACTATCTTTTTCACAAGTAGCTTCATTTTAGGTAATTATGACTCAGTAATTCTATTTGTGGAGGATAGAGTATCCATGGCAAATGCAGCTATTGTTTAAATTATCACCATTTGGGGATGAGAACAGAGGTAGGAATTTGGAAAGCTGAGCAATTGTTTTCCCCCGGAGGAGAATATAATTCTGAGTGTTGGACTAATGTGACAGTCTACAAGGAGAAGCAGATTGCCTTGTACTCTCAGGCAGCAAGTCCTATTTGTCTGGAAGAAAGCTCTAGAAGTTCCAGGGAATAAGAGCTACAAAATAAATTTAGCTACTTATTTTCCCTGTCAGTCTCACACTTATTTTTCTCTATAAAAAAGCAGCCACACCAAAAAGAAAAAAAAATCTTCCTTATGTTAAGCAAATCTTCCCTGTTGATTTCAGACAATGTGAACATTAATACTTTGAGGTTTAGGCATGAAGCGAGGAACTGAGCTGCTCTTTGCCGCCCTCTACAGACGAATCTAAAAGTCACAACGAGATTCAGAAGAAAAAAAAAAAATCCCCATATGAAGCTAGCCATGCACTGTTTAACAGTGTGGAAATGTTCTAAGCCTTAGAACCTAAGTATGGACAATTTCATCACACAGTTATCTGAAGCGAGAATCCTAATTAGTCTTAACAATAAAAGCCTGGAGTCCGATATCAAGAGTGAAAGCGGAAAGATCAGAGAAGCAGCCAGCCAGCCAGCCACCAGAGACTTCCTGCCTCTATGAATCTCAGACCGAATGGGTCAGCCTGTCTCTAGGAGTCCTCAGACTGAATTCGAGATCTTGTCTCTACGCATCTTATATTCCTGTCTCCACCTCCCTAGCACTGGGATTCAAGGCGTGAGCTTCATCACTGCTCAGCTGTTTCTCTTTTAGACTGATTCAATCTCGTGTAGCCCAGAGTGGGCTTGAACTCCTGATCTTCTTGCTTCCTCCTCCCAAATGCTGGGATTAAAGGTGTGTGCCATCATTGCCTAGCCTCTGTGGTTAACTAGTGGCTAGCTCTACCCTCTGATCTCCAGGCAAGAACACAAACAAAATATCATACAACAGCTATGAGAGTACACTTTCACACACCTCAATGGTATAGTCAACTGCACAATAGGCTATGTGTTACAACTTATTGCTTTTCAGCTACAAAGCTTGCACAATGTGAGAACGATAGGCAACTATAACACAATGATAAGTTCCCATCTAAACACCTCTAAACATGGAAAGGGAATAACAAGAATACAGACTATTTACTCAGGGATAAGCATGTTTCAACTCCATTGTAATACTACGAAGACACCTTGAATGTGTGGTCCATTGCTAACAGGAGCCTCAGCATGTGGTGTGAGATAATATTACAATGAAGATGTGTATTTGTGAACTTGAAGCAGAAATATTCATGAAACTGCAAAGTATTTCTATGTTATGTGACTCAAAAATAATGCATGTTAGATTATTAAGAAATGAAGACACCCCTCCCCTTAAGAGTTTTTAAATAAAAGGAAATTAATACTGGGGAGGGTGGGGGATGGTCAAGTTGGTGGAGGGATGGAGAAGGAGAGCAATGAAGGAAATATCTTGATAGAGGGGGCCATTATGGGGTTAGGGAGAAACTTGGTGCTAAGGAAATTCCCAGGAATCTACAAGGATGACCCCAGCTAGGACTCCTAGCAATAGTGAAGAGGGTGCCTGAACTGGCCTTCTCCTGTAATCAGATCGGTGACTACCTTTTATTCTCATCATAGAACCTACATCCAGTAACTGATGGAAGCAGATGCAGAGATCCACAGCTAAGCACTGGGCTGAGCTCCTGGAGTCCGGTCGAAAGAGTAGGAGGAGGGATCATATGAGCAAGAGGGGTCAACATCATAACGGGGAAACCTATAGAGACAGCTGATCTGAGCTAATGGGAGCTCAAGGACTCTGGACTGAAGGCTGGAGTGATAGGGATTCCAACCACACCCCCACAGTCGTGCATGTCTGGCAGGGCACTTAATCATCTCCGCCTAGTCATTTCCTGGTCATACGTCCTGCATGACCCATGCCCCATGGTTATGCGGTCATGTAGTCACTCAGACATGACTACATGATATATGTGCATTCGTGGAATAGCCACATGGGCCTGTGTGTGCAGGTGCATTCTGGCCTTTATAAGGTGGGCCCATGTTCCCCCACCCTCTCTCTCCCACGTGTCCTTCCACAAGCTGATGACATCTATCCCTTTCTCTTTGTCTTGATAAAACTCTCGTTAATGAATTCTGTCGTGTGTCTTGACTTTTCCTTGGGGGCAAGAGCACCACACAAAAAAAACATCGTGAGGAACCTGCATGGAACCAAACTAGACCCTATGAATATGGGTGACAGTTGTGTGTCTTGGTCTGTTTGTGGGGCCCCTGGCAGCGGGACCAGGATTTATCCCTGGTGCATGAACTGGCTTTTTGGAGCCCATTCCCTATGGATGGATACCTTGCTCAGCATTGATGCAGTGGGAGGGGCTTGGCCCTGCCTCAACTTGGTATGTGAGGCTTTGTGGACTCCCCCAAAGGAGGCCTTACCTTCTCTAAAGAATAGGAGGTAGGGGTGGAGTGGAGGGAGGGGGGAAGCGGGAGGAGGAGAGAGAAGGGGAACTATGGTTGATATGTAAAATGAAAAAATTTTTTAAAATATACTGTAACTGAGAGGGAAGTTAAGCATTGATTTGGTTTTAATTTTAAATAACAATTTGATGCATTATACCATCTAGCTCTCCCCGATCCCTCCACCCCCTCACCTTGCCCCCCCCCATTTGTTACCACCTCATTCTGTTCTGTTTACATTAGCTTGGCTGTCTCTCAGCCAAGGTAATTCCCTAGAATAAATGCAAACATTGACTTCTCAAGTTTAAGGGGGGAAAAAAGCCTCGATGGCAGAATAACACAAGAGAAATATAAAGGGATATTAGTCTCATTCAAATTCTCCAACAACTGAGTAGTCAAGGTTAAGCATGGATCATGGAAAACTCCAGAAGGGATTGCAGAGCATGAAAATAGAGTTTCTGAGATCCTTTTTTTCTGAGACCCTGAGTATCTAAGACTCTTGTATTACACAGAATTTTCTACTTAAGAAGAACATGAAAGCAGTTCTGAAATATGGCTGTGTAATGTATTGAAAGCAGACCAAATCTGTTGCAGCACCACTGAGTATTCTGGCCTATGACAGCATGAAAGGATGCACAGGTCAGAGCAGGAGCAAGACTGAGAAAAAGAGGCACACGCGCCAGCTACCCAGGAACAGCCATTTAAGGTGCAAAGCAAAGTCACTACAATACGTCTCATTCTGGTTGCAACTACATCTTGGTACTGATGCCCAGATAAAAAGAGAATCCCTGGGCACCATGTGAAATGATCTATCTTTCAAAGATAACACTATACTGAGGCAGATCAAATAATTAGAAATGAGCCTTTTCCCAAATCTAGAATGGAAAAGTTTTAGGGAAAGCAGATGAAGGGTTCACAACACGGTTACATTTACCAGGCGGACACTTCCGCCTAGCCATTTCCGCATCAAGAGTGTCCCGTAGCTAGGATACCTGATGGGCCCGGATATCTCCGCCTAGCAAGTTCCGGGCCAAGGGGTCTCACGTGATCAAGAGTCCGTGGCATTGCATGGTTATGTAAGCGCGCAACATGACCATGTGATCTACACACACGCGTAGAGTAGTGACGTGACCTGGCCACACCCCCAGCCAGTTTTAAAAGTCCAGCGCGATATTCCCCACTCTCTTCTCCACGCACGTGTCTCTCCCACAGGCCTGCACACTTTCTGTCCTTTGTTTTCTAATAAACTCTATAAGCGGATTCTGTCGTGTTTCGTGATGTTTCCTTGCAGGGGTAAGAACACAACGCAGACAGAAAACTAACAGCAGATCTTCAATTTGAGAACTTCAGGAATCTTAGAATAGTGAAGTTTACCTGGGGGGGAGCTTTTGCCTTCAGATAGAAAGAAGATGTCACCCAGATATGAGAAAAGCATGCTATATTTTGCACAGTAGCACTTGAGGTTATCAAAGATACACTGAAAGACTGAAGTTTCTGGTGACATCTTGGCGGGGCTAGACCGTGTCACCTGCCCATTTCTTCACTGATGTGTGGTAATGTCTCCTCTCCCACCCAGCACCGCTCTTTGTCTGGACATTTTCCTCACCATACACTAGCACCAGGAGAAGAATGTTGTATTGATCTCAGTTCTCACCTGTCCAGCATTGTAGTAGTTCGTGACTTGTGGTGGACACATGCTCATTAACATGAAATAAAATGAATAAGTTAGACAGCTAAAGTTCAGATGGGAAACCAGTGTTTTAAGAAAAATGCAGACTTGAGGCCAGTACTGGCTGGACTCAGGTAATTTTAATGAATGCTTCCTATGTGGCTGTGTATTTCTAAGACCCAACTTTAGAAGTTCTGAATCATCATTTGTTAACACAAAGCTCTTTTCAGTAGGTCTTGCCATGTTCACTGTTGTATTTTTAAATGTTTTCATATACTCTTTTCCCTTTTGAACATGGTTGTGGCTCTCAATAGCTCTGGCTTTAGCATCACTAGGAAGAATAGAAAATTAAAATAGAAAAACAGCAGGAAAATCAGAGGCCCACTGAGTAAATGAAGAAGGGAGGGGAGGAGGAGGGGTGGAGGGGAGGAGGGGAGGGGAGAGAATGACAGGGGAGAGGGCTAAGAGAGGAAGACAGAGGAGGTAGAGAAGTTTCGAATTAACTAAGCAATACTTTCGTACATCAAGCAAACACTGTTATTTGCTGCCCCTTACTGGTAAGATAATAAAATTGCTAAATCACACATTCCAAGTGTAGTTCTCAGTTCTTTAGAGTAGGTACCCACTCGAAAGGAAAGAGATCATTTATCACTATGAAAATTATAAAAGAGCATCTCGAGTCATCATTTAGGAAGAGTCACCCAGGAGGGCAGGCTTCTGGCCCCTGACCAGATAACCTTAGGGAAAGTTATTTTAAAAAGTACTAAAAGGCAAGTCCCATACAAGGCTTCTGGCCCCTCTTGTTCAAAAGCCTAGAACTTGATATTGGCAATTAACATTGTCAATTATAGTTCTTGACATGACAAGCTTGCTTTATTCATCTTTGGAAAAGTGATTACTCACGTCGGAGTAATCATGGCTTGGCTGCCAGTCACTCTGTCAAGTTAAAAACATCTATTTACGTTGAGAAGCAGGTAGTTCACTTGCAACTCAAACACGAAGTGAAGTGATTTTCTAAGGATAGCCACTGAAGGATCTATTATTCAACAAAGAAGCTTTATACCCACTTTCCATGGCACAAAGCCTCAGAAAGGAATGGGACAGGCAAGGGAAAATGCCTCAGCAGGTGTGTTAGGGTAAAGGGGCCCCAAAAATAGCTTGACCACACAGCAGCCATGACAGGCTTAGGGGCCTAGACATGGCTTCTGAGACAGGCTTACTGGCAGGCAAAACCCAGATCCAGGAAAAGCCTCAAGCTGATACCATGCAGGAATCCACCTAGGGATGAGGAAATACCTAACTTTGCAACCATTAGGTGGCCAGATGTCCTTGAGTCTAGCACACACCTATTTTCATTTTACAGATACCTCTAGACAATTGCCAGCCAATCAGGGTCCTGAACCCTGGAAATCCCCTCACCCCAACCTCTGCTATGATAAAAATCCCACCCTGCCTGGGCTCAGGGCTCTCTGCTCTCACCACTATGTCGGACAGACAGAGGGACCAAGCTCCAGAGCTTGAAATAAAAGACTCTTTGCCTTTACATGTGGGATTCGGTCTCCGTGGTGGTCTTTTGGGGGTCCTTGCGATCTGGGCATAACATTAGAATAACCACATGGCTGCCAGGAAGGCTCCCAGGTTACGGTGTGAATGGAGAACTAGACTGTTGTCCTAGGTCTCTGTTCCTTATGAGTCAGGGAATTCTGGCTAGCAAGGACTGATCCTCTTCCTCTCTACCAGGCTAACTAGCCATGGGAGGCATGAATTTGGGCATGAAATGACTACAGCTTTGCCCAGAGAGGGACACAAAACTGTGGGTAAATCAGCACCTTGGGTGGTTTCCATTGGTGTGCAGGTCAGTGAACAAGGCAGATCCTAGAGCTCTTCCTGGAGAGAAGCACCCTTAGGCAGAATATATAAAGGGTCTGATTTTTGCTGAAAAAGATTACAGATTGCCGTGGAAGATTACAGACAGGAAAACAGTGGTGAAAATCTAGAAAGCAAGACAAGATTGAAATGGAAGTAAGCTATGAAATAAAAACTAAGAAGAACAGGGAGAAGGTAAGACAAACAATGAAGGAAACTTCAAATCATGTGTGCTAAACTTAAGAAATGAACGTGTCCACCAGCAACAGGATGCTTCTTTGAAGCTGTGCGTGATGACTCCCTGAAGAAGTTGCCCAACATTTAAGAGAACAAGCAGACAGTCTCTCTCTCTCTCTCTCTCTCTCTCTCTCTCTCTCTCTCTCTCTCTCTCTCTCTCTCTCTCTCTCCCATACACACACACACACACACACACACACACACACACACACACAGCCTACAACCAGCAGGATCAGAAAGGATGGCCCTGGAAATGAAGTTACAGTCCAGCAGCATCTCCATGCAGGTACACTGCACATCTTTCAGTTTCAGCATTACACAGCATCCATCCTGCCTGGGAGCCTGGGGAGCTCCTATTGTTCCTCTTCCTTTTCACAATAAATGATGGAATGTAGCTGGGCAATGGCGGTGCATGCTTTTAATCCCAGCACTTGGGAAGCAGAGGCAGGCAAATCTCTATGAGTTCTGGTCTACAGAGCGAGTTCCAGGACAGCCAAGGCTACACAGAGAAACCCAAAAAAAGAAGAAGAAGAAGAAGAAGAAGAAGAAGAAGAAGAAGAAGAAGAAGAAGAAGAAGAGAAGAAGAAGAAGGAAGAAGAAGGAAGGAAGGAAGGAAGGAAGAAGGAAGAGAAGAAAGGAAGAAGAAGGAAAGAAAGAAAAAGGACAGAAAGAAAATAAAATATACTGTCTCATTTTTTGTCTCCAATTACATTCATTATATCCCACTGAAAATAGAAAAGGTCATCAATGGTTTCCGAATTTAAAAATACTATCAATTTAATTATTTGAAGTCTCATGTTGCTACTTTATTTCCACTGAGATTTGTTTTCCAAAGCCCGTCCTCAGAACAACTTTTCCTGACCACATTAACCCAAGTATTCACTGTTACTCTGCCACTTTTCTCAGCATTATTCCTTCTGGGGTTCTATTACAGATCATTTCAAATATTTGAGCCTGCAGTGACCCACTCACACTCACAGAAGCCCAGAAGTAGTGTTATCCCTACTAGCCATACCGGAAAAAAACATAACACGGTAAACACCAGGAACATACAAACAAGGCACTCATTTCAGCAATAGGGATTATCCAAAGCATTGAGTTGCTATGAAATCTTAAATTTAAGAACATGAAGACCAAACACTTTCTCAAGCAACATAAAACACAAAACAAAACCAAGAAAATATTTATAGGTTTGCAGAAGCATCCAACACCCAACAAAGTCAAATTTTCCAATACAAATCACTAGCCATGGAAAAAGCAGAAAGTGTAGACAATATGAAAACATCAGTTACTCAACCAAAAACATTACAGAATAAGCAAGTTAGAATTATAGATCATTTTTTAAAATGTAACTGTGCTCCATACATTCAAAAACATCAGTAGAGACATGAAGAATATTTAAAAGAACTACACCAAGATTTTCAAGGTTAAAACTAGTATGTGACATGAACATATTGCATATGATTACTGATAGAATTATTAATATTCTGACCAAGAAATTAAAAGACTGTTAAAATATATATAGAGAGAAAAGTAAGCTTTTTTTAATTTTTAAAAAGTGTGTGTGTGTGTGTGTGTGTGTGTGTGTGTGTGTTTGTGTGTAGTGCCATAGAGGTCAGAAGAGAGCAATGGATCCCCTAGAGTCCATAGGCAGTTGTGAACAACCAGATGTGAGTGTGGTGTAACCACTGAACCACCTCTCCAGCGCCCCCACGCCCTACAGAAAACTTTTTAAATGAATTGTAGGTCAGTTGACAAAGGTTAATCTGCACATACTTTTAAGTCACTGAAGGAAGAAACGAAAAGAAGGGAGCAAAAAAATATATCGATATATTTAAAGAAATATTTCTCTGGGACCTACCAGCCAGGGCTGGATTGATGTCTGTGGCCCCTGTTGCCAAGAGGGCCATGCGGATTCCTGGGATCTCCACTGAGACCTGGGGCAGTGTTGGTGTCTGAGGGCAGCACTGAGACCAGGGGGCATAGTGTCGTCCAGACCCCGGCTGCTAATGAGGTCCGGACCATGTCTGGGTCTGTGATCCTACTGCAGCCGGGGTCTGTGTTGAAGTCCATGGCCCATGTTGACACTGGGGGCCACGTGGAGGCCCAGGGTCTGGGAAACAACGTGTGTCCTTGTTAGAGTCTGAGGGCCATGCTGTTCTGAGTGCCTCCACTGCTACTGGATACCATGGTTACATCCGGGACAGAGCTGCAGCTGAGGGCCATGTCTAGGTCCGTGGCCCTACAGCAGCCAGGGTCTATGCTGATGTCCGAGGTTCCTATTACTATCGAAGACCATGTGGATACCTGAGATGTGGGGTGTGCTAGTGTTCGAGGGTCACATTGCTGCTAGAGCTGTGCCGATCTGGGCGGTCTGCATTTCCACCTGGAGCTATGGTGACATCCAGACCCAGCTGCTGTAGAGGACCATGTCTGGGTCTGTGGTCTCATCGCAGCCAGGGTCTGTGTTGCCACCAAAGATTACACGGAAGCCCGGGGTCAGGGTACAATCTGTGACCTTGTTGGTATCCAAGGGCATGCTACCACCCATCCATCCTGATCTGGGTAGCCTGTGCCTCCACCCAGAGCCAGGATGTCATCTGGGACCAAGCTGCTGTCGAGGGCCACATCTGGGTCCATGGTCCTGCTACAGCGGGGGTCTGTGTTGATGTCTGTTGCCCATATCACTTCGGGGACCATGGGAACAATGCGTGATGGAATGAGAGGGCAATGCCGAGCTGGCCATGCTGTTCGCTGGCTCTGAGATAGCTGACCCTGGCCCTCCTGGATGCTGCAGCAATAGAGCTGGCCCTGATCCTCACGGGAGAGCTGACCCCGCCCCTGCCCCGCCCACCGACTCAGGAGAGATGGCCCCACCCTCAAACACTGGCAAGGAAGAGCTGAGGTTGATGGCCAGGGCACAGGGAGGTGGCTCCTACCCTCTCCTTGAGGGGGTTGGCTCTGTGGCCTGGACTGACCAGCTCAACTACAACCCAAGTCCACAGCAGGGCCTGGGGTGCACCCACCCTAATATTTACTCCATCTGGGACCTGCTGGAGCTCGTGAAAGGACTGGTCCTGTGGAAGGATAACTGCAGGATCTCCATGAATGGGGTTGGCCGCTGGTCCGAGAGTTTCGGTCAGGTCCACTGATGATGGTGTACCGGAAACCAGAGGCCTTGAAGCAGACCAATGACTCACTGCAATGAACATCTGCAAACAAAGCTGATAGGACAAAAGGGTGTACTGTGTGACACACTGTTCCCAAGGCCACCAGGACGAATGAAGAGGTATGGGGGGGGGAATAGAGGGGGTTTTTTTGCTGTTGTTTTATTTTGTTTTTGTCTGTTTGATTGCTTGCTTGTTTTGGTTGTTTTTGTTTTGTTTTGATTTTGTTTTTGTTTTAATTTTCGTTTTGCAGGGTTGGAGCTGCAGGGGGAGAAGGAGAAGATATGGAGGGGCTGGGAGGTAAGCAGAATTGGGGTTAAATTATGTTACATAAAAAAAAGAAATATTGCTGATTTTTCGCCAACTTATTTATAAACTGTACAGTCCCAGATCTAGAAAGCTCAGCAAAGTCAAACACAAGAAACAGAATGAAAACTATACCAAGGCACCAAAGAGCTTATCTTAAAGTGAGCAGACAAAAAAGACAATAGTATCTGGATATGGGCCAGACGGTGGTGGCGCACACCTTTAATCCCAGCACTCGGGAGACAGAGCCAGGTGGATCTCTGTGAGTTCAAGGCCAGCCTGGTCTACAGAGTGAGATCCAGGACAGGTACCAAAACTGCACAAAGAAACCCTGTCTCGAAAAACAAAACAAACAAATATATATATGGATATGGTGACACATGCCTGTGATGATATGAATGCCAGCTTGGTCTATGGAGAACTTTGGGTCAACCCAGGCTACACAGGGAGGCTTTTCCCCCAAATAAATATATAAATGTATTTACAGAGGTAGAAAAATTCATAATGGCAGAAACAAGACAAGCTAGAAGACAAAAGAGTAAAAATCTTAAAGCTGGGGCTGGAGAGATGGCTCAGAGGTTAAGAGCACTGGCTGCTCTTCTAGGGGTCCTGAGTTCAATTCCCAGCAACCACATGGTGGCTCACAAGCATTCATAATGAGATCTGGTGCCCTCTTCTGACCTGCAGGTATATATGCAAACAGAACACTGTATACATAATAAATAAATAAATCTTTTTTTAAAAAATCTTAAAGCTTTAAAGGAAAAAAAAACTTAATTCTATCCTAATAAGATTATTATTTTAAAAAAGGTTCTAGACATCTTTAAACACACAAAAGCTGAAAGATGTCAACATACCCACACTATCAGAGTTATTAAAGGAAACCTTTCAGTCAGAGCAGAAAGATGATATTAAGTTCTGCACCAAGACATGAAGAGCCCTCAAAATAACAAGTGTGTTAGTGAATATTCGTGTTTTCCTATCATTTAAAGCTTTTAAGATGAATGGTTTTAAACAAAAATAGTCACAGTGTAGTGTGAAGTTGGTAACATATAAAACAGTAAAATTTCCCAGTAATATAAAGGTCAGGAGAAGAAGCTGTAAAGCATATAACTATGAGGATTTATGCTGTCCTGGAAATAGCGTAGTGTTATCTAAAGGTAAACACGACAATGTAAAGAAGCATAGTATAAACCTTAAAATACTCACTAAGATGAAAAACAGACATGTAATAAATGATTGAAAGACTGTAGATTAAGGAAATTATACAAATTCTAAACCAAATGGGGGGAGGAAAAATAAGGAAAAGAAAACAATTGAAATAGAAAACATTCAGGTCAAATAGAAATAAATATTAATAAGATGACATATCAAAGCAGAGTGTAGTGTTGTATGTTTGTGAATGTGCTTAGCCTTGTTAATAAACATATTCAATCTAAGTTTTTCAAGTAATCTAAGAAAAGAAACAAATTGTCAGATGAATTAAAAAAAAATCAAGACCTGCCAGGGGATAGTGGCACACACCTTTAATCCAAACACTCAGGAGGCAGAGGCAGGTGTGGATCTCTGAGTTCAAGGCCAGCCTGGCCTACAGAGCGAGTTCCAGGACAGCCAGAGCTACACAGAGAAACCATCTTGAAGAACAAAATAAAATAAAATAGAAAATTAAAAATCAAGACCCAAATCTATGTTACCAATGTGAAAAGAACTTTAAATACAAAGATACAAATAAATTAAAAGTTAAAGGATAGCCAGGCATGATGGTTCACACCTTTAATCCCTGTAGTTGGGAGGCAGGGAAAGGTGGATTTCAGTGATTTGAGGCCAGCCTGGTCTACATTGCAAGCTCCAGGCTACCCAAAACTACACAGTGATCTTTTGTCTTGTAGTTGGTTTTTCTTTTACAGCTCCCAAATAAATACACAGAGACTCATTCTTACTTATGAATGACCATCCTTAGCTTGGCTTGTTTACTTAAATTAACTTAAATTATCCTGTTTCTCTTTAACTACATTTTGTTCTGGGCTTTTTACCATTTTCCATTCTATTATCTTTCTTTCCTTCTTACTCTTGGCTGGTGGTGTGGCTGGGTGGCTGACCCCTGCCATCTTCTTCTTCTCCTTTTCTTGTTCCTCTCTTTTTTAGAGCCTAGATTTCTCTTCCTATTTATTCTCTCTGCCTGGCAGCCCTCCCTATCCCTCTCTCTTGCCTAGCTATTGGCCATTCAGCTCTTTGTTAGACTGATCCGGTGTTTTAGATGAGCAAAGTAACACACCTTTACAGAGTTAAACAAATGCAACATAAACAAAAGTAATACACCTTAAAATAATATCCTTCAACATGCAACATAAAAGAATGCAACACATCTTTGCATCATTAAACAAATATTCCACATTTAAGAATGTAACACATCTTAGGCTAATATTCCACAACATTGTCTCAAAAAAAATTTTTTTAAAGGCAAGAATAGAAAAATGTTGTTATGGTTTGACACCCATAGGCACAAGTTGTCCCCGGCTGGTGTGACTGTTTTGGGAGGTGGAGCCTTGCTGAAGGAAGAAAGTCACTGAGACTTGAGGCTTGATAACTTGACCCCAATGACTTCCCTTCCTCTGCTTAAAAACTCACTGTGCCCAGCCACTGACCATTCACACTCCTGTTGCCATGCCTTCCCTGCCATGATGGACTGCGTCCTCAAACTGTAACACAAAAGTAAGTGTTTTGTCCTTGAAGTTGCCTCTTACTAGATATTTGTTCCTAGCACCAAAGGAGTGACTAATCCAGAGGACTATCGTATTATCACTCACCACCAAAAGGAAGTTGAGGTGGTTACTCTAACATATCAATCCGGCTTCCAATCAAAGAAATCTTCTACGATAAAGAATGCTATTTCACCATGGTTGTTATATCAAGGTTAGTAAACGTACTTTTTCTATGTGATTAATATCTAATAGCGAAGCTTCCAAACATACGTATCAACATTCGTAGAACTCCAAGGAGATTCCTGAGCACATTCAAGTTTCTCAGTGACATTGCTAACACTGCTCTCCCAGTCACTGATGAACAAGTAGATGGAAAATCAGTAAGGAAGTCGAGCAGGGACCAGCCATCTTACAGGCAGAACACTAAATCTATCCCTCTCCATTTCCCATCTGTCTTTGTAAATATTTTATTGAAGCAGAGAGAAGCAGGTTCACTTAGGTAACATCTATGAGTGACTTCACTCTGCCAGCGAAGAGCTCAAGGAGAAACTGGCAGTGGGCTGAACCAGCTTCTACTGAATGAAGACAAGATCAAACACATCAAACGTGAAGCACCACTATAACAGAATTTAGCCAGATGTTTAAGAGAACAAAATCTCAAGAAATGCTTTCTATCTTAGGAACAGCGTAATTATTCATGGGGCCCAAGAAGCATGCAGCTTTTCTGTTTCAAGCTTGCTGACACATGATGCAGGTCAGGATAGTTTGACCAGTTTGAGCTACAGATAGAGAACTTGACCTTCAGCACTAGCACAATTCACAGCTCTGCTAAGTGCATATGAAATACTTTGTCATATGCCAAATAGTAAATGAGTCTCAGTTGATCTAATTGTCATGTTATACCCAGCAAGTTCACTGATCATGGTAAAATAAAAAATCCATGTTAAAGAAAAACTATTTTAAAGATCCCCAAGCATTTAGAAACTAATTGGCGGGCTTCTAAATAATTCATAAGTCAAAGAAAAGCCAAAAATTATTTTGTGCTGAATATGTATCTTATTTTTTAAGTGCACCTTATCCCAGGTATATAAGGCTTATTAAACATTCAAATGTCAATCAATAATCACATTGATAAACTAAAGAGAAAAGCTGTATTATCTCAATAGATACAGAAAAACCTTATCTATTGAAATAATACATACGGGACCCTATGTCAATTAGAAATCAAGAAAATGCCCCCCCCCCAGACATATTCATTCACAGGCCAATCTGAGGGAGGCAATTATTCATTAGGATTCTCTCTTCCTAAGGGCCTTAGTTTGCATCAAGTTTATAAAAACTGAACAGTACACATGCAGTTTAATATTAAGGAGTGAAGAAGTTTATAGAAGATGAAAAGAGCTATAAGAGAGAAAAGGTGTCGTGTTGAAAGGAAATAGGCTAGAGAAGAACAGCAAGGTCAGCATTTAGAGGAAGCTGAAAGAAGGTTTTGTTTTGTTTTTGTTTTTGTTCTTTTTCTTTTTCTTTTTTCCAGAGCTGAGGACTGAACCCAGGTCCTTGCGCTTGCTAGGCAAGCGCTCTACCACTGAGCTAAATCCCCAACCCAAGAGGTTTATAACGTGCATATCACATCAGCTGAGTTCAAGACGAAAACAAAACTTGATCAGGATTTTGGAAATTTGGTTGACTGGAATATTAAGTGTAGGGATTTATTTCTCTGTATGAAATGAAGTTGGAGAGGAGGCAGGACTAACCTTGTACACCTTGCTGAACAGTGTGGATGCCTCAGAGGCAAGGGAAGCCAATGAAGGCTGTAAAGCAGAGAAGGACTGGGTTCCCTTTCAAGTCTAAGAGGTAACTTCAATAACTGTCGTGGAGGACAGACTGCAGTTAGATGAAACCGAATGGAGGAAGAGCAAAGCAGAGCAGGTGGGATCTTACACTTGAGAGATAGTAGGGAATGAAGAAAGGGAGTGGGGGAGGGGCTGTTACCAAGGAAAAGCTAGCTTGTGTGTTTGAGCGGTTTTCAGGAACAATTAAAAAATAACTCTGTAGAGCAGCCCACCACATTGGGTGCCACTGTCATAACAGCAGTGGGACTGTTGTCCTCTTGCCATGCAGAGTACAGCCTGTTCTCCACAGGGGAGTCATGCATCTACCAGTCTACAATTGCAGACAGAGCTCTACACGGGGAGTGGAAACTTCATTTCTTCTTTTATCAGCTGTTTTTTTTTTCTTTTCTTTCTTTTTTTTTCTTTCTTTTTTTTTTTAGATTTATTTATTTATTATATATAGTGTTCTGCCTGTATGTGTCCCTTCAGGCCAGAAGAGGGCACCAGATCTCATTACGGATGGTTGTGAGCCACCCTGTGGTTGCTGGGAATTGAACTCAGGACCTCTAGGAGAGCAGCCAGTGCCCTTAACCTCTGAGCCATCTCTCCAGCCCCTACCAGCTATGTTAATGCCTATGATTATATAAACATAGCAGATTGATTTGTTTGTTTTATTTTTGTCCTGTAGGTTTTGTGGGATTACTATGTAGATTATTTCCTCACTGTCTAATTAAGAAAATTGCATCTCTTTTTTAGACCATGCTCCTTTGATTTATTCCTTTTCTGCCTATTTACATTGGCTAGACCTTTTCCACAGTGGTCAATAGGAGTTCTGATACTATAGCTTTGGTATTATTGTATTTTATTTTCTGATCCTAGATGGCTGGCATTCACCTTTAAAAATGGTGCTAACTGTAGGTTTTTCAAAAATCTCTATTTTTAGCTGAAGATGTCCCATCTCCATTTTACTAAAACTTTCTGGTTTTTATTTTGGATCAAGAGTGGGTGTTAGATTTTGTTAAAAGGTTTTTCCATATCCATTGAGATAATACAGCTTTTCTCTTTAGTTTATCAATATGATTATTGATTGACATTTGAATGTTTAATAAGCCTTATATACCTTGGATAAGCTACACTTAAAAAAATAAGATACATATTCAGCATAAAATTTTTGGCTTTCTTTGGGTTTCTTTGACTCATGAATTATTTAGATGCCCACCAATTAGTTTCTAAATGCTTGGTCCTATCATCCTTAGGGAGGGAATCCTGGGATATTTAAGAAAGGTAGCCTGGCATGTCTCCATGATCTCTGGCCTCAGTTTCTGCCTCCAGGTTCCTCACTTGGCTCCTCTCAATGTGTGTTTATCACAGCGACAGAAACCAAATTAGTACACTGTGCCGTCTTTCCTCTATCTCTTTCTCCCTCCTTAGCTTGTAGCCTACCATAGTTCTAAAACAAACGTTGTAGGGGATAACTAGGAAACAATTCTATTGCGTTAGAGGACCATACTGAAACAATAGTACAGACACTTCTACCAACGGAAAACACTACCACTTTAAAAGAAAATGGAAATAGCCCATCAATCCTTTATTACACCCACTCAATGTTGCAATGAATCCGAAAAGGATTTAGGTAGGCCAGAAGAGTTGGTTCAGAGGTTAAAGGCACTCAGTTCTCTTGCAGAGGACATGAGTTCAGTTCCCAGGATCTACATCAGCTAACAAACATCTGTAACTCCAGTTCCCAGGGAATCCCATACCCTGTTCTGGTCCCCACAGGCACCAGGAGTGCTCATCATGCACATATACACATGCAAACAAACACTCATCCCAAAATAAATAAATCTTTAAAAAAAAAAAGACCAAGTTCACATGTCAACATGCTTGCTATCACCCTTCCCAAACTACTCCTAGAATGCTGATACAATTTTGGTATTCCCCACTTTGGGGCAGGGGTGAGCAAGGCACTGAAAAGAGTTACAAATACAGTCAAAGGTAGAGATTTCATCACATCTGAGTTAGACCACCAAGCCAGACAAATCACACTAGGATTACAAATGGTCATTGTGGAGAGATTAGAAGATCTAGAATCATCTAATATATCGGTCATTTGAGATGAAAAGCCTATTCCCTTCATTAAGACTTCTGTTCAACATCTCAATGTTCAACATTAAGAGTTTTTCCAGGAGAGGAGAAAGATGAGGAAGGGAACTGGGGACAGCAAGAAGAAGAGAGAAAGGAGGAAAATGGGGATAAGAGAGAGGAAGAGGAGAGGGAGAAAGAAGAGGAGGAGGACGAAGAAGACATTTAGCCTGAAATTATAAGTGTGACAATCTATAGATTACAAGAGATTTGATTATTAGTAAAAGTTAATAATAAATTTAAACTGTTTGAAATGTATTCATGCTTGCTCATATTTTCAACTTTTAACAAGTTGTCTTGAAAAGCAGGCACTTAGGCCCAGGCGGTGGTGGCGCCTGCCTTTAATCCCAGCACTCGGGAGGCAGAGCCAGGAGGATCTCTGTGAGTTCGAGGCCAGCCTGGTCTACAGAGCAAGATCCAGGAAAGGCGCAAAGCTATACAGAGAAACCCTGTCTCGGGGAAAAAAAAAAAAAAAGCAGGCACTAATTTCTAACAATTATTGAGTGCTAAATTGTACATAAAAATCAATGATACTGCATTGTAGTCAAGAAACTTCTAGTGCATCTACAAAAAAAATGTTCCCCCATCATACCCACACACAAGCCACACATACACACACACACACACACGCACACAAGCATGCACAAATACATGCATACACATACATATGTACACACATTCACAAACACACACATACTCACACAAGCATACACACACCAGAAACAGATAATCAAGGGTATTTTTCTTACAAGAAACGCCTCAAAATGACTGCCATGTACATACTCAGAGCCCAGTGTTAGTGCAGGTGTGGCTTTGAGGTACAGTTGCAGAATGCAGCTGTTAAGCAATGCCTCCTAATTCTGTGGTTTTTATTTAAAAAAAAAAAAACAACTAAGTATGAGTTCAATGAAGTATTTCCACAGTAGTCTATTTTAGATAAGAACAGAAAGCTAAGTATTTAGTGCTTCCCACTGAGCAAAAACATCACTGTTCATATCTGCATACCATGGATATTATGATAGTACATGGATATTATGGAGAAATAGCTGAGTGGTTAAGAGAACTTGCTGCCCAACCATATGGCCCAACTCTCTTCTCAGCACCATGGGGTTAGAGGTTTCATATAACTCCAACTTCAAGGGTTAAAATACCCTCTTCTGGCTTCAGTATAAACACACATACACATCATATATCCACATACAAACACACACATAAATAAAAATAAGAGTGAAAAAATGAATCTTTAAAAAATTAATATTCTTCAACCATCTTTATGAAGTTGATATTAGAGTCTGGAAACATACTCTGAATTACTTGTGTCTGAGTTAAGCTTTAATGTTTTGTAAAACATAAAATGCAAAAGATGGGAAACATTTATTTTCTAGGAATCAGAACTGCTCACAGATTCTTGAAGCTAAAGCAGTAATAGGAGTGACATTGTAAGTACTGCCAGCCCTGATCTCTGTGAGTTCGAGGTCAGCCTGGTCTACAAAGCGAGTTCCAGGAAAGGCGCAAAGCTACACAGAGAAACCCTGTCTCAAAAAAATAAATAAATAAATAAATAAATAAATAAAAGTACTGCCAGCCAATATCCTACTTGCTATCTACTGTGACAAAATTGGTCTGTTTAGTAAACTATGAATGGACTCAAAAGATAATTCTAAAGCCGGGCAGTGGTGGCACACACCTTTAATCCCAGCACTCGGGAGGCAGAGCCAGGTGGATCTCTGTGAGTTCGAGGCCAGCCTGGGCTACCAAGTGAATCCCAGGAAAGGCGAAAAGCTACACAGAGAAACCCTGTCTTGAAAAAAAATAATAATAATAATAATAATAATAATAATTCTAAGCATTGACATTCTTTTTATAGTATAAATGTGAAATATACCATATCAAGCCAGCAATCTTGTAAGAAGATTCTGTGATAAATACATATTCATATGTGTGTATATATGTATATAATATTTGTGTGCATAATGTGTTTGTTCACACACACACACACACACACACACACACACACACACACACACACGAGCCCCAAATTCAGTTCACTGCAAACATTGCTGAGTTCTAGAGAAAAATGGAGGATCGTAGACTACAGAAGCAGAACACCTGCATATAAGGAAGCAATCAGACAGTGAGTCTTCTGACCTGGGCTTAAATAATTAACACAGAGTATACTCGCTTATTCTGATGGGTCTCCGTCCTCCCGGAAACAGGCATCATGATGCAATTAGAAATCTGAGCATGTCACGGTACATTAGAGGTGGGGGAGCAGGGAGAGTAGGTAAGGGGAGCTAATAGTCCAACACCATCTTCCCTGAGAAAGGGAGGAAGGAAAGGAGGTTGTGGAAGGGAAGACCCAAGCAGGGTACAGCACTGAGAATTCTGTCGTCACAGTGCAGAACTCGAATTTCATAAAGGAGTTTCAGTTTGAAGAGGCGTTTTCTCTGTCTAGTACCCTGAGCTTCATCATCTAATATCCTGTTGTGGTTCATTTATCCTGGGAACTGATGAGAGAGACTTCAAGATGGTCTTGCTCATTACTCTGCTTATGGGAAGCTCTCTCTTGAGGGAACACCTAAGTAGCATCCTACTTCTGTGGTTGCCCCTTTTGCCATTCAAATTATGGTGGCCCTTGAAGCGTTCTTTCTCAGTAATAACAAATCGTTTTACTGAGATTGGGAAAGGGTGAGAGTTGCTGTAGATTAAACCCAGGGATTTGCACATTCTAGGCAAACACCCTACCAATGAGCTACAGCCCCATCATAACAATGCTTTTGATTGTCAAATATAATGTGTATTATTTTAGCAACATCTCATATGAACAATTTGATACTACAGTTAATGTGAAAACTATGTACAAAGGGGAAAATACTCTAGGGAGAATCATCGTGACTATTCACAGTTGAGCAAGAATTATTATTTTTGTTCTTTTCTTTTTTCTGTTTTTGGTTTTTCCAGACAGGGTTTCTTTGTGGCTTTGGAGCCTGTCCTGGAACTCTCTCTGTATTCACAGAGATCCTCCTGCCTCCGCCTCCCTAGTGCTGGGATTAAAAAAAGGCGTGTGCCACCACGGTCGGGCTGTTTTTCATTATTTTCAAGACAGGGTTTTTCCCTCGTAGTCCTGGAACTCCCTTTGTAGACCTGGCTGGCCTTGAGGTGTGTGTGTGTGTGTGTGTGTGTGTGTGTGTGTGTGTGTGTATGTGTATGTGTGTGTGTGTGTGTGTAAGAAAGAAGCAGAAAAAGGAGATATATTCAATTGGCCACACTGGGAAAAATTACACCCACCCAACAACTCCCAAAGGTCAAGGTCATCTCCAGGGGTCCTGTAAAGGTAGAATTTAAACAGAAAGCAAGAGATATACATAACTACAGAAGTGCAGCAACCTGTGGTACCTCGCCCACAACTGCACGGGCTCTAATCCTCGTCTTCAAGGTCAGTCCCCAGCTGCAAGATCATCTGACTGGCTCTAAATATTTCTCTGGAAGGTAGGCTTTACCTTTGAATACCCCCAGGGCTTCAGCCACTTGCACTCCTAGCAGGAGATTCCTGGAGAAATTCTAATTCCTTAGAGTCCATTCTTTCAACAGTCCAATAGCCAAAGCAGAAGCTTAAATCATTTCCCGGCCTGGAGGTAAAAGCTACACACCTTTAATCCCAGCGTTCAGGAGGCAAAGGCATCTCTGTGAGTTTGGGGCTAGGCTGGTCTACAGAATGAGTTCCAGGACAGCCAGGGCTACAGAGAGAAACCCTGTCTCAAAAAACCAAACATACACATACATATATACACATATATACATATATATATATAGTCAGTCATTCCTGCCAGGCAAGCAGGTTTTATTCCTCAGTCTGTTTTAACACCTAAATCTTAAGGTACGTCTGTGCCTGCAAAGATCATAAGCAAATACCTGTAGAAACCAAGGTTAGAACACATTCCGTTAGTGTCGGGTTAGCTAGCATAACTACCATCTCAGAATAACCTCTTAGCTCAACCTCTTAGCTCTTAATGACTTTTGGAAGGGCTGGCACAAGCAGTTCCTTCTTGATGTTCCGAGACAGGGTTTCGACACAAAGCCTAGACTGGCCTCACACTTAGCCCCCCCCCTTTTACTTCAACTTCCCAAGTCCTAGGATTACAGGCAAACACCAACACGCCCTCCACGACTTCATTGACGTTCTGATAACTCTCTCTTTGTCTACAAAGGTTATAGTTACACTCTGAAGACCTCACGATCAACCGTCTGGTATCTTGTTCTCTATTTCCCTTCATCGCCAGGACCACATCAGTCCTGGCTGGTCTGATTTGATCCCACATTGTGCAGGTAAGAAACCAATAACAAGGAGTTCATGCCAATAAACCCTTTGGGCCCAATTTTAAGCAAGTGGGAGGCGCAGAAGGGGTTGCTCCTAGGGATGGCTTGCCTGAAGTCCATTCTGCTTGTCCTGTGAGTAATGTCTAAGCATATCAAAAATATGCTCAGGTTCCTTCTTCTGAAGTGGCACTTCTGAAGGACATTAACAGACCATTATAAGGGTTCACAAAAACACACTTATTAAATAACAGCCAATATGTGGTTATAAAGTTTTACAAAAACACAAGCAACAAGAGTAAAATTAATTTGATAATTTAGTACTTGTGTGCAGATTTACAAATATCCAAAATACCTATCAATCTGTAGAAGGCTTAAAGAGTATCTCAGTGTAAGTGGCATCCCTACATATAACAAAGCCAGCAACAATTAGTTTCGTTACACAGAACTACACCAAAGCCTGTTTTGTATTACTTTAGCTTCTACTTCTAAAACAAAATTTACAGTCTTTGGCTGAGTAGGATAAGTCTATAGCATTGACAGTTAAGGTTTTAAATCCCTTACAGATTCAGAAACAGTGTTGGTTATCAGAGACACCGTATGTACACGTGCATCTAATAGCATGTGTGGTACAAAACAAACTTCTTACAGGCTTCAAAAGACATCTCAGGAAAACCTGCCACTTGGACAGTCTTGCTGTCTGAAGCTCGGGTATGTCTGTTTGCTTGACAAAAGAGTCACATTTTTTTTTTTAAGCATTGAAGAAATTTTGATTTAGAATTTTATATCCAAGTAATCATTTAAATGTTCTCAATCATATTGCTAATTCCACCGATCAAGAATAAGATTACTACCACAGTTTAAAGCCAAATTTGAAGCAATCTTTAAGTAAACACTGGCCAGGTGGGTGGGTTCTGGCCAGGTCCATACCCAGATTCCCAGGAAATGGCTCAGAATGAAGTATGGCAAGGCCTTAAGAAAGAAAACCCATTGGGCAGTGGTGGGGCCCACCTTTAATCCCAGTACTGGGGAGGCAGAGCCATGCTGATCTCTGTAAGTTCGAGGCCACCCTGTTCTACAGAGCAAGATCCAGGACAGGCACCAAAGCTACACAGAGAAACCCTGTCTCAAAAAATCACAAAGAAAAAGAAAAAAAGAAGGAAAACCCATAATTCATCACATTTCCCATCAGGTCTAATCAGGGACAAACATATCTTGACATATTTCCTGTCTTTGAGCCTCCTGCCCACATGTGATCAAGCACATCCAGTGCAGATGGGTCAAACAAACTTGTTATCTCCCATAAGCAATATCCTCCAGCATTTTAGGAACTCTGTCCTTGGGCAAGGGGCTTGCAGATCAGAGGTATTTTTGTTTCAGGGAAGTCTTAGTTAAAATGTCACTTTGGCTCTCATAATATAAAGTCTGAGTAGTTTAATCACATATCCCTATTATTTGAAAACACTTTTGGTAGATGCTGTTAGGTCTCAGAAACCCCGGAGGAATGGCTGAGGTGCCTAGTAACACATCAAAGCAGACATTAACCAGCTCTCCCAGCCTCATTCAGTACATTTAGGGATTCCTAGGACTTTTCATCCTGCCCTACCCTAAACCTCTCCCTCCCTGGGTCGGGGGCTTCTACTTCCCTTCCTCCTGGAAGACCCTTATAGAACTCAGCCATTTTTGGACCCAGGCCACTTCTCTTGGCCAGGGGATCCTCCCTTGCTCTCCTTATCACTTTCTCCTCTTATGGTCTGGCATAGTCTCCGGCCATGTTTAGCCTGTACTTGTCCCTCTGCCTGCTTTCTTCTTATCTCTACAATAAAAATCTTCTCCATACTTTAGGAGTCGTCATGACCTCCTCCTTTGATTTCATTTTTTTGTTCAGATGCATTCCACAAAGAAGAGAGTGGAATAAGTAACATTTCCTGTTTCATACAAACAGTATCAAAAGGGGAAGGGATTCTGAGGTGGATGAATTATAATGTCAGCCCAGCTAGAAAAGAATGGAAAGATTGGTAGGAGCCGAAAGAGGGCTAGGACAAGGATCTTCGCAATCTTCTTTGAAGGGAACATACTCAGTGTTAGGCTGGATTTTCCTAGAACCACAACCTGAACCTCGAATTTGAATGCAGATATTTTAATGTGTTGATGATTCCAAGAACATCTGCAGAGAGGAATGCAGAAGTGAGACATGTGGAAAGGAAGATAGTAGACTCAGGGCACATTAGTAAGTTCGTTAGTCACTGTATCAAAACACCTCCCATCACCAGCTTGAAGGGGGACCATCTATTTGTGCTCACTCTTTAAATGGTTTCAGGCTCCAGTTGCTTTGCACTTATGGAGGCAGAGCATCACACTGCAACAGATCTGCTCAGTTAATGGCAGCTGGGAAGCAGAGAAAGACGGAGAGGAGTCTAGGCGGAAGATAAAACTGCTATAAGGACATACTTTCCGTGACCTGCTTCCTCCATCCTGGCCCCACCTCCTCCTAAGTGTGCCATCACATCATAAATCTCTCAATAAGGTAATCCACTGATTAGCTCAGAGCCTCACGATCCAGTTGCCACTCAGTAACTGGATCTACCCACTGGCATCAAGCTTTCAACACATGAGCCTTTGGAGGGGGGGAACAATTCATATCAAACAGTTATCCATGAGCAAGTTATCACTTAGGAATATGGGGCTAACTCTCCCTGGAGCCCTTTGAGAGATACAGAGCATGCCTGAGATTTGTTTGAGGCAGGGGCAATAATGGCCATTTGTCCCTCATTGATTAAGAGCTTCTTCCATGGATAGTTACTCTGTGGAGGTTTCAGTACGCCCCACCTATGCTACACAGCCTCCTGAGGAACAGGAACTCTTCCGACTAAAGGCTTTGGATGCTCCACCTCAGCAGTTACTACGACGTGTGGTTTCCTTGCCCTGTTTTCCGTGGCTGTGTCATCCACTGAATCCCCTAAGTTCCAGACTTCCCATTCCATATCATCGTGGCTCATAATTTGAGGACTAAGAGTCAAAACTTGAATATCCTCTAGTATTAGCACCACAAGTTAGTCCCTCTGTCGACAGATTGTATCACTCTGGTTTGAATACATATGAAAGTGCTTATGTGGTAAGACAGGAAACCAGGTCAGCTTCAGTCTCCACAAGAACTCGTTCTCCAGCCACAACATGGTGGCACACACTTTTAATCCCAGCACTCTGGGAGGTAGAGGCAAGCAGATCTCTGTGAGTTCAAGGGCAGCCTGGTCTACAAAGCAAGTTCTAGGCCAGCCAGGGCTACATAATAAGACCCTGTCTCCAAAAAATTCTCACAAGAACCAACTAGGGTTCCTATAGAACTAGATCAATCCCTTCTAAAAATGCCTCCGTGACCTAATCACCTCCACTAGATTCTACCTCTCCCCCCCCAAAAAAAAGCCACACACCCCATTTTTCGAGACAGGGTTTCTCCATGTAGCTTTGGTGCCTGTCCTGGATCTCACTCTGCAGATCAGGCTGGCCTTGAACTCACAGAGATCAGCCTGGCTCTGCCTCCCGAGTGCTGGGGTTAAAGGTGCGCGCCACCACTGCCTGGTGTAGATTCTACCTTTTAAACATTATCATGCTGGAACAAAGCCTACAGGACATGGGCATTAGAGGCAAACACTCAAACCATATCCAAACTACAGCATATGCAAAATGTGATTGCACAGTGGATGTGGCCAAAATTGCTATAACACACCCACCCTTACAAAACACAGGCCTCTTCATGCCATATTAAATCCTTTGTCTAGTTGCTGATCTTCATTTCAGTGAACTGTCACAATAGAATGGGAAGGAGTTCACACAATAGGAAGATGGCCTGAGAAACTGCAGATGACTGTGGTGAATTCCAGATCTACCAGCAGCAGAGACTGGTACATCAAAGACTTTGTGGCGGGACTGGAGATGGTTCAGTGGCTTCTCAGATCTTACCTGTAGCCTTCTTTCAGGTTGCTTCTCCATCTACAGTAAAGTCTCATTCTGCTTGAAGCCTCACCCTCTGGGAGGCTCCCTTCCACATGCTCCTTCAGGGCACATCTGAGTAAGTTCAGTATGGCAGCAACTTGCTTTTAGCTCCCTCCAGTATATTGAATAGTTAATCTTTACATTCAAGCATACAGACATATCTTGGAACTCCAGGGCATCTGAAAACTTTAATAGGCATGTGCAATCACCAACTTGTTGGTTAAACAGAAAAAAAAAAAAAAAGGGTTGGTGTAGCTAGTTTTCCTGCCTGGCCCACAGTCAGGACAAATCACTCTCACCTGCCAGTCCCACAGTAGCTCAGACCCAACCAAGTAAACACAGAGACTTATATTACTTACAAACTGTATGGCTATGGTAGGCTTCTTGCTAACTGTTCTTATAGCTTAAATTAATCCATTTCCATAAATCTATACCTTGCCACGTGGCTCGTGGCTTACCAGCATCTTCACATGCGGCTAGTCCTGGCAGCAACTGGCAGTGACCCCTTCTGCCTTCCTGTTCTCTCTTTTCTCCTCTCTGTTAGTCCCACCTATACTTCCTGCCTAGCCACGGGCCAATTAATGTTTTATTTACTAACCAATCAGAGCAACACATTTGCCATACAGACCATCCCACAGCACAGCCAAGTGCAGACCATCTCAGACACCTGCACTCAGGCCCATGGTCCTAATCATCCTCTATGTGGACCTGCTGGGTAAAGCCACGAGGAACCCGAGAATGGGCTCCCACAGGACATACAGAACATCCCACAGCAGGATGGGGGGGACTTGAAACACTTAATACTATACATCAAGTCTTTGGAATACTACTGAACCAATGTTTAATGGAAATATTATAGTTTGGATTTATCAGAAAGCTTAAACAATTAAAAACTAATGGGCTGAGCTTAAGCCAAGAAGCTAGAAAAGGAAGAAGAGAGTAAATGTATAGAAGAGGAGAAAAAAGTGGGGAAGTGTATTAACAGAAAAAGAAACAGTATAAATCAAATAGAAAATGACAATGAAAAGTAAATAAAAACCAAGGGGTGAAAGGGGAAATCAACAAAAGATAACAGAGACAGGCAAATCAATAAGCTGTTTCCTTGTTCAGAGTCCAAGACAGTCTTGCACAGGTCACTAAAGGAACATTGCCCGTTTAACGTAGCGTTATTTGTGAAAGTAGTGTGGAGCTGTGGAGACAGCTCACTTGTCCTTCACCCAGATAAGAGGCAGGCAAAGTGTGATGACATTTATTATAGAACATTGTGAAGTAGAAAAATAAAACATGAGCTAGAAACAATCAAGGTCTCAGGACACCTCTTACAAACACGCTGCCAGGAAACAAAAATGAGTGTAAGATCACTTGAGTAAATTAAAATTACCTGAAAGCAATGAAACACTGAGATTTTGATACTTCTAGGACATCCTCTAGCTGGGGGGATAGAGCAAGCACAAGAGAAGAGAGGATCTGAAGAACAAAGAAATAAAATTGAGTGAGGAAAAAAACCAAACAAGGGAAGGGCTCTGAATGAAAATGAGGACATGACCCCTCCAAGGTATGATTGAGAAGAGGTTTCTACTGTAGATATGAGAGGAGAGAAAAGCAAGAGGCATCTGGAAGAGTCCAGGCTGAATGTGGCCAGCATAATAGGCCTGACTGTGAGGAGGGAGGAAGAGCAAGAGAGAAGAAGGCAGAGGACAATTGGACCATGTAGTCCAAAGGTTTCTCCAGTCCTGACAGGCCCCTGAAGTCCCGTGGCTTGCTTATAAAATAATCACACAGAAGCTTATATTAATTATAAGTACTTGGCCATTAGCTCAGGCTTATTACTGACTAGCTCTTACACTTAAATTAACCCATAATTCTTATCTATGTTTAGTCATATGGCTTGGTACCTTTTCTCAGTTCTGCCTTGTCATCTTGCTTCCTCTGTGTCTGGCTGGCAACTCCTGACTCAGCCTTCCTCTTCCCAGAATTCACCTAGTCTGCTCACTCCACCTATTCTTCCTGCCTGTCTACTGGCCAATCAGCATTTTATTAAACCAGTGTGTACAAGGGCATTATTTCACAGCAAGACCAAGAGAGGAGCCAAAAGGATCAAGAAGCCAAGAACGCTCATGGCCAAAACAGAAAGAGAAGCTGGGAAAAGGGAAGTGAAGCTTGGGGCCTGATAAATTTAGGGTGTAGGGTCCAGTATTCCAGCCATGATATATAATGAGTCTTTCTCTGTTTCACTAGCCAGCTCCTAAATAATGACAAGGAGACTTCTTATTAATTATGAAAACTCAGCCTTAGCTTAGGCTTATTTCTAAATAGCTCTTATAATTTAAATTAACCAATTTCTAGTAACCTATGTGCTGTCATGTGGACTTTTTTTTTTTTTCGAGACAGGGTTTCTCTGTGTAGCTTTGAGCCTTTCCTGGATCTCGCTCTGTAGACTAGACTGGCCTCAAACTCACAGAGATCCGCCTGCCTCTGCCTCCCGAGTGCTGGGATTAAAGGCATGTGCCACCACTACCCGGCTTTTTTTTTTTTTTAAGATTTATTTATTTATTGTGTATACGGTGTTCTGTTTGTATGTATGTCTGCACACCAGAAGAGGGCACCAGATCTCATTATAGATGGCTGTAAGCCACCATGTGGTTGCTGGGAATTGAACTCAGGACCTCTGGAAGAGCAGTCAGTGCTCTTAACCTCTGAGCCATCTCTCCAGGCCTGTCATGTGGACTTTATCTCTCCTCCTGCATGTCCTGCTTCTTCTGTGTTCAGCTAGTGACTCCCCCTTTCTTCTTTCCAGAGCTCTCTTGGTCCTTAAGTCCCACCTATATTTTCTGCTTCTCTATTGGCTGTTTAGCTTTTTATTAAAGCAATCACAGTGACATATCTTTACACAGTGTAATCAAAAACTCTCAACATTTTCCCCTTTTTGTCTAAATAAAAAGGAGAGTTTAACCATTACATAGTAAAACTATATACAATAAGAACAATTATCAAGTAAGGATTATATTTACAGTGTCCATTTGTATTTGGTAATTTAGGGGAAAATATCCTATTTGATAAGTTTAATATTTTATACCTAAACCACTTTTTATCATAACTTGCATTACCAACCCCAAACTATCAAGATCCCAAAACATTTTTTAGATATGCAACTTAACTGTTAATGTTTTTTAACCTTATAAACTTTACATGTCTGATATAAGTTTCATTTTTAAATTTGGCAACAAAGAAAACTATAAAACTATAACTATATAGTCTTCAACCCCTGAATAAACAGGAAGTACAGAGCAAGCAACCTCCAAAACTACAGATATGACAGAGACAGCTGGCTGCCTGGACAGTCACACAAGTTTCCTCTGCAATGATGAGGCATCCATCTTCAGCCTACAGGCCTAGAATTCCTGACAGACTTTTTTTGTGAAGCAAAACTTTGAAGGACTATCTAACCCTGTCTTGGCAAAGTTCAACAGTTACCTTCTTTTGTGTCCTGCTTGTCCATTTTGGACAGCATACTGTCAGCAGTTGAGACAAGGGCAGTTTCTTGTCCAATCACTAACTTTGCCACAATAAAAGCAAGCTTTATATGGAGGTTCTTCAATGCCATCATCCTTTTATGAAGTAGATTGATGCTGCCAGAAGCAGACATGTCTCATGGTCAAGAAAAGTCCTATATTATTAAAACAATAAAATGCCATATTGTATAGGTCTGTGAAGTGTTTGAAGGCCATCTATTTAAAATACGTCTCTGAATGACCGTGAAAATATATAAAGCATAACTTTAAGTTTGATCATTATAGATAACTATTAACCTGTATTTCTTTCCTATACTAAATAGCTTTTGAAGACTAGAACGTTACATTACATTGTTAAATGAGGTTTATAGGTACAATACCTTAAACAAGAGTAGAAACATATATACAGTTAACAAAAATAACCTTAAATTTGTATCAACATACAAAAATCCATACCAATGTAAAATATTTGAGACTAGTGGTTCTTCAAAAGTAGACTCAATAATACACCCCTTTATCCTATCATTTATATACTATACCCCCTTTTTTCCTTCAGAAAGAGAACCCTAAATCTAATCTCCTTTGTTCATCTATTTTTCCTGTCAATTACCAATAACAACTTGTAATTAACCACCCCTAAACAATGACAAACATCCACAACCCACTGAATGACCAAAAACTACCCACCCCACCTCCTGGGAATGAGAGCATCATGTTCTCTATACTACTTCCTGTTGTCTTGGGGTGATGGCATCTTTAGGGGATCCTGAGAAAATTGGGATAATGGCCAAGTCCTGGGAGAGCTAGCTGTGTCATTTGTTGTCCATTCTCTGTGTAATGAGAAAGTGCAAGGCTTATCTGAAGACCTTGTGAGAGTAGTCTGTGAGGCTGGACCATCTCAGCTAGCAGCTTTGAAGATGTTCTGGATGCAGAGTTTTGAGGAAACTGCAAAAGAGATATTCTAAAAGGCTGGATCACCTGGGCTGTTACTTGTTTTTTATTGGTGTCTGGTCTTTTTTTTTTTGGTTTTTTGAGACAGGGTTTCTCTGTGTAGCTTTGCGCCTTTCCTGGAACTCACTTGGTAGCCCAGGCTGGCCTCGAACTCACAGAGATCTGCCTGGCTCTGCCTCCCAAGTGCTGGGATTAAAGGCGTGCACCACCACTGACCGGCTGGTCCTTTTTCTTTTCTGAAAACACACAAACTTATAAAGGTGTTTTATATGTGTGTGTGTGTGTGTGTGTGTGATATTTGTGTATGGGTGTATATATACACACACACACACACACACATATATATAAACTCAAATATGGAATATGCAGTCAGTTAAAGATGATGTTTTGTTTTATGTTTGAACAGGTAATTTGTTAAAGGCATTTGTTAAATCTGTTAACTTTATAAATTTGTTTGGACTGTATAACCAAATTATAATATAAATCTCTATCCATGCCATATGAAAAGATGGCATGTAATAATAAGTCATGAGGATTCTGTAGCCAACAAGATTTATCATGTCTCATTCAGTCTCAGAGCTGTTCCCATGTCAAAGGATCAGCATATACATCACCTGTCTTATAGTTTTTCTTTTGTTCCTTTTTTTTTAATGCTTGTAGCCAAGACTTTCAGGAGATCTCCCCCAGTCAAATCTAATCTCTACTAACTTTGAAGAAAACTTTTTCCTGTGGAAACAAAAACACAACCTCTTTCCTAACACAACACATTTTTGGCTTCCATTCTGAAGCCAAGACATCTCTAAAGTATATGGGCTGGTTTAATTCAGCACTCTCTTCCACAGTCCCATGCCTTTCAGCAGCTGCCATTCACTCATCAACATTCACAAAATTAAAAATAAACAAAACACCATATAGGATCTAGACACCTTATATATTTTACATGGCTTATTTTTCTTATATTACTTTACTCTCTCCTTAAAGACTTTATTATTTTTAAACTATTTATTCTTATGACTGTCCATACCCATTTTCTTTTCTTTCTTCAGCATCTAAGCATATTTTTAAACATGCTGAACCTTTTTATAGATTTTCTGTCTGAATTTCACTTGACTAAGCACCTTCAGCATTCTCCGACCACTTAAACTGTTATGTTAGCCACCGTGTGACTCAGCTTAGTGCATGGAGCTCATGTGTGGTGCTGGCAGCTGCCTCCAGCCCACAGACAGAGGCCTGTAGTCATGCCTCTGTATGCCAGGTACCGGCTACCTAAGAGACTGCAGGACTAGGAAGCCATGTCTGGCTCTTTGTCCAGAACTTTTGTTAGCTTTCTCAGGCCCTATGTTTGGATATTCAAGGCCCACATTGGGTGCCATATGTGACAAGTCTTTTTCTGTCCTACCAGCCAGCTCCCAAATAATGACACAGAGACTTACTATTAATTATGAAAGGTCGGCCTTAGCTTAGGCTTGTTTCTAACTAACTCTTAAAAGTTAAATTAACCCATTTCTATCAATCTATGTGCTGCCACGTGACTCATGGATTTTACTTCTCTTCCTGCCTGTCCTGCTTCCTCTGCCTGGCTAGTGTCTTCTCCTTTCTTCCTCCCAGAGCTCGTTCTGTCCAGAAGTCCCACTTATACCTTCTGCCTAGCTATTGGCTGTTTAGCTTTTTATTAAACCAATCACAGTGACATATCTTTACACAGTGTAATCAAATATTTAGCAACAAGGATGATTCTGTGACAGGTACTAGTGGGAAACTGCTACTGTTGTATTGCTAAATAGACAGGATGTACTTGTCAAATTGCTTTCTAAACCACCTGTTTATGTGCATAGAGTAGTGCTGCTGTCAATTTTGCTTATAAGGGCTTCCTTTTTCAGTCATTAGCAGCAACTGCACCGACTCATAACTAGACAAAATACCAAAAACAAGTGATAACTGAATGTCCATCAATGGGACATCTATGTTATCTCTTCCAAGGCTCAAGGAACATCAAGAAAGAAGGGGCAGAAACAATGTAGGAGCTGGAGGAAAGAAGGAAAGCAATAGTAACATAGATTCCCTGGCATGAGATGTCCCTTGTTATATACTTTTTAAAAAATATTTATTTATTTATTATATGTACAGTGTTCTGCCTGCTTGCATGCCAACAGGCCAGAAGAGGGAACCAGATCTCATAACAGATGGTTGTGAGCCACCATGTGGTTGCTGGGAATTGAACTCAGAACCTTTGGAAGAGCAGCCAATGCTCTTAACCACTGAGCCATCTCTCCAGCCTTACACTCTTAAACTCACAGCAGCTGTGAGTATCTGCTCAAGATTGTTTGTCAACATCCTGCCACAGGAAGAAGAGGAGCTCATGGGACCCCTCTCATCTCTGAGGATTTACATGCAGTTGATGGTTTCTGGGGAAGGGAGAGACATTTTCCCCAGGGCATAGACACTGATAAGGTGCCCATGCTCCTGTGAACAAACAGCAAGAACTCATGATCCTGTAAATGTAGGGTTCTCTGCAACCACCACAGCCAGCAGAGTAATAATCCTTGGGAAACAAGAAAGTAGTTAAGTTCAACATGACTAAGTACTCAACATCAGTTCAAACTGCCAAGAGTTTGACCCTGAGTAGTTTATGATCAGCATATTTAAGTGCAGCACAATTTGGTGTAAACTTTCCTGATGATAATTAACTCAATCTCATGTGCACAATAAAGTTTAAAGCATGACTACATTGAAACTCTTTATAAAGGACAAGTGACAGCTTCCATAAAGATGGATTCTATAGATTAACTACATGTGACACCTTTCATAAAGGTAGGCTCTAGAGACTGACAAGCTCACAGATAAGGGCCTGGGGCAGGATTTGGTATATGGTCTTGCCACACAGATAGCACAAAAAGGTCATCCAGACATTAACCTGGTCTGCTCCTAGCCTTCTGGGTAGATAACAGGTTATATGTCCTTACTTTGAAGGAACAACCCTGTGTGTTTAACATTTCTGGTTCCCTAGTGCTTATCTGTGAGCATGAAGACCTTCATGTCTCCCACATGTAAACACTAATGAAATTCATTGGGTCACATATAAAAAAGACAAGTAGAAGGGGGACTGGTTGAGAGAACAAAGAGGATCAGAGTAAAGGAGGATGGAGAGATTAAATATGGCATTGATATATTAATATGCATTTACATGCAATTTAATTTGAATATAATTATACATATATTTGGGTTTTTGAGATAAGGTTTCTCTGTATAACAGTCCTGGTGTCCTGGAACTCACTCTGCAGGCCAGGGTGGCCTCAAACTCACAGAGATCCACCTGCTTCTGCCTCCCAAGTGCTGGGATTAAAGCCGTGTACCACCAATGCCCATCCTATAATTATTATATAAATAATTTAATTAATATAACAATATAATATAATATGTAATATATCCACATATGTAAATGTCACAATGGTCACAATGAGACCTATTATAATATATAATATATTAAATTAATATGTGCTAGTAAAAAATACTTGAAAAATAATTTGCTAAACAAATCATTTGTGTTACTAATGTATCTCAGGTAATTTCATGCACTGGGAATGTAGCTGTTACTTAGTTCATACATTTGCATGAATGGAAGGCCAGCATGCTTGATCACAAAGTATTACTTTTTGAAATCCTTCATCAACTTTTTTTTGTGTGGAACAGTAGCAACACGGCTCAGAAAGAGGGAGGCGGAGCTGGGAGATAGAGCACGTTGGGTGGAGAGCTTGGTTTCCTGTGTGCTTTCTTTTCCTTGGAATGTTTCACATCTCAGTCAGTTAGTAGTTTCCAATGCAGGGTTTGTCCGGAGGTGAAGTGCGTCCTTGAGGGTGGAGACCAACTGACTTGACTCTTAGGGCAGTAAAACTGCAGACTGCAAAGCTGATGGAAATGTGCAAGGAGAGGGCGGAGTTCTCTCAAACTAGTTTCACTTTCAGTCTCTCTGTGTTAATGGTTTGGTTTGGCAATGTCTCTGGTGGCTGGCACCGGATGCACAGTTTTACCTTTCATGTATCCTTAACAAAGAGCTAGCATCTCATACCAAGCCCCTTTGTAACAGACCCAGCTAGCAAAGGCTGGCGCTAACTCGAATTTACTTCACTTGAGCTTGTGACCAAGCTGTGATTAACAATGCTGTAATTAACAATGCTGTTCCTGTTATCTGCATCTCTCTGGGGGAAACTCAGACATGGTTTGTTCTGGCTGTGGATGGACTCGCCCACTGAAAGTGCGTATAGTAACTTTCCTAGACTTATTCTGTCTGTGTGTCACATGGTGTGTATGCGTGCGATGCCTCAGAGCCTTGGTTGTGGAACCCTATGGTTTTGATATATCTGATTTGAGGACTCTGAGGCCCACAGGACAGAAGCTGCCACTTAGCCAGTGTTTCTCAGTGCCTAGCTGAAATGGGACAGGCACTCAGTAACGTGGTATGAATAGCAAGAAAAGTAGATGGAGACTTCACCGGAAGAAACTTATTCTAAGGGACAAATCTTCTCGTCCAAGTATCACAGTTATTGCCAGCTCAGTGTATGGCACATGCATTTTATGTGTATATTTATTAACCTTACAAAAATAATAATTATTAATTTTTTTTAAAATTTTCGAGACAGGGTTTCTCTGTGTAGTTTTGGTGCCTGTCTTGGATCTCGCTCTGTAGACCAGGTTGGCGTCGAACTCACAGAGATCTGCCTGGCTCTGCCTCCTGAGTGCTGAGATTAAAGACGTGGGCCACCACTGCCTGGAGATTATTATTATTATTATTATTATTTTTTTTTTTTTGTTTTTCGAGACAGGGTTTCTCTGTGTGCTTTGTGCTTTCTGACTCACTTGTAGCAGCTGGCTCGAACTCACAGAGATCACCTGCTCTGCTCGAGTGCTGGATTAAAGGCGTGCGCCACCACCGGCCGGCCAGATTATTATTTTTAAAGTCAATTCAGTACCTAGTAATAGGTTTTCTGCCCCCCACCCTCCCATAATAAATTTCTCCTCCGACAAAGACAAAGTAGGACAGATCAAGCAGAATTGGAAAAGTGTAACAACAGGATTATTTGCGCAAAATCCCAGAGACCAAGGCCTGAAGAGCTGCACCTTCGAACTAAAGCTGGGAGACTTTATAGCTTGTAGGAGAGGGGTAATGATGTGTCAGCCACAAGCTGAGTTTGTGCCCAAAAGCTGAGCACTTAGGCAGGGATTTGGGCTGGTGAAGGCCATAGGCAAGCAAGTTGTAATGGTGGCAAAGGAGAGAGAGAGAGAGAGAGAGAGAGAGAGAGAGAGAGAGAGAGAGAGAGAGAGAGAGAGAGAGAGAGAGAGAGAGAGAGAGAGAGAGAGAGAAAGAAATTAGAATTGCTCATAGGAACACGGGTATTGGTTGCTTACAGGTGCATGGCACCCTACCAGTGGCTACACTCATTATTGATGAAAATGTACCTAACTTCCCGAGCAAACGCTAGCTACACATAAATCCTCAGGGAGGGGTGGAGTCCCATGAGTTCCTCTTCCCACCATGATAGGGTATTAACAAGCCAGATCCTCTACAGATCTTGTGAGTTTAAGAGTGCAGTGGTCAGCCAGGTAGTGGTGGCTCACGCCTTTAATCCCAGCACTCGAGAGGCAGGCAGATCTTTGTGAGTTCGAGGCCAGCCTGGTCTACAGAGCACGTTCTCCCTGTTTCATCTCTCAGTACATCTTGTTATGGTGTAATCTTTTTGTACACTGCGAAGATGTGTTGCTCTCATTGCTTTAATAAAGAGCTAAATAGCCAATAGCTAGGCAGGAGGAGGTATAGGTGAGAGTCAGAGAGAGAGAGAACTCTGGGGAGAAGAAAGGAGTTGCCAGCCAGACGGACAGGGAGCAAGACATACAAGAGAACAGATAAATGCCATGAGTCATGTAGCAACATGTAGATTGATAAAAATGGGTTAATTTAAGTTGTAAGATCTAGTTAGTAACAAGCTTAAGCTATTGGCTGAGCTTTTATAATTAATAAGACCTCTCTGTGGGGTTATTTGGAAGCTGGCTCGTGGGATGGAGTCTAACTAGATCTTCTTGATTTGCTTAGTTTTCAGCATGTTCTTCAAGATACCCCCAGAGCTTGTTGATAAGATCTGGCTTTAATCCATCTGTCTACAAAACACCTGCAAGTCATTCCTGTTTAAGTTCAGCAAGCTTCAGCTTGTGGGACTCCACTAGCTCCTTTGTCATCTTGCTGCACCTATGGCAGACGTTTTTTAAATTTTTTTATTAGTTGGTGAGTTAAACTTGTAGCTTGAGAGTTTTCTCTCTGGGTCCCACCAAGCCCCAGCAGTCCCTTAGCTCACTTATAAAATAAACATACAGACGCTTATATTATTTAAACTGCTTGGCCATTAGCTCAGGCCTATCATTGTCTAGCTCTTATTCTTATATTCAGCCCATTTTTATTAATCTATACTTTGCCACGTGGCTCGTGGCTTACTGGTACCTTACATCTTCCTTGTCCTAGCAGCAGCTGCCATCTCTTCCTCTCTGCCTTCCTGTTTTCTCCATTTTCCTCTCTGCTAGTCCTGCCTATACTTCCTGCCTGGCTACTGGCCAATCAGTGTTTTATTTATACAGAGCAATATCCACAGCATAAACTGATATGATGGATTGAATTGTGCCCCCCAAGAAGGTATTCTGGAACCAGGGAATAGGACTTTGTTTTGAAACACAGATGATCTCACACTTTTAGTAGTTCGACTTGTGGTATGGCAGCTTTTCACTTTCACTTTATGGTGGTGAAAAAGAATACATATTCAATAATTTTTTTAAAAACCTTCAAATTTTGAGCATTTCCTGGACTTTGTAATATGTTTTCTTGTTATGCTGTGTAGCAGTGGGCAGGAATACATAGTTAACAGTGAGCTACGTGAGCATGAAGATGAACAACTGATATTAGGAGCACACTGTGCTGCACAACTGTGGGGTTCAATCGTTAAGTATATCAGACGCATTTTTAAAATTTGTGATAGATGTTTTCCACTCATAATGGAGTTGATCAGGAGATAATTCATCACCACCTAAGAAGCATCCCTAGAACAAATTACAGACTTAATTAAATTAAAAGGCATTAAAATGTTCCTAGTTCAGCATGAATGGTGTTCTTACAAGCATAGGGAAGTTTAAATACAGACACAAAGAAAGAATTCCAAAGAACACCAGAGGTAGAGAATGGAGGCCACAGTTGTCAGTCAAGGAGGGTCAAAGATTGCTGACAAACCACTGAAGCTAGCAAGGGGCAGGAAGGAGTCCCTCTTTCAGATTTCAAGAGTAGAGTCCTGGTAAGTCTCCAGATCTCCTCCCCGCTAAGGGCTCATGTTTCACAGGCAAGTGCCTTATCAGCAATCAGCCACCTGCCAACACCTTGACTTTAAGTTTGCAATTTCCAGAATTGTGGGAGAATACACTGGTGGTGTTTTTAGCTACCCACGTTATGGTTCTTGCTACAGGATTGCTGGGAAATGGCTATAGCTAGATTTCCTGGGGTTTGTTGCAACTATGTGAATCCTTTTCCTATCAATCTCACTTGCCAGAAGACCATAGCCAGTGAAGTGACACTTGAGTTATAAGGAGATGAAGGACAAAGGTCTAAGTTATGCCTCCCAGCTCTCCCCTTCTTCCAGAAGAAGGAAGGCCACACTTGAATGAATGGGCTTTTGTCACGGCCCATTCACATTTGGGAGAATAATCTTTCTTCAGTCCACAATTCAAGTATGAATTTCCTTCAAAAGCACCCTCACAGTCACCACCAGAATAATAACAAATTTCCATGTACCTCTTGGCCAAGTCAGTCCACTCATAAAACCGTCACAAGTCTACCTGTAACTTGATACCCATAAGTATCTACTTAATCTATAGTTAATCTCTAACTAAAGGCAGTATCAAAGATGTAGTGCTGCATGAAAACATATTCACCTGTTTCCTAGAACTGAGGTTAGCAACCCATGAGGTTTTTCATCTTCTTCATATCCTGTGACTTAGGTAGTTATGTAAAATTAATAATACTTACATTGTACACTATCAAGCTGACACATATTTGCATCTCACTAGAAATGAAATTGCTTCCCATATACATGTCTATATACTAACTCAAGTTTTTATGAATATCTGACACAAAATCCTATTTGCAACAAAATAAAGATAATGTCACACTTGCAGTCTTTTTTTCTGTAACTGTGCTTGTGGTTGTAGTTGGAATTTATGATAGTATGAATCCTGGATATGCTCCAAGGATCCATATATTGGAAGATGTTTCTTTAGTCTGTAGCACAATTCAGAGTTGGTGAAGTCTTTAAGTGGGAGGGGCTTAGCAGGAAAAAGGTAGGCTACTAAGGGCATGCCCTTGAAAGGGATAGTAGGATTTGGGGCCCCTCATTCCATTCCCCACCCACACGCTCTCTCTGGTTCTGAACCACTATGAAGTAAGTGCACAGCATCCTTTCCACATGTTGCGCTATTGTGCCATCTTGCCTTTCCACTGGCCAAAAGCAAAAAGCCTAGTCGCCTAGGACTGAAACTTCTGGGCCCAAATAAACTTTCCCTTCTCTATTCATTTATTTTTTGTTTTTATTTTTGCTCTTCAAGACAGGGTTTCTCTGTGCAGCACTGGCTGTCCTGGAACTCTCTCTATAGACCAGGATGGCTTCGAACTGAGATATCTGCCTGCCTCTGCCTCCTGAGTGCTGGGATTGAAGGCCCAGCAGCCTTTCCTTCTTATAAGTTGATTTCTCTCTGCTTCCATTAACAATGGAACACCCAGGACAACCTGAGTGTCTTCCACAGCTGAAATACATTGCCTCACAATAGTGCAGGGTTGAAGACCACAGATGGAGCAAGGTGGATTCCCTCAGAGGTCTCTGTAGCAGGTTATGTTTCATGCCTGTCTCTAGCTTTAGGTGGTTTGAGGCTTTGGGTTGGATCATTTCAGCCTCTGTCTTGCTATTCTTTGGGCTTGCATTGGTGCCATCTACATTAATCAAGGGCCTATTCTACACTAGTATGGCTTATCCTATGCCATCACTAACAAGCCTGTTTAAACATAAGTTCATATCTTGCAGAACTGGATGCTAAGATTTCAGCACGTGAACACCTAACTCAACTCCTGCTCTCCTTTAGGAAAGTTGTTTTTAAGACTGACTTTGGCATTCTGTAAAGATTGTGGTTTGTTTTCTATGTTCCTAAGGATGACTTTAGACTTTTTTTCATATTTTATTTATTACATGTGCATTGGTGTTTTGCCTGCATGTATGTCTGTGTGAGAGTATGGGATCCCCTGTAACTGAAGTTAAAGACAGTTGTGAGCTGCCATGTGGGTGCTAGGAATTAAACTCCGGACCTCTGGAAGAACAGCCAGTGCTCTTAACTGCTAAGCCACCTCTCCAGCCCCAGCAGTTTAGTTCTTATGTAGGAACAAATAGTCAATGACCTCTAGAAACTTAAATATCTCCAGTCATCGAGGAACAGTTCAATCATTGAAATACAGAGTTAGAAACAAAGAAGCCTGGTGGAAAAGAGACAATATAAGGGAGAAGAATACTTTTTATTTATTTATTTGGGTTTTTGAGACAGGGTTTCTCTGTGTAACAACCCTGGCTGTCCTGGAACTCCTCTGTAGAGTAGGCTGGCCCTGAATTCACAGAGCTCCACCAGCGTCTGCCTCCTGAATGCTGGGATTAAAGGCATATGCCACCACCGCCTGGCTGAATGCCTTTATTTTATTTATTTTGTATTTATTTATTTTGTATTTTATTTATTTATTTAAGAATTATTTATTTATTTATTTCATGTGCATCAGCATTTTGCTTGTATACATATCTGTGTAAGGGTATCAGATTCCCTGGAACTGGAATTACAGATAGTTGTCAGCTGCCATGTGGGTGCTGGGAATTGAACCCAGGTCTTCTGGAAGAGGAGCCAGTGCTTTTAACCACTGCACCATCCCTCCTACTCCCTAAAAACACCCTCTTCCTTCCTTTCTTTCTTTCTTTCTTTCTTTCTTTCTTTCTTTCTTTCTTTCTTTCTTTCTTTCTTTCTTTCTTTCTTCCTTCCTTCCTTCCTTCCTTCTTCCTTCCTTCCTTCCTTCTTTTTCTTTTTTTTTTTTTTTTTGGTTTTTCGAGACAGGGTTTCTCTGTGTAGCTTTGCGCTTTTCCTGGGATCTTGCTCTGTAGACAAGGCTGGCCTTGCACTCACAAAGATCCGCCTGGCTCTGCCTCCGAGTGCAGAGATTACTTTGTTTTTATAATGTTTTTTGAGACAGGGCCTCATGTATCCAAGGCTAACCCCAAGTCCACTTTATGTAGCTGAGGATGACCTAAACTTCTTTAGATTTTTAAAAACTTTAATAGCCGCAGGAATATAAGATACTGCAATGATAAACTTAAAATAGGATGTTATTAAAAGTAAATATTCTAAAACAGCAAAGATGTCTGTGGTAGTTTGAATGTAATTGGCACCCATAAGCTCATAGGGAGTGGCACTATTGGGAGGTGTGGCCTTATTGAAATAGGCGTGGCCTTGTTGGAGGAAGTGTGTCTCTGTTGGGGGCAGGCTTTGAGGTCTCTTTTGCTTGCTTCGCTCAGTGTCACAGTCACTTCCTGTTGCCTGCAAGATGCAGGACTCTCAGCTACAGTTACAGCACCATGTCTTCCTGTACTCCATCATGTCCTACCATGATGATAATGGGCTGAACCTCTGAACTGTAATCAAGCAACCCCAATTAAATGCTTTCCTTTATAAGAGTTACCCTGATCATGGTGTCTCTTCATAGCAATAGAACTAAGACAATGTCTTAGATATCAAAAGAATAAAACTACACATAGAGTTGGGCAGTGGTGGCACATGCCTTTAATCCCAGCACTTGGGAGGCAGAGGCAGGAGGATCTCTGTGAGTTCGAGGCCAGCTTGGTCTACAGAGCAAGATTCAGGACAGGCACCAAAACTACACAGAGAAACCCTGTCTCAAAAAACCAAAAAAAAAACACTACACATAGCAACTAGATTATCAATACCACAATATAAGATAATTACACATATTCATCTCTATGGAGCTCTCCTTTCTCTGTCTTCTTTATTCTTACTGTAATCAAAACTTGTCTCTCTAAGTTGAGTTGTCTTTGAATTCCTGTTTTGCAGCAGTAACTATTTATAATATAATGTATAAAAAGATGATATAAATCCATGTTGAAGAAGACAGAGAAAAGCACCAAACTTTCTATTCTAACACATGGGACATGGAAGGAGCAAACAGTGTTGTTATTTCTGTTTATAGAGTATTTTAAAAATAACTAAAGGAAATTACTTTCAAGCTATTTAGTCAAACTTTCAATCAATTGTGAAGGAATAATAAAGTTATCTTTAGTTCTGCAAGGTGTGAAGAACTGTACCTTCGTTGCATTCTTTCCCAGTGACAAAACATGTTTGTTAGTGCACGTGTGTGCTCGTGTATATGAAGGTGCACTTGCAAGTGTGTGTGATTCATCATGTGTGGAGGCAGGAAGACAAACTTCAGTGTCCCGTGTCATGCCTGGTGGTCCTTGTGCTCACAGTCAGTCACTTTACTAACTGAACCATTCTCCCAGCCCTCCTAGGAAACTTTTGACCTGGGAAAGCCAAAGAATTGATTAAGCAAAGCATAGGCTATGGGACCCAGTTAAGGAAGGCTCTAGCCAGAAAAGCTCCACATGAATGGAGGAGATATTCTAGAATCATGACTGTATTAGACCTGAAGGGAAAACATTCAGACTCTAACTGAAGAGAAAGGAAGCTGGAAAGGGCCATGGTCAGGAAGAGGTGCAACTGATAGTTGATTTGGCATATACAAGCATTTGGAGGATCCTTTATGGATGTTGGCTATATCTTTTGGAATAAATGAAAAAGCAAATTAAAGGAAGTTATCCTTTTTTACAAATTACTTTAAAGAAATGTTGAAAATTATATGAAGAGATTAATACCCATTGTTCAACAGTGGACAGTCATTTACATGGTCATAGTGATGGAAACCTTACCTATTGGTTTTAACCATACAACAAATCCTGTGGTGAAGGAAATTGTGGGATGATCATATGACAAAAGGTAAACTCGTTTTTTGAAGGTTCATGACTAAAATTCATAATAGCACAAATGTTTTTCCAGAAAAGGAAAGTGATGATCAGACTAAACATCTGAAGGACTTTCAAAAGGGGAGATTATAGTGGCACCTAGGAGAATAAGGAAAATGAGAGGGTAAACAGAGACCACTGACATGGCCTCTTTGCATTATCCGATGTCATAAGTCATGTGCACCTGTTGTCCTCACAAAAACAAACTTTAAAAGAATCAGAAGCAAAAAAAAATTAAACCCTATTATGTAACATGAATCTTAAAAGGTCTTATTAATAAAAACCCGGAGCCAGGTCTTGGGGTGAACACTGAAAGATCAGAGAAGCAGAACCAGCCACAGCTAACCTTACCTTGCCAACTTCTCAGCTGATCCTGTTTCCTCAGACTGGAAGCCTCTGAGTCCTCATCCGAATGGATCTCAGCTGAACTGCTGCTCAAAAGCTTAAAAGCAGCCAGGCGGTGGTGGCTCATGCCTTTAATCCAAGCACTCAGGAGGCAGAGCCAGGCAGGTCTCTGTGAGTTCGAGGCCAGCCTGGGCTACAGAGTGAGTTTCAGGACAGGTTCCAAAGCTACACAGAGAAACCCTGTCTCGAAAAACCACACACACACACACACACACACACACACACACACACACACACACAAAAAGCCTAAAAGCTTAACATCTCTAGTTTCTGGTCCTCATGCCTTATATACCTTTCTACTTCCTGCCATCACTTCCTGGGATTAAAGGCGTGTGTCACCATGTCTGCCTGTTTCCAGTGTGGCTTTGAACTCACAGAGATCCAGACGGATCTCTGCCTCTGGAATGCTAGGATTAAAGGTGTGTGTGCCACTATTTTCTGGCCTCTATATCTAGTGGCTGTTCTATTCCCTGACCCAAAATAAGTTTATTAGTGTTCACACTATATTGGGGAACACAATATCACCACACTATTATTCTGGATATAATTTTAAAACACATCTAGAAATGTTATTTCTTAAATGTAGCATGATGATTGATACTCTACACGGGCTTATGGAGACAGCAATTAAGTTGATCAGATACTTACAGTATTAACTTCACTAATACTTGCTAACACAAAAAGCCAATATGACAGACACATTAATACTCATCTAATGAGTTTCATGCTAAAAGCCTTAGAGTAATGTAGAGAGTTTTATTGCCATTCTCACTTGTATGGAAATGTAGAATCTGAAGTCATATTTATAGGCAAGTTAGTCAAGACACTAGCTGTCATGTTCTGTTAGTATATGATGACTGAATTGGACAATTTTGCTCTATATTCTGGGTGTATTTAAAAATGTGTACTGATAATGACAAGCTTCTGGACATGATCAATGTGTGGGGTCTCACAGTGAACTGATAATATTTTGTTATGCAAAGCAGCAACATCAGGAATTGACAGAGGCCTTAACAGAGAAGGAATCAGGTAGGCACACATTCACAAAAGAGCCAGCAGTAGAGGGAAGGATTGCACTTTAAGTCTTCAGCTTTGTACAAAAAAAGTATGACGTCAGCAAGCCAGGATATACTAAGCAATTTCTAAGAAGGAAAAGAACATTCAAAAGATTTAAGTTCTGAGCTAGCAACCTTTAAATACCAAATGTGCATTTTTAATCCTGATCTTGTAGTATTTTTCTAAAGTGGAAAATTAAAATAGTATATAGAAGTTGTCGTCATGAGTTCTAAAGAATTATCCAATGATATTATGTCTTATTTCTGTTAATTGGTGGATTTTTAAATATGTTCCAGGGCTTTGGCAGTAGTTCGATATTTGTTGGTAAGAAGCATCATGAATTATAATGGACTAATGTATACAAGTACTGTAACAAATTGGAAGTTCTTGGTTATGAATAAAATCATAATGTAAAGACATAGATACCACAGATTTGAACTTCACTCCCCTTTACCTATAAAAATAACTTGAGTAAAAAAAGACTTAACTTTACAAATGTGTAACTAAATTTTATAGATTTACAAATATTTTATCAATTAACATTCTGTAATGGAAGTTAAAGAATTAAATATTTACAATGTTTAATATTTCCATAATAAGGAGGATGAATTATTCAACTTGTTATTCTTTGCATTTAGATATGACTTTCATGTAAGCTGGTTTTAATGAGTTACTTCATATTTTATGTGTATGGTAATGATAACATATGCTATTGTAAATGAGTCAATCATAAAGGAGTGTATTAAAAAAAGTAAATATTCTCCCCTTGCCATATCCAATGTCTACATTTCCTGTTATTTTTATATCTGATGAGTATCTGTCCATCTCATACAAACATATTACACTTAGGTAGTGTTGTTCTTTTCAAAGGTGAGAAAATACTATATATTTTAAACTTAGCAATTAGCATAGACAAATCTGGTCCAAATGTTTAGATAACTTCAGTAGTTTACAATACATCTATGCCATACATTTTACCCATCACTCTACTGCTGAACTTTTAGAGTACTTACTATTGGTTTTCATTGCATTAAAATGAGCCAGACAGAAATGGTGGCAGCATGGCCTTACTCCCAGCACTTGAGAGGCAGGGGTAAATGGAGCTCTGTGAGTTTGAGGCTAGACTGGTCTGCACTACCTAGTGAGTTCCAGGACAGATGGGGCTAGGTGGCGAGATTCTGTGTCTTGTTAGGGTTTCTATTGCTGTGACAAAACGCCATGACGAAAAGTAAGTTGGGGAAGAAAGGATATATTTGGCTTACACTTCCACAGTACTATTTATCATTGAAGGAAGTCAGAACAAGAACTCAAACAGGGCAGGATCGGGGGGGGGGGGGGGCAGGAGCTGATAGAGAGACCATGGAGGGTGCTGCTTACTGGATTGCTTCCCCTGGCTTGCTCAGTCTGCTCTCTTATAGAAACCAAACTCAGGAGCCCAGGGATGGCACCACCCAAAATGGGCTGGGCCCTCACCCATTGATTACTCATTGAGAAGATGCCCTACAGCAAGATCTTATGGAGGCATTTTCTCAATTGAGGTTCTCTCCTTTCAGATAACTCCAGTTTATGTGTCAAGTTGACATAAGACTAGGCAGCATACTCTGTTTCATAACCCCCCCCCCCGCCCCAAATCCCTACATCTCCTTTTACATATAATTTACACTTGCTATTTGTATTCAAAGGGGAAATTTACTAGATAAAAGGGAATATATAAAATTATCAGACTTTATTTTTTATATTTTATTCTCATGCATGTGACAGCTTTCCTGTTTGTGCACCCTGTTGTTGGGGGATATTATTTTAAGGTGTGTTACTTTTGTTTATGTTGCATTTGTTTAACTCTATGAAGCTGTGTTACTGTGCCTGTGTAAAACACCTGATAGTCTAATAAAGAATTGGCCAAAAGCAAGGCAAGAGAAAGGATAGGCGGGGTTGGCAGGCAGAGAGAATATATAGAGGGAGAGAAGAGAGGAAAGAGAAATAACTAGCTAGGGAAGAAAGGAAGATCTAGGAGCCAGAGAAGGTGGAGGATGCTGTGATATGTGTTGCTCTGATTGGTTGATAAATAAAGCTGCATTGGCCTATGGCAGGGCAGGATAAAGTTAGGCAGTACATTCAAACTGAAGACAGGAAGAAGGGTGGAGTTGAGGAGATGCCAGCCCACTGCCGAAGAAGCAATAAGATGCCAGCAGACTGGCAATGCCACAGCCATGTGACAACATACAGATTAATAGAAATGGGCTGAGTTAAGTTATAAGAGTTAGCTAGCAAGAAACCTGACCCATAGGCCATATAATTTGCAATTAATATTAAGCCTCTGTGTGACTATTTTGTAAGTAGCTGTGGGACCATGGGGCTGGGCAGGACTGGAGAAACAGGATTGTGGGGCCTGGTGGGACCGGAAAAACTTATGGCTACGGGAGGACATCAGGGGTCAGCCACCCAGCTACACAGCAAGTCATGGAGTAAGAGTAAGATTTACAGAAGTACTAAAACGAGAAAAGCCCAGAGGTAAAAGGTAGATGGGATAAATTAAGGAAAGCTGTCTAGAAACTAAGCCAAGCTAAGGCCAGGCATTCATAAATAAGAATAAGCCTCCATGTGTGATTTATTTGGGAGCTGGGTGGTGGGCTCCCCAAAAGGAGCCAAAAAACTCCCAACAACACCCTGTGCATACAGAGCCTGTGGTAGTCAAAAGAGTGCAATGGATTCCGGGAACTGGCGTTACAGAATGATCTGAGACACTTAATTAGGGTGCTGGGTATTGAACTCTGGTCTTCTGCAAGAGCAGCAACTGTTTTTTAACCACTGTGCCATCTCTCAGCACCCATCATTATTTTACTGAATAGGTATTAAATAGCATGGTTAAAAGGTGAAAAAATGCAAGATAGAATGCTTTCATGCTTGAACAAAAAACTTTGGAGCGTTTATTATGATATACATACGAACCCAGAGGTTTGGGTTATGATAATCATTGAGAATGTGTTTATGTACACTTATGACTATCTTGCTTATGTACACTTATGACTATCTTCATACTGAACAATGAATTAAGTATTTGGTATTTTGTGCACAACTCAATAAAATTCTTGTGGTGGGTTCTTTGCAGGATTTCAATTGGCAAATACCATTACTTGATTTTTTTTTTTTAAATCTGAAATTGGTATTCTATAAATTATATACAAAACCAGATTTTTCTTTTTCTTTTTTGTGTTTTTTCAATACAGGGTTTCTCTAAGTTGCCCTGGCTGTTCTGAGACTCGCTCTGTAGATCAGGCTTGAATTCAGAGATCTGCCTGCCTCTGCCTGCTGAATGCAGGGATTAAAAGTGTGCACCACCACCGCCCAGAGGAATACCAGATTTCTAAGACATACATGTCTGCAGGTATTTGAGGATCCAGACAAGAAATTGGCTGGTAGCAATTCTCATGAGAAATGTTTATAGTTGCCTGGAAACAAAGGCCTGTCCTTTTGCAGCAGGCCACTGTCCTCGAGTCCTGAGGGCAGACATCTCTCTGATGTCACCATATATTATGTCAGGAACATTGAAGAGACTCATTGCATACTAGTTGGGTTTACTCTTAGTAAACTGAGCTTTAGAAAACCTGAAGACAGTTTGCTAACATAAAACTGAATAGTATGGGGTGCTTTCTAAAGATCTTTTCTACCAGCTTGACTTCAGAAAAAAAAAAAAAGCAAAAACAAAAAAACCTCTAAACACCGTAATTCATTCGTTTTGTTTGTTTGTTTTTTTTGGTCACAGATGTGAGTGGAGGCAAGGACAGCTCTGACAAACCATATAAAATTGATTTAAAATAACTTTATTGTCTTAGTTCATGAGTTTCAAAACATATAGAAGATGCAAACAAGGCCCTTTTCATATATTATTTTTTAATTGACCAGTCCTGCCGGTGGCTAACATTCATGACATTTCTAAAGATATATCTTTATGTGTGTGTCTGTACGAGTTTACACGTACTTGCATGCAGGTGCCCGAGGAAGCTGAAAGAATGTGTCAGGTCCCCTGCAGCTGGAGTTACAGAATGTTGTAAGCCAATCAGTATGAGTGCTGGGAACTCTGTACAAGAGTGTAAGTCCTCTTAACAAGAGCCATGACCCAGGCCCTTCATAATACTCGTAAAATGTTCCCATTAAGATGTTGACTGAACTTAAACATGGCCTATAGTATTCTGGGAGAACAGGGCAATTTGAAGCTATGATGTCACTCTGGCCTAAAACAACATGCTTTCACACAGGGCAACAAGGCTAACACCACAAACAGGAGAAAAGATTGGTAGGAAAATCAAAATTCAGTAGGCAAAACCTTGAAATTATGAAACGTTTGTCATTGGCTCACAAAACAAAATATGCTTTCAAAAACTTTAGAAACTTTTGAAATTTATTTCTAAATGTCACAAACTTTTAAAAAGCAACACATTTATACTAAAATACGTGCATGAGCAAAAGTAAAAAATAAGCACAGGAAGACGAAAATTAACATAGTAAAATTTTAATACAGTATTCTGGATACAAGTAGAATAGCACTAGGTAAGGACTGTAAGTTACCTCAGTGATCTGTGAGTATGGGTTGAGATCATCCAAGGTTTAGGATAGCCACTTCACATTTTCATCAGTGCCGACCAAAAGCCAAAACAATCTATTATGGAAACTATAGGACTAACTTTCCATGTTCATCAATTATTTTAAGGTGATCTGTCCTCATTAAGTGGCAGTTGAGGTAAGTCAAACACAGAAAGCCCTTACAAAGACTAAGAACCAAACAAAAACTTGTTTCTAGCCTTTGTTTTAGGTCACCTTAAATTTAATTTGCTTTTATATATTTGCTAACATTCATGTACAAATTCTTTCAGGCCAAAGTTTTAGCTTGGAAATCTTGCCAATTGTATGTTCACCTTCAGAACATTCCCAAGCAGACACACAACTGTTTAAGCAGTAAGATGTAAAACTTGTAAAAGTTTTCTGGTCCCTTAAAATTCAGTAGGGCCACAGGCATTAACTGGAAGTAGCATTTACTAAATAATATTAGAAAGCCTTAATCAAAGATAATGGATAAAATAACTATATAGGCTGTCTGTCATACACAATCTAATTTCTCACTCTGTAAAAAATGATTACAATATGTTTCAGGCTTGCTATATGCCACAGATAATGAAAAAGAAACCAACAGAAAATTCAAGAAGCTAGGACTATTTACTGTCAGGATATAGTGAGGTTCTGGAAGACATACTACGATATTCTGAGAAAACATTAACAGGTAAGCATGTGTTGAAGGCAGTTTATAAATGAAACATTACAAAGCTTTTAATAATGCATCCAACTTAGAAAAAAAGCTGCTATTGGTCCAATATAGCATCATACTACCACTATATAAGATTGAAAGCTTCTGTACACACGTTCACTTCGCCTCCCAAGTAGCACATGCCTTGGTCTCATGTTATCTAACATGCCAATCATAGTTTTGCAAATCTTTACCAGTTTGAGCAGGCTACTATATAACCACTTGTATTATTTATGAGACAAATTTAACCAGTTCCAAGAAACAAACTTTCATAATCAGTGAAGAAACATTAATACTAACTTTCCCCCAAGAGAATGGAAAACTCATTCTAAGGACATGATCCAACCCTAACAGAATGAACTATGCCCCTAGAGATGCAAAAATGTAATAGTTGCAAGCCTGGAAAAGCAGTTCTACAGGAACTCAGTGACTGTGAAGTCATTATAACTGCAAGAAAGGCAAAGGTGAATTGTTTTCCTAGTGCAACATCAAACATGTTACTAGATTACTAGGCGCTGTTCTGCTATGTTTACTGATAGTGCATAGTCCCAGACAATAGGGAATAGTCCAAATCACATGGAATCCTGAAAAATTAGAATGATTGTTTTTATTCGGAAAATAGTGGTATAAAACTCAATTATTTCTTTAGTTGCTTAGATTTCCTACCATCTTAGACAATTTAAAAATGGTTGCCTGACAAGTCTTTGAGGAAGCAATACACTGTTTACACTTTGCTGATCTGTGTGCTTTACCAACTGCAGTTAGTAAACAACTAGTCTAGACATTTATGTTCTACATGAATATAACCAAACATGAGAAAATGGAAACTACAAATTTTGAGAACTGATTTTTTTTTTCTCTTCCATAGCAGGCTTTTAAAATAGAAGCAAGTGGTCACTTTGACAACCTGAATTGGGAATGTTAAATCTACAAAGGACCCTAAGACAAGCTGTTCGTAAAAACACAAATTATTGCTGGGTGTGGTGGTGCACGCCTTTAATCCCAACACTCAGCAGGGAAAGAGGCAGGTGCAGGTGGATCTCTGTGAGTTCAAGGTTAGCCTGGTCTGCATAGTGAGTTTCTGGACAGCCAGGTCTATGTAAAAAGACCTTGTCTAAAAAAAAAAAAAAAAAAAAAAAAAAAAAAAAAAAAAAAAAAAAAAAAAAAAAAAAAAAAAAAAACCAAAACAAAAAAAAAAAAACCCAAAAAAACAAAACAAAACAAAAAAACCAACCCCACAAATTATATTACTTTTTACTAACTTTGGCTTTTTGTTTAATGGAAATTTGCGGCACAATGACCTGAAAGGTAACTCCAAGTCACACAGGGCATCTTGCCACTGATTTACAGTAGAAATATAACTTCAATGTTTTCAACTATTTGATTTTTTATTTTTATATTAAAGCTCTAACTAAGTCTTCTGTTACTAAACTTTTAAAAAATATAATTTGGATCTGATGAAGAGGACTTATCTGAGCTAACTTCCTTCTAATATGCTTGAAGAACAGTGAGGTTCAGAGAACCTAAGCATGGTTGACCTTTAACAGAACTGATTTTTTCTGACTCAAACAGCTAAACAGCATCCTGCTTATCTCTACTATAAAATTCTTGCCTCATTTTTTTAGACAACTGTTTAGCATCCAAGTTTTAAAACCTGTATCACCAGAGGCAAAGCAGTAAAAGTCAAACTAAAACTCATTTCTAGTCTATTTACCTAAATAAACTCTTATGGAAAAATTAATGTATAGAAAGCAATTTTCTTATTTGCTGTCAGCCAAAAAGGAACTAATTCCCTGTCAAAAGAGGAAACTGAACCACAGTGTATTTAAATGAGAAAAAAAAAAAAAAAAGTCCTGTAGTCTTTTAATACCAAGACATAAAAAGTTTGCAAATCCAAGATGGTATTTAACATGAAAACTATGGTTCAAAAATTTGTGTTCATAGTTCGAGACGAAAATCTCATCACTGCAAAATCCCCCATGGCTTTTGGCAAAGACATTAAGAGATTTTAGTCTTTTGGTCACTTGAAGCTGCTACTAAAGTACAAGTCTTTAAAAAGGCAAAGAAGACCGTGAGGAAGTAAAGGTTAGGCAATCATTTCACATACAAATAAAACGCAGTTTGAACAGTCATTTCTCCTAGAGATCTCAAGCTCTAAGAACATTTCCCACCTTCTATTTTGAAAAGAACTCAACCTTCTTCAAGTTCCTGTGAGGGGTATAGCCTGGCAGCAGCTTCAACTTTCTAGGCTCATTCTCAATCCAAAGAATTCAGTAACCTCACAAGAAATAATTGTATATGGCAGCATGGCTACAGCGCAGGGCAGGTCCTCCATGCACAAACATTTGAGGAGAAAAGCCATCGGGTTTAATTAAAGATAACCACCACGTTTCAGATATCCTAATACACTCACTCTAGAGCTAAGTTTTGCTTTATACCATCGGTGACTAAAATTAGCAATACGTTTTGCAGTGAGGTTTTTTTTTTCTTTTGCCTGCAACTATATACACATTGCAAAACTATTCTGTATCACATGATTTTAATGAAATAAATATAAAAATGAACCACACAATCAACACATTAACTTTAATACTCCACATTATTTATCTTGATCACAATGGTCAGAACTGCCTTGTCAACAATCTTGTGAGTTGAGGAGCTGATTTTCATTCTCATATCCATCAGGCAGATAGGCTCTCCTCAGCTGGTCTGACTTAGGTATGGATCCTCCGTTCTTCACATGTCGAGACAGGAACGCTCGGACTGCTGGATGATCAGCCTTCTCCAGGGGGATGTTGGCTTCCAGGCACATCTTCACAAAGTCCTGGATGACACTGACTTTCTCTGTCTGCGCAGTACTGTTGCACTGGAGAGATGCAGTGAGGGGCCTCTGCTTCTTTCTCACATTTTGCTCTTCAAATTCTGCCTTCCTCTTGGTGTGAGTCTTTGACTTGAGGTGGTCACTGATGGCAGACTTGCGAACATGATTCAGAACCACATTGCAAGAAGTGCAGAAGAGTTTCCCTCCATCTTCATGAAGCTCACCTCCAAATTCAGTGACTCGATCCAGAGGGGTCACATACAAAGCAGTCTTAGAACGATTTCGGGCAGGTGGGGCTGTTACTACAAACCGTTCCATTTTGACTGAGTAAGGTTCTTCTATGACAAGAGAAAGATGTAAGTATTATGAAAATAGTTCATTCTATACAAGTGTTTAACAATAAAGGGTCGAGTTGTGTTTTTTGAAGAGTAAAGATTTAAAGGAATACCAATCCCTCCTCCTCCCCCGCAACCCCCAAACTTAATTCAATGATCTTCAATATCCCCCAAATGCTTAATTCAATTTGGTAGGTTGTATGTCTTTTAAATCTTATCTGAAATACTCAAGGAAAGCAAAACTAAACTAAATTAGCAGCAAACAACAAATGTCCATTCCTTGATATTTGTGTGTATATGGTATATGCCCATGTGTACACCTTAGTTTTTTTGAGTAGCTTCTCTAACTGCACCCAGAACTGGGATTACAGACTCTGCTGAGATCAGCTTCTACATGGATGCTGGGGATCTGAACTCAGGTCCACATACTTGCACAGGAAGCAGTACACCTAAGCCAACTTCCCAATACCTTCACTTCTAAAACAAATAAATTAGATTTATGAATAACTCAAATTATTCTAGATATTTCTATCTTTTAGGAAATCCCAATCACAGTAAACAGAGTTTTTTTTTCAAGACAGGGTTTCTCTGTGTAGCTTTGTGCCTTTCCTGGAACTCGCTCTGTAGACCAGGCTGGCCTCGAACTCACAGAGATCCACTTGGCTCTGAATCCTGAGTGGTGGGTTTAAAGGCGTGTGCTACCGCCGCCCCGACCATTCAGAGTATTAATAGCACTAATTAATAGCCCAAGTCAGATATGTTCAAGGTAAAGTGTTTCTTGTGGGAAACTGATTTTGAGAACTCAGCTGTGCACAAACATGACAGCAAAACTTGTTTTTAAGAGAAAAACAAAGAACATAAACAAGTGTAACTATGTACAATGACATTAAAACTTGAGGCTTATGTATAGTTGAAAGTAAGTATTTAAGGAAGGGTCTCATTGCCTGGTGGTGGTGGTGGTGGTGGTGGTGCACACTTTTTTTAGTCCCAGCCCAGCCTAGTCTATAGATACAGAGTTCCAGGACAGCCAAGGCTACAAAGAGAAACCCTTTTTCAAAAAAAAGGACAGGGCCTCACTCTGTAGACATAGAGATCGACCCATCTTTGCCTCCTCCTGAGTGCTTGAGATTTTAAGTGTATGACACCATGCCTGGAAAAAATAAGTTATTTTTAATACATGTGTATGTATCTCTAAGTTCTTTTAAAGGGAGATAATCAAGAGAAGGCATTATGTTCTTTAACACTGGGTTTCATTTCCATTGAAGAATAATTTTTATTTCTCTTAACACAGTGACCAATATGTGACAGAGAATCGATCAAACTTGATGTTTGAAAGAGTAAATGAATGGCTGGGTGTACAATTCAGTAGCAGAGCAATTGCCTCATGTGAGCTAAGTCCTGGGTTTGACCCCAGCAATGCAAAAAAAACCCAAACCAAAATAAAACAAACACACACACAAAAAAGCCAAAACCAAATGAACAAAAATCCCCGAGTAACCATTTATCCAAATAGATAATTTAGAAGCAGCTTACTAACTTACTTTAGCCAAATCACAAACTTTAAAAACCAAAAAAAACCTGTTGTCCAGCCTGGTTTTCAATGTGAAATCCTCCTGCCAGTGTCCTGAGTAGTTGGGATTACAGGTATGTGCCACCATAGTTGGCTGCTTTTTACTTCTTACAGTTACATATATGTATGTATGAATGTGTGCGTGTGAGCCTCTGTACCAGCACATGTGTGGAGTTCAGAGGACAAGTGGAGGGAGCTGGATCTCCCTTTCCACCAAGTGGTTGCAGGGATTGAACTCATGGTTGTCAGACTTGGCAGGAAGCATCTTTATTCTCTGGGTCATCTCACCAGTCCCACAAACCTCTTCACACAATCACCGGACTATCAGCTTAATACAATTACAAGTATTGAAAACCCAAGACAATGAATACACTTTGGTAACAAATGATTATTAAGTTTTACACCCCTGGGACCATGCCTCTGAGCTAACTTCTTATAATAATCAAAATTTAAGGATACTAAAATGAATGGTAAAATTCAAATGGAATAATTTTCTGTAATAAACGTATTGGAGAAATATTTCCAAATATGTTCTAAAGAATTAGTGTTTATTTTATTTATTTTGTTTTTCGAGACAGGGTTTCTCTGTGTAGCTTTGCACCTTTCTTGGAACTCACTCTGTAGCCCAGGCTGGCCTTGAACTCACAAAGATCCGCCTGCCTCTGCCTCCTGAGTGCTTGGATTAAAGGCATGCGCCGCCGCCGCTGCCGTCGCCACCACTACCCGGGATGAATTAGTTTTTATAAGTATAATTACAAATCATGGAGTATCCCACTGTATTAGTTTACTTGCTGGGCAACATCAACATTCTTTCAATTTTTGTCAGTATGTTAGCAAAAATCTATGGATCCAAATTAGAGGACTTAGCAAGTCATGAAAATTCTGAGCCAGGAGGTTGTGGCCCACGCTTTTAATCCCAGCACTCAGGAGGCAGAGTCAGGAGAAGCTCTGTGAGTTCGAGGCCAGCCTGGTCTACAGAGCGAGGTCCAGGACAAGCACCAACACTAGACAAAGAAACTCTGTCTTGGAAAAAAAAAAATTCTGTAAGGCACAAAAGTCTAGAATTTAATATGCTTAATTTTTGTGGATTTCTGCCCCATTGCATCTTTGACACAAGTCTTGTCAGATACTGTGTTGGGGTAGAGATTTTCCATGACAGAAAAGACAGACACGTCAATGAATTCTGCCTAAAATACTCAGTGAGTATCAGTGCAAATATTTGCAATTTCTACATGTATTCATTCTATACCTACCAAACCAACCTATTCTAGTAACAACGAACAGCTATAAGACAGTTATGAAAAATCCTTAATTCTTGTTTTGGGTTCCCCTTAGATTTTTTTTCCGCTGTGGAAGTATATTTAAGTACTTGGACTGCAATCTTAGAAATAATGAATCTGTAATTCTTGTACTAATGTGAGGTCTGAACTTTTCTGATCTTTTAACTTGAAAAGTTTGTTCCGGATATTGCCGATGCAAATATCCACCCCGTAGAGGGGTGACGATCTCAGTTACAAGTATTTTCAAAAGTCAGAAACATTTTAAACAAATGAGGAAGTAAAGAGGTTAAGCGTCAAGAACTAGCTAACAAAAGCGAAGCAGCCAATTTACTAAAGCAAAACTAAGAAGTTTTCAAGTCGAAATGTTTACCGGCTTAATTTCCAGTTTTTTTTTTTTCTCTCTTGTTCCTTGATATTAAGCAGTGAGGGTTTTCCGGTGCAAAACGAGAGCCGCATCCAATCCTGGCAACTTTCCGTTCGTTCAGACCCGGAGACGCCTTCGAATCAGTTTTTCAACAGGTGGTGGTGGGGAAAGAGTTTCTGGGCTTGCACCCTATTTTCCCTGCGGCGCCGGGCAGTCATGCCTTTACTGTAAAAACACGAAAACAAACAGAAAAGGAAGATGGTGGAGGGGCGGGAAAGGTCGGCCGCGGGCCCGCCGCCGCCGCCGAGCGTCTAGGGCACGCACGACCCGGCTGCTGCAGCCCTCCCGTGCCCGATCCGGGGACGGGGGCGGAGGCGGAGGGTGGGTGGGGGTCCGGCCCAGACCTCCAGGCAGCTCCGGGCCGTGTGGCCCCCGGGGCGGGTGTCTCCCGCGGCCCGAGCGCGCGCGCGCGAGCTCCACAGGCCCGAGGCTCCGGTGGGGGCGGGGAAGGCGGGCGCCGGCCGCCCGACCGTCTAGACAGCCCTCCTCCCGCCGCGCCGGCCGGGGTGGCGCCCCAGCGCCGAGACCCCGCCTGCGGGGCGCCCGGGGCCGCGTCCCCGCTGCCCTGCGAGGGCCCGGCAAGTCGGCCGCCGACTCGGTGGCTGTCCCTGGGGAGGGGGCCGAGGCCGTCGCTGTCAGGTCGCCCGTCCTCTCCTCCTCCTCCTCCTCCGGCCGCCGGCCCCGCCCCCCGGCTCCCTCTCCCGGGGGCCCCAAGGCCCCGGCCCGCCGCCCCGCACCAACGGCCAAGCCCACCTTCCGTCTTCCCAGCTCTTCGGGACCGTAGGATCGGGCCGCCGTTAGGGGAAGCGCACGAGCCCTCGGCGGGGAACGACAGGAGGAGGAGGAGGAGGGAGGGAAGGCAGAGCAACGGGATGAAGGAGGTCCCGCTGCGGCCGCCGCTGCTGCTGCTGCTGCTGCCGCCGCCGCCGCCGCCGCTGCCGCCGCCGCCGCCGCCGCCCGAGCGCACCCCGCCGCGGCCGCCGTGTCCCCCGCCGCGCCCCGTCCTCGGGCGCGCCCTATGGCAGAGCTCGTAGGCGGTCCTCAGCAACCGCCGAGCGGCCTCGGCCAACAGACGGCGGGGCTGCCCGACGGACGGACGGCCGAGCCAATGGGCATGGAGGGCGGGCGTGCTTATGATTGGCGGTGCCCTTCCTCCAGTGAAAACTGGGGGCGTGGGTGGGCGGAGCCGGAAGTAGAGCCCAGCCGAGTGGCCCCTGTCCGGCTGGGGCGGAGGGAAAGGAGGAGGGAACTAGAGGAGGAGGAGGAGGAGAAGGAGGAGGAGGTTAACCCAGGCAGCGGCGGCGGCGGCGGCGGCGGCAGCGGCGGCGGCAGCGCAGGGGCTGGGTACGCGCTGGGCGGCGAGAGCCTCATGGCGGAGGAAGAGAGCGATCAAGAGGCCGAACGCCTCGGAGAAGAGCTCGTGGCCATTGTGGAGTCCCCCCCGGGCCCGGTGGGGCTCCGAGCTGCGGGCGACGGCAGAGGGGCCGCCGGCGTGAGCGGCTGCGGCGGCGGCGTCGGGATCAGCAGCCGGGATTACTGCCGACGCTTCTGTCAGGTGAGGCGCCCGTCGGCCGCCCCGGACTTGTCACCCGGCTCCTGGGCCTCCGCGCGGCTCCTGGCCTTGTGGCCCACGGATCGGGGCTGTGTGTCCGGGACCGATCCTCCCAGCCGGACGGGGAGCGGAGTCCGGGCGGGGGAAGCCCCCCGGGTCCTCTCTCTCTCTCTCTCTCTCTGAACCTCTCCGGCTCGGCGAGGGGGGACGGGGAGCAGGTTGGGGAGGGGGGGGGGAGTGACGACTTGCGGACTTTGGGGTGAGGAGAAAGTGAGTTTGTCGGGGTGGGGTGGTGGTGGGGGGCCGGGAGCAGGACGGTCAGCTGGGAAGAACCGCGTCCTGACATGTCCCTGCCTCCTCACGCAGACCCCCCTTCGTGCCCGAGGGTCCCGCCTTTCTACGTTGCCTGCCGGGTTGGTTCCTCTCACTTCTGCCGAGCTCCCCTGCCTTTCTCTTAAGACCTCCCCCCGCCCCCCACGCCCCGTCCCCCGGCACTCTCGTTTTGGGAGACCCCACGCCTGCTATCACCCCACTTGCCTGCCCTCCTGTCATCCCCACCCCTCCCCCTCTGCTAGGGTCTCCTGTCATTCCCTCACTGGGTCCCTCTGGGCCGGTTGGTTCTTCGGTTGGCTCGGGCACCGACCCACCGTTAGCTACTTTTCCCCCTTCCCCGGGCGTGTGTGTGTGTGTGTGTGTGTGGGGAGGGGTGTTTGGGGTGTGGGACGTTGGTGGGGTGATTGTCATCTTTCCCCTTTTTTTGACCCCCCTTGTCTGACAAACACAGTTTCCTAATTAACTGCACACAGAGAAAGTCGTTTTCCTGAAACTATTGCCCTGGTTACACCGCCCCTCCCCCATCCTTCAAGTTACACGTTTTTTGGTTAGTCTGTTACACTCGGTATCGGGAAAGTGACAGTAAATTATTTAGTCTGCGGACTGCTTTTAGGATTGAGTGTAGTTTTGTATTGAGTTGTGAGCAAATATAGGGACAACCTACATGTTTAGGAATAGTTTGTAAAATCTGCATTCTCATCCGCATTCATTTGTAATACACGTCTTTTTTTTTTTTTTTTGCATTCCCAACTCTTGCTTCTTAAGAAAAAAGATACTTTTTTCATACTACCTTTAAAAAATGTTTCTTATTGTTCACGTCCCTGCGCTACTATTTCTTAACGGTTTACCTGTACAAGTTACTTAACCTCTGTGCCTTAGTTTCCTCTTTTGCCAATTGGGATAGTTGCTAGCTGGGTAAATACATGAATGGTTTCCATCAGCTAGCCGTTAATTTCACTCAGGTCACAGGTGCGAAATAAAGCGAACAATGAGTGGGCATTAAATTGGTTGACATTTCATTTTATGTCCTGCCAAGCATTTAAGGGAGGAAAAAAGGATAAAGTTGATATTTTTGGATAAGTTACTAATGGTTGAATTTAAATTTTCTTTTGGCAAGTTTTTGCCAATGTCACAGGTAAATTGGTTTGAAGGTCGAAACAGTCTGGGTGTGCACAGTGTGTCTTTAACATTTTTTTTCTCTATTTAGTGACTTTCTTGAAAAAGTGTTTTCATCTTGACAGTTGATGTCACTGAAGTTCACTGTCTTGATTTTTAGAGCATTTGTCTCCTAACTACGTGTTTAATGTTCAGCAACCGTTATGTTTGTAGACTGTGTACTTAGGAACTTCAAACAGGCAAATTAGCATGCATTTGATATTTAAATATATTCGGAGACAAATGGTATCACACCTTTCCTTTTTTACTTTTTAAAAGAACAACTTTTCTCTTTCTCTCTGTTTCTGCTCCCCACCCTCACCCCTAGTGTGTGTGTGTGTGTGTGTGTGTGTGTGTGTGTGTGTGTGTGTGTATACACACTGGGCATTGAAACCAAGGCTAGATCTACCAGTTCTACCCGCAGCTTGGTAGTGTTAGTTTACTTGCTCAATGACTCTGCATTGCTGAAAATTTTGAGTGCCAGAGCATTTTTTGGAGAACTTTTACCTACCCTTAAATTTCTTCTTGAAGTTAATTTTTTAAGAACAAATGAGCAAATTTAGCTTATGAAGAAGTGTGACTACAGCTGAGGGAGGACACCAGGAGCACAAGTGTAGCACCTGGGCTACATTGTGAGACCCTGTGTCAATAAACAAAACAAAGTCAGATTCTGATCGTTGACTTTCAAATGTTTTAAGAACAGATGAAGTTGACTGTTTTTTGAGATTCTAACTTATGAGTAACCAAGACTAAAACTGAACAGGAAAAATGTAGTGAACTTTTATACAACTAAATTATGAGTGTTATATTGACATACCTTCAGATTACCAATTTTTTTTTATGAAAATTCATTACCTATTTTAGAGATTACTAATAGAGCTGTTTTTGAATTCCTGTTCTGGTTTTATTTTCCAAGTGAGCTTTATATTTATATATATTATTTTTACATATTTTAAATGGAATGAAAGAATCACTTAATGAATGACATTTTATCTATTACTTAATAAAATAGGGGTATATTTATTGTTTGATTTTCCAGTAAGGAAAACAGTGGCCTATATAACTGCATTCTCAAAGATCAATTCTTTTAAACAATTAAGGTTCTATTATTTACTAATAGTGATAATAAATAACTTTCATTTATTAGCAAATTACCTAATCATGAATAATTCTTAAAATAGATAATTTACTCTTATCTACTGTCTGACAGTAAGCTAAATATATGAATTATGTATACAGCTTAGTGATATTGAGAAGAAAATCTACAACTTATCTACTTTTTTTTTTTTTTTTTTTTTGGTTTTTCGAGACAGGGTTTCACTGTGTAGCTTTGCGCCTTTCCTGGAGCTCACTTGGTAGCCCAGGCTGGCCTCGAACTCACAGAGATCCGCCTGCCTCTGCCTCCCGAGTGCTGGGATTAAAGGCATGCGCCACCAACGCCCGGCTACTTATCTACTTTTTCGAGGGAAATATGAATCAAAATTTCTTGGCAGTAGCTGCTAGGGTTATGGGAGAAAGGAATGGAACAATTCTTTTAAGGGAAAGTAAAACAAAAGACTCCCTGGACTAATTGCCACTAATTACCTCCTCCCTTGGCCTATGTTAAGTTATCTGCGCAAGTAATGCTCCAGTAGAATGGGTACCTAACCCATACTTATTTGCTTTGATAGGAGTGGGAAGGGAAGGCAACTTTTACTAAGAGCCTAGTAACTCTTCACCTTCAGATATCGAGTTACAAAGCAGAATTTGAAGCCTAAACAAGTTCACTTTTCTTACATTCCAAAGGAAGGGCAAGCTAGGATTTGAATGCCGACTTCAATATCTACTGCAAGGCAAATCATCAAACACATACTTTGAATTGTGTGGTGTGGATGGGATTGAGTGGTGAAAAGTTAGTTACCGGCAGGGGGAAAAAATCCTGAAAGGACTCAAGGAAGCACAGATACAAAGTTTCAAAGAGCCAGGTGTGCTGAAGTGGCACACGCCTTTAATTCCTGCACTCAGGAGGCAGAGGCAGTTGGAGCTCTGTGAGTTAGAGGCCAGCCTGGGCTACATAGTGAGTTCCAGGACAGCCAGGACTATGTAGACAGACTGTCTCAAAAAACCAACCAACCAACCAAACTAAACCAAAAGAAAAACAAAAACCACATAAAGTTTAAAAGGGATGCTTTATTATACCATAGTAGTAAAACTCATTTCAAAAAACATCATTTTATCTCTCTTGACTTGTTAAGTATAGGAAACATTCACTCAGTTCCTAAAACCTACAATAATTTGACTTTGGTCATATATTGTCAGGTAAACAAGTTAAAATACTTCATTCTTAGTTTGAGTAGCAGAATGATTATAATGAGACACATAGCTGGATCTGAGAGGTATGGTAGACTATAAAATTACTTTGTACTACCGTGGGCTTAACAGCACCCAAGGAAGACAACAGCATATAAAATGAGGGAATGGACATAATGAACACAAAGCTCTCATGTTCCTACCTAGCACATGGGTAGGAGTAAAGAGACAGAAGCTATTAATATTTCTGTGATGCAAAATCCCCTGCCAGTTTAAGAGGGGCATTAGAGATAATCCTATCTTTGGAGTTGATAGCTTTTATTTCATAATGAACTTCAGAGAATATTTTTAAAATGTTACCATCTTTAAATTTTAGTGTTTGTAAATATTGTCATAGCTAGACGCTCCTGATGAATAAGGCACAGTGATTTGCAAAGCAGTTACATTTTCTTTCTGGTGGGTTTTCGGGACTTTGTTTCCTGCAAGGGGCATTTGGCAGTCTCGGAATGGATTGTCCTGACAGGCAACTAGTGGGTGGGGGCTAGAAATGCTGCCCAGCCTCCAGTGCCCAACAGTAAACCTGGTCTAACATGCAGGTGGTACCTAGGTGAGAAAGCCTGCTATACCTTTAAGTTTGACTCTGAAACAAGCTGGTTTTCTATTTGGGTTGTTCTGAGCAAAAGGTACTAATAATTCTTCAGTAAGTTTAACAGCAATTGTGCTCTATGCAAGACATTTAAGAGATGGGTCTTAATAGAAAAGGGGTTTGCCTCATTATTCCATTTTTTTACAAAATCCATATTTAATGTCTTTTCAAAGAAATTCAAATTGTCTTAGAAAACAGCCTTAATATGTTGGACTTGGTGCAAAATTTACACAATATTTACACTTTTATGAAAGATTTCTGAGGGTGTATAATTCACTATTATTATTATTAATTCTTGCTATTAATTGGCATTACCTTTTAATTTATCTTTAATCAATGAACATATTTTAAAAAGTCATATATAAGGCCTAAATATGAGGAATTCCTTTTTGCCGCAAGTTCAGACCTGATTGAAGTGGCTGAAACAATTGTAGATATTTACTGCTCATGTAAAAAGTCTTGACTAGATAGTGCAGGGATGGCACTGTAGTCTCACTATGATTGCACAGTTGCTATTTCTTAGCCACCCTTCTCTTCCTGGTTTATCCGATAAGCCAAGATATGTGCTGGGATTCCAGCTATCACAGCTGACTTTTTTGTGACAAGACCAGGGTATTTCTGTGGGGTAGCTGAAAAATATCTTGCTGGGCAGCGGTGGCCCACGCCTTTAATCCCAGCACTTGGGAGGCAGAGCCAGGCCGATCTCTGTGAGTTCGAGGCCAGCCTGGTCTACAGAGTGAGTTCCAGGAAAGGCATAAAGCTACACAGAAACCTTGTCTGGAAAAACCAAAAAAAAAAAAAAAAAAAAAAAAGAAAAGAAAAAGAAAAATATCTTGCCTTAAATCCTCTTCACAGGCTTCTTCCAGCTTGTTTAGGCATCCCCCATCCACAAAGAATGTTAGAACTTATTAAAAATGATTAATTGGTGCTTTTGATTCTATTTAGTAAGTAAGTAAGGAAACAAGTTTGGGTATTGAATTAGGGTCAACCAACTTCTTTGCAGGGGGGAGCATAACTTAAAAAAAAACATTTTTCTCTCTTTCTTTTCAGAGACAGTCACTTGCAACTTACACACACACACACACACACACACACACACACACACACACACACACACACCACTTACCTACTTATGATTCCCCCTCCCCCTTAATTTTCGGTGTGATCAGGTGGCCTAGGTGAGGGAGAAAGTAGGGACCTCCTTGCCCTTCTGTTACTGAGTAAGTACATCCAGCTTGAACTCTTGTGTCTACTCATTTTCTTCACATGTCCCTTATGGAGACCTTTTTTCTGTTTATTTTGAGTCCCTTTCTTACAGTTCTCTCCACAGAAACAACTAAGGGTTAGGTTCCATTATGGGGAAGGAGACCTGGGGGAAATTTTTATCCCATTTTTGTGATTTTTTTTTTTTTTTACTCTTTTTACTTGCACTTTTACAAGTATATAGTTCCTTACATTCCTATAATCTCAACAAGCCCTGCCCCCCTCCCCCCAGGATTGTTCCTGAACTTCCTCCACTGATGGTTTATATTTTATCTTCCTAGGTCTCAAGCTAGGAACAGCTTCATCCAGCTACTTTCTAGCTCCCAAAATGTAGTCATGAATTCTACGTTTTGACATCTTTGTGTGTTTAGGTCTTTTACAACAAAAGCATTTTAACCAGTTGAGTTTTCAAATGAGAACAGAAGTAAATGTGTGTTTATTCTGCCACATCTAAATAATTGTTGAAAATTAGCTCAGTAAAGAATAAATACAATGTTGTATTTATCCATGTGTGGTGGTTCCCACCTTTAATCCCAGCACTTGGGAGGCAGAAGTAGTCAGATCTGTGAGTTCGAGGCCAGCCTGGTTTACAGAGTGAGTTACAGAATAACCAGGGCTACATAGAGAAACCCTGTCTCAACAAAAACAAACAATAAAAACAAAAGAATAAATATAAAAGATGAAGGCAAGTATGGACAGTAACTTGCACTGATTTACTCCCTTTGCCAAGTAGTCTCCATGGTCTATTGTATTATGAGTGTTCAGAGCTACAAATCAATTACTGCATCACTTTATATGATGCATATATATATGTTCCTTCTAGTCTTCTTTAAAAAGTGGTCTTTAAACAATGGTTTTCAGGAATTGAGTATTAGAGACATTTTCAGTGTTCATGTTCATAAAAGGTGAAGTTCATGAAAGGCAATTTATTTATTAATAACTAGGGAGCACAAAACAAAATCAATTAGTCTCATGTTGTTCTTTAATACTTTTTAGGTTGACTTTCACAGTGAAGTCTAAGTGTTCCTAATAATATAATAATAGCAAATTACTGAGAACAACTTCAGTGACAAATGGCATGGGAATCTATGTCCCCTCCCCCAAGGCATGTTTGTAAAGAACATTTATCCACATGCATAACTGTTTTAGCAGGCTGACTAACTCTTATCCAAGATGCTTAAGACCAGATAGAAGTGTTTTTCATTTAGGATTTTATTTTTATTTATTTACTTTTGTTTGAGACAGGGTCTCATGTAGCTTTGGTTGGCCAGAAACTATGTAGAACAGGTTGTGTTTTGAAATCAGAGATCTGCCTCCCTCTCCCTCCTAAGTTCTAGAGCTAGACTCACACTATCCCCCTCAGTCCAATATGGTGGTTACTCCCCAGATTTTAGAGTATTTGCATATACCCATATGATACATTGCAGATGAGACCTAGATCGAAACCCTAAATTCATTTGCTTCCCATACACCTTATTCATAAGCTGAAGGAAGTTGTATACTTTTTTTTTCAGTGTATAGCGTTTCACTTTGAACCCTCAAATGTAGACAAGTGTGGAATCTCTTGGTGATATGTTTATGGCTGAATTATATTATTCCTTTTATCTGTTTATTTTCTTTATTAAAACCTACTTCATATTTTTCTCCTTCCTTCCTTCCTTCCTTCCTTTCTTCCTTCCTCCCTCCCTCCCTCCCTCCCTCCTTCCTCCCTCCTCCCTCCCTCCCTCTCTCTCTCTCTCTCTCTCTCTCTCTCTCTCTGTCTTTCTCAGTGTAGCTCTAGCTGTCCTGGAACTCACTCTGAGACCAGGTTGGTCATGAACTCAGAGATCCACCTGCCTTTGCTGCCTCCCAAATGCTGGGATTAAAGGTGTGCATCACCATGCACAGCTCTTAAAAAAAAACCTACTTTTTCTAATGAAGGGAAATTACAGGATAAAATTTATTTTATTTTCTTGCTTAGATAATTTTTTAAGTGCAGTCATTTCGCATAATGAAATTTTTCTCTTATTCCCAAGGATGACTGAAATACCTCTACTTTGGGGTGGGTATAGGGAAATGATAATTTGCTTAAGTGAATATAGTAAAGGCTATTTCTTACATTTACCAGTGAAATCCTAAACGCAAGTAATTTATTGACCCAAAGACCCAAAGACTTTCACATGTTTACCATTGTCTTCCAAATCCCTAGTTACCTTACTTTGAAAAGCTATCTCAGGCTGGGGTTGCGGCTGTGTGACACATCGTTTGTCTAGAATATTTGTTTGATCAATCTCTTGGTTTGATCCCCAATTTTAATTTTGTAAATAATATCCTAGAAGGAAATACTTTTAAGGAAGTTTATTGCTTTATTTTTTAAATAATTTTTGTAGTCTTGTCAAAAAAAGGTTATTGTACTCTTGTTTTTGGCCTATTTTTTTTCTTGCTAAATGTGCCAAATTATACCCTAACCATTAAGAACACACACACACATATTCAATCAAATTTGTGTAGCTGGGTCTGGTGATACAGGCACTAGCTGCTAAAGTAGATGGCTTGCCAGTTCGAGACCTACGTGCACTACAGAAGGAGTTGAAAAGCTAGCCTGGGCAACTTAGTGAGACCTTGTCTGAAAACAAAAAGTGAGAACGAAGAAAAGGCTGGAGATAGAGCTTAGCTGGAGAGAGCTAAGCTGACAAATTCCCAGCACTGCAGAAGAAAAACAAGAAATTAGTATGTAGTAAATTAGTAGTCAATATAATCTAGTTGATTGAATGCCATTTTAGGTGCATATTAGTATGTAATGGTAAGGGACTCAGGAGATGGTCAAGCAGGAAGTAGTACCAACACAAATATGAGAAAAAGATGGATTTGTAGAATGTGATGTGTAAGATTCTAAAGTTGAATACATTAATGCTCTATGTGATCAACTTCAAACCAGCAGTGAATCAGAAAAGAATGGAAAACTCTCCCCATCTATGTACTAGACAAACTATTGATGTCAGTGTTGATACATGTTTGTAGAGGCTCCTTGAGAAGAAGGTGTACAGTTATATACATGGAGCTCGTAGACATGACTGTTTTTGGATTCTTATACAAGTTGAGCTCTGCTGAAGTTCTTTGGTTTAAGCATGAAATTTACAGTATATTGCCCCTTTTAAGTTGAGTTCAAAGATAGCTGGGCATCCAGAAATCACAACTTAACAAGGGAAGTCTATTTTTTTGTAGCTATGTGGATGGTATTTGATACCAGATATAATATGATATGATACCAGTCATTTTCACATAGGGAGAAAATAACAACTAGGTTCATAAGATGAGGAATCAGAACTGAAGCTCTTGGAGGAACTCCACAATCAAATGGTCCATGGGAAGACTATTCTGTAAATGAAGTCTGAGGAGAGTTAATTATTGGAGAAAACCAGGGAACAGAAGGCAAACAGCTAGCTAAATTTCAGGAAGATAGGGAGGTTACCAATAGCAGAAAACTTGATTTGTTGAGAGTTGGGGTGCCTGGAGATAGAGAACAGACGTCTAAAATGGCAGCTGCTTGAGAAGGTAGTTTGAATTGATAGACAGAGGATCATTTGAGTTTATTGATACTGGATATAGAGTGGCACTAGTTTATACCTTACACTATCAGTGCTCATCTGTCCTAGTAAAGGCAAGGAGGCCATAACTTCCAGATGCAGGAATGGGGGACATACTGTATAATTGATCACTTAATTAACTTTAAGAAAAGAGGTGGACAGACTTGTTTTCTGGCTTCATGTAGGACAAAACAACATAGAGAAGTGAAAGAATAATACAGAAGTGCTGAGGTCGGTAGTGATTTGTGTTTAGGTGCAGAGCATTGCTCTGTCGACTGTGGAAATCTGTGGCAGTCTATCTACATTATCTGTTGTGTTAACTTTTCCTGAAGAGCCATGAAAAAGTGTCTGTTCACTCCAGATAGGGAACCAGTGACAGACTAAAGTAATGATTCTACCAAAGTCAAACTTGCCAAACTAAAGAGTTTATTAAGGTTATTTAGGAGAGTATGGATAAGGGGTTTTGTGCAGGAGCATGGATGACTCATTCCTGAGCCCCCAGCCCCTATGGTGATGATTCATGAAGGCTGCATCCTTGGAGACCCCTGCATAACTTGCAGATAGCTCAGTCATTAGGAGAGTCTCCTCTTGCAGAAGTTGTGAACTGTATAAATTTGGGAGTCTTGTAAGCTTCAGCTTTGCTGAATTTAGGAGGGTTGTTTACTTCCTGAGTCTAGGAAGGAATCTTTCAATTATGAGAAAATTGCTGATCAACATTATCCCAATACATATGTACTCTGTTTGTTAATAAATATTTCTCCTACTAAAGTTGACATTTCCAGGGTATTTTCACTACTATAAGGTTTAAATGTTCTAAATTCTATTTAATGTTACTGTGTTGACTGTCATGGACAATGATTTTAAAAAAATACTTATGATAACAAAAACTTAATATTGTCTTAGTATATTTTCTGTTGCTAAAATAGAATACCACAGACTTAGGTAATTTATAAAGACAGAAGATTTCTTTCAGTTCTGGAAGTTAGCCATTACAAGACTAGAACCTGCGGCATATGGTTAGGGCCTTCTTACTGAATCAAAACTCGGTGGAAAACATTGTGTGTCAAGAGCAAGGAAGCATGTATACTAGGGTTTCCTTTTCTTTTTGGGGGGCAGGAATGTAAAACCACTAATGCTATCATGATTGCCCAATTGCAAACACCATGAGAAAGTAAATTAAGTTTCCAGAACACAAATTTTAGAAGAGATATTCAAACTAAAGCAGTTTTAAATATCCAGAACATTTTTTTAAGATTGAACTCTATATATGTATACATATTACTCCTATTTTCAGTGTTATCCATGCATCAGAGATTTGGTAATTGCTTTGCCTACTGTAATGCATGTAATTGCTGCCTTTCATGGTATGTGCCATTATTTTCATTTATCATAAGATTGAGAGAGCAGATGATTTAGCCAAGTTATGTTGCTAGTATGTGATAATCAGACTATATATAGCCTGGCTGGACTTACTACTCAAAACCAGCCTGTACATTTTAGCTACTATGGTAGACATATAAACTGTATTCTATATGAGACAAGTGTTTGACATATGTTTTGTTTTCTTTTTAAGATTTATTTATTTATTATGTATACAACATTCTGCCACCATGTAACTTTGCATGCCAGAAGAGGGCACCAGATCTCATTATAGATGGCTGTGAACCCACATGTGGGTGCCGGGAATTGAACTCAGGACCTCTGGAAGAGCAGTCAGTGCTCTTAACCTCTGAGCCATCTCTCCAGCCCTTGACATATGTTATACCGTTTAAAATTCATTATTGAGTAGTAGTGTCATGGACACCAGTTTTATAAATAACACAAGACAACAAAACGACAGCTGTTCACCAACGTGTGTATTACTTACCTGTTGCTGTGATAAAACACCAGGACCCAAAGCAGTTCATGGAAGAAAGAGTTTCTTTGGGCTTACAGTTGCAGAGGGACAAGACTCCATCATGTCTGGGAGGCATGGCAGCAAACAGCAGGCAAGGGGACAGGAGCAGACACCTGAGAGACCATTACTTCAGATCCAAGCAGGAGCAGAAAACAAGCCAGTTGGAAGGGGCACAGGCTTTTAACTCTCAGAGCCTTCCCCAGCGACATTTTTCCTTCAGCAAGGCCATACTGGCTAACCTCCCCAGACAACACCACCAACTGAGGAACCTGTGGGAAACATTTTCATTCCAGTCACTACCATGTGGAAGAGAAAAAAGGGAAAAGGGAGGAAAAAGAAACAAAGCAAAATAAAACAGAAAACCCCCAAAAACCCAAAACCCAAAACATAAGCTTTTTGAAATTTCTTACAAAAAATAATTCTTAACTCTTATTCCATGTCCCCTATAAACCTACGTGAAGACCCATGTATCTCAAAAGCCGTAGCTTATTATGGCAGCAGCTAGTCTCAGTGTAAACGTTGTGATAATTTCAGACCAGTAGAAATTATTTATGTCTATTATCTTTTTAAAAGAGGAAAATATGGAAGATTTTAAATGTTAATAAATGATGAAAGTTTTATCTGTCCATGCTACTTAGAATACCTTAGAAGTCCCTACCAACTCTAAATAAAGTGGATATACGTTTTTCTTCCTATATTGTGTAGCTGGAGGGCTTCTCTCCAGGTTCCCCAAGCCCCGCAGTCCCACAATCCACTTATAAAATAATCACTCAGACGCTTATATCACTTATAAACTGTATGGCTGTGGCAGGCTTCTTGCTAACTGCTCTTTTATCTTAAATTAACCCATTTCTATAAATCTATAGCTTGCCACGTGGCTGGTGGCTTACCGGCGTCTCTACATGCTCCTCTCCTGGTGGTGGCTGCAGTGTCTCTCCCCCAGCCTTCCGCTTCCCAGAATTCTCCTCTCTCCTTGTCCCACCTACCTCCTGCCTGGTCATTGGCCATCAGTGTTTTATTTACATAGAGTGATATCCACAGCACTTCCCCTTTCTTCTTTTTTTAAAAAGGAAGGTTTTAACTTTAACATGGTAAAATTACATATAACAAAACAATTACCGAGCAAGAATTATAGTTACAATATTAAAGAAGATGTCCTATCTATCTTATATTTGTGAGTTTAAGGTTTTATAGCTAACTTATCTTTTATCATAACTGAGGAAATTACGACTATCTAGCCTTCAACCACATCAAAGACCTGAGAAGGAACATAATGGTACCTGAGAAATGGTAGACGGATGCAAGCAACTTCGGGAATCTTGCAAGAGTAGACCAAGACAGCTGGCAGCCTGGACAGTCACCTGATGTTTCTCAGCATTGTTGGTGCATTCAAATTGGCTACAGGCCTAGAGTATCTGACAGACCATTTTTAGAAGCAGGAATTTTAAGAGACCATCTTACCCTGTCTTGGCAGAGTACAGTGGTCGCTTTCCTTGTGTCCCACTTGTCCAGAAAGGACAGCATTGCATTTGTACTGTCAGCCATCAAGGCAAGGGCAGTTCTTTGCCCAGTAGGCCATTTTGTGCCAAAAGACAAACTTCCAAATGGAAATGTCTTAGAAGCCCAACATTCTCTCGGGATCAATTGGTGCAGCCAGGAGCAATTGTGTCTCACGTCAACAGAATTCTAAGTTATTTAAATGCCATATTCTCTAGGTCTATGAAGTGTTTGAAGATTACCTATCTATCTGAAATATATCTATGTATACCTAGAAGACTTAACTAACATGGCTACAAATATGATTATCATAGATGACTAATTATTAATCTATTTTTAATTATCCATTACAATTTTAAATGAGTTACATAAACATAATATCTCAAACAAGAATAGAAATATATATATATACAGTATAACAAAATTAACCTCAAGTTTGTATCAACAAACCAAAATTTATACCAATGTAAAACATTTTAAACATAAACTAAAATCTATACCAATGTAAAACATTTTAAACAAGTTGTTCTTTAAAAGTAGGTTCATTAATCTACCCTTTTATCTTATCATCTCCATATCCTATATATCCATATCAATATTGTCTTTCAGTTTAGCACCCTTTAAGAACCATTACCTACGATCTTCTAGATTATAGATGTTACTTGTAAATTTGTAAAATTTGTACTTTTTTTTTTTTTTTGGTTTTCTGGGACAGGATTTCTCTGTGTAGCTTTGGAGCCTGTCCTGGAACCCACTCTGTAGCCCAGGCTGGCCTAGAACTCACAGAGATCCACCTGCCTCTGCCTCCCGAGTGCTGGAATTAAAGGTGGCAATTTGTACATATTTTATGTATATAATGGTGGTAAAATTGTTTCTCATTGTCCTCTGAAGGATCAAAAATCACCATAATCTTTTGGACCATAATTAAGACACTTGCAAAATAATTTGTGCATTTTAACTTTCTTTCAACTCTCATGACCTAAAACATTTTTATCCAGAAAACTGATGTTTTAATTAATATGTAGCAATCTAGAAAATACAATAACTCAAAAAAATCAAAACAGTTCATTTGTAGTGGGAATACACAGTTTGACTATAAATCAGCTCATCCCTTTTGTACTTACATCTGGAATTTAAGGGCAAAGGAAGTATTTTAAAGAATATTGAGATGACATATTTCACTAGAAAGAGGATGTCTTGAAGTCTCGAGCCTTCTGAAATGGGAATGTTAGAATTCTATTTTCTTTATGAGCTACGTTGAAGTTTGCAAGTCAGATTCTTGCCTTCCAAACAAACCCCAACAGTAATCCAAACATGCAGAGTGGTGAACCTCTGCTGCCCATGGCATGGCACAGCAACACTGCTTGTCTGTTTGCAAGTCAGCATTGGGGCAGTTGCTCCTGGGTTCATCTCTTTTCTGCCGTTGTATTCAGGCCGGCTGGTGACGGAGCAGCTAGGGTAGAGGATGTATGCAGCCCTTAAGCCACCTGCTGGTCTTTTAAGAAAAAAAGGGTCACCGTGTCTTAGGTTCTTATTTATTATTTGCAACAACATTAAGCACTGTCTTTATTTACTTATTTATTCATCATTCATTTATGTATTTATTTTTTGGTTTTTTTAAGAAAAGTTTTCTCTGTGTAGCCATGGTTGTTTTGGAACTTACTCTGTAGAACAGGCTGGCCTGGAACTGAGAGATCACCTGCCTCTGCTTCCTGAGTGCTGGGATTAAAGGTGTGCACCACAACCACCACCACCACCACCACCACCACCACCACCACCACCACCACCACCACCACCACCCCTGTTAAGCACTATTTTTATGTTTATTTTTTGCAGCTGAGGTTCAGAGAGGTAAAGCACGTTTCCTTCCTTCCTTCCTTCCTTCCTTCCTTCCTTCCTTCCTTCCTTCCTTCCTTCCTTCCTTCCTTCCTCCTCCCTCCCTCCTCCCTCCCTCCCTCCTCCCTTCCCTCCCTTCTTCTTTTTTTTCTTTTCTTCTTTCCTTCTTTTTTTTTTTGAGACAGGATTTCTTTACTTCTTTATTATGTAGCCCTGGCTATCCTGGAACTTACTTCATAGACCAGGCTGGCCTCAAATTCACAGCGATCTGCCTGCCTCTACTCTTTGAGTGCTGGGATTAAGGTGTTCTCCACCATGCCTGAGTAAGCACCTAGTCTTCAGACACATAGGCAAATACAGAAGCATAGCAAGGTGTTAGTGGTTATAGGTGGGTAAATTAATGCTGGATAATTTTTTTCTCAAATGTTGTTCAAATTAAATAAATCAATGTGTATAACTTGTAATCAAGATAGGAACAAGGTCTAAAGATTAAGTAGACAACAATTATGAGAATATGAAAAGCAATGCTTAAAAAATTATTACTTTAGTTTCATGTGTGCTATCCTGTGTTTATAAAAAGAATAGATATGCATTCATTACTTTACATTCCATTGAATGTACATTGAAACTGGAACCAGAGTCTAGGTACACATGCTTTTCATGATAAGATGTCCATATTCTTACGTTGATACTAGTGTGAACTGGGTCTTTCAGTTAAGGAATGGAAAGCCTAAGAACAATTTAATCAGCAATTTAGAGGGAAAAAAAAAAACAACACAGACAAGCTGTAAATCTCAGCAGTTTTGGAAAGAGGGAGGTGGAGAGGAGGAAGAAGAAATCCATGCTGCTTGAGTTAAAGAGTCTGAAAGCTGGCATGTTCAGCAGTGAAGGTTGGTAAGCAGCTGCCTGGCAGACAGGGAGAAACTTCCGAGACAGGGAAAAAGCCCAGAGAGTTAGGGTTAACACGTCTAGGGATGATCACTGTCTGAAAGAAGAGACAGAAGGAACGGGAATAGGTATGCTTTTTCCTCTCCTCCTCTTAGCATTTTTTTTCACGTAAATCAAATTTCCTGTAGCATGGACTCCTGGCCAGGTGATTGACAGGCTTAGCTGGATTGCCTCTTAAAAGAGACAATGCTATATAATGTTCTAATCTTTAGAACAGATCAGAATGTCATGGTCTCCACCCAGGGCCAGAGTTATTTTATTCTTTTGACCAGGAGGCCCAAAGAGTGGCAAAGCTGGTATGTTTACCTTTTTAGAGTTACCAGGGAAACAGGAAGTACAATGCAAAGCTTACTTTGAGGGAGGAGTCTATCCTCAATGGACTCTGAGATTTACAGCATCAGACTGGAAAGATGAATTCATCTAGAACTTGGCTTAGGAGTTTGAATTTTATGGAACAGTATGCACAGAGATTAAAGCAAAGCCGTCTTTTTGGGAACCTTAAATGTTTTAAGACATATTAGAGAAGGTAAAGTATGAAAGCCTACCCAAAAAAGGATACCGTTGTTGAGAAGCTAGAAAATAAATGATTGAAGGCCTGACAGATTAGTGAGAGTGAAGGGAGTGAGAGGACAGTTACTAGAAATGTTAGCATTTTGTGAATGAGGAGAAGATGCCCAAAAGAATTTCTTGAAATTCCACCCGGTTCTAATCTGAATACCTGGAGATATGCTGTTAATAAACAGTAGAAGAAACAAGTAAGAAATCAAATGAGTCAGATGATTTGCTGGCTCAGAGAGTTAGTATATTCCTGTTTCAACTATTAGTAAATTCTTTTAAGAAAGAACAGAAATTGTTTTACATCTAGTGATAGTGTATCATGTAGCTACGGTAACATATTTATTAATTTGAGCATGTTCTTCCTGGTGTAAGAACAATGAAGTTTAAAGTAGCTGATGTGTCTGTTGAAATGCAGAACTTGTTTTCTTTCCTTCACTAGTGCTCAGGCTCTGTAGGAGTTACCATAGACTCAGTCAAATTGCTTCCATTTTCCTTTGGCTGCCCCCTTGTGGGACTAAGGGCCAGTCAATCCCAGGCCCTGCATTTGCAGAGTTTTTGTTCTATCACCAAGCAACACTGTCCACTATGATCATTTATTAAGTTTAAACTTCCTTTCAGGTTTTAATTTGGGGTTGAATAGCTTTGGTTTAGCTGATTAAATGTATCAAATTTAATCTACTGATTAACATATCTGTTTGATTGATTGAATTGTCTCTGTTACTAGAGATTTCAGACCGTGGTTGTCTGGCCATATTACTTAGGGCCTGAGATGACGATTGGTGGAACAGAGCTGCTCAATTCATGGTAGCCAGGAAGCTGAGCAGGTGGGAGGAGCCAATGACAAGATACAACCATTAACAACATGCCTCCAATGACCTATTTTCTTCACCTAGGCCCCACCTCTGAAAAATTTAATAACCTTCAATAATGCCATCAAATTATGAAACTTAGTGGATTAATGCATTTATTAGGTCAAGACTCTTGTAATTTCAACACATGAGGCTTTGGGAGATACTTTATATCCAAATCAAAACAGATCAAAAACTATATGAAGTGTTTGTTTCCAGCTTTAGCGGTCATTATTATTAACTATTTGAAACCATGTTTATTTACTTGCATGTATGTGCACATACATGTCGGGGGCAGAGGCCAACTTCAGGTGTCTTAATGTTGCTCCACCTTAATTCCCCCCCACCCCCGCCCCCCAGACAGGGTTTCTTTGTAGCTTTGGAGCCTGTCCTGGAACTTGCTCTGTAGACCAGGCTGGTCTCGAACTTAAAGAGATCCGCTTGTCTCTGCCTCTCGAGTGCTGAGATTAAAGTCGTGTGCCACCACTGCCTGGCAAATTTTCTTTTCTTTTAAAATGCAGGGTCTCTCTATGTAGCTCTGGCTGTATTAGAACTCTGTAGACCAGATTGGCCTCAGAACTCACTGAAATCAGACTGTCAGCCTCCTGAGTGTTGGGACTAAAGGTGTGCACTATTATGCCCAGCTCCATCATAATTTAAAACAGGGTCTTACTCAAGCTGGAACTCAGGCTGGCTGAGAGAGCTAGTAGAGAGCACTGGACACGAATTTATCACTCAGCAAGGCTACAGACTCATGCTGCTGTGCCCAGTTTGCATGTGAGTTTAGGGATCTGAACTCAGGTCCTCATGCCTGGGTGGCAGGCCTTTTCCTAACTGAGCCCTCTCTCCTCTATTTGCATTTAAATTTTACTTGAAAGCTTCACCAAGTGGTTTATGCCACTGTATGTATGTATGTGTGTATACACACATACATACATATATATATATATATATATATATGTATGTATATATTCCTTTTGAGCAGAGATTCCTTATCCCAAACATTTTTACATTCCTGAAAGTAGTTTGAATTTTTCCTTTACAACTTTTACGAACTCAGTGCTTTACAACCACAGGTACGAGGTCTTAATTGGTGGTTCCTACATTAGCAGTAGGGCATACTAAGGACTTTAATCATAGTTTTTCGGTGGGGTCCTGGTACTTTTTGCTAGAGTAGGTGTGGCATGTGCGTGGAGCACAGCATGTACTGTCTGAAGAACCCCAGGTGCAGCTCTTGTCCTCCAGTCGCCCAGTGTCCGGTCTCGTGTCTGTTTTCAGCCTGGTGCTAAGACACTTTTAGCACTTGGTTACCTGGGTTGTCGCTGCATCCTGACATTTTCAAACTTACTGAGCTAAATCATGAAAGCAGTCTTCTGCTCCATGTTCACATCACTTACATAATAACCAAAACATGAAGTTCTTTTAGATGTTTTTGAAATATTTTTTTTAATCCAATGAAGGAGTGCCTCTTTTTTAAGAACCCCCGCCCCCATTGTTTTATTTCTAATTGTGTTTCAGTTTGTGGATATGTGCGTGTGAGTGCAAGTGCCCACAGAAGTCAGAGGAGGCTGTAGGATCTTCTGGAGCTGGAGCTACAGGTTGTGAGCTACCCAATGTGGGTTCTAGGAACTGAACTTGGGTTCTTGCAAGAACAGTATACTGACCTTGTCTATTCTATATATTCCTTTCAATCTTTTGTCTACTTTTCTTTTAATTGTTCTAAGTCCTACATAATTTAACTTTATTGGCAGGATAAACATCCCCTTTGTTTCTGTGAATGGTAGTAGGTATAGGATGCTTCACTTCAGTAAACGTCACTGAGTTTTGTTTTTACTTTTTAGACTGCTTGTGAATTGGCCAGCCTCCCTGCCTCCCTCCCTGCCTGCCTGCCTCCCTGCCTCCCTGCCTCCCTGCCTGCCTGCCTGCCTGCCTCCCTGCCTCCCTGCCTGCCTGCCTCCCTCCCTGCCTGCCTGCCTCCCTGCCTGCCAGCCTCCCTCCTTGCCTCCCTGCCTGCCTGCCTCCCTGCCTCCCTGCCTCCCTGCCTCCCTCCCTGCCTCCCTGCCTTCCTGCCTGTTTGCCTGCCTCCCTCCCTGCCTGCCTGCCTGCCTCCCTTCTTTCTTTTCCTTTCTCTTTGCATTTTACTCCTCCCACTGTCTCATACATCTATGATGCCAAGAGACTAAAATGTCAAGGAGTTTGAATCAAGACATCTTCAGTATCAAACAAAATTGACTCACTCTTACCTTCTTCAATTATGAAAATCTTATTGGCTAAAGCAGATCTCCTACTTTCTCTTCATTGTTGCTTTTCTTCTCCCTAGGCCTTTCCTTTGTGACACTATGCTGATTATATAATTGCCATTGGTATTAATTAACTCAAAATGTGCTTGAAATGCTTCAGGTGATTTAATAGAATCTCTCTTTTTTGCTGCCTGTCAGAGCTATACAAGTTTTATGTTACTTTTATAGATTTCTCAGTGTTCAAGGTGAGGTTTTCTATATTCTTTTATTATCAGTTTTCTATCAGTTTTTAAAAGACTACTTTATCATAATTGGATTTCCACTCTGATTCAGTTTTGAGATTTCTGTCCTATAATTAGCTTTGGAACATTTGTCTTAATGATGCAGAGATCTGTTGCATTCTTTTATATTGCATTTGTTTAACTCTGTGAAGCTGTGTTACTTTGCCTGTCTAATACCTATGAGAATTCTGAGTCTAAACACCTGATGGTCTAATAAAGAGCTGAAAGGTCATTAGTGAGGCAGGAGAAAGGATAGGCGGGGCTGGCAGACAGAGATAATAAATAGAAGGAGAAATTTGGGAGAAGAGAAAGAGCAAGAAAACACAAGAGAGGAGGACATCAGGGACCAGCCACCCAGCCATCTGTGGAGTTAGAGTGAAAGTAAGATCTACAGAAGTAAGAAAAGGGAAAAGCCCAGACACAAAAGGTAGACGAGATAGTTTGAGATAAGAAAAGCTGGCAAGAAACAAGCCAAGAAAAGGCTGGGCATTCATAATTAAGAATAAGGCTTTGTGTGTGATTTATTTGGGAGCTAGGTGGCAGGCCCCCCTCAAAAGAACAAAAACACCCAACAACAGCCTATAGCTGGTAGAATCTCACTAATCATTGCAGACATCACCCCGTGGACTAAGTGACTTTTTTGGGAGGAGTTGGAATTTGTCTTCACTATGGTATATTTTGAGAAGGACTAAGTTCATATTTTATAGACAAGAATGTAGTGAAAAAGAGTCATACTATCCAGAGTTTGGAAATACTACAAAAGTAGAGTATGAGAATTCTGAGTGCTGTTTTGGTGTTTACCCTTCTCTTTTTCATTAGCTTTCTAGTATGTAGCTTTCAGTATAGGCTTTCTAGCTCTTTCCTGAGTACATAGAAAGTGTTGGCTACAGAAGCGAAAAAGAAGAAAGTTGGTCCTTACTTTATACAAAGTATAGATAAAAAACAAAAATATTTTTTCTATTGTGGGAATGTAAGAAAAAATTGATTGCATCTGGATAAAGTTACCTTTTAAAAATAAAAAAGCTAGAGCTAATGAGACGGCTCAGCTGTTAAGAGCACCGGCTGTTCTTACAGAGGACCCAGGTTCAAGTCCCAGCACCACACTGTGGCTCACAACCCTCCGTAACTCCAGTTCCAAGGGGTCCAGTGCCTCTGGCCTCTGTGGACAGACATACATACTGGCAAAATACCCATAAAATAAAAATAGAGATTTAAAAAAATAAAAAATAAAATAAAAAATAAAAAAGCTAACTGGAAACTGCCGCATATTATTTGTGTAAACTAGCAGAATGAAGTTTAACAGAATATTTAAAATATGAAATCAAATCTAATTTTAAATGTTGCAAATATCTTAGTTCAAAGAGTTATTTACAGTGTTTTAATGGCAGTTACCTCAAACCAAGGTTGCTTGTTAGTGTGGAGATAATGTGGTGTAGTCTTTTGTTTTCCTTCCTTCCTCCTCCTCCTCCTTTTTTTTTTTTTTTTTTTTTGAGACAGAGTTTCTCTGTGTAGCCCTGACTGTACTGGAACTCACTCTGTAGACCAGGCTGGCTTTGAACTCATAGAGATCTGCCTGCTTCTGCCTCCCAGGTGCTGGGATTAAAGGTATATACCATCACCACACAACTTTGTCTTTACTTTTTCAAAAAAGTTTTTTTTTTGTTTTTTGAGTTCATATATTTATACAATGTGATTATAACACATCCACCACTCTCCATTTATAACTCCCTCAAGTGCATACGACCTAGTCTCCCTCTCACTTTTATGTCATCCTTTAAAAAGTATTATTAATAACTCTCTGAGTCCAATTAGTGTTACCTCTATGCATGATGTGGGACTATAACTGGGGCATGGACAACCTCCCAGTAGCCAAGTACTCAAAGGAGGGCGACTCTCCATCCCTCAGCAGCCATCAGCTGCTGACAAGTCTTCACTAGGGACCTTGGGAGCCCCTCTCCTACCCATGCTGGCTCATGGATAGGTCTTGTGTAGGCAACCATAGCTGCTGTGTGTAACATCCATGTCATCTCCAGACGGCATCATTTCTGCTCTCCTTCCCATCCATTGGCTCTCACATCTTTCTTCCCCCTCTGCTTCCACCATCCTGCACTGTGGACTGGGGAGCCTGATACAGTTCAACTACTTTTGTGCTTCTGTTTTGTGGGTATACACACAAGTATTTAGAAACCAGCTCCCCCCCCCAAAAAAAAAGCAGTAGGTTTCCCCCCCTAAGGCCTATGTTCTTCCCAGTCATGGGCTTTTGACCAGGTTTACTGTACCAGGTATAAAGCCTCTCCTGTGAAACAGGCCTAATATCTAATCAATATTTTAATATTTCATTATTTATTTACCAAAGTCCTTTTATTTCATATATTAGATTTTAGTTGAATATTTTCATGTGAAATTTGTTTTTTAGTTTGAAATGCTTTAAGAAGTATATTTGATAATGGTAGTGCTAAATCTGGAGTTTGTTTCAAACTTTTATGTGTAGCTATTTGATTTCTGTTAGAAACTAGTTTTGATGTCTTTTCTTTCCTTTTGAGTGGAATACATTTTTATAATATGATTTTATTTAATTTCCTTTTTTCTTGTGCAAATTTATTATCATTTGTTAAGTCGATGAATATATTCATTTAATGCATTTCTTTTCCACTGTCAAAGACAGTTGATTTTATTTTCAGATATATACCATGAGCTAAACTGTATAGGATGCTTTTCCTTCCTTCTCAGGCATGTGTGTTCACATAGAGCTAATGTTTTCTCATATCCTTTACGTTTAGTCTGCATTGGAAAACTTCAAGTTGGCACCATTCTCCATAGTAATGTGCTTTTAAATTCTCTATAAGGTGGTTGAAGATTATGCTGGACGATGGCAGGTCCCTTTGCCACAGCTTCAGGTTCTTCAGACTGCACTTTGCTGTTTCACCTCAGCCAGCGCGTCCTTCCCAGACGAATGTGAGCACGTACAGTATGTTTTGAGCAGTCTTGCTGTGTAAGTAATCTTTACTGATTATCAACTCAGTTTTTTAAAAGCTTTGGTATATTGGCTTTTGGTGTTTCTTCTGAGGAAGGAACCTTTCCTAATGTCTTACCTCAAAAAGAAATTACCATTTTTCACTTCAGTTATTTTGTTTTAATTTTCAACATTTAAGAATGATTTTACTTTTATTGGGGTGAAGTGGATTTGTGGTACACACATTCTTCTGGTCACTGCATTGGGTTTTAATTCTACAGGTGGCCTTGGAAAATTCTAACGGTAAGTCTCGGAGTATGGTAATTGAGGCCATGGTAGTAAGCAGAGAGGGACCTTAAAACCTTCCAAAAAGAGGTTAGGAAACTCCTGGTTTTAAAAAATGCTTGTAGGTAACATTGAGTTAAAATTATACCCTTGACTTTATGCTAGGAATTAGCTGCTTTAGTAGAGTGGTAGTTGAACATTCTCCTTCAAGATCCATGATTTCACTTACCCTGAGTTGTTGACTAGGTATTCATTACTAAGCATGATTTCCGTCTTGTTGAGTTGGTCATGAGGCCAATTAGAGAGCTATTAGTTACCACCAAGGTATGTGTGTTGCTGCTGCACCCTTAGGATTATCGTGCTGTGCTGGTTGTTGATGTGGTTCATAGGCATCAGAGTAGGGTTAGGACTGTTGGTTGATTTCCCTCCTTTGGAAGCTTACATGGCACCTTCTGTTACTATGAAAGCTGATCCTCAGGGAAGAAACACTCAAATCCTTTCAAGCTCAGGGAGCCTTTGGGCCATGTGTCTGAAGTGCATGGTGGTTTTCAGAAATAGAAACTTCTACTTCTGAGGTGACCAAGGACAATAGCAATAGTCTCTAATGTTTGGGGAGTATCTTGGACAACCCTGACCAACAACTCATACCCATATATAGAAAAGGAGTCAGTCATCACTTTGAGCTTTCCTAACTAGAATAGTTTTGGATTCTCATTTCTTGGTATTGAGGTTTTTTATTAGGTGGTCTTGGGCTCTTGGAGGAAGCATTGTCAGCCCAGATGAGAAAATTTCATTTAAACTATGTACATTTATACACAGACTTAAAGTATATTATAGTTTTTCTTAGATAGATAGTTAATGGTATGATTTTTTAAGAATCCCTACTGTTATTATATCTTCCCTCCTGTATTTATTTCACTCCCTATTTAGTAAGAGCCCCCCTTTCCCATTATTTAAAATGTTATATAGTGATTTTTATTTTATTGTTTGATAGCATATTTACTGCTGCTCAGATAAAATACAATAGTTTAAGAATCAAATCTTAAACTATGTGCACTGGGTGTGATTACACTAGTCTGCAATCCCAGCATGTATCTTGTAGAGGCAGGAGAATCAGAAGTTGAAGGTCATCGCTGCCCATATAGGGAGTTTGAGGCCAGCATAGGTTACATAAAACCCTCTCTCAAAAAACAAGAATCAAATGTTATGTAAGATAGAGAATGCTGGGTGAAAGAATTAGTTATTTGAACTGCTTATTAAGTAGTGCTGTGTTTTAAAAGGAAAAGTTTATTATTGGAATTTACTGTAATAGAAAAGAGAGCTGTATTTTCCATACTAGAAGAAAAATAGAGAAACAGCAAAACGATTGTTCCATTAAAATAGTAATAAGTTTGTGATGATGATATTTTATTTTTCTAAAATAACCAGAAAAGTATAGAAGTCCACAACTATTCTTTATTTCCTGTAAAGCTCTGTGTTTTTTTCTTAGGCCAAAGTTGGAAACAAATAAGTCTTATTCTCAAAAATCTTGCAGAGAGTTTAGAGATACTAAATCATCAGTTATACTCTTATGTAATTTTAATTTTGAGATTATTGCAGTATATAATGAAGGGGCATAGCAAAAGTTTTACCTGGTCTTGGATGCTATGGGAAATCTTCTGGTTGAGTTAACACTTACTGACTTCTGAAAGAACGTGAGGAATAGCTAGATGGAGCAGCAGAAGAGGCTCCCATAGCCACATAGAGTACCTATACAGGAAGCCAGAATATTCACAGAATTCATTATACTTAGTTTCTGTTTGAAGTCTTCTGTTTCATAGTTTATATCATGTATGTATAACTTTTATTCAGTTGAAAAGACACACACATATATTTTATATATATATATATATGAGCTATGTGTTTAAGATTCTGCTTTATATGCATGTAACTATATGCATATATATGCTAGATATAAATATGAAAGCTACTGTAATTTATATATGCCCATCTTTATAAATTCTCTATTAACATGATTATGCCTATAGGAAGACAGGCCATCTCTAGGCTGGACAGTTGAATTATAGCCTTAAGGGGATCTTTGCAGAGAATGAAAATGAATTCTGTCTTTATTTACAGGAGTATTTTTCAAATGTTTTGGAAATGAAGAGCCATGTAGAAACTTACTTTAAATCAGCAGCTACAATATAGAAACTTACTTTAAATCAGCAGCTACAATATGTCTGGCTTTACTTCCTTTGTAAGCTGTATTTTATAAAGACATGAAAGTTTTATATTATATATTTTAAATTAAAGTATACTGCAAAAATTCATTCTTGGTAGATAAAGAATCTGAGGATCAAGAAGTTTAGAGACTTGCAAATTTCAGGTAGCTAGTTATGACTATCTAGTCTTTTTCTCTTCTCTTGTAAATTGATTAAACAATTTCTTTTTTCCTTTCCCCCCCTCCCTCCCTCCCTTTTATTGAAAATAGATTCTTCTCTCATATAGTACATCCCAACCACAGTTTCCCCTCCCTCCACTCCTCCTAGTCCCTCTCCACTTCCCCTCTACCTTAGATCTATTCCCCCTCCATTTCCCTTCAGGAAAGAGCAGGCCTCCTAGCCACAATGGCCAAACAGGACAAAACAAGATACAATAAAATAAGGTGAAAGCCCTCATATTGAGACTGGTCAAGGCAACCCAGTAGGAGGAAAAGAGTCTCAAGAGCAGGCAAGGGAGTCAGAGATCTACCTGCTCACTGTTAGGAGTCCTACAGAAACACCAAGCCAACACCCATAACATATATGCAGAGGACTTGATGCAGACCCGTGAAGGCCCTGTGCTTGCTGCTTCAGTCTCTGGGAGCCATGTTCTCCTGGTGCTATCTATCCCCTCTGACTCTTATAGTCTTTACTCCCCCTCTTCTGTGTGACTCCCTAATCTCCGAGGGGAGGGACCTATGGAGACCTCCACTTTAGATTCTCTCTGCATACTATGTGGCTCTGGATCTCTGCACCCATTCCCATCTGCTCTTGCAGGAAGCCTCTTTGATGATGACTGGACAAGGCACTGATCTATGAGTATAGCTGTAATTTCTAACTTTCATAGATAAAACACAATGGCATATGAAACTGAGAACAGATGGCTACCACTTTTATATAAAATTCAGATATTAATGTTGCTTTCCCAGCATTTTTTTTTTCACCAAGGAAAGAATGTTCATGGATTTTTAGCATACCAGACTGAGATGAGCAAATAGGACGTTAAGTATTTGCCTGATAGACATCAGGTCCACAGATATTACCAGAGGAGTGGAATGGTTAAACTAGTAGCATTAATATGTACAGTGGCAAAAAAAAAAAGCATATACCCATGTATATCTTAGTATTTCAAGTTGTAGTATGTATGATTAGCTTCTTTTTCAGAACAATTAGACATTTTGGGGCTTTACCACATGTGTAATGGTAGATCACCAATACTTTTTGATTATCTTACTTTATTGCACTATATTTCAACCTTGATTTTCTATTGTATTGCAACCAAGTTTTATTTGATTCACTTATACTATAAAGTAGATATAAGTATCAATCAATTTGTAAATCAAAGGAAGAAAGAATAATTATGATGGTACATTTGTCTTCTTTTTAAATTACAGTGTGTGTGTGTGTGTGTAACTTGTGTGGAGGTCAGAGGACACCTGAGGTAGTGTGTTCTCTCCTATGGTGTGGGTCCTGGGGATTGAACTCAGGTCATCAGGCTCGATGGTAAGTCCTTTATGCACTGAGCCATCTTGCAGGCCCCATGAAAGAAGAGGGAAAGGTTCTAATCTGAACCCCTTTTCTACAACAATAGCACACTTAACTGTGTCTTAACTTTTAATTATATTGATCAACTCTTATTTAGTACTGTTTCCAATTTTGCATGTATTCTGTTCCATAATTATATTTTAGAGAGAACTATACATCGTGTAGATTTCTACTTTCCTATTTTTTCTCCTCCTGAAGACAAAAAAAAATGTTTGTTGGTTTTGGAGGCAATTGTTGGCTTTAATTCTATTTCCTTACTAAACTCAGCTCCCCTCCACCCCCATTGCCACTAGTACTGGGGATTAAACTCAGGGCCTTGTATTTTCCAGACAAGTGCTCAAACACTGAGCTATTACCTCCAGCCCTTTGCATTACTTTTTATTTTTTTCAAGACAGAGTTTCTCTGTGTAGCTTTGGAGCCTTTCCTGGAACTCACTCTGTAGCCCAGGCTGGCTTTTAACTCACGGAGATCCACCTGCCTCCGCCTCCTGAGTGCTGGGATTAAAGGCCTGCACCACCACTGCCTGGCACATTGTTCTTTATTTACTAGCGCACTAGAATATTTTCTTTTCAGTATTTGTTGTTCCTAAAGACAATATTAAACAAACCTGTATGTATTATCTTGTTCGTAGTTAGAAATTGAGTGTTTCATTGGCACTAGTATGACTGGCATTTTTATATCTGTAATTTTGGCATTTATTTCATGTTTTGTGCATTTTGCACTTAAAACACGATAAAAATCCAGGGCTTTGCTTAAACTACATTTCCAGCTCCTTTTTCATTCCCCAGCTGTATCAAGTATACTAATGAACTCATCAAAAACACTAACCATTGAGAATGACACTGTGGTTTTAGTTTCTGGCATCTAACTTTGAATAGTATATTGCCCATTTCTGTGCTGAAATCTGTAGCCTGTTCAAGCATGTTGCCCATCTATTGGAAGATTTTTTACATGAAGCCATGCTGTTTAGTGTAGTAGTTAAGCTATACAGATTTTCAGTGTAGATGGAATAGCCATCCATTAGAAGATAATGCTGTCTAGGGGATAGTTTCTGAAACTATGTTGTGACCATACAGGGTTGGTCACTTAATGGGAGGGTTGTGAAAAAGTTGAAGACATTAAAGTTTGTAAACATGAAATGATGAAAACTTAATTCAAGTTCAGTGTGTGATGAATTCAAGGTGTTTCTGGTACTGTTCACCTGTGTTACATCATACAGCTTCACTTCAGCCTCGGTTCTGAGCACACATCATGCATATGTTGTACTTACTGACTGTGCTATCACTCTATGCAGTACCAGCAAATGCGGCCTCAAACACCTTGGCTCAGAATAAAAAATACTATGTTATAAATTGAAGCATTTTTACTATATGTACAAAATTTTCTACTTAGAGAAACATAATGGTAGAATTCTAGACAACAAGACTTTAAATAGTTTCCCACCCTTCCTCAGCACATAAGTATCAAATTAGTATGTCTTTGTATTGTATTGTATTGCATTAGAATTTTTGACTGTAATAGTTGCTATTTGGGAGGTGGTATGAATCTTACAAAGAAATGATAAATGAATTTGGGTTTGGGATTAGGACAGGATTGAAGGCAATTTCTGAAAGGCCCCAAACATACTTCTGTCATTTTGTACTATGTATTTTTATTAAGGAGCATTCTCAACATTGATGATTATAAAACCAAAATATCAGTCAACTCTGAAGAACACAACATATTCTATGTCCTACATTATAAAATATTCAACCAATATTTAATTTTCTATGTAACAGTAAAGAACATGTATGGAAATTTGCTTTCATCTTTAGTAAGTGGTAAAATTAAATGTATAATGAAGAATTATTTTACAGTAAATTTTTTCTGATTGTTATCAATAAGTGATTTGTATACCTCTACATGCAGGATCATGTAAACATTTTTTGGTGAAAAGGAACAACTGTAGTGGTATTTGCTCTGCCCATGACCTTGGGGTATGGGGGGGTGCAAAGGAGGTGGTGCTTCCTGCCGTGTGCTTCTGGCAGTGGATACAAGAACCAATGCCTTGTGAGTCACCTGACCCTTCTCCAACTCCTTACAAGAGGTCTCGTACAACATACAACGGCAGGAAGCACCACCTCCTTTGGCCTTATAGCCCACAGTCATGGGTGGAGCAAATACCACTACAAACAACAAGGAAAAAAGTTTAAAGAAGCCCAACTGTGAGGTTCAAACGGCTAAAGAAGTTTGTACCAAGCCAAGCTGACTCTTACTAATAACTAATGTGGCTGGTGACTCTGTGTTGAAGCTTGTCTATCATTTCTGAAAAATCTAGGGTCTTTAAGGATTCTACCAAATATCTACCAAGCTCTACTAGTAGAACAATGCCTGAATGATGGCACGTCTGTTTACAGCATGGTTTGATGAATATTTTAGTTCAGTTTGAAGACCTACTGCTTAATGAGAAAGATTCCTTTCCAAGTATACTATTTGCAGTCAATGGACCTGTTTGCTCAGAAGAAGGTTTACAATGAGATTAATGTTATTTTAATGCTTATATATCTACTTTTTAATGAGCAGTAACTTCAACTTTCATGTCGTCTTATTCGAGAATTTTATTTTGTAAGGTGATACTTGTCTTAGGTAGTGATCCCCTGATGGATCTGAGCAAATTATATTTTAAACCTTCTGGAAATGGTTCATCATTCTAGGTTGCAATGAAATAAACACTTGTAGTTCATAGGAGGTTGTGTGTGTGTGTGTGTGTGTGTGTGTGTGTGTGTGTGTGTGAGAGAGAGAGAGAGAGAGAGAGAGAGAGAGAGAGAGAGAGAGAGAGTGTGAATATGTATGGGAAAGTTGATTCTAACCTTCATGGATAACTTTTGAAAGGTTCAAGACTCCAGTAGAAGAATTAGCTGCAGATGTAGTAGAAAAATCAAATTAGGATTACACATGAAACCTGAAGATATGAATGAATTGCTATAATCAATTTTAAAATAGAAAGTGTTACTTCTTATGAATAAGTATAGTGCTTTTAGATGGCCCTGGATAGGCACCTATGAGAGCTATTTGATAAGTTGACATGGGTAGGTTTCTTGAATCCAGAAGTTTGAGGTTAACCTTTGGGCACAGGGAGACTGAGTCTCTAGTGCAAAAAGAAAAGTGGTTTTTGAGATAGAATTTACTCTTGGTGAAGAGTAGATTAAATATTGCTAAAAGGTCAAGAAAAGACTAATATACTACCAAACTCAGTTTATAAAGAGGTTTGAAAGTTTCATTCCAATTTTTACTAAGATCACAGATTTTCTCTTCCCTGGTGCTAGGGATTGAACCTAGGGTGTTGCTCATGATAGGCAAGGACTCTACCACTGAGCTACATCCTTAGCTCTTTCCAATTTTGTGAAGTTCTACTTCATTGTAGCGTGGTGATGCTGTCTGAATTACATTCCAAAGAAGTCTTTGTGAAAAGGAGAACCAACTGATGTGGCAACTTCATTATTTTTTTCTCTCTTTTTTTCATTATTAGAGTATATTCATTGTACAAAATAATGGGTTTTATTATAAGATTTTTTTTTATACACAGATATAATAAACTTTGCCTGTATTCATCCCATCAGTACACTCCCTTGTTCACCCTTCTTTCTCCCACTGGGTGTTTTTTGGTTGGGGGTGGGTGGGTGGGTGGGTGGGAGGAGGGCAGTGTTTCATGTATTCAGGCTGGCTTCAAACTTATGTGACTGAGGATGACCGTGAACTTCTGATCTTGGTTTCGCTTGCCAAGTGCTGGGATTAGAAACACGTACCAATACACCTCTTCTGTGTTGTCCTAGGGACTGAAGTAGGAGGGGCTTTATGTATGCTAACAAAGTACTTTGACAATTGAGCTAAATTCCTAGTCCTTTAATGAGCTTTTTAAAACCAAGTATTTATAAGTAAAATACTTATACTAGATAGATGGTACAACTTGGTAGAACAAATCACAAAGCAATGAAAATGACATTTTCTTTTTCAGGAGTTTCTTTGAGTTGCTCCTGTTCTTTGGAAGAGATGAGTTTTATGAAGAACCCTTAAAGGATATTCTTGGCTCATTCCAGGTAAAACAATTCACTATTTTACATTTTTACACACACATTCATCAGTTTGATTCTCTAAAAATACTTTGCCATATTAAATTTTTGCTTAAAAGTTGTTATGGCCACTACAGTGACAGTTTTAAAGATTTCCCTATACTGGCAGATGAAGAAAGATCATAAATCAATTTTAACTGTATTCCTAAGCAGCTTATATCCAGGACACTAATTCTACATTAGGTAGGCCAGCATGGCTACCATGCTTAAAGAACCTAAGCATATGTGGGAATAGAGTGACTCCCCCCGCTAGAACTTTCCCCTGGGGAAGAAGCAGTCTTGATGATTACAGAAGCAAACTGCTTGCCCTAGCTTGCTTTTTTTCTTTGCCTAGCTGATTTTCCCATCTCATAGTAACCTTTGTGGGTTGTTTGTTTTGGCCTCTAATGTAGGGGAAGAAAAGAAACAAATCTAGACAAGAATGACCAGTGAAGTGAAATGGCTCAGTTGGTAAAATACCTGCCCTCAAAAACATCAGGATCTGAGTTTGGCTTCCAACATCCAAAAAAAAATAGTTAGTGTAGGGGCTGGATAGATGACTTAGGGCTAAAGGTGATTGTGGCCAAACTGAATGACTTGAGTTCAATTCCCAAGGGGTTGTTGTCTAAATGTCACACGTGTGGTTTGACATGCAGGTGTTCACACATGTACACAGATTCTTGTAGAAAAAGTGTTAGACATAGTTGTTATCCTTCCGAAATTGCAGTGCAGAGACTAGTAGCTCACTGGCTACCCAGTCTAGCTGAACTGAGAAGCTCCAGGTTCAGTTGAAAGACTCTCAAAAATAAGGTGGAGAACAATTGAGGACGACATCCACCATCAATCTCTTGCCTCCACACTCATGAACACACTTCCATGTGCACCTGTATGAACTCACACACATGAATATATACATCCAGTGCACAAACATAGTCTGCTAAAAGATTTCAAGACCTCTTCTATACATCTAAAATATTTTGGTTCTTTTAGCCATATATTTAGGAAACAATAGTCTTAGTTAGGGTTGCTGTGAAGAGACCCCATGACCATGGTAACTCTTATAAAGAAAATGTTTAATTGAGGTGGGGGCTAACAGTTTCAGGGGTTTAGTCCATTATCATCTTGGTGGGAAGCACGGTGGCATGTAGGCAGACATGGTGCTGGAGAAGGAGCTGCTACATGTTGATATGCAGGCAACAGGAAATAGACTGATACAATGAGTAGTATCTTGAGCATATAGGAGACCCCCAAGCTGCCTCCATAGTGACACACTTCCTCCAATAAGGCCACACCTCCTAATAGTGCCACTCTACTTGGGGACCATTTTGTTTCAAATTGCCACATTCCACTCCCTGGCCCCAAAGGCTTTTAGCCATATCATAATGCAAAAATGCGTTCAGTCCAACTTCAAAAGTCCTCATATTCTATAATAATACCAAGCTTATTTAAAAATCCAAGGTTCAAAGTTTCTTCTGAGATTCATGCAATCTTTTAATTGTAATTACCTATAAAATCAAAATCAAAAAGCAGATCACATATTTTCAACATATGGTGGCACAGGATATACATTACCATTCTAAAACATAGGGAAGGAAACATATTGAGGAAATACCAGACAAGCAAGACAGAAAACCAGCTGGATAAACTTCAAACTCTGCATGTCCATGTCTGATGTCAAAAGGCTTTTCAGATCTTCAACTCCTTTCAGCATTGTTGACTGTAACACACTTCTTTCTCTTGGGCTGGTTTCACTCCCTGTGAGCAGCTTTCCTGGACAGGTATTCCATGGCTCTGGCATCTCTTAACATCTTGGGGTCTCCCAGGCAATCCAGGCTTCACCTTCACAGCTTGACGAAATGGCCTCTCTAAGCTTCCTGACACATGCCTGGTCTCAGCAGCTTTCCTTAATCACTGAGGAAGGTTCCACAACACCTTTCTTTTATCCTTGAAACCAGTACCATGTGGCCGAAGCTGCCAAATTCTGCTGCTTCCTAGGGCTGGAAAATGGCCCCTTTGTTCAATTAGTTCTTCACCAGCTTTCTGTTTTTGATAGTTCCTTTCACTGCTTAAACTTGGCTGTCCTAAAACTTGCTCTGTAGATCAGGCTGGCCTAGAACTCAGAGATGTTTCAAATTACATTTTCACCAGCTTTCTGTTTTTGATGAATTCCTTCACTGCCTAAGCTTGGCTGTTCTGGAACTTGCTCTTTAGACCAGGCTGGCTCAGAGATTTACCAGCCTCTGTATTCCAAGTGCTGAGATTAAAGATGTTCACCACCACACCAGCTCTAAGCTTTTCTTTAATTCCTTTTCACAAGTTGGAAACTTAGCTGGGTGTGATCTTACTCTGAGGTCACCACTCCTTTTTCAAACCACACCACAAACACACAGTACTCTGCTCATCCATGTGTTTTCACTATTCATCAGCACTTCTTTGGGGTTGGAATAAAACATGGCATACTTGAAGCACCTTCAGGGGCTGATCTGTGGCCTGTCATAAATAATTTTACCATAGTATTGAAGGCTTACGACCATTAAGGAGTTTAGCTGTATTATGAAAATTATATTCAGCATTCTACTGTGCCTATTCTTAATGCAACAAAATAGATCAAAATACCTGTTTTCCTAATATCAGCACTTGGTAGGCAGAAACTGGCAGCTCTCTGTGAATTCAAGAGCAGTTTTGTCTTCATAGTGATTTCCAGATCAGCCAGAGGTACATAGTGAAATCCTGTCTCACAAATACACAAATAGGAAATAACAAAAACCAAAGCAAAACTGTTTTCATGACATTCATAATCTATTCACATTATATATTCAAGTTTTTTAACACTTAGTAATTTTCCATTTCACTTTGTGTTTGACACCTGTTTTTGGTAATGTACTCTTGAACTTCTCTGCTTAGCGATGTTTATTGAGTCCACACACTGTGCTCAGCACTGAGCTCCATGAAAAACAGCAGTAAGCAGAATACTGAACTCTTTAGTCGTGGCAGAAAGATAATAAGTCAGAACTTTTAAAGTGAGTATTTTGGAAAGCAGCAGCTACACTAGAGTTAAACCAGATAGGAGCTGGAGAATGCTGGCACAGAGGTGCCGGAGAAAGGACAGGCAGTGTTAAATGATGGGCTCGGCGAGTATGGCTGTGCGCTGATGCTGGAAAACATCTTAGTGGTGGGAGACATTGAAAGATTTTTTTATTCCTTTTTTATATGCACATATATACATATATATAAAGTTTTGTTTTATGTATCTGGGTGTTTTTGTCTACATGCCTATTTCCCAACTCCAACTAAGGTTGTTTTTTACTTAAAATGTATGTAAGTATCTGTGAAGAAATGTATCTTGTATTTTTCTCTTGTGAGCAGAATATAATCAGTTATTGAAAATCTGCCACAATCAACCCTCACACCCCAAAACAACCCTTAAGGGAAAGTTAGATGTGTGTGTGGTGTTACAGTCAAAAGGGGCTGGATCAAAAAATAATCTGTGGGATGAAAATCTCAAATATTTACTGAAGAAGCCTACTTTTGACAGTGTATATAAAAATGGAAAGTAAAATTGGTGACTAGAGAGATGGCTCAGTGGTTAAAAGCACTGGCTGCTCTCGCAGAGGACCTGGATTCAATTTCTAGCACCTACATGGAGATTCACAACTGTCTATAACTCCAGTTCCAGGGGATCTAAAACCCTCACACAGACATACATGCACACAAAACACCAATGCCATAAAATGAAAATAAATAAAAATTTAAAAAAATGTTTAATTGTGAGAAACAGAGGAAAAGATAGTATCATCTATGAAAGAAACATTTGCCAAGTGTACCATACATGTAACATTGGAAATGAAAATAATTGATGTTAGAATTAAGTTTAGATTCTTAAACTATTTTCTGAAGACTATGTTCTTAGTTTTATTGGATGAGATAAAGCTTTAGTAACTTTTCATTGGCATTTATCTACTTCAAATAGCTAACTGCTTTGTAATTCTTATATATCGTTCCCTGAGAAATGCTTGCTTTTGGTGTTTAAAAATAATCTTATGTTTGAAAAATATCATATCTGTTGAATTTAAATAACTTAGGGAGGTATAAAAGGCAGAGTTATTTTTAAGCTGTTTTTCCTCCCAGATAAGGTCTGTCCAGGAAGTCACTATGCCTAGACTGGCCTTGAACTCACAAAAATCCATCTGTCTCTGCCTCCCAAGTGCTGGGACAAAAGGTGTGTGCCACTACCCCTGGCTGAAGCATAATTTTAAGTAAGAGACTGTTAGCCCAAAAGCTAGATTCAAGTGTTTAAAAGATTGAACTGTCACCACCAATGTATTATATGTCTTCTGAAAGAGCAGAATCTGGGCCATGGAATAGCAGTTATCTCGAGAGGATATTAAATATTGTGCAGTAATACTTTTTCCATATAGTATCCAGTTTGTTAGTAAGCAAAGATATTATATTCTAACCACCTTGATGTCTGCTGTTGTCAAGAGCAGGCATGTAAATGACCAAAAAAATGATAAGATTAGCATTTTGTAAGTAGTTCTAAGAACATATTAGGGTTGAGATATTCATTGTTCACTGAAAGCAGACTGTAATTACAGAATTAAAATTCGCAATATATTAATGCTTGAGGCAGTCCATATTTTCTCAGATAACATATATCACAGAAAATTAGGCATGCAGAATAGTAGAGAATATTAAGGCCAGTCCTATTTTAACATAGTGAAGCAAAGAGAGTCATTCATTTATCCATTCAGACAAAATCTAAGATTTAGTAAGTTGCCCTGCTGGTGGCAGGCAGCATAGAGAGCAATAGGACCTCTTTCTTCTCCAGACTGCAAGTGCTTGTTCTACTAAACTGGATTTTGCATGTATTTCTTTGGGTGGGCTCCTGTGTTCAAGTAAGTCTTACATACATATCTTAAATCTTCAGGTCTTGTGTTATGGGTTAGAACAATAAGATTAGCACATTGTCTGCTAGTTATGTTAGTTCATTATTTATTTACAATATGTTGTGTAATAATGATGCCCAGTTTAAAATTCCTTATACCAATTATTATAGAAAGGTTTTGTTGAAATCTGTTGACCTCTGAGTTTCTATTATCCACCCCCCATCCCCAGTCCTTTGTGTGCAATGATGTGCTGTGTATGTCTGTAGTATGTTGTGTGTATGTTATGTGCTTGTTAGAGGGAGTGTGTGCATATGTGTGAAGGTGCACGTGGAGGCTCGAGGTCAACTTCTGGTGGTGTTGTATTCAGTCACTCTTAGTCCTTGAAGTAGTAGCTCTCACTGAGCCCTAAGCTCATTAATTTGACTAGGTTGGCTGCCTAATAAGCTTTAGGGATTCTCTTGTCTCATGATGATGGACTCCTCAGGCCATCTCCCTATCTCTTTTGACTTCTTTGTCTTAGAGCAGGTCTGCCTCTGGGCCCTGACTCTGCTGTCCTTCCCAAGGGACTGTGATATGTAAGGGTGAAGAACAGGGTGTAGGTCAGGAAGTGCAATCAAACATCTGACTTTTTCAGGGATCCAAACTCAGTTCCTCATCATGGTAAGCACTCTCTCTAATGGATCAAGCCATTTTCCTGGCCCTAGTTTCTGTTATAGCCGAACCATTCCACTACCTTCCTTTTCTGTAGCTGATGCTCAGGGCCTGACAAATGGGTCAAAAACTCATTAAAAAACTTCAAGTGAAAGGCTTTTCAATACCAAATTCTGCCTTAAAAATTTAAAGATAGCATGCCAATAATAATAACAACCATAGAATGAAAAATATACATTCACTGAAAATTTTCTCCATTAAAAGTATTTTTTCTAAAACAGTAATGTTTTTATTATTATGAATGTTCCTTTATATTAGAAAACATAGAATATTTTAGTTACTTTCGAACTCATCATGGAAAAGAGAAACAATTTATTTTAAAAATATATAACAACCATTAATATTACATTTTTTGCCATGTGATAGCAATGAAATTGTAATATAAAAATCAGTGATAGGTAAATGATCTTTAAAACCTTTTTTTCATTTCATAGTACTGTAAAGATTTTTGTTTGATTTTTTTTTTTTTTTTTGAAGACGGTTTTGTATGCTAGCCTAGCCTCCAGCTCTCTATGTAGCCTGAAATGACGTTGAGCTTCTGATCTTCCTGTTGCATTCTCAGTGCAGCGGTTTTATGTGATGCTAAGGATCAAACCTAATGCCTTGGGCATGCTGGGCAAACATACCCAATCTTGATTTTACTGATCTGTGTATTTTGTAAATAACCATACTGAAGACCATTTACATTTTTGCTTCCATTTGATATGGTAACTTACTTACAAAGAATTTGATACATGATATTATAAGTAAGCAAAATGCCCATGATGCCTTCATCTACACAAATGCCTGTGAAATCTATTTTGATCAAAAAATTAACACTAAGAATATACCTCTGGATCTGGAGAGATAGCTCAGCTGTTAAGAGAATATGTTGCTCTTCCAGAAGACCCAGGTTTGATTCCTAGTACCCACATGACAGCTCATAAACATCTGTAACTCCAGTGCCAGGGAATCTGCCATCTACTGGCTTCCATGGGCACTGTACTTTACACACATGGTGTAGAAACATAAATGCAGGCAAAACATCTGAAATAAAAGAAAATTTTTAAAAGAAAAAAAAAAAAGGATCTTCTTTGGCATACCTTTCCTGACTATTAAAAAAAAAAAACTTTAAAAACAACAACAACAAAAGCTTACGTGTGTTTGTGCAAGCATGTTGTGTGGTATATGCACAAATGAGTGCATTGGTGTTTATACTCATGTGCTCACATGCACAGGACAGAGAGGATATTGCGTGTCCTTTATCACTCTCTGCCTGATTTTTTGAGACAGGGTCACTCTTTAAACCTGAAGTTGGATGCCTGGCCAGTGAGTTTCCTGAAGCTGTCTGCCTTTGCCCTCAACAATGTTGTCACAGGCATGTCTGATTTTTTTTTTTTAATGGCAGTGCTTGGGAATTAAACCCAGGTCCTCTTGTTTATACATAGCAAGTGCTGTGACCCCCTGAGTTATGGCTCCAGACCTGAATAAACTCCTAATTACCTAAGGAAAGTAAGGTACTAACACTCAAGACCTTCTTCTTAATATATAATTAAGAGTGGATTAGTATAGATTTACAGTAGTTACATCTTATTATGGATTGAAGTAGATAGCAAACACTTCTTAAGAAGTGGAAATATACACAGACAATACAATAGTCAATTATTTGACTTATTAGGATAGTTTTCAGATAGCCTTGTGGAATTTGGAGAAGAGTGACATGAGAAAAAGGCACAGGTAAAGTACAAGGTGAATTGGAATTTGTTGAAGAAAAGGATGCGGGTTGGGCCTTCAATTTCTAATTATGACAAGTTGATCAAGGGGTCAAACCAGTTTCTAAAAAGATCTAGACACTGAAAAACTGTTTTATGACACATGTAGAATTTAAAATGGCATCCACTGTAGTATGGAATAAAACCTTCCTTCAGAACATCAGTCCCATTTTCCAATCGATTCTGAAAGAAAAGTGAGTACAGAGTTGTGTTTTCTTCATATCCCTGGCAAAGGCACCAGATTGACAGGAAATATCTGAAGGAATTGTGATCAGCCCACTGCACTAAGTACAACAGGAAATAGTTAAGGTAGAGGAGTGTGTTTGTGTACACCTATGTATTGTTTCAGAAACATTCTAAACATATCCCCCGTGCTCTAGGAGAGAAAACAATTCTATGGTGCTGTATGTGCTTTCTTACTAACTTTGGAGGTGTTGGATTAAATACCATGCAAAAGCCATTAGTACTAGTTAAAGAAGGGAACTACTTTCTTATTTATTTATTCTCTTTCACTATGTCTTTTAAAAAATAGACCACACTGTAATGTTTCATTTTTATTACCTGTCATATTATTTATCATAGGAATGCTGTCTAAAATGTAACACACTACACAACAAGCACACACATAAACATACCAGGAAAATCACATTGATGGACTACACATGAAATGAGGAGGGTAGAGTTGAAAATGTATCTTATGAGATGCAGAGTGTGTATTGTCATCCTAGTCAGGGCGGAAGCTGAGCTAGGATTGTTTGGCATAGGAGTCTGGGAGCAGTCTGGAAAACAGTAATATCTCATCTCTTACATGCACGCATGCACGCACGCACGCACAGCTACAGCTACCTACCTATCTTACTCTTAAATTTTCTTGGGGGTAGTAACTGCAAAAAATAAAAAGATTGTTATGGCTTTCTCTGAGGAACTTTCAGTGGTCTAAATAGAGGGCTTTGGAACTTTTTTTTTTTTTAACATAGGGTTTAAACTAAACCTCCACTTGTTTCTTTGGAAACTGACAGTGTACACTAACAGACGCCCAGTTCTAAATACCTTAGCATAACTGACAATTGGCTGGTAATTCATGTGCCGTTACACATACTTTTTCTTCCCACATACTGCTTAATAATAAATGTTTTAGCATACTGATGAGAAAATGCACATTGTTTTTGATGCTCAGGCAAGTAGGTATCCTAAAATATATTATTTGACACATGCACACACACTTTTTTTCAAAATGTTAAACTACTGTAAGAAATGAAAGCTACCATTTATTGATTGCTTACTATATGTGAGGTAATATCCCAAGACCCTTTTAGTACTGTGTATTGTTATTTACCCCTCACAACAATCTTATGAAATAGGTTCTTTTAGTAGGCCAATGAACTGCTAGAGCACAGGAGCTTAACTAATTTGCCCACTCCAGGATTTTTTTTTTTACTTGCTTATTTTAATTTGGGGACACCCTTGAATAACATTTAGGAGTTAACTTATTTCCTAATGTTTGAACTTAATGATCCTTTGACCTACTTGATATTATTTTTTTGTTATTAAAAAAGAAAAAAACAAAAAACAACCAAAACCCAAAAAACTTTGAGCTCTTGAGTGTGGTGCACTCCTCTAGTTCCTGCTGCCTGGAAGCCTGATGTGGGAGGACAGATTGAGCTCAGCAACCTGAGACCAACCCAGGGAAAAGGGATACTGCATTTGAAACTTTTTTTTTCAATTTCTCCCATCTTGTTCTTTAATAAAATAAAGAAAACCCCCTTTTCCCTTAACTAGTAAGTGAAAATAGTACATAGAAATGTTTAGCCTAAAATGTAATGCTCAAATGATATAAAACATGATAGCTTAATACAAGTAAAGTAACAGCCACCTTGAATTTATTAGTTGATGATTCATCTAATAAGCAAAAGTTTTAACACAATTTAAAAAACAATGAAGCAAAATTTATAAGATGCTAAAGTATCTGCCTGAGGCATTTTGTAGGTACAGAAGAACTCTGGCAATTGTGCTTTAATTGCTATGCAGATCATATTCAACTATATTCAGATACTGTCAGCTTCATTATTGTCCTTTTCCTTAAGTGCTCAAGCTCAACTTACTTTTTAAAAATAAATTTACTCAGTCTTAGTTCATGTTTCAAAAATCTATTACTAAGTGTACCGAACAACGTTTCAAACTCTTAGTGCATAATGATCCAGAGTGAACAGTATAAGTAAACAAATGGTCCATATTTAAAGCTAGTCCCTCAAACGCAGTCAATAGGATTAAGTGAACCAACTTAATTTCCTTAACAGATTTCACAATGTAATGAAAGATATTGAAAAGCACTGTATATACCTAAAAAATACAGGGGATGGAGAGTTCTTATTAATTACTACTCTATTATCTTTATCTAAACTTGATGTAAACTGCTCCTATCATAGGTTTAATTCTTTCCTCAGTTGTTTTTTCTTCTTCTGCTAATCACAAATTTATTTCCAAATAAAGGGAAGTGGAGTTTTCTGTTTTGAAACCTGTTCCTGCACCTTAGATTTGGCATAAGTTCAGGACAAAGCAAGGGACCTGTGTCTCCTGTGCATAGAGTGTACATTCTGAGCAGCTCCTCCCCTTAGGCTCTTGCCTGCCATTGTTAAGAGGAAATTTTTGAATCCATATATAAATTTAACAGAGCATTTAATTTCCAGCTTTTTGCAACCTGGCTCTTTCCCTACAAGTGATTCACCTGTAAGTTTCACCCTTTGGTTACATTTTATCCCTGTTTTAATGGGACTTTTCTCAGTCTGATCATGTATATCTGTGTAACCTTTGGCATTAAGCCTATTTGTTATTAATGGGGTTTTGTTACCCTACTTAGGTTGCAATGGTACCCTTTTCTCTTATAATTTAGTAGCTATCACATGGCCATCAGTCACTTTATGGACAATGATGATCAAGTAGTTTTTAACCCCTTTAAATTCACAAAGCCGAAATGATTTTTCTCTCGTAGGAATGCCAGAATCACCTCCGCAGATATGGAAATGTGAATCTGGAACTGGTGACTCGAATCATTAGAGATGGTGGCCCATGGGAAGATCCAGTGTTGCAAGCTGTTCTTAAAGCCCAACCGGCATCTCAGGAGATAGGTACTTCAGGAGAATCAAAACCCCAGCCATTGCTTTTCTGACTTGGCCCAACGCTTCTTGACGCCAGCATTGTTACAGTTCTTCCTAGTAATGGGACCATGGCTGCTGACGTATTTACTGGATGTTACAGGGAATTTGTTTTATCCCTTCGGTTGCATTTTAGAAATCGGTTTAAGTAGGAATGCTTTTTTTGTTTGTTTTGTTTTTTTGTTTTGTTTTTAAAGCCCAAACCCCAAACTTCCTTTCATAAAAAGAACATGTAGAATATCCATTGCATAGGAGTTCTCTTGTGAAGCTTGGAACTCTGAATTTATTATCCCTGTTACTATTTTAATATACCACTGTATCTATATCTATAGTTAGTTCAATGCCCAGTGCACAGTAATTGCTTAATACGGACACATGTTGGTTGAATTATCACATGATGAATGAATCAGTTAAATTTCAAATAGGATAGAAATAGTATTTCCTAAACTAATAAAAATTTGTCTCATCCCCTCATTACTTACATCCTTCTTTGATATCAGCTCCTTTCATACAGATCCACAGTAGACTCTTAGGAGTCAAAATTTCTTACTGAAGCCAGAGGCTCTCTTCTCTACTCCTCCCTACTAATTCTTTAGTTTCCCATAGCATTAAAATGTTCTGAGTTCTAGGATATGTTAGATCACCAACATTTAGGATGTAAGCTTAACCATTAGTGAATAAGCATAAAAATGTAAAAAAATATTTTGAAATCGTGGAGAGAGTTTATAAAGTGCAGTTCTAAGAAAGTGCAAGAGAACAGACAAGCCCTTCCAACTTGGGAACAGTTTACACTAGCATGTGTTGAACATGTTAGGATATTCCCATTTGCACCAGATTAAGAGGTGGAGTGTGTGGAGAAGGGACTATGATGCTGGGCTTAATACTGAGTGTGGAGAAAGGGAAACATGGGAAGCTGCTGCTTGATGTTTTGATCTTGGAAAGCACTTAGAGAAGATCAAGAGGGAGACAGTTGGAATTGAGGCGAAACACTTGCTTATTGAGGAAAGTTATGAAGAGTAAAATATAGGAAAGATAAGGGCATGATGAAAGGAAACTAGGAAATGTGGCCAGAGGAGATAGAGGGTAGCATCAAGAAAGCCATACATGGAGAAGGCAGGCGCTAGCTGGATGGTTCAGAAGGGAACGGCACTTACCACACATGCTCATTAACCCGAGTACAGTCCACATTGACAAGCTTGTTAACCTGAGTACAATACACACGTGCACGCACACGTTCTCTCTCTCTGTCTCTTTCTTTCTCACTCTCTGTCTCTCTCTGTGTCTTTCTCTTTGTCTCTCTCTCTCTCTCTCTCACACACACACACACCATTAACAGTTTTTTTATATATATATATATATATATTATATATATAATATATATATATATAATTTTTTAAGAGTGCAGAAGAGAAGAAAATTTATTAGGCTTTTAAGGGAGCTTTTAGGCTTCACTGAGTAAGAGCCAGGCCTGTTGTTAGCTGGTGTGAAGGCTGAGGGCTCTTCAGGTGGGCATCACATTAAAATAATGAACATGCCTTTTCTAACTAACTAGCATTCCGTCTTTGGGCAGAGGTTCTTTCTCTAGAGCCTCTTTAATATCGATGACTCTTTTGGTAGTAGTCATTATGGTAAAGTTCAGACTGAAATTTATTTTGCATTAACTCCAAGTCAGCGTTTACTTATACATTTTTTTAAATTTTTATTTATTTTTTAAATTACACTCATGATATTCATTACTTACACTCATGATATAAATCACATTTGTGGTATTCATAGATTACATTCGCAGTATTCATTCAATTTTAAATATTTAAATTTTAAATGTCGAATGTCATTTCTTGAAGGAGGTAGGAGGTCTTAAATACAGGCTTACAGCACAATGGGAGGACCCCCGGAGGGTAGAAGTTCGCTACTGATGTTTTACAATCTTGCATCTAAGCTGTTAACACCCATTATTCAGGATACACAGACAAGGAACTTCCCATAAGCATTCAGGAGGGTGGAACCTGGCAGGGAATTAGCATTGGGAGGATATCAAGGTCATTACTTATACATTTTAAACAGAAGTATAAGTAAAATGTTTAAGTCAAAATAAAATATAGTCCATCAGCACTTTAGTAGCTTTTGATGAAACTTAAATAATTGCAAAATGTTTGGATTTAAAAATCGTAAACTATAGGTTCCACTTTAGTCTCTGCCACTGATTTCTTTGTCATTGGAAAAGTCATTTAATCTCTAAATTGAATAGCATAGCACCTGTCATAAGGTTGTTGCTATGCTTAAGTAAACTTACAGAGTTAAGTGTGTTTGTATATTATGAAAATGAAAGTAAGCATAAATTAGTAATTATCCTTGGTGATACATGAACACAGTAATAGACCTCTTTGGCACAACTTTGCATTAATTTTATTTAATGTTTATTTATTCATGGTTCAGCTTTTTCATTAACTTAGCTTACACTTCTCTACAGTTAATCTGATTTAATGTGGTTTTAATGTACTAATTTAGCATTCAGTATTTTATAATAATGAGAATGTGGGACTACAAGAAGCAAAAGTGTGTAATCTTAGACTAGAGGAGCATTTTACACTTGCTACTTAAAACATTCTAATGCATTGATGAACTAAAGAACATTTGATTTTTTTTTTCCCTTTTCTAAAATTTTAAATCTGTTTTTAACCCCTTTTTTAGACTAAGAAGAATCAACTAGTATTTCTTGAGCACTGTTTTGGTGTTTTATTTTCATTTTATTAGCCGTATTAACTGCCTATGCAAAAATAAAAATTTCATTATGGAGCACGTTACTTAAATCTAATTAGATAGGATGTTTTAGTTGTAAAGTTTCAAGCAAAGTTTGAATATTTTTTGAGAGTAATAATATGTTTTCTTTTTTTAATATAGTGAACAAATACTTAAGTTCTGAAAATCCACTGTTCTTTGAACTACGTGCCAGATACCTAATTGCCTGTGAGCGCATACCTGAAGCAATGGCTCTTATTAAATCTTGTATAAATCACCCAGAAATCGGTAAAGACTTGTACTTCCATCAAGCACTCTTCACCTGTCTGTTTATGTCACCCGTAGAGGATCAGCTATTCCGGGAGGTATCATCTGAGACGATTTTTTTCCTCTTACCACTTTAACCTTACTAAAATTAAAACAGAAGCCCACTGTTAGGGAATTTCTTTTGCAGTAATACCCAAGATTTAGAGATCACATTATCTGAATGTGTTCTCTTAGGACCATTCTTTAAGTTCATGTGAACTAGTCAGGATCTGATATTAACAAGTGATTGAATTAATACAATATATTTACTAAATTTGTGGTATGATTCAGACATCAAATAAAAACTGAGAAACATGATTTTCCTCTTAAAGTGCTAAGAAGCTAAATGCTTATGTTTGCTTTTCACAATAAAAGAAGGAATTCTTTCCTAATCTGAACCTTACTTACCCATAAGCATTGATGACCTTACAAGTACTTGTGAAATGCATATGTTATACTCTAAAACTATGAGACCATGAAAGTATTTCAATATAGTGTGTAATTGTAAAAGAAACTAGAAATCTACCAGTACTTGCAAGTATTTTAGACAGTAACTACAACTAGATTTTTATACATTGTTGATGACAGAACTGATTCTTCCTTTCTTCTTATAGCATTTGTTGAAAACTGACTGCAAGAGTGGAATTGATATCATCTGTAACACTGAAAAGGAAGGCAAGACTTTGCTAGCCTTACAACTCTGTGAATCCTTTCTTATTCCACAGCTCCAGAATGGGGACATGTACTATATATGGTAAGTGTTTCTGATCATAAGTAGGAATGGAGAAATGATGAACAAAAGGAGGATTGATTCTGTTCTGATGAACAGAAGTGGATTTGGACTTTATATTTTCCTTACAGTTGTGTGAAAGTGTTCAACTACTTAAAAAGGTTTAGATTTATTAATTTTTATTAGTGTCTATGTATATGAGTATGTGTATATGAGTGCAGATACCCTTGGAGACCAGAAGAAGGCATCAGAACGTCTGGAGCTAGAGTTGACTGGTGTTTGTGAGCCATCAAACATGGGCGCTAGGAACTGACTTAGAGTCTTCGACAACAGCACTCCAAGTTCTTAACCACCAGACCATCTCTCCAGCCACATTTTTTGGGGGGTGGGGAGTACAGGGATATATTTTGCTTACCAAGTCCAACCCCCCATCCCTAATTTAACACAGACAAAAGGGAAATTAAGCTTTTACCATCTAAGAATTAAAAAACAAAATAAAACTTTTGTGTGCGAAGAATGTGCATATTATTTTGGAATATGTTGGAGATATATATATATATATATATATATATATATATATATATATATATATATATATATGTTCATTTGTAAAATACTAAATGAATTATTCATCTTATGGTTTCCAGCTATCATTTTGTCTTATAAATCTGTTGCAGTTAGGCCATATATGCTCCTAAATATAATTCAGATTGATCTACTTACTTTCTTTATCCATCTCCCTTTTACAAAAACACTCCTTATTTAAAATGTTTACCATCATCTTTAATATCATTTCATGTGTGCACTTATCTTACTAAATTCCTCAAGAAGCTTCAGCATTTAGGAATATAGCAGTTACCAGATTATCTGGATTGGGACAATAGCTTAGTTATAGAATAGTTGATAGGCATCTGTGAAACAATGGTAACAGACCAAAAATAAAATAAAATACCCCAGATTATCAGCTAACAAAAATTTATTGAACAAATGTTATTTCTTGGTATCCTGAAGGTTACATTGAATATATGTAGGAAGCTAGTGACTTATTAAACTTTAGTACATTACCAGGCAGTTCTCTAGGGATGTCTTTAAAGATATTGAATCTTGGGCTGGAGAGATGGCTCAGTGGATAAGAGCACTGAGTTCAATTCCCAGCAACCACATGGTGGCTCCCAACCATCTGTAATGAGATCTGGCGCCCTCTTCTGGCCTGCAGGCAGAACACTGTATACATAATAAATAAATCTTAAAAAAAAAAAAAAGAGATATTGAATCTTTATTGTGAACATTGACTTTTTTAGTTTTTAAGTGTCAGTTACTGTCTCCATCATGCATTGTGTTACTGAGGAGATTTGTGTGCATTAGTCCTGAGAAATATGATTCATAAAATACATAAACAAGCCCATCCAGCATCCCAGGAAGGCAGTGCTTAAGGAGATTTAAAATCAAAATCACTGTGAGTAGCAAACACATTGTTTCTTCCTTACTAGAGCAGTGATAATCATTTAAAAAATTTTCATAGTACAGAATAATGGAGTAATGAATTTTTAACTGAAGAATGTTTGTTACTCTGTCCTGGCCCAAAGCACTTTTTGATACCAGATTTGTTACATTTCTTTCTAGTGGAATTATATTTACCTGGTGTTACTTACAAGGTCACGCCCTCTTATGCAGAAAGGAGCCCAGTGCCCAGTGAGCCCAAATCTGCTTGCATGTGTTGATGTGTTGGGCTCACAAGACAGAGTAAATAACTTTGGAAAAAGGGAAAACTTTCTACCAACTATTTTTATTAGTTCCAAATGACAATGCTTTGCATAACGTTAGGGCAGATTTTAAAGTATGCTAATTTTGAGTTATATCCTTATGCTCTGCCTTTACCTCAAAACCCACTGCCTTTATTTGTTCTTGTTCGTCCTTGACCATGGATTAGAAAAGAATCTATCAGGGGGGTGGCGACGCCTTTAATAGCATTGGAGCAGAGCAGGGATCTCTGTGAGTTCGAGGCCAGCTGGGCTACCAAGTGGCTCAGAAAGCGCAAGCTAGCTATGTCTCGATCTATCTATAGTTTGTCTGTTCAAAAATATTGCATGTTACCAGAAAAGCACATGATTAAAGATGATATAAAGGATACAGTTTTAAAATCAGTACTATAACAGTGCTAAAATTTTAAAATTACTTTTAGTATCTTAACAGAATGAAATACTCTACAATACTGGTTTCTAAATTTGCAAGTAGTATGTTTATTGCTCTAGTTGGCACTGGAACCTGGGAGAATGAAGCCAATAAATGAGGTGGACTAAAGTCTCATGCAATAACTAACTTTATTGAGAGCATCAGACAATTTATACTCTGAGGGTTAAGAGGAATCACATGAGTACAGTGTACAATCATAAGGGCAAGCCACACATGGCAAAAACATGTTTTTCCATAGAGGTGTATAAACAAATAACAATAGCCTGTTGTAATGAATAATCAGAAGTAAACTCACTCCTATCTGCTATACCTGGGAGGGGCATGAAAACACATTCCAAGAATAATTCTGTGTTTTTGAAGAAAATGAGGTCACAAGACTTTTGTCTTATTTTCTTGGAGCTTTCTCACAAGTACTCAGAATTCATCTCACCTGACTCCATTCTGGATGGCATTCTGACAATAGTATACTAAAGGTCAATGTGTGTGTTTTAAAGTTATAACATCAGTATTAGTACATTAAAATTAGAACTGCTTTGATTCATCACTATAGATTTCTTAGGTGTGCCAACTTAGCATTTTAAATCATTACTATCAATGCAAAATTATAATTTCTTTTTTATTTTTTCTCTCTTAATTTCTATTAATCTCAAAGGTAGGACAGATGATGTGCACATTTATAATTATTTTATGTATATCATAGCTAGGATAGTATAGAATCGGGGAAAGGTAACTAATGTCTGTACTTGAATAAACTATTTTTTTGGTATATGTTTTTTCTCATTTACAGGGAGTTGATTTTCATATGGAGTAAACTACAGCTTAAATCAAATCCTTCGAAACAAGTGTTTGTAGATCAATGTTATCAACTTTTAAGAACAGCAACTAATGTGAGAGTCATATTTCCTTTCATGAAAATCATTAAAGATGAGGTACATATGATATTTATCCTTTTAGTTTTAGCTTTTTAAGGCTGCATTCTCTGTATTTCACAATCTTTTCTCTCCAGCTTCAAACATTCAGCATGGTACATGAAATAGAGGGGGAAAAGCCAGTCTGTTGTTACTTAATTTGAGAACAATTGCTTCAATATAAAATGTTTTTCTTATGACTTAACCATATTTATCATTTTTACCATTTTAAGTTGTGTTTTTGAACATTAATTTACAAATGATCTGATCACACCCATTAACTGTCTCAGAAAATCTTAGTTGATAGTAAAACTCTATTTAGTTAAGTGAGATTACCATAATATAAGAGACAAAGAGAACAGGAGGCTTGCAAATGGTTACTTTTTCCTATAATCCATAACCATATGTAGGCAGTATGACATGCAACACACACAGATACCTTATAACATAAAGACATTCTGTTTTCTTGTCCTATTCAAATAAGTATTGATTATTCAGTCATTAGAGGCATAAAATCAACTGCAGTGGATCATTAAAAATTCTGCAGTAAAAGCTAATATAATTATCATGAGCAGAAGTAAAAGTTGACTTGTTTTCATACAATTTCTAGTAGGCTTATTGTTCTTATACTTTATTAGATTTGTATGATGCCCCCTTTCATATTTGTATAAAGCACTTGCCTAGCATATATAATAACAATAATAATATCTTATATCAGTATTATAAGTACTGTTTAATATGACAAAATTTGCATAGATCTTAAAAAAACAGTTATTTGGCATCTATTCGAAATGGTATGCATTAGCCTTTCTGTCAGAGAATGAGAATGATCACCCAAGTGAGCCCAGAATGGAAAGCAATTCTACAATTTGCAAACATTTTTATACTGTGGTTATTGGTCTTTTCACATTTGAAAATTAAATATAAACCTATATCAGGTTATTATCATTTAATAGATGATATGTATTATAGAAGAGTAAAAACCTCATAATTATTGAAGAGATGTACAGTAGCAATTCTTCCACACTTCAGGACACTCTTTATAAGGTTTTCCCTTTTGGAGTTGTATTTAAAATGCTACAGCAGTTAGAATGATTTTTTAAGTTGTATTTAGTGGGATTATTTTTGTTTTTCCAGGTTGAGGAAGAAGGCTTACAAATTTGTGTTGAAATATGTGGTTGTGCCCTCCAGCTTGATCTTCATGATGATCCTGAAACTAAATGTCTAATTTATAAGACAATTGCACATTTTTTGCCAAATGATCTCGAGATCGTCAGGGTTTGTGCTCTCTCAGTATTTTTTCTTGAGCGTTCCTTAGAGGCCTACCACACTGTTGAAGAGCTTTACAGACGTCCTGATGAAGAGTATAGCGAAGGCACAAGTACTGTTCAAAATCGTGTTCGCTTTGAATTACTGCCAATTTTGAAAAAGGGATTGTTTTTTGATCCTGAGTTTTGGAACTTTGTAATGATTAAGAAGAACTGTGTGGCATTACTGCGTGATAAGTCAGCAGTGAGACTTCTGAATGAAAATACACTGGAGAATTCTGCAGGTAGTCTAAAAAAGACAGTGGGCCAGCAGAGTGTGGATGAAGGGCTTGACACAGTCCCAGATCAGAGCCCTGGAGAGACTGATCTTGATGATGTGTCTGGAGTGCAGCCCAAAGGGCATGTTAATGTGAAGAGAAGCCTCACTGCTCTGAACACTTCCAAAGTGGATCACAGTGTCCCAAGGCATCGGTGTATGTTATGTAACAAGGAATTTCTTGGTGGCCACATTGTGAGGCATGCCCAGGCTCATCAGAAAAAAGGCAGTTTTTCCTGTGTGATCTGTGGTAGGAAATTTAGAAACAGAGGACTTATGCAGAAGCATTTAAAGAACCATGTTAAGAAGATCCAGAGACAGCAGATTGCTACAGCACAACAGGATGATCCAGAAGTCATCACTCTGGAAGAAATAAACTGTTCCAAATCGTCCATTTCTTTTGAAAATGGAAATTCTAATACTAAAGGTTTAGAAATAGAGACATTGACTACTTCCAGTGATAGAAACAAAGAGGTCATCCGTGAACACATGGCTGAATTCATTAAAATTCCCCTTGGTATACCAGAGAATGCTATTGAAAATGGCAGACCAGACACTTCTTTCAATAATATCTCAGAGTCTTTACCTCAGTGTGATGATGACTATGAAGAGGAAGAAAATGAAGATGATTATGAAGATGATTATGACCTGAATCAAGAAACATCAGTACTTCATAAAATCAATGGAACTGTGTGCCATCCAAAAGATGTATATGCTACAGACCCAGAAGGCAACTTCAAGTGCCCTGCTCTTGGCTGTGTAAGGATATTTAAAAGAATTGGATTTTTAAATATGCATGCAAGGACTGTACATCCAACTGATTTAAATGTGCGGCAAACAGTAATGAAGTGGAGCAAAGGAAAATGCAAATTTTGCCAAAGGCAATTTGAAGATTCTCAACATTTTATAGACCACCTTAATAGACACAGCTATCCAAATGTGTACTTTTGTTTGCATTTTAATTGCAATGAGTCATTTAAGCTGCCATTCCAGCTTGCTCAGCATACAAAAAGTCACAGGATATTTCAAGCTCAGTGTAGTTTTCCAGAATGCCACGAGCTTTTTGAAGATCTTCCTCTGTTATATGAACATGAGGCCCAGCATTACTTAAGCAAAACACCGGAATCATCTGCACAACTGAGTGCAGCAGTTCCTAATCATCAGGAAATAGACCCATCTAGTAATGAGAACCAAATGATTTATCAGCCAGTTTCTACTAGTAAATCAAGGAAAGATTCTACAGAACCAAAGACATGTATAGACACTATGGAAAAGAAAACAGACAATTTAGTTCAGAATGGAAATGAACATTCTGATGATACTGTTTCAAATATAAGCTTGATAGACCAAAAGATGCCTGCCATAGAGCCAAATCCTGAAAATAGTCATAGTACCAGTGACTTAGTCAATGGACACAGTGAAATAGAGCAAACACTGTTAGGTGTATCAGATCCTAATCTGAAAACAGATAGAAACAGGACAGAAAATGGTTCTATTTTACCGAATGTTGTATCACAAGATCACAGTGCCCTGTCAGTATCTCAGGCACCATCCAAACCAAATCTTACAAGTGAACATACTTCATATGGCTTAATTTTAACAAAGCCATATGTCAGACCTTTGCCTCCCAGTTACCTTGATGAACGATACCTTAGTATGCCAAAACGCAGAAAATTTCTGACTGATCGAGTAGATTCCTGTTCTGATCAAGATAACATATGTAAAAAACCAGTAAAAAGATTACGATGTGGCAAATGCCTGACCACCTACTGTAATGCAGAAGCACTTGAGGCTCATCTTGCACAAAAGAAATGTCAGACACTCTTTGGATTTGATTCCGATGATGAAAGTAAGTCTTATGTGTTTTCAGTAGCTCTATCTATAGAAAGATACTATCAATATAGCCATAATATATCTTTGTACTATTAACATCTGTGGCCCAGATAATAAAGCACTATTTCACACGTTTCCTTTAAATCCACAACCACTATGATTTTATGAGATTAATGTCCTTGTTTTGGATTAAACAACAAATTCACAAGTTGTTTGTATAGGCTTATGAACTTGTGGAATCTGATACTCGTTCTTTTTCACTCTTTTCTCCTGATTTTCCTACGGTACTATACTCTTTGTATATACTATGTATGTACTATACTTTTCAGTGGCTTGTCTTCATTCTGAGTTTCACATAATAGAATTTGTAGAAACAGTCATTTTTATCAGCATGGTAGTATATAAAACAAGTGAAACTAAATTGCTGTCAAAACATAAGAGTCTGGAGAGATGGCTCAGCAGATAAAATCCTTCCTGTGCATTGGTGAGGACTAGATTCAAATCCCTAGCACCCATGTAAATGCTAGGCTGGCATAGTACCTCACCTGTAATCCCAGCACACAGAAGGCTCTGATAAGATCACCAAGCAAGCTGGTTAGCTAGATAGGCAATATCTGTGAGCTATGGGTTCCAGTGAGAGAACCTGCTCAAATAAAGTGGAGAAGGATCAAGAAAGATAATCCACCATCAGCCTCTGGTCTCCACATGTGCCCACACACAGGCATGCATACACATACATGTACACTACAAAGCACATGCACACATGGAAACCAGAAATATAAGGCTTGCTTTTCTTCTATAATCTATAAAATTTGAATTAACACGTATTTTATTTTACAGGTGCCTGATAATGTCTCAGATGTGTTGATCATGCAGTAGTGTTTAAAAAAAAAAAACACTACAAGAAAATGCATCATCAGTTTGCTATTTCCCTGATGGCCTTAATTTTAGAGTGGTCTCGGATTACTAAAGAAAAGACAAAGCACATTTTCTGGAATGAACTTGCAGAGGAGATGTGCCAGCTAAGACTCCAAAAGGGTTATAAAACTCCCAAAGTACCAGTTATCCATGAAACCACACTTTTTAAAAGTTTATGGTGATTAATAGCAGCATGTTCAGTTTTGCTTATGTGAAAACACATCTGGATAACTAGTCAGAAATAAAAACCAGCTATGGCCTTACTGAAAAGAAAGGAAAAAGTTGATTCATTATAATACAAGGTGGAGGGGGAGCTGGTTTACAATAAACAATGTAAAACATTCTGAAAATGGGAATTGTTTTCTTGTTATGCATATTCATTATGTCTTCCCTTCTGGTCAAACATATTTTATAGAACTGTTCATTGCTCTTTAGTTTGTGATATAATTTAGAAGCTGATACATAGAAATGAAGCTTGATTTACCACCATGCTATCTACTAAAGATTGTAACATTTTTTCCTGATAATTAAGTAGACAGGTCAAAGTTCAGTGAATGGCATGCCACCATTGAAAAATTAAAATCAAAACAGAAACAGTGCTTGGCTAATAAGCTCTTGATAAGAACGTTCAGCATTCCACTTCTGTAAAGACAGTTATATTTAAAAGGCAGCAGTGTTAAGTAGAAAAGTATCAGTTACTTTGCGGGGATGCAAGAAGAATCTAAGACCATCACATGCTAGACAACTGAAGGAAAACACTGAATTGAAAATTCTTCAATGTGAATAATGGTAAAAGCACACTGGGATATTTCTATCTGTACATAGTATTAGGACATTGCTTGATGATTCATAGTAAAGTCCTTTAGACATTAGTGTGAGTTATCTAAGTATGGTCCTATGAAAATAATTGGCTTAAAAGTATGTCAGTTAAGAATCAGATCAAGAGTTCATTTTATTCAGTTAGGAGAATTTATTCCAAAGTAAGCCATACTATGTACTTTTTTCAATAGTGATAAATTTGGCTCGCATAATAATTTTCATATTTAAGGAAGTATTTACACCAGAATTTGCACAACAGGAACACAATAAGATATGTTAATGCATTACTGTCCTTGGTGACCTAAGGAAGATTTTTAACTTAATGAATTATTAAAACAAATGTTTTACAGATTTAAAAAAAATCCTCTAGATATTTCCCAACTATCTATTATTAAAAGAAGATGCTTACAGATCTCCTTTACCTAATTGTATATTACTCTAAGGTGAGATAAAGAGACTACAAACACAAAGGCAAATTCTTTAGACACATTTTACATCACTGTCAACTGAGTGTTCCAGTTATTCCAGCAATCTCATCACACACATTACAAATTTTTGGAACATTATGGCTACTTGAATGAGGTTATAAAAATGTGACATTACTTTCAGGGTGGCATCCAGACTTAGAAATTATGTTTTCTAATAATCTCTATCAGAGAATTGTTTTAAAGTTCTGCATTTTCTTACTTTCCATGGGCATTTGCGACTATGCAGTGACAGTCATCAGTCCATTCCAGTCAGAGTTCAGTTTGTTCTAGTTTTGTTATGTAGCCTACATTAGGCTGTGGAATTTACACACTGATAACAGAAAAGTACAACTCATAAGTTAGTTCTAAATCCTTGAAGTTCAACTCAAAATGTTTTCCATATTTCCTGACACTACAAATGTAATAATTGACTTTTAGTTCATCTTAAAAGTATATGTTGTAATAAAAATTCTGTTTGGAAACTGGTTCATTTGCACAATGAAGTTTTTTTTTTTGAAACATAATTTCTGCTTTGTACATTTTCCAGTTAATAACATTTTACCATTTATTTTTTATAAGTTGTAACCACTGCTATAAATATAAGTTCACAAAGTGTTATATTTTCATGAATTTTGAAGTTTGTGTGAAGATGTCTTAAACAAATTCCACCTGTTATTTTGTCTTTAAGCTTAATTTAAAGGTTTCTCTTGACTTGTGTTGCTAGGAGAAAATTTTTCTTATACATAAAACTGGTTCATATATAATCAAATCAAAATGTCACGTAAAGTTCTGTTTGACCACATTTTTCTTACCTCTTTATATATTTCTCAGTTTTACCTCTTAAAGAATGTGTACATTTTGCTCTTGTGTGAACTTGCAGCAGTTCTGGTTTGGGATTTAGAAGGAAAGGAAGCTTTGTCTTACATCCTTTCCCCTCTCCTTTCTTCTTTTCTACTTTTGTGTGGAGGATACATGGACCAAGTTTCACATCTTTGTTTTAAAATAAAATTTATGTCAGTGAGGTCAGGAAAAGTGCATACCTGAATCCTTGCTGCTAGACACAGAAGACGCACAGGAGGGAGTCTCCATGGACAAGGACACTGGTACTTTGGGCACTAGCCATATTCATGTTTTTGAAACCACCAATATATAATGAATACATAATTTATATCATTGATCTTGTGATTCTTTTCAAATCACACTGAACATTTAGCTGTATTTTCATGTTTGGTTTAATGTATGAATGAAAAGCTTAAAAGGGATGATAGTGTTTATTTTTTAATTTATTTGGTACTGTCAAACACCTTTTCAGAATGAGCAAATGCTGCATATGCATTTTGGAATTGTTATGTGAAAGATATTACAAATTCAGCAAGAAGGGAAATTTGTGCTTCCTTGTTGAACATTAAATTATTTTACTTTGCATTTTATAAAGTACAAATTAAAACTGAGCCATTGAATTGCAATAAATCAACAATAGTGTCTCATTTCAAGAAACTTTTTGTATTGTACATAGATTTGTTCAATAAAACATTGTCCTTGTTGATAATGCAAGTGTTCAGTTTTATGTAGTATACTGATTTCAAGAAGAATTCAGCTTATAAGAAATTTTTATGCCTCCTAAAACTGGAATACTTCAGTTAATGTTATCACATTTAGGTTTTTGAAACTTTTTGAAACATGATAGAAAATGATGCAAGTATGCTTTTGTTGTTTTTAAGTCCGATGCAGGGGCGAGAGTTGATAGAGGGAAGCTGAGAAGGTGGCTCAGAGGTTTATAGAGTGCTTGCTGCTCTTCCACAGGACCTGGGTTCAGCTCACAGCACCTATATGGCAGTTCACAAGTGTCTTAACACTAGTTCCCAGGGGTTTAAAACCCTCTTCTGGCCTCCATGGGCACCAGGTGGACACACACACATGCACACAGACAAACATGCACACACAAAATGATGGTTACTGAAGTCCCTTCAGGTAAAGGATACTAATGACACTGTAGACTTGGGGCAAAAGGAAGTATTAGAGCTCAGCAGATGTCAGGAAATGAGTATGTTAACATTTGTGTCTTCAAAGATGAAGTGCTTTCTGGAACTTAATGAGGGAGTCACTCAGTGTCAGGGTATATCTTATTCCCTGGGACACATCTTTCCTGCCATGCTCAGGATTTTCATCCTTATTTTAAAAAGGATTACGAGTGTGGTTCAGCAGTGGAAGAATGTTTGGCATACTTGAGGACCTGGTTTTAATGCCAGTATTTAAAAAGAAAATCATGAAAATTAGTCTTTGTATCCCAAAGTGGTCTTGGACATGAGGGCTCCTCTTTTTGTTCAGTAAAACAAAAAAACAAGAAAAAAACAAAAACCAAACAAACCCAACCTTGTACTATTAGGTATAACTTAAAAATTTGAAAAATGGTGTATAAGTAGAAAGAAAATCTTTGAAAGCAAAGGAATGAATAGATAAGTTAAAGTGATTTGCATATATTACAACAGTTTGATACATGAAAATGCTAATGGAATATTCTAGCACTGAAATGTAGAATTTTCTGACTGAGGGATGTATGATCTTAGACTAAATGTAATCTATTTTCAGAACAATGAATCTATTATGATATTTAGATAAGTTGTTGCTTAGGTAACTTTCCATTTTCCTTTTCTGGAACTGGAAGAATTTTGGGAAAATAATACTAAGTTCTCTTATAAGATAATCAAATTAAGTTGCTTTCATAGTTTTTCCATCTTTTTGGTGTTGCCACCATACCCAACACTGGGTAATGTACAAATATGTTTTATTCAGCCCACACTTGGGGGCTAAAAAGCCAAAAAAACATACTCCAACCCTGACTGTATCATGGTATGGTTGGAAGAGCAGAGGGAGTATGCAGACAATGTATGTGCCAAGAAGAAGGACAAGTGAGAAGGAGCCATGCTGTTGTGTAACAAGCTCAAGGAGCCAACATAGTCCTTCAAACGTTAATACTGTCAAGGATGACTAATGATCTGGTAAGTGTTCTTTATACCTTAGTATGACTAAGCTCCCGACACAGAAACTTGTGTTCATGCTCAAATCAAACATGCTCTATCCGAACAGCATAAAATTCATACTAATTTGAAGAATCAGTGGTTAACCAGGACACAAGTTCAGGTTATGTATCGAGATTTTAAAATGGTTATTCAATGTTATGTTCATCCAAAAAAAAAAAAATGTTCATCTCATTGAGGAGTGCACGTACTGAAGAAAAATGGCTTTTCATTAACTGTATTCTCATGTGCCCACCATGTGTCACTTCCAATTCTTCTAACAACTCAAGTGTTAATGTGAACACTGCTCATTAGATGCCTAAGAGTCAGAAGGGTTTCCTAACTGAATGATCAAATTTTTCCATTCTGCCATGCAACTTTACCTACAAACATGAATGGAAATAAGTCCAGAGACAAGCTTATCAGAGAATCAGTGATTTCAGGGACAGGATGAAGTCTGGTGGACATACTTAGTGGACAATTCATTATCTTCTAGCAATGACTTAAAAAGTGTAGTCCTTGGAGCAGTACAATCGGCATCACGTGGAAGCTTGTTAAATATTAGATTAAAGAACCCTTTATTTATATCATGGGGGTCTCAGCAAACTCTACTTCTGGCAGAGAAACAAACCTCAAGATTTAAGACGGAAACTTCGTTCAGCACGACTTAGCTGGGCTGGTTCAAACCTCTGGAGTCTGACACCATGCAGTTTATTTTAGACACATTACGTTTAATTTTGGGGAAAAAAGTTTCCTGGTAACAATTATCTCAATCTCATGTGCACAACAAAACTTAAAGCAAGGCAACAGTGAGACTCTTCTGCAAAGTACAAGCGGCCTTTATCATGAAGATGGGTTCTATAGCTTACTGTCCTAGGATCTTGTGTGGTCTCTGACAAAGACAGTGTAAAGGTTACCAGGCTATAAAGTACATGGGACATCTCCCCTAAGAATGGCTCCTACTGACTGAGAAACAAAGCTAAAGCTAAAGGTCTAAGGAGGGAGAGTCTGGGATAAACATTCTCGGAGAGTCACATCAGGCCTAGCCCTAAGACAGCAAAGTTATCACTAGGTTATTAACATCCACTTTCAGCCTTGCAGTTGGAAAACAGGTATACATCCCTTCCAATGAAGAGATAAGCCTGTGTGGTTAAAGATTCCTGGTTTCCCTAGAGCTTATCTGTGAGCTAATGCCCTTTACATCTATCACAAATCTCTTACACAAGCTAAGGTTTGAAACTAGATAAAAACAACAGTGTACCATATTTCCCATACGGTAATCTCCTCTTAAATTCAGAGCCTTCTCAAACACTCCCATTGGTAGGCACTTAATGACATAGTCAGTAGACATTAAGAACTTATACCTGAAATGGTTTAACCCATGAGAAAATTGTATTTACCTCTCAAAAAAATATACTGAGTATACTCTGGTGTCTCCTCACAATGTATACGTCTTTCACCTCTTACAAAGAGTATTCAGTTCATAGTTATTAGAAACAGATAAAAGGGTATGTAGATAAGTATGACTGTACTCAAATTCTAGAATGGTAGTTTTATTCTGGAAATCTAAGCAATTAATAATATACCACTAAGTGGACATAATGACTTATCATTATGCATCTCCCAACCCTCATCAGAAGATTCTATCTCTGTAGTAGATGGTTATTACCACAGAGACTCCTAACGGGCCAAGGTGTAGAGAATAAGAAACTGTGAATGCTCATCACCTCCCCGACGCCTAACACATTCAGTATTCTGCCTACCAAGATTCATGGATCACTTCAGAAGAGGAGATGAAAAGAGTGTAAGGGACAGACAGAGTTGGTAGATGACAAGAAAACTGTCTTCTAGACACAGCAGGCAACAGCAAATATGAAATCACAACAGACACTAGACATGTGCAAGCTCAAGCCAGGCCAAATCCAACAAGGACAGGAAAAGCTGGGGACACAGTCCTGATCTAGCTGAGGAGGAGCAATTTTAGCCCCTAGAAAGGGAAAGTCAGTTTTCTTTAAGAGTTTAATTAGCCTCTGGTAAGTTGACCATGCTCCAGCTGAAGGCCATACAACCAAGGATACTTGGCAACACAAGCTGGTTTTGACAGGTCTAAAATATAAGAAGACACAAGATATGGGGAAGGGAGTTAATGTAATGATCAAAAAGTACAAAATGCTCACGGAGCTAATGAAATATTTTTAAAAGGATAGCCAACTGACTTTATATTTCTGTAAAATGGGACAACTATTGCTGCAAGGTTGTAAGAATTTAGTAAATGAAGGGCCAGATGCCAAGTCCTTCTTGTTATATTTTTGCCATATTTGTAATCATTACTATTCTGTATCTGGCCTTAAAACTCTACCTGCCTTCATACTATTCTACTGCATGCACTTTTTTCACTGCTGCCTGGTCATGAGTAATTCAGCGACCTTCTATCTTTGATTTATTCTTTCTTAGGTACCATCACATGTTCTAGAAAGTCTGAGCTCTTAGCTATTATATCCCTCATTCAAACCTACTTTATCCAGTTTTCCTTTTCTCAGCAAATGGCAACTCTGGTGGCCCAAACCAAAGCCTGAAGTCATCCAAGACTATCAGATCTTCCACTCTGCCTCACAGAAAAAGTAGTACTGGCCTCCAAATTGGTTTCTCTTTCCTCTTTGCTTCCTTCAGTCTACCCTTCATACCATTACTCAAAGTGATCCTATTTGAAACTTCAATCATTTCATCCCTCTGTTTAAAACCCTCCAGGCTTCACAATTTATTACAAATGTTACTTAAAAAAATAGCTTATCTACTATATGCCAGGCTTCGTAAACATAATAAAACAAAAATTGCTTGCCTCACAGAGCTCACCTTATAAAGGGCTGGGAGTGGAATGAGAGCAATGAACAATATAGTATACTAAATTATATAAACACTCTGGAGACAAATGAAATGGGTAGGAAACATAAGTAGGGTTTTGATGGTGACTTTGAATGGGCCAGTGCAGTGAGGCTTCCCTGGTAATATTTTGAAGTAGGGACCTGAATAAACAGTAGGGAAAATGAGCAGTTGAGATGTCTGAAGAGAAGACCATTTCAAGTTAATTAGCAAGAACAAAGGCTTTGAAGCAGAGACCTAGAATACGAGTCTAAGGAAGCAATCATAAGGAAACCCTTGTGACTTATCTGCACTAATGGGTTTTGAAAATAAAAAATAATTGAAGTCAGAGGTCAAACATAAAAGATACATGTCTACAGAATGGCCTACAAATCTTTAGTTCGGCATGATCCAATTTAGTAGCCACTAGCCACATGTGGATATTAAAACTTGACTCAAATTCAAGTAAAATTTGAAATTATTCAGTTTTACTTCCATACTGCAAGATCTCAAGACAGATGTGGACAGTAGTTAGTACTGGGCAATGCAAAACTCTCTTCATCATCTCAGAAACCCCTTTGGAAAGTGAATCAGTGGTTCACTTGGGGATGATTTTCCTTCTCAGGGAACATTTGGTAGTCTGGAGGTATTTTCACTTGCATCAAATCAGAGAAGGGTACACTACTTCTTGTAGAAATGTAGGGATGGTGTTAAGCATCTTGCAATGCAGAACTAAGCCGCTGCAACGATAAATTATCCTGCTCCAAATCTCAGTGAATCTGTATTTATGAAAAACTCTAACCGAAATCTAGCCTCTCCTATTTATACCCACAACACAAATTACTTTCTACCCAAGGTGAGTGTGTTTGTGTATCTATTTTTCCCCCCACACCAACCAAGCAACTATTACTGCAGTGGGAGATACTAGCCACTAATTCAAATCTAATGGCGTCAGGTCATGCAGCTAGAGGCACAGTCTCAAGACTGTGTGGCACTGAGCCCCTTCAGCTGCACATTTCCACGCAAATCTGAAGCCTCAGATTGTTTCAGTTGTACTTGTGACCAACCAGTTGCAAATTGGGGTTCCACTAACTCATCCTTGGGCTCAATTATAAAGTCATCTACAAGGTGGGTGTGAGACCAAAGTTCCTCCATTTAAAAAATAAGGCCTAAATGTTCTGTATTTTAGGTATAAGCCTCGAGTTACTGGAACCAGTTGACCGGACTCCAGGAATTAGTGCAAAGTACAGAGTATCCCAACCCTAGTCTCTATGGGATTGCTTAACCACAGAAATGCCCCCATCTGAGGGCAGCCAACAGGAACAATGACAGGCATCCACTCCCCCTTAGGTGTAAGATAAAGATAAGGTTTCTGGAAAGTCCGCAGAAGCTAGCTAATCAGAATTGTACCCATACTAGCACCTCTAACTGATATAACCTTGTGGTTTTTACCTTTAAAAACTAAGCATGTGCGGGGCGGTGGCACGCTTTTCCAGCACTCGGGGCGAGGCAGGCGGATCTCTGTGAGTCGAGCAGCCTGGGCTACCAGTAGATCAGAAAGCGAAAGCTACACAAGAGAAACGTTCGGAAAAAAAAAAAAAAAAAAAAAAACTAAGCATGCAGAGGGATGGGCACGTCCTCCAGCCTCCACTCTGTTGAATAGCTTGGGGGTCCCTGCCTAGGCTTGAATTGCTCCCAAATAAAGCTTTGCTTTTGCATTCCGGTAAGCTTGCCTTCGGTGATCTCTCTGGGGGTCGAGATCTGGACACAACCATGGGCAAGCATGGAATCACGGTAAGTTACAGTTCTTTGAAAACATTTTCTCAGCATAGTGTTTAAAAGTGTATGTTAACTTGCATAGCTAAAGAATATCAAGGGATCACCTCACCTAACTTAGGTGTGGCCAGAGACGACAAAACATTCAAACGCTCCCGGGCCACCAGAGGGGGAAGGGGAAGGAGGGTTTCCACCTGCCAGCCCCGGGGGATGACGGGAGCTCGCTTGCGCTCTCCACCCCCACCCCCCCCCCACCCCCGCCGCCGGCCCGTGCACGCGCTGCCCTTCAGGTCGCTCTTAAAGGAGGCAGCGCTGGTGAGTTTAGAGTTTCCTTTCTAACCAGCCCTCGTGGGGAAGGTGAATGTTCACGACGCCTCTTTGAAGCGCCATCGGTGGGACGCAACTCCCAAGACGGCTCCGGGACCCCCAAGTCAGGATCCCCGCCCCCCGCGCGCGTCTCCTCGCCCACTTTTCGAGCCAGCACTTCCGCCCAGGGGGCTGGAATCTCCGAGCCCCTTCCTTCCGGCACGAGCGGCTGGGAAGGCACTTCCGGTGCCTGTTGCTAAGGCGCCGGCCGGCCGGCGGGCCGAGAGGGCGGCATTGGTGGCGTCGTCCTCTGCCCCCTTCCCCGGGGGCGAGATGTCTGGGCTCAGCCACTTAGAGACGGAGGGCTGCCGTCACCTGCTCGGCCTGCTGGACGATGACGAGATCATGGCCCTGTGCGACACCGTCACCAACCGCCTGGTGCAGCCTGTGGACCGCCAAGGTACCGCCTCACTCCGGTCCGCGGGGTCCGCTCCGGTCCGGGGAGGCTGCTCCGCTCCCCCGGGCCAGAACCCGCTCTGGAGAGGCCGCTCCGCCGCGGCTGCCCAGCTCTGCCGTCCCCCACGCAGGGTCGGGCAGCGGAGCGGCTCCCGGGATTTTGCGAGTGTCAGATACCGACCCGGTAAAACTTTGTGGACGTGATGGCCCGAGTACGAGTCAGCCGTTTTTTGTTTTTGTTGTTTTCATGATTTCCAGAAAGCCCCAGAGTGTGTGTTTCATTTTAAGTTTCTGTCCTCCGAGGGCATCAGCTGCTGCTGATCTGGCGGTTTTCTTTCCCCACGGAAGGAGAACACAGACGCCTTTTGTGGGTCTCTTAGGTAAATACCTACTGCGTCCAACAAAAGGCCGGTGGCTTTAATCCATATCTGTCAAGGAATGCTCAGTCTCTTCGTCGGACAGATAAAGTTGAGGTGGCAAAACCACAAGTTTTTTGTTTGTTTGTTTTTTTTTTTTTTAATTAAAAAAGGTTATATGTAAGACACAAAGGATATATATGTACGTTGAATTTATAAACCATTCAAAACATCCTTACTAAATACAGTAATGATACGTAAGTTGCTGTAAAGAAAGGAATAGAAGTGACAACCAACGCCCTATTAAAAACAACAACAACAACAACAACAAAAAACCCAAAAACCAAACAATCGAATGTAGTACCTACCTTGAAATGGGTGGAAAAAGAGGATAGCCTTAGGAAAGTTTGAAACAGGGGCCTCACAGATACTGTGTGTTCCGTGGAATAAGATCTTTGGAAGACATAGGTAACGAGTACACTTTTTAAAAGTTAATATTTGCCATTTTGCACCCGTTGTGTATCAAAAAGATACATTTTAGTCTGTGTTTGTAGCACAACTTTTTAATTTAAAAGCAACTTCCTGATTCTGCCACTTACCAACTTCGATTATCTGTAGAATCAGGAGTTTAACAACATTCCTTGACATCTCAAATACTGTCATTTTAATCACTTTTTCAAGGTTTATAGATTTTTTTTTGATATTTGGGGCAGAGAAATAAATTTTTCCTGGGTAAAATTTTTTTTTATTAAAACAACTCATTATTTATTTTGGTTTTGGGGGACAGGGTTTCACTGTGTAGCCCTGGCTGCCCTGGACTTGGCTTTGTAGACCAGGCTGGCCTTGAACTCAGAGAACTGCCTGCCTCTGCCTCCCAAGTGGACTAAAGGCTGCATCACCACTCATTACCACCACGTCAACACCGGCACCACCACTGGCAAGGTAAAGGAAGTTTAAAGTATAAAGGATTTAAAAAGCAAACAAATGGATGAGCAGCTTCTTGCTTTTCAAAGCCAGAGCCATCTTAATGCAAAAGCAAATATCGTGAGCTTAAAATATTTTTCACTAGAATTTTTGCTGATGTTGGGCAAATTTGCAAATGCCTTGTGATTGTCTATTAATTATGGTTATTTTTTTTCTAGATGCTATTCATGCAATATTAGTTTATAGCCAAAATGTAGAAGAACTTCTGAGGCGCAAAAAAGTCCACCGAGAAGTCATATTTAAGTATTTGGCAAAACACGGGGTGTTTGTACCCCCAACTACTGAAAAGCACAATCTTATTCAGTATGCAAAAGATTATTGGGAAAAACAGTCACCAAAATTGAAGGAGACAGCAGAATCAGATACAAAGACAGAGGACATCCAGCTCTTTGAACAGGTACACTAAATTTGTACTTCATTCTGAATCCTTGTTCTGTCTGAAACTATGCAAATAATCCTAGCTCTGAGGTGCATGGTTCATAGTACTTGTCTTTTCTAGTCTTTATCTCATTTATTATCTTATTCAAGACCACTGTCTTTGGTAGTCAGGCAAAAATCTCATTTAAAAAACTTGAAGAAAATGATTTCCACTTCAGTTAATCCTGGCTGCTCGTGTGTGTGTGTGTGTGTGTGTGTGTGTGTGTGTGTGTGTGTGTGTGTGATACTGAGTACTTAAAGTTGATAGATTGAACTCTGGATAGTTACTATGCTTTCACAGTGCAGCTAAAAAAGGATGTTTTAAGGTCTTGTTTGCTTAATATACTGAACGGAGAAAAAGAAATGCTCATAGAAATAATATGTTATCAAGCTTATTGTGAAGACCAGGAAAATAAACTTAAATACCACATTCTGTGCCAAATATAGTAAATTGCAGGCACTCCATGTAGTATAGAATAAGACATAATATTTTATTTTTGGTAAAGTACTATGTTCTGAAATACATAGGTTCATGGAGTCTAGTTTATAGGGTGTGTTTTTATAGTAATATTCCCTTTTAATTAAAAAAATAGTATTTATTCTGGTCATGGAAAATTACCCATTTCAATCACCTTTAGAAGTATCTGTTTAAGGAAGGTAGAGGGAATTTTTTTTTAAATTTTGTTTATTTTGCTTTATTTTTTTTTTTGTAGAGGGAAATTTTTTAAAAAAGTTCTGACAAACCTTTTCTGATTTAAAAAAATAATAGTCATTTTATGTTAGAGCAGATAGAATGAATAACAAGAGCTTACTTTTCAATAGAATTTATGATGATGTTAGAAAAATGCAAATTCCTCATGAGTTGTATTAATTATTGAAATTATTTGTATAATCACCTTTTGACATTTACATTCAATAAAGGATCCATTTGAAGCACTTGTTTTAAAGTTTTGGAAGATGGGTACAGTCAAGGGAAAATTATGCACAAACCATTGTCATTGACTATTCATGCTGATATTGATTATTTTAAAGGGCTTTGTTCATTTTTTATTTTTTTTTTACTTTTTCTAAGATCAAATCATCGGAATTGCAAATAACATTCCTGTATTACTGTTTTAGAATTGGTTTTGAGGAGAACAGGGTATCAGAATAGGTGGAATGTTAGATGCCTGTAACCTCAGCATACAGGAGATAAGAGACTTGATGATTGCAAGCTCCAGGTCAGTTTTGGATACAGAGTAAGACCCTTTCTTAGAAGAAGAAGATAAAGGTCTAGGGTTATCTATCTGGTTTGATCCCAAACACATTGGAAAAAAAAAAGAAATGAGAGGGGGTAGGAAGGGGAAGAGAGAGGGAGAGTAAGAGAATGAATGAATGAATGGATGAATGAATGAATGAGAGAATGCTAGGGCTGGTCTTGGGTTCCTGTGCTCAAGCCAGCCTTCTTCTCCTTCAGCCTCCTGAGTAGCTGACATCTTAGCTGTGTGACACTGAACCCAGCAGTGGGCTTGTTAAATTTTACTTAGATAAAATTTAAATTGAAAAAATTTTCTTCTGTTGTAGAATATTATTAAGGTGTGTTACTTTTGTTTATGTTGCATTTGTTTAACTCTGTGAAGCTGTGTTACCTTGCCTGTCTAAAACACCTGATGGTCTAATAAAGGACTGAACATCCAATATCAAGGCAGGAGAAAGGATAGACGGGGCTGGCAGGCAGAGAGAATATACAGAAGGGGAAATCTGGGGGAAGAAGAAGAAAGTTCGAGAGGAGGAGGTCGCAAGGGGCCAGGCACCCAGCTACACAGCAAGCCTCAGAGTAAGAAGTAATGAAAGGTATACAGGAATAGAGAAAGGTAAAAGCCCACAGGCAAAAGATAGATAGGATAATAAGTTCAGAAAAGCTGGCAAGAAACAAGCCAACCTAAGGCTGGACATTTATAATTAATATGCCACAGAGACAACTGAACCAAACTAGTGGGAACTCATGAACTTTAGACCAACAGCTGTGGAACCTCCATGGAACTGGACTAGGCCCTCTGCATAAGCGAGACAGTTGTGTAACTTGATCTGCCTAAGGGACCTTCTGGCAGTAGAATCAGGATCCATCCCTGGTGCATGAGCTGGCTTTTTGGAGCCCATTACCTGTGATAGGACATCTTGCATAGTCTTGATGCAGGGGGAGGGACTTGGACCTGCCTCAACTGAATGTACCAGGATCTACTGACTCCCTATGGGAGGCCTTTCCTTGTTGGAGGAAGGAATAAGGGGTGGGTTGAGGGGGGGAGGTGGAGGGGCAGGATGATGGAAGAGGGGCATCTGTGGTTGGTATGTAAAAATGAATAAAAAAAATTCTTAATTAAAAAAAGATACATAGCCTCCGGGGGAAAAAAAAGAAGCCTCCATGTATATTTATTTGGGAGCTGGGTGGTGGACCCCCAAAAGAGCAAAACCAACCAGCAACACTCTTCCTTTTGGAAGAAGTTGTTCTGTGCATGATGTAGTTCATTGGTCTTTGCTCTGACCAATACATTTGCACTTAGAACCTTGGCTGTGAGAGGTGAACCTTCACTTTCCTCTGTCTTTGTTTTAACCAGCAGGCAAAAGAAGAGCAAAACGCTGAAAAGGTTGATTTCCGTCGCTTAGGAGAAGAATTCTGCCACTGGTTCTTTGAACTTCTTAATTCTCAGAATCCTTTTCTGGGACCACCTCAAGAGGAATGGGGCCCACAGCACTTCTGGCATGATGTCAAGCTTAGGTTTTATTATAGCACCTCAGAACAAAACGTGATAGACTACCAAGGAGCAGAAATTGTGAGCCTTCGTTTACTGTCATTAGTGAAAGAGGAATTTCTTTTTCTCAGTCCCAACCTCGATTCTCAAGGACTAAAATGTGCTTCTTCTCCTCATGGATTAGTTATGGTCGGAGTTGCAGGGACTGTCCACAGAGGAAATACTTGCTTGGGCATATTTGAACAAATTTTTGGACTTATCCGTAGCCCTTTTGTGGAAAATACTTGGAAAATCAAATTTATCAACCTGAGAATTGTTGGAGGAAGTTCCCTTGCTCCTGGAACATCCCTGAAACCAGCTGTTACATTTGAACAGAGTGATCTGGAGGCCTTTTATAATGTAATCACTTTGTGTAATAACCCCGGTAGTGGGACTGGAGACCAGGTTTTATGTAGTGGAGATGAGGCATTGTTGAACAAAAGGGAACAGAATTTGCCCAATCCTCTAAAACCCTGAGCACTGTATTGTCATCCCAAAGTAGCTGCAGAAACTTCCCAGCACAATACTGATCATCTTTAAGTGACTGCAGATGTGAGGATTGACATATTTTAGCTGAAATACATTTTTGGACTGGAGACTAATGTGAATACTTGCCTATTTCTACCCAAGTTACAGCAAATGTTCTGAGAACTTATTGTGGTCCAGCAAATAAATCCCACTTTAGATGTTGTAGATAACTGTGTGCCTTAGAAACCATAGGTAATATTTTCATTTTATTTAGTGAATAGCCTGTTAATCGCTGTACCTCTAAGTGGCAAAGATTAGTAGTAGTCATGGCTTATTGGATATCTTAAAAAATGCATCTCACTAAAGTGTTGTCTAAAAAAAAGGTAACAGTTTAGAGATGTTTAGCATAAATGCAAAGTCTTATTAATTATATAAAGTACAAATAATGTACTTGTGCAAAAAGTCCAATAGTTTATTCTGGGAAGAAAAGCTTATTTCACCTTTTTGAAACTTCTCTTTCAAATTATCTGTTCTAGTCCAAGCAAATATCTCAAAATCTGCTACTTTTCTGAACTATTTTGGGCAATAAATGCTGTTTTCAACACAGACCTTATTACTACTCAGACTTCAGCCAACAGTTTTATAGAACATTTACTATGATACCCTAAAGATGAAAAACAGGCTTTGGAATTTTCAAAGTACGCACAATTCCCAGCAAACAAATTACTGTTCTTTCTCCTGACTGTGGCTGAGGTTGACTCTCCTCAAAATAACAAGGCCCATTTAGAACTTACAACATGGGTAGGAAAATATGTATACATATAGCCTAACATAAAGGTTTTTTACCTTTGTATTACTAGATTTGAGATCTAAAGTTGACTTGCCAGCTTAAAGTTTAAATTTCTCATCACCTGGTAACTATTTGCTGACCTTGGATTTGGTTAGGAATTTGTTTTTAAATTACTATTTGGAAAATATGAGGGTATTTTATGCCTGTTAATTTTTATATTTAACTCTGATAATCTAGGGGCATTGAATATGAATATTAAAAGAGGTAAGCGTTCACACCTCTGCTTTTATTTTAGTGGCATTCCTCTATGAAGAGTACAATCAGTATGTTCTAACATAAGTTAATAAAGACAGGAAATTCTTTTTGTGTGTATTAGAATAATCAACTGTTTAGATTTGGCCCACAGTTCTTAAGGAGAGCTTTGACAATTTAACCACCACAAAGCAGATTTTCCTCGTATGTATATTGTTAGTATAGTACAATTAGGTTTAAAGAAAGAGCAGTCTACAAAATGGTTACTGTATGTTCATAAAGTAAGAGAACTAGGTCACAGTTGACCCATTCTACCTGTGCTCGGGTTTTGAAAACTCAGTTTGATTTTATACTTCCTTGGGTTTGAAGAATCGATACAGATATCCCGAGTAAAGCACAACATTAAAAACTACCCTTGTGGTGTATGTGTCGGACTATGGAAAGATTTTCTTCAGTTATCTTCAGTATTGGACTTTTTGAATCTATAAAAAGCTTAAGAAAGACTCAGATTTCTACACATAGTTTTAAGTCAACTTGAAAATTTTGAAATAGTCTTAATAGATTGAGAGGATTGGCTCCTTTTTTTGGGTAATCTCTGCAGAGTAGATACTCATATTGTAGGGAAGTGATAAATGAACAAAACTCTAGGTGGGGAGGCTTCAAATTTGGTGTTGTCCCCCCCCCATATTTTTTTGGTCACGTTTGGTTTAATATGTAGATGTGCAAAAACTTGGGCCTCCTTATTACTCAAATTTAAGAGAATTGCATTTGGGCTGGTGGACTGTTCTTGAACTCTGAGGCAGTCTAACAAAGATATATAGGGAACTGATATGAAGAAACTGTCCAGAGAAAGAAATCTTGAAGAACTGAAGTCTATTTAAGAAGCTTGGCACCAAAAGGATTGACTTCTTTGGCCCATCACCCAGGGCTGTGTGTTAGGGGGTAGCTGAAAGACCTCCAAGTCTGTCTTGCTGTATTTTACCCAGCTAATACTCGGGAAATCTGGCAAGTACAACACTACGTAGACTATGGAATGATTGGTGTCCTGGCTAGTTTTATGTTGACTTGACACAAGCTAGAGTCTTCAGAGAGGAGGAACCTCAGTTGAGAAAATGCCTCCATGAGATCCACTGTAGGCCAGCCTGTAGAGCATTTTCTTAATTAGTGGTTGATGGGGGAAGGGCTCAACCCATTGTGATGGAGCCGCCCCTGGGCTGGTGGTATTGGGTTCTATAAGAAAGCAGGTTGAGCAAGCCAATGTGCAGCACCCCTCCATGGCCTCTGCATCAGCTCTGCCTCCAGGCTCCTGCCCTGCTTGAGTTCCTGTCCTGACTTCCTTCAGTGACGACATGTCGGCCAAATAAGCACTTTCCTTTTCAAGTTGCTGTGATCATGGTGTTTCATCAGAGCAATAGTAGCCCTACGACAATTGGGGTTTCAGTTAAGGGATCTTCTGGACTTCGTTTGCTGTGGGCTGTTTTGCCATAGCGTAATAGCAGGGTACTTGGTTAAATACTCCTTTTTGTTGAAACAACTAAATAAAAATGTTCAACTCTTCCACTAAATTTTAAGCAGTGTTACATTAAGATATTCTGTTAGTATCATGATATTTTGTATGTCTTAAAAACTAAAATGCCAAACTATAGGAAAAAGCCATGTGTAATTTATTAAGCCACTCTGAACAATAGCAGGTTTGGAGATATTCCGCATTCTTCCCAGAAGGTGATGTTTTTCTGCCAGATGAAGGCTGATTACCCGATCTTACTAAAAATTATAAGAATGACCAGAAGGAGATGTAAAGGATTGCTTTAGAACATAATTATAGCCAGATGCTTTAATCCCCGCAGTTAGAAGGCAGAGGTAGGCGGATCTGTGAGTTCCGAGTCTCCTTAGTGAGTTCCAGGACAGCCAGGACTACATAGAGCTATCCCCGTCTCCAGAAACTAAAATAAAATAACAGCAAAGTGGTTATCAAGGGTGTTTTGACAAAATAGCTCTTTGCCTGAGTAGTAGGTCATAGAAATGAATGAAAACCATACCCTAATAGTCTTTTACAAATGCAGATAGTGTTTTCTTTTTCTCTCTTTCTTTCTCTCTTTCTCTCTTTCTTTCTCTCTTTCTCTTCCTTCCTTCCTTCCTTCCTTCCTTCCTTCCTTCCTTCCTTCCTTCCTTCCTTTCTTTTTTTTTTTTTTTTGGTGCTAAGGGTTCTTAGCAAACTCAGACTTAGCAACTTAGCAAACTTAGCAACTCAGATTCTTGCGTGTAATGTACTGAGCACACCCTCTACTACAGCAGTGGCTAACGCAGTGGGTAGACATCAGCCTTTTGTAGCATCAGGGGAGGGTGGAAAGTTGGCTTCTTTCAACATTTTGATGTGCTCATTAGCCTTTCCAAAACACCCGAGTCCTGTAGATACTATATTCCACATTAGGAAACTTAACTGTAATACTATTTTCCTGACTGCCCCCAATGTTAAAATTTCAGACATTGTCTAAGTCGTTAAGGCAATAGACTAAACCTAATGAATGAAAGTGTAGTCTCTAGAAAATATATTTTAACTGACAAACTTTCAAAAGATGTTAGGATTAGTGAAATACTGTGAAGTGGGTCATAAGGGTTTACAAGTTATAACGTGGGTAAAATGCTTTGGAATAAGAGTGTCAAGCTGTTAGCCTCATCCTGAGATGATGTTGATTATTAGCGAATATATTTGGGTAATTCTGATGGGTGGTTTCCAGGACCACTAGCATTTCTTTCTGTAGAGTCTATTGGTGGGACTGCACCCCCCCTACAAGCCTTACTATAACCTTTGTTTCTCCTCAGCTTGGAAGTAGATAGCGTAGTTGGAAAATTGGATCAAGTTTATTTGACATATATTAATTACTATTATAAGTTACTGGGTCAAGTGTAAAATATCAATAGGTTGTTTGGGTAAAGATGTTGAGTTTTAAGTCTCATTGAAGTTTAGATTGCCTTAGAGTGAATTTATTTAGGTTGAAAGATTTTGATAGATCCCTTTATATAATCATACAGAAAAAATTAATTGGAATTTTAAATAGTCATGAAGATGTACGCAATATAGATTAGATATAAATATAGAACATAAGCCAATTTGACAGCGTGTAGTTTAGATTTTTAAGAAAAACTTCCAGATTATCAGAATGTGTTAAATGTCTTAGCTTCATTTTGTTAGTGAATCTTTTTGGTAGTCTTTAAATAGTACTTCAGTTATGTGTTAAAATTGCTGTATTTATCTTGAGTTTCTTGTGATCTGTGAGGCCAGAACTCCAACTCCATATATATTACATCATGAAATTACTGGCCTAGAATTTCATATCTTCTAAATTCAGTTTTCCATTGATATTGTATCTCCTTTTTGTTCTTTTAGTCATTCAGTGAGCCTCTGTGGTAATTTTCATCTTCAGTTTGTACACACTAAACAAAGTTGAAATGACTTATATTTGACTCATTAAGCCTAAAGACCAAAAGACAAATGACCCACTACCAAGTCCACCTGTCTGATGATTTTTCTAACAATGTACTGAGGAGGGCTGGGTGTGTAGCTCAGTTGAATGAGTCTTGCCTCATATGCAGGAAGCCCTTGAGTGATCCTCACCACTGCGTAAACCTTGTATTGCTGTGTACACCTGTAGTGCATGCACCGGGAGACAGTGCTAAGTTCAGACTGCTTATGGTCATCTGTGTCTGTATAGGAGTTGGACGCCAGCCTGGGATACGTGAGACGCCCCAGCCCCCCAAAAATTTACTGAGGAAAAATTATTGAAGCCTTTAGTTCATAAAATTTGTACACTCTCCTCCAGCTCTTCTCTTCAGCTCTGTTAATGATTACATAATTCTTATTCTTATATTAAGTTGTTTTTTTCTTCCTAAGTTGTATGTTGCTGGGGCTGTTGTTTTTTTACTTTGCAGTCAATCCTCTTCCCATAGTTACTTGCACAGGATGAACGTTAGGTAACTTCAGAGTACTAATTATATGACAGCTTACCTTCCTGTGTACACTGAATGTATTGATTCATTTACTTTGGCTGACCCTCATTACTGTAGTAGCAATAGCTGATGTTACAACCTAGGTTTTCATTTATTTATTTATTTATTATTTATTTATTTATTTATTTATTTATTCATTCATTCATTCATTCATTCATTTATTTTTTAAGTTATAGTCTCAGTTTGGCCTTGGCTGTCCTGAAATTTGTGTAGACTAGGCTAGCCTCAACTCACAGAGATCTGCCCGCCTCTGCCTCCTCAGTACTGGGATTAAAGGTATGCACCACTGCACCTGGCTAGAACTGAATATAAACCCAGACATTCAAAGATAAGAGCTATAAGGTAACTCTTGAATCCTTATATTGCATATAAAAGGTTAATGTTTAACTCTTTCTGACTAATCACACTCAGAATGAACATTGCCATTTGTTTATCTTCATCCTTTGGAAACGAAGATGTCTTTATATTTTAAAGAATTTTTTCCATCGTATTTGAGTATTTTATATATGTATATGTGTGGGTGTATGTGCACCATGATTGGCCCACAGAGAAACCAGGCAGCTTGCGGAAGTATGTTCTCTGTTTGTACCATGTGGGAAAGAAGAGGTCGTCAGGCTTGGGAAAGTGCCTTTACCTGCTGAACCATCTTCCCAGCTGCCCCTGTTTTTTGATGTTAACTGTTTCTTAAGCGTTTTCTAGGAGTTTCAGGTACGTTGAAACATTGTCGTGTGTTTTGAATGGCTGCTTCTTTTTAGTCTTTGAGGACTTGGCATAGATGTGTTTTCTCTCTTCCCTGGAGATCCCCTGCACATCTTTTTACTTTAGTGTGAGCAATTCCTTTGTTGTAAGTTTCCCAAGTATCCTTCCTGCTGGATGTTAAGTTGGGATTATAGTTGTTTCTTTTACATTCTGTTTCTATTACTTGGACTATTACTAGTGTTTAGTGTTTTTGTTTTTCTTTTGTTTCTGTTTTTGTTTGTTTTTTGAACTGGAAGTGTGATTGAACCCAGGGCCTCAGGAACACTAGGTAAACACATCATCACTGAGCTACACCTTTGTCCCTTCGTCCCTTTCCAAGTTTATTTTGAGACAGGGTTGGAGGGTGGCCACCTTGCTTCATCCTCTTGGGAAGCTGGTTTTACATGGCTTGTATCATAGTGCCTGTTACATCAGATACTTGTTAGAAGTAAGCAACTTAATACTATGGTTTATTCAGAGCCTAAGGCATTTCCAGACTTTGCCTGTGTGTTCATGACAGGGCCAGGTGTAGGTGTGCACATGTATTTATATTAGGTGCTCAGTATTTGCTAAATGGATAAAGGCAAAGTTGTCCAGTGCTATATATTTATTCAATATTTAATCTCATATTTTAAGCATTTTGAGACGTCTCTACGTGTTCTAGGTTGTCCTCAACTCCTTGTCTTCCCGTCTGTTTCTTCCCAGTGATGACATTGCACATACATGCCACTGGAGCCATGTAACAATACTCTGATTGGTAGAATAGTGAAGGTCACCAGGTATTTTTGTAAATGACAAGGAAATCGAAGCTCCAATATTTATCACATTTTTAGTTCATTTTATTGATATGGAGGTTGTGTATTTGGCTTTTTTTTTTGTGTTTTTGTTTAAAACTATAAAACCAGTGTTCATTCTTGCATTTTTTTTTGTGTTCAGTCTACTACTTTTTTTTGAAATATTTTATTTGTATTTTTGTTATTATTAGTGTATGGTGTGTGTGTGTGTGTGTGTGTTGTGTGTGTGTGTGTGTGTGTGTTGTGTGCGCGTGCACATGCATAGGCCTGACACAGGATATGTGGTGTCAGAGGACAACTTGTGAGAGTTGAGAATTGAGAGTCCTTGGTTCTCTCCTGCTGCCTTGGCTTCCAGGGTTTGAAAGCAGGTTATCAGGGCTGCACAATAAGTCTCTACAGCTTCATAGCCATCTCACTGGACCCTTATTTTGAAGTTCTTTAAGATCTAATCTGTAACTTCTCATGAAAAGTAAGCTAAGTGAATAGCTTCTGTGTCCTGTGCTTTTGAAATTGCATGCTCCTGTGATTGCATAGTTTTTCAAACATTGATTTACTTTTAAAAGAATTTGTAATTTTATTGGTGTGGAAATTTTCTATTATCTTACTTTCTCACAAATAATGCTCATTGAAAGTCACAATTCTTCAAACAAAAACTAGGTAGTAATTATATTTCTATTCTTAGATGGAAAAAGCCTGGAAGTATTTGATACTAGGAATTTGGAGTTTTATTGCAGCATATACTATACTTTTAAAGAAGTTCGTGACACAAGGAAAAAAAAAAAATCTTGGCAGCCAGGTGTGACGGTGCACACCTTTAATCCCAGCACAGGCAGTTGGGATCTCTCTGAGTTTCAGCCCAGCCTCATTTCTTTAGTGAATTCCAGGCCAGCCAGGGCTTCTTAAGGAGACTGTTTCAATAAATAAACTTAAAGAAAGAAGAAAAGAAGCCAGGTGGCGGTGGCACCTGCCTTTAATCCCAGCACTTGGGAGGCAGAGCCAGGTGGATCTCTGTGAGTTTGAGGCCAGCCTGGTCTACAGAGCGAGATCCAGGACAGGCACCAAAACTACACAGAGAAACCCTGTCTCAAAAAACCAAACCAAACCAAAATGAAGAAGAAGAAAAGAAGAAGAAGAAGAAGGAGGAGGAGGAGGAGAAGAAGAGAGAAAAGAAAAAGAAAAAAAAAAAAAAAAAAAAAAAAAAAAAAAAAAAAAAAAAAAAAAAAAAAAAAAAAAAAAAAAAGAAAAGAAGAAAAAAGAAAAAAAAAAGAAGAAGAAAGGAGAAAAGGAAAACATTGATCTTCTGGAATACATCAGTGTTTGCTCCTAACGTTTTGATTTGGTAAGCATTTATTGAGCACTTGGTGGATGTGAGCTTTCACCGATTTTCTTATGGTGTTCTCCCATTACTTGTACAAAGTAATTTTTACAGTTTTAAAAGTTTATTTTATCGAGTATTTTGTTGTGATGTCTCCTTGATGCTCTACTACCTGAACTATTTTTATATTTTATACTTCCCTAGAACCAGGTTGAATCATAGTGGACTGTATCAGTGCTGCTGAAGGGATGGTGATCCTCTGCTCTGTTACTCTGGCAGTTCTGTACATAGGAACAAATGCCAGAATGCGTCCCATCTCATGTACTTGTATTGTACAGATTTTGCTTATAATTAATATTTTTCAGATTTTAAATGAAAATGATATCGTTTAGAACTTCAATTATTTTAATAACTGAACTGGGTGTTCTGGCACACACCTTTACTGGGGACATAGAGGCAGGTGGATGGATCTTTGTGAGTTCGAGGCTAGCCTGATCTACATAGTGAGTTTCAGGACAGCCAGAACTACATAGTGAAATTCTGTCTCAAAATAAAAAAGATTTAAAAAAATAAGTTATACAACATAATACTCATCTTGCTTCCTCATGAATTATACTTACTTGCAAACAGAATTGTGCATTTCTTTTTTCTTCAAGTCAGGCAATCATGTTGTCAGAGCAAGAGGCTGGAGATGGCTCAGTGGATAAGAGCATCTCCTACTCTTGCAGAGGAACTATATTCAATTTCCAACTGTATTTAAAAACCCACATGGCAGCTCACAACCATCTGTAACTAGTTCCAGGAGATCTAGTACCATCTTCTGGCCTATATACATGGTATACATACAAGTAGGCAAAACTCATACAGGTAAAAAATAAAAATAGATTTAAAAAAATCATGTATACTTTTAAGTGTGATTAGTATTTGAATTTTTTTTCTGTATTTTGTTGAGACAGGGTTTTCCTGTGTAGCTGTGGCTATCCTGGAACTCACTTATGTAAACCAGGCTGGCCAGAACTCACAAAAATCTGCCTGCCTCTGCCTCCCAAGCTAATATTTGAATTTTTATTTGCAGTGAGCTAATACCCAGAAAAATGATATGAAAAATTTTATATTTTATTAGAACCAAAAAGGGAAAACTGTGTTAAGTCTTTAACTTTTAACAAAAATGTATTAAGTCTATAAACAATATATATAGTTTTTTTTTTTTTTTTTTTTTTTTTTTTTTTTTAAGACAGGGTTTCTCTGTGTAGCTTTGCGCCTTTCCTTGAACTCACTTGGTAGCCCAGGCTGGCCTCGAACTCACAGAGATCCGCCTGCCTCTGCCTCCCGAGTGCTGGGATTAAAGGCGTGCACCACCACCACCACCACCACCACCACCACCACCACCGCCACCACCACCGCCCGGCTATATAGTTTTCTAGCCATAAACTCTAAAGTGTTTTGCTAAGCTGTTTGTTGTGCTTTTACGTATGTTTATAGTATATTTCTGTGTTTTTAATCAAGAAACGTACAAAGTGGTTTGACAAACCAAATGCAAGGAAATTCTCTGTGTCTGATGGTTTGACCTGGGATCTTGTGATGTGTAAAAGCAGCACACAGAAGTGTCTTTCAGTTTCATCTGCTGTAGATCCATACTCACACAGGGAGGATTGTATTTTGTAACCATTCCTGTAAATGCCATACTGTAAATGGTAGAAAGATTTGTGTGAATTCAGAGAAACTGTGTGTGTGCCATGCAAGAAATCCTGTTTTCAATCATCTGAAACACACAAAGAAGGACATTGATGACCATCTGAAGGGATTTGAACCTGAAATTCTTTTATTATTGATCACAAGTATAATGCATGTCAAATGGCTATTTGATGCCACCAAAATTTCATACTATTATTTTGTTTTCTTTAATAGAAGCTTTTCTTTTTTAGCGATTTCATACATGTAAACAAAGATTCTTGGCTGTATTCATCCCAACTCCCCTCCCTAATCTCCCTTACTTCCCCCAGGCAATTCCAGTATATATCCTCCCCTCTCCGTGTCCCCCACCCCTTTTTGTAGCTCACAGTCCAGTTGGGGATGTTTGTGGGAATGCCGACTATCTTGTTGGCTTGACCTTGTGCAGGCAGCCATAGCTGCAGTGAGTTCATGAGCACATTGGCCATGTCCTGCCCAGATGACAGTGTTTCACATCATTCGCCCCAGTCCTTCAGCTACATTATTTCTAAAGCACATTGACTTCTCTGGTAAGGTAATTTCATTAGGTAATTATTTCCTATGTTAGATAATACTTGGTTCACCTTGCCAGGTAGATGAAACAAAAATTAGAAGCATTTATAGAATTTTTTTTTAGAGTGGAAAGTTTTTTTTTTTTTTTTTTTTTTTTTTTTTTTGAGACAGGGTTTCTCTGTTGGAGCCTTTCCTGGAACTCACTGTGTAGACCAGGCTGGCCTTGAACTCACAGAGATCCACCTGCCTCTGCCTCCTGAGTGCTAGGATTAAAGGCGTGCGCCACCACTGCCCAGCTTGGGAAGTTCTTTTTTTTTTTTTTTTTTTTTTTTAATGTTTTCATTAAGAAATTCTTTATTCATTTTACATACCAACCACAGATCCTTCTGTCTTCCCCCTCTTGCTCCCCAGTCTTCCCCTCCAACCCTTCACCACCCCCCATTCCCTCCTCTGACAAGGTAAGGCCTCCCATGGGGAGTCAGCAGAGCCTGGTACATTAAGTTGAGGCAGGTCCAAAAACATCCCCCTCCCCCCTCCTCCTGCATCAAGGCTGTGCAAGGTGTCCCACCATAGGCAGTGGACTCCAAAAAGCCAGCTCATGTACCAGGGATGGATCCTGATCCTACTGTTAGGGGACCCCTTAAGCAGATCAAGCTACACAACTATCTCGCTTATACAGAGGGCCTAGTCCAGTCCCATGGAGTCTCCACAGCTGTTGGTCTAAAGTTCATGAGTTTCTACTAGTTTGATTCAGTTGTCTCTGTAGGTATCCACATCATGATCTTGATGCCCTTTGCTCATAAAATCCCTCTTCTCTCTCTCTTCGATTGGACTCCTGGAGCTCTGCCTGGTGCTTAGCTGTGGATCTCTGCATCTGCTTCCACCAGTTACTGGATAAAAGTTCTATGATGACAGTTAGGATATTCACCAATCTGATTACTGGGGTAAGCCAGTTCAGGCACCCTCTCCACTATTGCTAGTAGTCTAAGCTAGGGTCATCTTTGTGGATTCCTGGGAACTTCCCTAGCACCCAGTTTCTCCCTATTCTCATGTCTCCCTCTATCATGGTATCTCTTTCATTGATCTCTCACTCCATCCCTGTTCCAGCTTGACAATCCTTTCTCATCCCTCATCCCCTACTCTCCACACCCCTCCCCACATCTCCAGTTTACTAATGGAGATCTCATCTATTTCCCCTTCCCAGGGCGATCCGTTCGTCCCTCTTTGGGTCCTCCTTGTTACCTAGCATCTCTGGAGCTGTGGGTTGTAGACTGTTTATTCATTGCTTTGCATCTAATATCCACTTATGAGTGAGTACATACCATGTTTGTCCTTCTGAGTCTGTATTACCTCACTCAGAATGATATTTTCTAGTCCTATTCATTTGCCTACAAGTTTCATGATGTCATTGTGGTTTTTTCTTTCTTTTTTTTTTTTTTTTAAAACTGCTGAGTAGTACTCCATTGTGTATATGTACCACATTTTCTTTATCCATTCTTTGGTTGAGGGGCATCTAGGCTGTTTCCAGGTTCTGGTTATTACGGATAATGCTGCTGTGAACATAGTTGAGCATGTGTCCTTGTGGTATGGTTGAGCATCTTTTGGGTATGTGCCCAAGAGTGGTATAGCTGGGTCTTGAAGAAGATTGATTCCCAATTTTCTGCGAAACTGCCATACTGATTTCCAAAGTGGCTGTACAAGTTTGCACTTCCTCCAACAGTGGAGGAGTGTTCCCCTTGCTCCACATTCTCTCCAACATAAGCTGTCATTTCTGTTTTTTATCTTAGCCATTCTGACAGGAGTAAGATGGTATCTCAGAGTCTTATTGATTTGCATTTCCCTGATGACTAAGGATGTTGAGCAATTCCTTAAATGTCTTTCTGTCGTTTGAGATTCTTCTGTTGAGAATTCTCTGTTTAGTTCTGTTGCCCATTTTTTAATCTAGTTGTTTGGTATTTGATGATACTGTAGAATTTTAGTAAGCCACAAGGTAGTTCCTAGAAGCTTATATACTTCAAATATGAGGGAAAGCAGAAACCTTTGGAAAAGTTTATCAGCAAGAAAGTAGCTGAGGCTGAAGATGAGGTTCAACAGCAGAGCTCCTGCTGCTTTAACTGGGGACTCGGGTTTAAGTCTCAGCACTCATGTGGCAGTTCACAACCATCTGTAACTCTAACATTTCAGGGGATCTGGTGGCCTCTGTGGGCACAAAGCATGCCTGTGGTACACAGACATACATACAGACAAATATTCATACACATAAAAATAAGCTTAAACAATAGCATAACTGAGTGGCAGTGTGGAAAAGCAGTCCTGACTTGTGTTCTTGAAGTTACTTAATTTTCAAACAAAATCCATGATATGAAACATTTGATATAGTGTATTACATATTAAACAAAATGGCCTTAATTTCCTGTTCTGCTTTTCTCTGAAAACCCAGAAATACAGAAAATGACTATGCTAGAAAATAAGCTTTGGTATGGACTAAAGGAGCCCATCATCCTTAGTACCATGTCATTTCTGTGATGATGCAGTGTAAGCTTTGGCAACCCCGAAGGTGACAGGTAAATGAAGACACAAGAGAAAAGCCAACGACACTTCCCTTTCTTAAGAGTGGTTAACTGGATATATGAGGTCAGCATGGTGGTTCATTGTTGAAGGGAGTAGAAGTAAATTTGGATTTCTTGAATTATGGTATAATGCTGGAGGAAACAGTGGGCAGGAAGTCACACTTCTTCCCCTTCCCACACTACCTGTGTATAGCGGGAAGGGATCACACAAGGCGGAAACTAAAAACATTTCTTTGAGATACTCTGTTTAGTGATGGACTTTCCTGTACTATTAGGAACCTTGCAAAAATGGCATATGAACAAAGCATTGCCTTGAAAGAGTTGGTTATTTTAAGATTATGAAGTCATGTGACTGTACAAATGGTTCAATACTGCAGAGCTGCTTATCTCTTCACCAACATCTTGGTGTTTTGCATACTGCAGAAACTGTTGGGGCTTAGTTCAAACCACATCCGAATACTGTGACCGCTATGAAAGAGCACTTCTTTCTGGAGCCGACGAAAAGGTAGACTGTGAACCCATCTGAGATCATCTGTGGACAGATTTGTTTCTTTTCCTGTATGTAGGTGGCAAGGTTATTAAAAGAGAAAGTTTATGGTCAAAAATATTTATATAGGTTGATTGGTACATAGAGCTCCCTTAAAAGCCTGCTTCCAGAACTCTGCTGAAAGACATCAGAGGCTGTGCTGGACAGACTGTGTGCTGTCACAAATCAGGAATGAAAAACCTGTTTCCAGAACTCTTCTTGTGTGCTATCACAAATCAGTAATCACTTTTTCACAAAGCAATTGACTGAAGTTATCTGTGTTGCAGCAGCTTTTAGTGCTCCTTTTTCTTTTTTAAAAATAAACTTGATGGTCTGCTATTTAGCTAATAATTGGACTACCTATCATGTAGTAGTAGTAGGACTGAGTAAAAAAAACAAGAAAGAGACCAGAGAGGAGGCTCAGTGGTTAAGAACACTAGAGGCTCTTGAGAAGATCCAGAGTTTGGTTTCCACCATTCACATTGGGCACTTCAGAACTTCCCAGAACTCTACTTCCAGGGAATCTAATGTCCACTTCTGGCCTCCAAGAGCAAACACACACACACACACACACACACACACACACACACACACACACACACACCATAATACACAATAATATTTTGTTTTTGTTTTTTTTAAAGTATGTTGTTAGACACAGGATTGCATTCACCTTAGAGGCTTCTTTGCATCCCAGGAATAACTGCCAACTCTACAGGCTTCTGGGACCTAGGGCTAGGCGTGTTTCCACTTGTTCCACAGACCCCTGTGTGTGCACCCAGGTGTGGCACATCCAGCAGAGGGCTGTCTCTGAGTGCATCCGAGTTGGAAAAGCAAACCCAGCCTTCAGTTCTACAGCTGAGCATGCAAACTGAGCGAACCAGAACTCTGCCAGCCAGTGCCAGTGTTTTCAGAACCTGTCCATCAGTAAGCTACTCCATACAGAAAGGAGGCTTTGGACACCCAAGTGGCCCACATCTCAGAATTCTAGGTAAACCACGCATGGAGTGAGGAAGCTCTGGGGGCTGAGCAGTTCTTGACCCTCCACATGGAGTTCTCACATATTTCTACAATGTATGGGATCGTATCCACCCACCACTGCCTCCCTCCCTAGAACTCCCACCCCATCTGTCTCCCAGCTTCATGTCCCCTTTTTTCTTGTCATTGTTATTAATAACCCCCTGTGTCCAGCTAGCAAAGTTCATGGTTGTGTGGCCATCCGCTGAGACATTGGTAACCTACCAATGGCCACTCCCTACTTGTCTGTGTGTCATTTTCCTGCTCGACCCCCCCCCGCATTTTGGCTATCATTCATTCCTTTCTTGATTATTGATCTCATTTCTCTCTTTAGAATTTATATTTTATTATCATGATTTTTGTTATTCATGGGTATGGAGGAAACTTACACACCACTATCTTACCCCAGCACACCTGAGAAATCTCTTATGTTAGTGTAAGTACTTGCTCTGCTGCTCGTGGCATTAGCATCCATGTTCTCAGCGCACCACCCTTCCCCCTCTTGTTGTGCATAGGCCTTTCTACTGTTGTCTGAGAGATTCATGCCACGTTGCCTAAGAAATGCCAGCAGCCTCCACTGAGTCAGTTACCGAACAGAAACTATGATTCTCTCAAGGCCTACGTCTACCACTTTTATTGTCTTCCAAATCTATAGCTGGATTCAAGCCCTACCTGATCCATAAAGGCCAGGTACAAATTAAGACTCAGGAGCAAGGATGTTGTACCCTCAAAATGCTGCTTGAATCCTTTTTTCTTATTTATTTTTTCATTTTGCATACCAACCCTAGTTCCTCCTCCCTCCCATTCTCCTGCCCCCGACCCACCTCCCCCATCTGACCCACCTTTTACTCCTCAGAGGGAATAAAGCCTCCCTTGGGAAGTTGACAAGTCTGACATACCAAATTGAGATAGGATCAAGCCCCTCCCCCCTGCATCAAGGCTGAGCAGTGTTTCTTACCATAGGGAATAGGCTCCAAAAAGCCAGTTCATGGACCTGGGATAAGTTCTGGTACCATTGCCAGGGGCCCAACAAACAGATCAAGCCACACAACTGACACCCACATTCAGAGTGCCTAGTCGGGTCACATGCAGGTTCTCTAGCTATCATTCTGGAGTCTGTGAGCTCATACTAGCTTGGGTCAGTTGTCTGGGTGGTTTTCTGTGGGATGTTCTGTATGTTAAATGTGTTGCTCTGATTGGTTAATAAATAAAACACTGATTGGTCAGTAGCCAGGCAGGAAGTATAGGCAGGACAAGGAGAGGAGAATTCTGGGAGTGGAAGACTGAGGCAGAGGGACGCTGCCCTCTGCTGCCATGACAAGCAACATGTAAAAGATACCAGTAAGCCACAAGCCATGTGGCAACTTATAGATTAATAGAAATGGGTTAATTTAAGGTATAAGAACTAGATAACAAGAAGTCTGAGCTATTAGGCCAAACAGTTTAAATTATATAAGTGTCTGTGTGTTTATTTTATAAGTGGGCTGTCGGACTGCCAGGGCTTGGCGGACCCGGAGAGAAAACTCTCTAGCTACAGTTTTCCTCAGACCTCACTTGCTCCTGTGATCCCTCCTCCCTCTCTTCAATTGAAGTCTAGGAGCTCAGCCCAGTGCTGCTGTGGATCTCTGCATCTGCTTCCATTAGTTATTGGATGTAGGTTTTTTGTTTTTTTTTTTTGTTTTTTGTTTTTTTAGGTTTTTCGAGACAGGATTTCTCCGTGTATCTTTGTGCCTTTCCTGGATCTCACACTATAGACCAGGCTGGCCTCGAACTCACAGAGATCCACCTGCCTCTGCCTCCCGAGTGCTGGGATTAAAGGCGTGCGCCACCACCGCCCGGCTTGGATGTAGGTTTTATGATGACAATTAGGGCAGTCACCAATCTGAGTACAAGAGAAGGCCAGTTCAGGCACCCTCTCCACTATTGCTAGGAGTCTTAGCTGGGAGTCAAACTTACGGATTCCTGGAAATTTCCATAGCACCAGGTTCCTCCCTAACCCCATAATAGCTTCCTCTATCAAGATATCTCTTTTATTGCTCTCCCTCTCCATTCCTCCCCCAACTTGCCATCTTGATCCCTCATGTTCTCATCCCCTACCCCCTCCCTTCCACTTCCACTCCCAGTTTACCCAGGAGATCTTGACTATTTCCTCTTTCTGGGGTCTTCCATGAATGTCCCTCTTAGGGTTCTCCTTTTTACCTAGCTTCTCTGGGGTTGTGGATTGTAGTCTGGATATCTCTTGCTTTGCATCTAATATCCACTAATGAGTGAGTACACACCATGTTTGTCTTTCTGGGTCTGGGTTACCTCACTCAGGATGATTTTTTTTTCTAGTTTCACCCATTTGCCTGCAAATTTCATGATGTCATTTTTTTTTTTTTTTTTTTACTGCTGAGTAGTACTCCATTGTGTATATGTACCACATTTACTTTATCCATTCTTCAGTTGAGAGGCATCTAGGCTGTTTCCAGGTTCTGGTTATTACAGATAATGCTGTTATGTACATAGTTGAGCAAGTGTCCTTGTGGTGTGGTTGAGCATCTTTTGAATATATGCCCAAGAGTGGTATAGCTGGGTCTTGAGGTAGGTTGGTTCCTAATTTTTTAAGAAACTGCCATACTGATTTCCAGAGTAGTTGTACAAGTTTGTACTCCCACCAGCAGTGGAGGAGTGTTCCTTTACTCTACATCTTCTCCAACATAAGCTGTCTTCAGTGTATTTGATCTTAACCATTCTGACAGGTGTAAGATGGTATCTCAGAGTCTTATTAATTTGCTGTTCCCTGATGGCTAAGGATATTGAGCAATTCCTTAAATATCTTTTGGCAATTTGAGATTCTTCTGTTGAGAATTCTCTGTTTAGATCTGTACCCATTTTTTAATGAGATTATTTGGTATTTTGATGTCTAGTTTCTTGAATTCTTCATATATTTTGGAGATCAGCCCTCTGTCAAATGTGGAGTTGATGAAGATCTTTTTCTGTTCTGTAGGCTACCATTTTCTCTTATGGACCATGTTCTATGCCTTACAGAAGCTTCTCAGTTTCAGGAAGTCCCATTTACTATTGTTGCTCTCAGTGTCTGTGCTACTGATGTTATATTTAGGAATGGTCTACTGTGTCAATGCGTTGAAGGCTACTTCCCACTTTCTCTTCTCTCAGGCTCAGTGTAATTGGATTTATGTTGAGGTCCTTGATCCATTTGGACTTGAGTTTTGTGCTTGGCAATAGATATGGATCTATTTGTATTCTTCTATATGTCAACATCCAGTTATGTCAGCACCATTTGTTGAAGTTGCTTTCTTTTTTCCATTGTACAGTTTTGGCTTTTTTTTTTTGGTCAAAAATCAGATGTTTATAGGTGTGTGGATTAATGTTAGGGTCTTCAGTTCGATCCCATTGATTCACGTGTCTGTTTCTATGCCAATACCAATACCTGTTTTTATTACTATAGCTCTATAGCAGAGCTTGGAGTCAGGGATAGTGATGCCTCTGGAAGTTCCCTTATTATACAGGATTATTTTAGCTATCCTGGGTTTTTTGTTTTCCATATTAAATTGAGTATTGTTCTTGGAGGTCTGTGAAGAATTGTGTTGGAATTTTGATGGGGATTTCATTGAATCTGTAGATTGCTTTTAGTAAGATTGCCACTTTTACTATGTTAATTCTACCTATCCAAGAGCATGGGAAATCTTTCCATTTTCTGACATCTTAGTTAATTTCTTTCTTCAAAGACTTTTAAGTTCTTGTCATACAGGTCTTTCACTTGTTTGGTTAGAGTTACCCCAAGATATTTTATGTTATTTGTGGCTATAGTAAAGGGTGATGTTTCTCTGAATCTTCTAACTCTGGTGTGACCTGAAGGCAGCACATGGGACAGGATTCAATATTTGCTCTCCTGGGTTTGGGTCTAATCTTTACTTTCTATTCTCATATTTATCCTTTGGGAATGGAGATGTTTACCCAGTGCAATTATATCCTGACAACATTTCATTTTATTTTATACATTTCCACAGTTAAGACTTTGCATTCACAACTATATTAGGAAAGAGGAACTCTTATCCTTTACTATGGTAATGGAAACTGTAGTAGCCACTAGGGAAGTCAGTGTGTTGGTTCCTCAAAATGCTAAAAATATAACTACTACATGACCAAGCTATTCTACTCCTAGGTATAAATACCAAAAAATTCTAAGTCATCACACCACAGAGATACTGCCTATCCATGTTTATTTCCGCATTATTCACAGTTGCAAAGAAATGGAATAGGCTTAGACATTGACCAACAGATAAATGGATAAAGAAAGCATGTCTACATATACACAATGGAGTCTTATGCAGCCATAAAGAAAAACAAAACCATTAATGACATTTGCAGAAAAATGGATGCAACTGGACGTCATTACATAAAGTGAAATAAGCCAGGTTCAGAAAGACAAATACCAAGTTTTCTCTCATACACACAATTTACATTAATTAATACAATTAATCTTTCTCCACCTTTCTCACTGTGTGTGTGTGTGTGTGTGTGTGTGTGTGTGTGTGTGTGTGTGTGTATGTCATAAAAGCAGAAACGGGACCATGAGATGGGGGGAGAGATCTCAAGGTTTGAGGGAAAGACCAAGGGAGATAAAAGAGAGTAATGGGCTGCAAATGACAGGAGAGCAGAACTACTTAGTGGATAACAGACTGGGAGGCATTGGAGAAGGGTTAATCAGAACATAGGAAAATTGCATATATGTATGAAGATGCTATAATGAAATTCATTGCTTTTTAACTAAAAAAAAAAAATAATAAAGGAGAGGAAGTTTGCCCAGCTTTCTGAAGACCGTAGCCTTTTGAGCAATGCTGAAACTATAAAGTCAATGAGAACACCACTGAAGGGGTGCAAAGGGAAAATGGAAGTATTCATGAAATATGATAAAAGTATTTGGTTGGCTAAAGTATATTAGGAACTTTAAAGCCATTAGAGAAATTAGTTGGGACTTTCTGGTTGGTAAATTTCCTAATTACAGGCTAGTTGGCAGTTTCCAATCACCCATTCCCCAGTTAGTAGTTATTTGGCAGTCTCTGATTTGTTTAGACTAATTATTTTTTCCTCATAGATTCACTTATGTTGAGTTGAATTTGTTTTGCTTCTGTAAGAACTTAGGGCAAGAGCTACATATGGCTACTGTCCACAGTAAATTATTTTGATAATTTCATGCAGAAGTATTCATGCAGAGGAATCTACCAGTATCTGTAATTGACTTGATTATTGGTGTTGGGAATGATCTATGGGAGACGCATCATAAAGCAAGTGTCCTGAAATAGTTCACAGCAAGGCTTTTGTGGTAAATGTATAGCCACTCACATTATTTCAACCTTGTCCTTTAAAAGAAATTTAATAGTAAAATGTTAAAGAAAAAAAACGTAGAAACAGAACAAACACTATTTTGTTTCAAGTAAAACAATACTTTCCTGGTGAGAATTGCCAAAACATTACTTATGTTTACCATTAATTTATATTTCCTGGTGCCAGAGTTATTAATGGTTTTGTAGATGCTAAGATACATACTAATGTTCTTTAAAATAAAATAACAAAACAAACACACTGAAAATTGAAGCAAGAAGTACTGTTAACACAATGAGATCTAACTGAAATGATAGAGCATATGTTATAAATCTCAAACTTGGAGAAACTCCAGTTATTTTTATCCATATTAACTTGTAAACATTTAAATTTCACCTAGAAGTTCCTCATGTCAGTAAATAGCTCATCAGAATATATATATATAATGGATATTTAATGTGAATATCAATTAACTAAGCAATAAGTAAAATCAAAGACTAAATACTAAGGTAAATTTTAAAGCCTGACTTAAAAAAATAGGGTTTTCATAGTCACTTTTGAATGAGCAGATATATTTTATTTTTTTAAAGTAAATTAGCTCCAATTAATGGATTTGTCCATACTGATATATTATTAGTTTTCTGAGGATTTTGATAAAAATTCTGGTTTCTCCACTTTTGAGTATAAACTTTAAATTATTAATTTTAATATCATTTAAACATGTCAACTATATTCCATTTTACTAGAAACAAATTTGTAAAGGTCCAGATAGCACAAAATGATATTGCAGATGGTATCTCCTTTGTGTTTGCGTCCATTTTTGGCTGGTCACATTTTTTTCATTTAATATTAAGAAGAACCAAAGATCTTTCTCCTTTCGTTGCTCAGAACCTAATGCCTTTCAGGATCTTTTGGACGGAAGGCCCGTCTCACAACATTTTACAGTAGAATGTGGAAATTTACTGACATCTTGTGGCCAAGATAGTTCTCTGAGTGCTTTATGTCCACGTCATAGGATTGGCTTCCTAGTGGTCATCCAATGGGAAATACATCCTCCTGAAAGTTCCTGAGACTAATGGTTTCTGAAGTCCTTTTTCAAGGGGTTGCCCCTTAGGTGCAGAGAACTTGCTGGGGTAGACCCATGGTTCAACCCCAGCTTCGCACCACCAAACAAGATACAAGACACCTCATGGTCTATGTTATTAAATAGTTTTTTTTTTTTTATTAATAATTAGCATGTGTGTACACACGTGCATGTGTAGATTCCAGAGAACAACTTTAGGAAGTGAGTTCTCTCCTTCCTATGTGGTGTCTGGGATCAAACTCACGTCCTCCATTCTGGCAGCAGAGTCTTGGCCTGCTAAGGCCTCTCGCCACTCCCCCACAACTCCCCCACCCCCGTCAGTTTTGAATGATAGGTCCATGACAAGGATTAACTATGGCTGTGATGAATCTTCCATTCTGGGGCCGAAGAGGGAGGGGGTAGTGGGGTCGCTACAAGAAGACGACTGGGGAGGAGTCCCCATGAGATTCCCACAGTGAAAGTTAATAGCTGATCTTGTGACTTAGAAAGGGTATTTTAATCACCACTAAGGAGAAGTCAAAGGATTCCTGTGGGCTGCACAGGGCTGCACAGGGGAAGGGACATTGAATTGCTATTCATTTTCTGTCCATGTGACCTGTCTTCCCCTCCCCTCCCCACCCCATGTGCCCTTTCTCCTGTTAAGGATTCAAGCTGAACTCTCAGGCAATCAGGCAAGCAAGCCTCTCCTGCAGCATCCTATTCCTTTGCAGATTGCTGTTCCCTGGGCTTGTTCCAGTCCCTCCCCATTAATGTCATCCTGGTGACGAAGGAAGACGGTGTTGACATGGAGTTCTGGAATGCCAGTTTATGTTATGCAAATCTGAAAAAAAGAAAAACCAGGATTTTGCACATCAAAAAATAACTTTGCCACTTAACAATTTAAATATGAATAACTTTATAGCTGGACAAGATATGCACGAGGCAGGGAATTTTTAGGAAATATAAAAGTTTATGGTTGGCAAATACCTATTCTGACTTTTTTCTGTGTAATGACTCAGATATCTTCACAATGTTATCTGTTGAGAGGTGAGGGGGGGAGGAGAGGAGAGGAGAGAGAGAGGAGGGAGGAGGGAGGAGGGAGAGAGAGAGAGAGAGAGAGAGAGGGAGGAGAGAGGAGGGAGAGAGAGAGAGAGAGAGAGAGAGAGAGAGAGAGAGAGAGAGAGAGAGAGAGAGGGAGCACACACATTACTAAATACATTGTTTTCTGGGTACCATTCCTAATCAGTTGGTGTTAGAAGGAGCCAGAACACCCAGGTCAAGAAGTCTTCTGTGCTTCATGGAAAATCCTCTGTTCTATACTTCAAAGGGGCCACCAGTGGGAAGGATCGGGAGTTCAAGGCTAGTGTCAGCTACAAAGGGACCATGTGCTTGAGTGGCAAGGTTATAATTTGGTAATATGGCCAATTATTCCAGTTATGGATTTTATTATGCTGCATCAGTATGGGGTAGACCTTTCAATGCTTTGTAATGTAGGAATACTTAATGCATTTTTTTAATGGGAGATGATTAGTAGTGTAGAGATTCCTTCATGTGATTATAGTGATTGCATACAGACTTGGCTTCAGAACTTAAAGCTGTATTTCTAATATAATTATAATATATAAGTAGATTTTGTAGGTTACTGATGCTACTTATACTTTACCTGTATGTATGAATAGGTATTTGTTTATAGTCTACTTGTGATTTCAGTGAAAATTTACCTTTGCAATTAAATGTTTTTAATTAAAATATTTAATATAAGTAATGCATTTTATCTTGTAATTATATAGCATTGAATTTGGAGTGCTCTTACTGATTATTAAGCCTCTCTAAAAAATAAAGCAGAAGTTGCTCTTTGACTGTGGTCATGATTTGAGTCAAAGTTCTCCAGAGAAACAGAACTGATGGACAATTTCTTAGGAGAAATTGGATCATACCACTGTGCAGAGATCTTCCTGGTCTGTCACTTGCAAGACCTAGGAGAGCAAGTTCTGTAGCTCAGCCTGAGGGCAGAATAAGGTGAGGCAGCCTCAGCTCTAATGGGGAGGAGTAGACAAGAGGGGGTCCCTCCTCCTTCTGTCTTTCATTCTATTCAGATCCTCAGAAGTTCCAAAAGTGCCCACCTGCTCTCAGGAGGGCTGTCCATCACCTGAGGTCCACTGGCTTAGTTTCTAATCTCATCCAGAAACACTTGAACAGAAAGAGTTGCAAACTGTCTTAGTAAGCAGAGTGGAATGTTCCAGTCTTAGGGCAAACTGCTATACAGCACCTGTCTAGGTGAATTCTAAGCCCCATTTTTAGTGAGAGATCCTTTCTCAAACAATATGGTAAGGACACCTAATGTTGACCTTAGTGTCCCAACACAAGAACACACCTGGGCATACATGTGCACCTGCATACGCATGACCGTTTACAGACATAAACACATAGGAAATAGCTTCATGAAACATCATCTTTACAATGGATTTACTCTCAAAGTTTTTCATTGAAAAAGAGATAATAATGGCACAAAACATGTGGAGTCTTGATAGAGAGCTGACAACTCTCATATGTGAGGTATTCTTAGGAAACAACTTCAGTATTTTGGACAAGAGATGATGCCACAGTACCCATTACTGGGACAGTGGAGTGAGAAGTGGGGAAGGAAATTTAGGCAGGAAAAACGGTGTTGAGGTAAGAATGAGACGGGTCAGAGTGTGACTGAGCAGAGTAGAGGGCAGATACCTAAGAGGGGCAGGCAATTCCAAGGTTTAAGGTTCTATGGCATTAACAGAAATCAATGTCAGTGCAAAATGCTTGTCAAGGAACATAAGGAGTATCGTTGGAGCCACACTGAATTTGATAGACTTCCTACAGAGATACCAGTCTCCCAAGATCCATGAACCTTCCCATTGATGATGCCTAAAACCATGTAGTTATGACTGCATCCAAAACAAACAATAACAACAACCCCACAGGTATAGAAGATATTAGTGAGCAATGAGTCTTCTGGACTGGCTATTTTTGGAGTGCTGAAAGAGAATGTTGCACAGCCAGTTCTAAGAAAGTTACTAAGTAGGTCTCCACTGCTCACTCTGAAGCAATATGAGGCTTTAGAACTGACTTTGATGATTCATGGACCACCGTGACTACTGAAAATGTTTTAATAGAATGTCCAAGCATGCAGTACTTTAGTTAAACCCATAATGATGTAGGCTTATAAGTTAGTTTTGAAGCAAATGCATGTTTAAATGCTATTTTAATTAATTGTGACATCTCGTTACAGTCTGCTGATCGTTTTAAACTTCCCTTCCTATTTGCCATTCTTTGAGGGTTGTTCTCACCTCCTGGGTATTTGCCAACCAAAAGTTTCTAGAAATAGTTACGGAAGAAACGAAGCATAGTGGAACAGTTTAGCTTCATTTCCTCTTCATCGACAGAAGCATCTTCACAATCCCTAAGGTTTCCAAAGTGACTTGCTCCAGTGAGTTTAGTGGTAGAAATGACTGTTCTGTTTACTGACAGCTGCTTCCTTTGAACTTACGGAATTAATTTACATCTTTCTCTCTAACTGGAGTTACCAGTCTGTCAAGCACATGACAAAGCCTGTCCCTCAGATAACTAGATTATTTGGGTGTTCGGTGCACTGAAGATCTTTTTTTTTATTTTACAATATCATTCAGTTCTACATATCAGCCATGGATTCCCTTGTTCTCCCCCCTCCTGCCCCCTCCCCTTCCCCCAGCCCACTCCCCATCCCCATCTCCTCCAGGGCAAAGCCTCCCCTGAGGACTGAGGTCAACCTGGTAGACTCAGTCCAGGCAGATCCAGTCCCCTCCTCCCAGATCTTTATCAAGAACGTTTGTATGGTGCCATTTCTCTTTCTCAAAACCCATAGCTGCTGTCCCATTAAAGCACTTTTGTAAAAAGAAAGTCCACAAATTCCATGTGTAGCAACTGCTTTAAAACTTTTTTCACATATAGAATAATAGAAAACCAATTTTCCCTCCCCACTCATCTCACTGTAGCTCAAGCTGTGCTAGAATTCCAGATAGTCCTGCCTCTGCCTCCTAAATGTGTGGATTATGTATCTGCCATACTGGTAAGCAATGTGTTGGTTTTCCAGTTTTATATTTTATTCAGATTTGAGAATCCCTCCGAGAACCTTACATATTACTACCACCATATAAGTGTGTATACCTCCCTATTAGGGTTATACTACCATCCAATAAGATATACATCACCACCCTATAAAAATAGAGACTGCATCAGCCCCTACAATCTCAAATCTTGAATAGGCTTTAGAGAAAAATATTCTATGTCATTTGAACCCTGTGGATTAGAAAGCCAGAAAAAATTAAAAGACTGTAAACTTCATATGATGTATTAACACATAGCATATGACTTTGTGTTATAGAATAATAAATGTAAATAGATGACATATTGATCACTTACCCATTTAATCCATTCTACATACTTTTGGATTGTCAGTACAGACATGAAGCTACATTAGGAAGTGACAGGAAGAATCATCAGGGGACTGCACTGTCCTCACCCTCCTGGAGGCTCATGCCTGGGACACCACAGTGCTAGCTTCAAAATGTAACATAGAAAGTTACAGTGTTGCTGGGCGGTGGTGGCCCATGCCTTTAATCCCAGCACTTGGGAGGCAGAGGCAGGCAAATCTCTGTGAGTTCAAGGCCAGCCTGGTCTCCAAAGCGAGTTCCAGGAAAGGCACAAAGCTACACAGAGAAACCCTGTCTCGGGAAAAAAAAAAAAAAGAAAGTTACAGTGTCGAGAGATTTTGTCTAACAAAATGCTCTTTCTCCCTTGCATGGTAAAAATAACTAATTGACATATTCACTGAGGAGTTTTTAATATTAATAATTTTTAATTTTTTTCTATTTTTCTTTATTAAGAAATTTTCTACTCACTCTACATACTACCCAAAGATCCCACTTCCTCCCTCCTCCCATTTCCCAGCCCTTCCTCCCAAACCACCCCACATCCCCACATCCCCCAAATCAGAGTCTCCCATGGGGAGTCAGCAGACAGAGCCCGGCACACTGAGCCTGGGCAGGTCCAAGCCCCTTCCCACTGTACCAAGGCTGCGCAAGGCGTCACACCACAGGCACTGGATTCCCAAAAGCCTGCCCATAGACTAGGGACAGATCCCGATCCCCCTGCCTGGGTGCTCCCCAAACAGTTCGAGCCAAACAACCGTCTTCCGTATCCAGAGGGCCTAGTCCAGTCCCATGGGGACTCCACAGCCACCAGTCCACAGTTCATGGGCTTCCACTAGTGTGGCCGGTTGTCTCTGCACTTCTTCCCATCATGATCTCGATGCTCTCCGACTGCAGAATCCCTCCTCTTTCTCATAGATTGGAATCCCAGAACTCAGCCTGGCGCATGGCCGTGGATCTCTGCATCTGCCTCCATCAGTCACTGGGCAAAGGCTCTATGATGACAGTTAGGGTATGCGGTAGACCGGTCACCAGAGTAGACCAGTCCAGGCACCCTCCGGACCACTGCCAGCAGTCCAAGGTGACTATTAAAAATTTGTAGGGGTTGAGGTAATAACAGCCATAGAATGTTTGCTTAATAAGGTCCTAGGCTTGACCCTCAACATCACACATAAGCATACATACCTCTGCCACACACACACACACACACACACACACACACACAAACAGATGCACGTGCATGTGCATGTGCATGTACACATACACACACTCCCTTACATTTAAACACAACTTGGGTGTGCATTTCAGATTATAGAAGGGAAGATAAACTTCCAAGGAAGTGGATAATGATTAATAAAAGAAATTACAGTTAGAATCGTAGAAGAGAGAGATAATACAGTCGCCCCCCTTTTTTGTTATTTTTGTTAATAATTATGTGATTTTTTAAAATAGCATTTTGGGTATGTGTGAAATGAAAGAGTTGAGAACCATCAGACAGGAAAACAACAAACTGTGCCAATGCTGTATTGAGCTATGATAATTAAAGGTTTCTAATAAAATAATATTTGCATTATTTCTCTTCTGAATTAAGTAAATGCTTTGAAGCATTGCTCTTACTGACCTGAAAAACTTGTGTAAACATGAGAGCTGAATCGATTCTGAATCTGGCCACAGGGTGGTGATGTTGTGACACAGATTCATATTGTCAAGGAAAGACTCCTGAGTTCACATGGTGAACTTATATTTTTTGGGCCTGCACTCATTTTCCTTCTCATTTTATAATATCTTATCATAAACTAGTATTTCCATTTCCTGGTATAAGTTCAGCACTTTTTGGTGGGGGTCATTAGATTTTTATTGCATATGTTACCTCTAACTGTAAAACTAACATAATGCTTTTTAACTGTTTGGATAGCAATTAGGATTCCAAGTAATGCTAAATAAGCAAATTTCAATATATAGCACTCTGTGAAGAGCCTTGTAGCATTTAAAATAAGGAAAAATACCAGCCCAGTGCCTAGGCTTTCGCTGAAGAATAAAACGGCACTCCTTGTAAATAATACTCATGAGTAAATGTACAAATCCTGCCTCCAGCCCCACAGACAGGAGGGGACTAGTGCTCTGCTCCAGTTCCTGCAGCTGGATATGCAGAGACAAACAGACTTGGTGTCTGCCTGTGTGGCATTAAACGTACATTATGAGGGGTTGGAGAGATGGCTCAGTGGTTAAGAGCACTGGCTGCTCTTGCAGAAGACCTGGGTTTGATTCCCAGAACCCACATGGTGGCGCACAACATCTGTAACTCCAGCTCTAGGAGACCTGATTCCTTCTTTCCTCTGTAGGCACTGCACACATATCATGCTTATACATGCATGCAGACGTGCTGCCCACTTCAGAAATACACAATTACACAAAGATATGAAATAGTATAAGCTGATTCAGAGGATGGGATGGGAAGGAGGAGGAGGAGAGACAGCGAGGCAGGTGAAGAGTTTCCCACACAGGGAAAAGAGCACTTCAGACATTCTGAGTAGTAAGGGAAGATGGTTAAGCCAAAAACAGGAAGGAATGCTAGCACCTGGGACTTGGAAATGACCTAGAATGGATAATGAAAGCATGGTACTCATGCACGATGGTGGTTTATTCATCTGTAAAGAAAAATGAAATTATGGAATTTTCAGGCAAATGGATGGAACTGGACAGCTTTATACCAAATGAGCTAACCTAGGTCCAGAAAGATGACAAGGAAGCTTCCCCATTAGTTGTCTTAGCATCAGAAGGCGCTGTGCAGGTTATTGGGAGAAAACATCCTAACAGTCTTACCTAGTAGGGAACCTTGGGAGCTACAATAATGTCAGATATGCCCATGGCTTCAATAGAAGCATGAATGTTATGGGGGTAGTCAACTGTTTTCTGATTAGTCCACAGGAGGAAACACATGTCTGGTACTATAAATCTGGCCAAGAACCCATGGTTGTGTAGTGCATAGGCCCTGGGGGGAACTTACTACTTTGATTTTGCTAAATAGATGTAGTATCAAATTGCCTTCTAATTTGTATCTCTCTACCCATAGATTATTGTAGCCTCAGAGCCCAACAAAGAAGTTTTGTGTGTGTGTGTGTGTGTGTGTGTGTGTGTGTGTGCGTGCGCAATGTATGGTGGTTAATGCAGAAACTCACAACTGCTTAAATTGCAGAGACGATGTGTCTGTGGAGCATTCAACAGATACCACAGATGTTGCATCTATCTGACACCTGTCACCAAGGCCCAGGGACCACTGAGCAACAGGGTTGGATTGTAAGGGAGGAACACAGTGAAAGAATATCTTCTGGACATAACAAGATTGCTCCACTCATGAACTCATGGCAGCTGTGGTGGCCTGCATAATATCTGCACAAGATCGACCCAGTTAATATTCCACCATAGAGTGGGGTTGGGCTCATGAGCTTCTACCAATGGCCGGCAGCAATTAATAGTTGATGGCTTCTGGGGAAGAGAGAGTCAGTTTGCTTCAGTGTTGTGGACTCTTGTGGATTTGACTATGCTTCAGTGGATGGCCCCACATCCATGAGTATATGGGTACTAAAATTTGGACTTGGAGGGTTCCAAGAAAAAGAGGACAGGAAGTTAGGAGGGTTGGGAGATGGGGATTAGAACTGGGAGGAGCTAAGAGGAGAAACGGGGGTTGAATATGCTCAGAATGTATTGACTTCATGTATGAAATTCTCAAAGAATTAGTGAAGACATTATATTTTATCAAAGGAAGCTAGGGCTGAAGAGGTGGCTCAGTAGTTAGAGTGCTTGCTGGTCTTGTGGAGGGTCTGGGATTGGGTGCCAGCACCTAAATCAGGCAGTTCACAACCATCTGTAACTTCAGCTATAGGTGATTGGACAACCTCTCAGGGCATTTACAGCCACTCACCAACATACACAAACAAACAAAAGCAAATCTGTGTATCTCAACACACACACACACACACACACACACACACACACACACACACACACACACACACTTGTCTTTTTGAGACAGAGTTTCTTTGTGTAACAGTCCTGACTGTCCTGGAACTCTGTAGACCAGACTGATCTCAAACTCACAGAGATCCACCTTCCTCTACCTCCTGAGAGCTGGAATTTAAGGCTTGTGCCACCATACCTGGCTACAACATAATTATTGAAAAATAGATTTATGTAAGTAATAGTTGAAAGTAACCTTTTATTTGTTAAGAAATTAAACTATTGAATTATATTTATCTAATACTCTTTAGATCAAGAGGAAAAGTCACAAATATTATATTTAATATACAGTTGGAAGCAATGTAGGCTCTATAAGCCAAACCTAATATCTCACAGTGGAGTATTCTAGGGCTTTCTCAACCTAGTGAATTTTTTCTGCACTCTGTAGACTGCTGTTCTGTATATGCTCTGGCAGTGACAGCACCTTCCGCACCCCACAATATGGCCTGGAAAGGGACTGTTTCATGGCGGTGTGACTGCAGATGAGCAAAACTGCCTATGTTTTAAAAATTAACTAACCACACTCATATTCATCAGTAACAGACCTGCATCCTAAGGAGGAAAGACGGAATGATGCAGAGTGGGTTCTGATAGATATGGAATGGAGATTGGTGTTCCTTCATATCGACCATTTATAATCACCTCTCAGAAGAGATGGTAAAACGGTTGTAGAAATAAGTGATTGGAGAGATGGCTCAGTGATTAAGAACATGTATCATTCTTGCAGAGGACCTGAGTTCAGTTCCCAGCACTTATGTCAGGCATTGCAACTATGAGCAAGTCCAACTCCAGCAGGTGCTGATGCTGTCTTCTTCCAGCCTCACAGGCAGTGGCACAGACATTCTTCACCCCACACATAAACACTTATTTAAAACATAAAATAAAGACTTTAGATAAATAAGTGCATTGCTGATTGTTTAAAAGATAAACAGGTTAACAGGGCTTAATTTCTCTTCCTTCCCTCCCTTCTTCCCTCTTTCCCTCCCTCCCTCCTTCCCTCCTTCCCTTTCCTTGTTTCCTCCTTTCTTTCCTTTGTCAAGTAGCTTGAATTTATTGCTTTTTTTAAATCAAATTTGGAAAAAATGTCTGCTGTTATTTATATAATTAGTTTCATTCCACACTCCACCTTCAGCTTTTACTTTATCCAAGACATAACCTATAACACATACTTTAGTCTGCTTGACACTGAGACTGTATTTTTTCATCATTGTTTCCTTTGTGGTTTATTTTGGTGGTTTTGTTGCTTTATCTTCCAGTCTACTTTTTATTCTTCCTTATCAAGACTTCAGTCTACTCACCCAGTGAATTTTAGTTTACAGATAATGTATTTTCTATTTCCAAAGATCTTATTTGTGTTTTTATATATTCATCTCCTCATTGTGTTTATATTTTATTTTATATTCTACATCTATATTTTCATAGCTCTTTTAAAGTCTTTGTCTATTAAACCATCTTTGTCATTCAATGCTCTATATTGATTGATGGATTTGGGGTTAAAATTTATATTTTTCTCTTCTGACATGTTCATTAATTATTACATGTTAAACATTGCAAATTTCTTATTGTTGAGTGATGGATTTTTGTTATATTCCTTTAACAAATTCTGTACTTTTTCAGGCAGGCTGTTGTCACTGGAAATAATTGTGATCCTTTTTTCTAATCACTTTAAAGCTGATGGGTATATGAAGACATTTTCTAGGACTGCTGTATCCCCAAGAGAAAGGACAGTCTCACCAGTGGAGTCTATAGAATGCTCAAAGCACTGGTTTACTTGGGATACCACAATAAAATCCCACAGATGGAGTGTATTAAACAATGGGCTTACTTTTCTGCATCTCTGGAGCCTGGAATCCCAAGATCACAGAGCTGACAGGGCTGGCTCTGAGAAAACTTACATTCTAGCTTTCAGATGGATAGTTCACCACATTGTGTCCTCATTTGACCCTTTATCTCTGCATGCTCGAAGAGAGGGAAGTAAAGAAGTAGGAGGGAGGGATATATTTATATCAATATCTATCTATCTATTTATCCATCCATCCATCCATCCACCCACCCACTTACCCACCCATCCATCCATCCATTTATCATCTATCTATCTAGAGAGGGGCTGATTCTCTTTGATGATTCTTGCTCTTCTTTCAAAAACTGTTCCTGCGTAAACAAATGCCTGAGCTACAGCAGGCATGTGAGAGTCGGAGAGCAACTTGTGGGAATTGGTTATCTCCTTCCACTATAGAATCTGGGATGGACATGGCTGCTAGGCTGGACAGGAAATGGCTTTAGCTGCTGATCAATACTAGTAAGAGATCAAGACTTTCAGAAGTATACATTTCAATGTCTACAATTCCTCTGGATATTGGGAATTTGGATAAAGACCTGGCAAGGCACACATCAGTCCTGGTCTCTTTGGGATTAGGCTAAGAGTGAATATATTCTACAAACTGCTCATGTAGACAGAACACTACTAGAATGTTTGCTATGCTCCACATCCTACGATTGCTTTTGAATTCTTCTTGTTAGATTATGAATTATAACATGCAATAGGACATTTCCTTATCTAAAATCTTTTGAAGGTTTCAGAGTATTTGTGAGCTTAAATTTCATGCCCTAAAGTGTGTTTTCTAGTAACTTTATGGCACTTGAATTTCTGTCCAGTCTCTTTAATCCAGTTTTATCTTCCAAATGGATTTTGCTATTGTGCTATCAGTGTCACAGGGCTGCTATATAAGAATCAAGTCATAAGTGAAATGAGGGAAAGTTCTCTACTGGAGTTTGTGTTCTCCTTCTACATCACTTAAGCCTTAGCTTAAAAGCTTCTTCCATGGTGACACCTCTGGCCATCATAGCTTCCTAATGATATATTCTTATATAGTAGTTCAAATTTTCATTAATTAATTAATTAATTAATTAATACATTCATTCATTTAGTGTGTGTGTGTGTGTGTGTGTGTGTGTGTGTTTTGTGTGTGTATCCGTACACATTGTGGATATCGCTTTGTATAAATAAAATGCTGATTGGCCAGTAGCCAGTCAGGAAGTATAGGCGGGACAAGCAGAGAAGAGAATTCTGGGAACAGGAAGGCTGTGTTCGGAGAGACACTGCCAGTACCAACATGTAAGATACTGGTAAGCCATGAGCCATGTTGCAAGGTATAGATTTATAGAAATGGGTTAATTTAAGATATAAGAATTAGATAACAAGAAGCCTGCCACAGCCTGTAGTGGGTAGCCATTCCAGCTTTGATCTGGAAGTTCCAACCCCCATTGAGGCTTCGGTAACTGTCACACCTACAAGGCAGGGCCGAGAGAGGACCCTGAAGACCAGAGATCCAGATGCACTGTCTCTCTTGGTTCCTGGACCCTGGACACTGAAGTTAGACTGAGCAGAGTTCTCCAGAGAACACGCAGGACTGTGCCACACCTTTCCCAGACCCTGCAACCTACCTATCTATCCCTTTACTTGTAAATTACCCCACAAAATAAACCTCCCTTTTAACTATATGGAGTGGCCTTAATAATTTCACCAATAATGGCCATACAGTTTGTAAGCAATATAAGTCTCTGTGTATTTACTCGGCTGGGTCTGAGAGGCTGTGGGACTGGGACTGGCGGGTGAGAGAGATTTGCCTGACCATGGGCCAGGCAGAACTGGAGAAAACTCCAGCTCTGTGTGTGTGTGTGTGTGTGTGTGTGTGTGTGTGTGTGTGTCTCCAAGGGATCAAGCCCAGGTCACCATGTGTGGCTGCAAGTGCCTTTACCCACTGAGCCTTCTTGCCAGTCTGCTTACCCAGCATTTAAACTTCTTTTCCAGAGATATTCAAGCTGTGATCCACAAGCTAAATTCCACTGGCGGTCAATTTTTGTAAATAACATTTTATTGGAATTCATGGATGCTCACTCATGGATTGTGCTACTCTTGTGATTCAACAGTCCAGAGTTGAATGTGGCACAGAGGCCATTTGTTTTGTTTCCTTGTCATTTGAGACACAGTTTCACCCCCATAGCCCAGGCCTTCATGGAACTCACTAGGTAGCCCAAGTTGGCTTAAATCTCTGGCTGCCCTCCAGCCTCAGCCTCATGAGCATTGGGATTACAGGCTTTAGCTACCATGCCCAGTATATGGAGACCATACAGTTCACAAAGTTTTAAATATCAATTGCATTATTCTTCACAGAGGAAGTTTACCCAACTGAGTCAGATTGCAATGTGTTTTAGTGAGAAGTTAGACCATCCAGGAATCATTATTTTAAAAAGTATTTATTGCAGTTTTGAATTCTTCATTCTATATTTCTTGGTGAATGAATCTGAATGATTATTTGTTATGGGGGTGTTTAGGAGGTTGAGTTCTGGACACTGTATAGTGTTTATAAGTTTTCCTAGCTTTTGACTTTCCACTTGTGCTAATTAAGACATGTTCTAGACATTTTCAAATGTCCTCTGGGGGATAAAATCATCCCCAGATGAGAAAGACCAGCACAATCAATCTTTAAGTTGAGCAAACATGAAACAAATGAAGTTCCTTGATGAACAACTGAATTCACCAATTGTCTTAGTTTGCCTCTCTGAGGCTGTGAAAAACATTGGCCAAAAGTCGCCCAAGGAGGAATGGGTTTATTTCATCTTACAACTCCCAGGTCACAATCCATCACTGAGGGAAGCAAGGGCAGGAACTCAAGGGAGAAACCTGGAGGCAGGAACTGTGGTAGAGGCCACAGAAGAACAAGGATTATCAGCTTGCTCAACCACCTTTCTTATACAGTCCAGGCCACCCTGCCCAGGAATGGTTGCATCCACAGTGGGCTAGCACCTCTCCAATTAACAAGCAATTAAGAAAATGTCTCACAGACATGCTTAAAAGTCAGTCAGTGGAGGCAATCTAACAGTTGAGGTTCCTTCTATCTTAGTGGCTCTAGTTTGTGTCAAGTTGACAAAGAGTAACCAGTGCACTAATTCCATAATAATGTCACTTGTGGCTTTTTTTTGCAAGTGATAATCACACAGATGTGTGTGGGCAAAGTATAAGCAAGTTTAAAGTGTTGTACAGGTGGCACACATACTCAGAAGGACTGTACTGGACCTCACACTTCACTGTGCATTAGAATTGCCTGGGGCTTTGTTAAAACAGATTGCCAGGGCCCACCCCTGAGACTGTGAGTCATTGGACAGGCAGGGGTTTAAGACAGTGTGTTGCTGAGGCTTCCACAGTGATGTGTCTGCCATTTCTTCTGGAAGGACTCCTTGAGAGTCTCTGTTTATGATCTGTAGCTCTGGTCAGAATAATTTTTAAGGCAAAAGGCTATGGTAATAATGTGAGAAATTTATAATGACCTTTTGACCTAGTCAAAGATGTGTGAGCCCCAGAATTAAAATGCAAGCTCAATAAAGCAAAACATCTTTGTTCATGCTATACCCAACCCTCACCTAAAAATCATTTCCCACCGCTGAGCTCAGAGTCATGTCTATAGAACAGTAGTTATGTTAGCTATTTTATGTAACATTTAAGTCAATTAACTTCTATCTACTATCTCCACTGTGCCCTTCTTCCTTTGTGTGTGTGTACGTGTGAGTGCATTTGTGTGTGAGTGTGGTTGCTCCTGTCCAATGGTGGTCAGAGGGTCCTTTCAGGTGTCAATCCTCATCTTAGACAGGTCTCCCGTTGTTGTTTGCAGATTCATGTGCCAGGCTAGGTGGCCTCTGAAATTCCGGACATTATCCAGTCTCTGCCCTCCTCCGTCTCATCATAGGAGCACTGGGATTTTAGGTGCAGGCTACTTCACCTGGCTTTGTATAGGTTCTGGGGATTTGAAGGCCAGTCCTCACATTTGCATGGAAGTACTTTACATACTGAGCCATCTTCCCAGACCTCCGTCTTTTTCCATATAATTCAAAGGAAAAATTATGCTGATAGTAGAGTATGGATTCTTTTTTACTAAAAAGTCTCTAAGCAGATTAGGCAAAAGTCACGTGAGGACCCTTCCCGGTGGTGTCTGAAGCATAACAGCCATTCTGCTCTTCTTGGTCAGCTTGAGAATCATCTCTAAGAAGTGTGGTAGGCCCTGTGTACTGGTTGCATAGATTATGTCTTGGGTCTTTTAAACCTCCTTTTGAATACACACATTCTGAATTTGCTTTTCACTAACGCAGACTTTTGAGATTCTAATAATTTGAGGCAGAATTATGAATATATCCAGCATGACTGTCTCAAAACTCAGTTTAGAGCATTTATATCTACCCTCACTGGGCACTCTGCTTTATTTTTTGGTCCATTTCTGAGAAATGAACATGACTTTTGTTGGAAAGTTTACTGGCAAAAGCATTTGCCAGTAAGATGCCTTGGTCATTAGAAGGTCACGTCTCAAGACGGGCAAGTTACACAATATTCTTTAGTTGGGCTTCCTGCTACAAGATGTGTGATGCCTCTTTCCACTCCGCTAGTAAGTGTGTAGATCTTTCTTAGCATGACATTTTGTGGGATCCTAGTTGTGTGGTATTGTAGACATCTAGCCGGATGAATACCATGCGATGAGTTCAAAGCACACGCACTGATGGCGGCGTGGACATCCTTCCGAATAAACTACAAAAAACAAACCCACATTCTGCGGTAAGGCTTCCATGGGTCCTGTGATGTTCATCGCTGTAGACGATCATGCAGTGGTAGTGTCACAAATGTTATGTCTCTAGAGCATCGCGTAACCTTGGGAGAAGAAATATCTGAAGAACCAAAGGAGAGTAAAAGGCTATAATTAAAAATAAGCCCCAAGAAATAGTTTCCATGTGTCTGGGAGAAGCCCTCAGCACAGCTGGAAAATTTCAGGCTGAAATATGTTGGAACAATAGCTTACAGAGGAAAGTAGCTGGCTTTGTGGTTACTCTTGGAAGTGAAATTTCCTTGCTTGGTCATAATAGTAAACCAGCTATAAAGCTTGGAAGAATATTCCCTAAAGTAGTTTTTACTCCCTGAATTACTAAAAGAAACATAATGGAGGGTTTCATAAAGAGGAGTGTGGGCTTATGCCCACGTTAGGAAGAGCCATATTATATACAAATGAAAACAAGTTTTAAGGTGCAAAGAAAACCAAATTTATTTCCCAATAAAGGGTTAAGGAATCCATGGTACTGGAGAGATGAGGACTGTATGAAGTTGTGATATAAGGTTACCTTCCAAAGCCTTTCATGTCCTTCCTTTTTGTGTTTAAATAAACACCTCAATATAGTAAAAATAAACTCATTTCTTCCATATTCATTTTTATGTTATTTTTGGTTATTATTGCTTATTGGCCTTTTCTTCTATTAAGCCATCTAACTTAAAACTTCTTGAAAAACATCTCCCTCTGAGAGAAAGAATATAAAGTTGTATGGGTGGAGAGGTGTGGGGGATCTGGGAGGAGTTGGGGTCGGGGGTGAAAAAGCATGGTGAAAATAAATTGTATGATTTTTTTTTTTGGTTTTTGTTTTTGTAGTTAGGGTTTCTTTGTGCATCCCTGGCTGTTCTGTAACTATCTCTGTAGACTAGGCTGGCTTTGAACTCACAGAGATCTGCCAGCCTCTGCTTTCTGAGTGCTGGGATTAAAGGCATACACCACCACCACCTGATAACAAAAGTTTTTAAGTAAAATAATTATTCCTCTATTCATCTTCCATATTAAAGCATTTGCTTGCTTGTCTGTCTTTGAGACAGGGTCTCTTCCATGTAGCTCAGGCTAGCCTGGAACTCCCTCAGTATCCAAGACTGACCTCAAAATTACAATCTTCTCGCTCTGCTTGCCAGGTGCTAGGAGGACAGCACTGGGCCACCAGGCCTAGCTTTAATTTCTATCTATTATGTGAATAAATCATTTGTATCAAGAATTATTTATTATCCCTCTTAAATATACAAGTTTGCTGGCAAAAGGTTTAAAAGAAGTGCTAAGAAAGTTAGAGAAGCCTTTAGGTGTGGCTAATCGCTAGGAAATGCGAAAATGCCTGGTTAATTTGTGGTTGATGGAATTTTGAGAAATCAGTGCCTTTACGAGTTACAGTGGAATCCAGGAGGAGTGAGGGAAACCTGAAGCAGATGAGTGGTGGGCATATGTAGGCAGTCACAAATAATAATTTGGATGATAATGATGCATTTTAGAAGAAGAATGTATGCTGTTACTGACAAGCAGTGTTATCAGATTTTAACGATGATTCTAAGTATGAGTCTGGGGTGGAAATTAATCTCTTTCAAAACCTAGGAACTCCAATCAATATTGCTTCAACTTTCAGACATACTATTAGTAAATTGCTTACTTATTAGAAAACAATGATTTTTTAAAAAAAGTCTCTTTCTATGTCTCCCACTCCCTCTCAGGTGGTAGATTGCTTACCTAGGATGCTCTAACCTGGGTTTAGTTCTTGACTCTACATAAGCTGTGTCCCAGCACTCACTTCTGAGCATCAAAAGTTCAAGGTCATCTTCCAGTACACAGTAAGTTGGAGGTCAGTCTAGGCTTCTGGGAACCTGTCTCAAAAAAACTGGCCTCCTCAGGTGTCCATGCACATCACACACACACACACACACACACACACACACACACACACACACACACACACCAGCAACAAACAACAACAAAAACACAAATCTTAAAAAAAAAAAGATACAGTTTTTCACATATTGTAAAAGTGTTTGTTAGAAATAATGAAGTTTAGAAGATGAATTACAGCATCCATAGTTTTGTTCACAGACATGTTGGCCAGTTGTTTGGTTTACAGTGCCTGGTCATCAGTAACTTGTTAGAGATCTGTCAGTTCACTAACTTCCTGGGTGCTAGGAATGTTCTCTGCTGTCTTAGATTTCTATTTCTGGCTCATAAATCATCACAAATTAGCACTTAAAATCCATTTTTAGAAGTCTCATATTTCTAAAAGTCAGAGGTCTGGGATGGCATAGCTGGGCTGTCTGCTCAGGATCTCCAAAAACTAGGTTGCAAGATCTTGGCTGACTGTTCCCATTGACAGCTGGACTACTCTCAATGACGGCCAGTTTGGGTAGAATGTCGTTCTTCACACTTGTCATGGAGAGGCAGCCATTTTGCTTCTGGTCATTAGTAGTTGGCGTTATAGCCAGAAGCTCGTCTGTGTTCTGCATTGGCGCTTCACCCCCAAAGCAGTAACAGTCATCGAGTCTTTCTCAGGCTGCGGAGCTCAGACATCTTCTGCCATCTACTGTCTGCCTCTCAAGACTCTCTGGGTAGTCGAGTTTAACCTGGACAATGTCCCAATCATCAAGTAAACTGGTCCATATGGCATAGCATCACTGCAGCAATGGTATCATATTCACAGTCTCCAGGGGTGGAACAGAGAGCTTTGGGGCTAAAGGTTTAGAATTTGTGTCTTCAGTGTGTAACATCAGTAACAGGACAGTGTGGCTGTTGAGTACAGTGTCATGTGGCAATAAAGTCAGAAAGGAATTGCTCTTTCTACTGAGACTGTGTGCATACTGTTATGGCATTGAGATTTGATTTTAAAATACAAACGGCAGCATAAAAACACACAAACTTTTAAAATATGTGTGTGTGTATGTTTTGTATGTGCCTGTGCATGGGTGTGGGCATGTGTACCCCAGGGATGGAGGTCAGAGGATAACCCAGGTATAGGTCCTTGTCCCCGTGTTTGAGTCAGGATCTCCTATTCATCACTGAATACATCATCCAACCTTGGGGGTTTTTCTCTCTGCCTCCCTCACATCTCATTCATGGGTCTGCTACCTCATCCAGAGTTCTGTGGGTTCTGGGAATCTGAACTCGTGTGCCTCATCCAGTAAGCTGTCTCCTCATTCCCCAACTCATATAAACTCTATCTGTGAAACCATAATGCCCTGATTAAATAAAAGTTAATAATGGCATCTAATACTCTTTAGTGATCTAGAATAAATTTCACTATGATAGTTTTGTTCTGATTGCTTTTTGACAGCCTCTCGTTATGTAGTTCACACTGGCATTGAACTCAAGAGCCTTTTGTGCATGAACCTTCAGAATGCAAGATCATCATTTGAAAAATGAGCAGGAAAACACTTTTGATAAGTGTGAAGACAATGAACTTACCAATATTTTATACAACTATTCTCATGACGTTGATAAATTGCACAGATTTTGGATAACATTGTAGTGAGATAAAATTATTTTTTATTCTGAGGTATTTTCAGTGAGAAATAGAATGATAAAATTCTGGGTTGCTATGATGTACGGTTTAAGAGGAAAATAGTGAACTAGAACACATTGATTTCTTAATAAAACATCTTTTAATAAAAGTACTGGGCACTTTATAAGATTTCATTAGCAACATTTTATTTATATATCACTTTCCCAGTGTGCATCATGTTCTGATGAATGTTATTAAAAATCTCTTATAGTATCTTTTTGTTGTCACAAAAGAATTGGAGAATACTATGTTTTGTTATATTAAAAAAAAACCACTGTAATTTAGTGGAATTCCATATAAGAAACATTCAAATGAACAAATAATGATTTGATTCCATGAATATGTCTTTGGAAATTTAATGGCTGCTCCATTCTGAGAGAAAATGCAAAATTGAATTATTTAAAAAAATGCACAAATCTTTTTCTGGATTTAGCCCTAACCATGATGCTCTTTTTGCCTCTGGTTAACAATGATTAAATAATTGACCTGAAGTTATTGGGCTGAAACAGTAAATTTCCATTTCTATTTTCTCACAAGAAATTTGTTGTTGCAACAACAAGGCAAAAGTACCTAAAAGAGACAGAAAATTATGGATTATTAGGTTAGTATTATTTTAAATAATAATAGTGCTCATTACATTATAACTGCATTATATAACAAAATTTTAATGATATTAAATTTATTACTGCTAAGGAGTATTATATAAGCATCAATTCCCTCTCCTTTCTTTCTTTCTTCCTTCCTTCCTTCCTTCCTTCCTTCCTTCCTTCCTTCCTTCCTTCCTTCCTTTCTTTCTTTCTTTCTTTCTTTCTTTCTTTCTTTCTTTCTCTCTCTCTTTCTCTCTCCTCCCTCCCTCCCTCCCTCCCTCCCTCCCTCCCTTCCTTCCTTCCTTCCCTGCCCTTGTCCTCATCCAACTTACATTGCACTGGAGACAGCATTTAAATTATGAATAAACATGTTTACGATTGGAACTAGTCTTACATTTTAGGAGGAAAAAGAATTTTATATGACAGCTATTAGAGCAACTATTAGGTTTAAATATATATGTCAGCCTTTCAGAGGAGAGTTTGAGTAAGGGATGGAGAGTGGATTGTAAGGAGACAGCTCGGGATTTTGTGTTCAGAGAGCTAAGTAGGGTGGATGTTCTAAAGTGGAGCAAGCAGGGTAAGTGGAGGAAACTAAAGTAAAACAGTGAAGGGGAGAGGGGTGTGCGGTGGAGTGCAGCTTTGTAGGACTTAATGTTATTTTAAGAACAAGGGGAAATCACTCTCTTAGCATTTACTCTTTTAAAATTGTCAATTATTATTCAGAGCCACTTTTTTATTAGTGTGTTGCAATACCATGACCAGAAGCCCTCTAAGGAAGAAACAGTTGGTTTTGGTTTATGCTTCCAGAAAAATAGAGTCCTTTATGTCATGGATAACTTGGAATGGCAGCAGAAATAGAAAACTGACTGGTTACATTTTCATTCACACATAAGAAGTGGGATGGGAGATATGGGGAGGAGGGAGAAGGGAGAGGGAGGAAGGAGGGAGGGAGGGAGAGAGGAGTGAAGACAGGAGGGAGAGAGAGAGACTCTAAACTCTCAGCCCACCCTTTAGGGACACTTTTCCTCCATCAAGGCTGTATTTCCTGAAGGTTCCATAAACTCTCTGAACAGTACCACCACTGGGGACCCAAGTGTTAAAATTTATGAGCCTGTGTAGGACATTTCTCATTGAAACCACAAGGGTATACTTTAAAGGATAGATTTGAAGGGCCATATGCATTAGTGAACAAGTAGGATGTCCCTTCAGGAAATCAGGTACCTTTTTGGCTTTGACCAGCTGAGAAGCCATAGAAATGAAGATACTGCATGTGTGGACATGTTAAGGCAGAAGTAAAGCTGGTGTGGTTGTGAGATGGGGAATGGTCATAATTGCAAAAAGGAATGACATGGGTAGAAGAAGGATATAAAGAAGACCATGAAGAAACTTCCGGGGAGACAGGAAATCTGGTGCAAGGCTTAAGAAAAAGGGGTCTTATAGAGATATTCAACTTCTTCAAATAACCCTTAGGGAGGAGGAAAAAGATGCTGCCTTTCCCATTATATTTTCCAGCATGTAAGTATTTAATTACTATTATAATAATTATCACCACCACCACCACCACCACCACCACCACCACCACCACCACCATCATCATCATCATCATCATCGTTATTTGCAGGAAGAACTTCAGTGCACTAATGAGCTCTAAATCAAGTGAAATATCATTAAGGAACAAGTAGAGAAAGTCCGGGTAGACCGTTCTTAAAAGTTTGACTGTCAAGGGCAGTAGCTTGGAAGGTATTTAAGGTCACCTTGCTGATTTTGGAGGTAGATTAAAGGACCCAAATTGTTTTCCACTTCTTCCATTGTGATGTGGCTTTATGTTGTCCTCCCATTGATTCTGAGATGGACTTAGTGACTTGCCAGTCAATAGAAAGTGGCAGAAGTGATGCTTGGCATTTCTGAGCATGAATCATCAAAGTCCTTTGGCTTCCACCTGGTCTGCTTGGAATTGCCTCCTGGAGTCTGAATCCTTGGGCAAAACATCTGAGAAAGGAGAAGGTCATGCTCTAGGCTAGCCATATGGAGAGGTACACCTGAACATCTGCCCCCCATGCAGGAGACAGGTTGTATTAAGTTTGTTGTGAGCACTGAAGCCCCAGGAGGTGCAGTGTGGGGAAGAACTGAGACATACAGCTGAGCGGTCAAGATGTAGTTAGAATATACAGCTCCTTTGAGCTGCACAGCCATCTTGAACCTGCTGAAGCCTCAGTCCCTCCAGCTCAAAGTGCTCTGCTGTGGTTCCTGATCCACATTATGATGAACAGAACAGATAGCTGTTTTACAAACTCATTCATTGTCAAGGATTTTTCACAATAGCAGATAAGAAGAACCTCACGCATAGTAGCTATTCTTTTAAGATTCACAAAATTCAGCAATTTGACCTTAGAAATGTCAAATATGCATGTTTAAAACCAGGCACACAACTATGCCACATGTAGCTCAGCGATAGGGACACCTTCTGAAAATTCACAATGGGCCATTTTATCACTGTGTGGCCATCATAGAGTATATCAGTTACTTTGAATAGCTGTTACAAATACCAAAGGAAACAACTTATGGGGAGAAGTTAATTGTCTCTGCTCATGGTTCAGTGAGATAGATCATTGAATCTACTCTGAGAAAGAAGATAAATAATAGGATAAATAGGTAGATCATTGAATCTACACTGAAGAAAAAGGGGAAGATATAAAAATGACAAAAGGTAAACTACTGAATGTATTATGAAAAGAAAAAAGAGAGAATATGGATATGATAAGATAAAAAGGGAGATTATGGAATTTACTTTTAAAAAGGAACTACTTGTTTTAAATAAGATAAGTAATGAAAATTTTTGGTCTGAGTTTATCAGATGTTACTGGACCGGACATTGTTAATATATATAATGGAGTTTTTTTTGTCTGGATCTGTCAGATGTTAATGGACTAGACATTGTTAATGTAATCTTGAATGTATATTGCATATACTTATTGAAGATAGTTTTTCTTGTATTAGTTATAAGCTTTTTTAATTTTAGACAAAAAGAGAGGAGATGTGGGGGTATTGTGTCCCCCAAAATATTGTGTATTCTAATAAATTTATCTGGGGTCAGAGAACAGACAGCCACTAGATACAAAGGCTAGAAAATGGTGGCACTCACACCTTTAATCCTAGCATTCCAGAGATAGAAATCCCTCTGGATCTCTGTGAGTTCAAGGCCACATTGGAAACAGCAAAGCATGGTGACACGCCTTTAATCCCAGAAAGCCAGCCTTTAATCCAGGGAGTGGTGGTAGAAAGTAGAAAGATATATAAGGCGTGAGAACCAGAAACTAGAAGGTTTTTGGCTGGTTAGGCATTTGGCTGGTTAAGATTTTGGCTGGTTAAGCATTCAGGCTTTGGAGCAACACAATTCAGCTGAGACCCATTCCGGATGAGGACTCAGAGGCCTCCAGTCTGAGGAGACAAGACCAGCTGAGGATCCGGCAAGGTGAGATAGCTGTGGCTTGCTCTGTCTCTCTGATCTACCAGCATGGACCCCAATAACTCGCCTCAGGTTTGATTTTATTAATAAGAACTTTTAAGATTCATGCTACAGTTCAGAGGTTTCATTCAGTCATCCCCAATTCTATTGAGTCTGGGGCTGTGGCAAGCAGAAACTTTTGGTGGTGAGCAAGGTGTGGCAGAGACTCCTCATTGTATGGTGGGAAAGAGGGAGAGTGTGATGAATAGACTTGGGATCCTGCATATTCTTTAAAGTGATTCTCTCGGTGACATACTTCCTCCCACTAGACCTTACTTCTTTTTTTTGCTGTTTGTTTTATTTTTTATTTTTACATCCTGACCAATATGATGGTCACACAGTAATAAAATAGCCCATTGTGAATTTTCAGAAGGTGTTCCTATCACTAAGCTACATGTGGATAAAGCCCTTCTAAGGACAGTTGGGCTAAGAGGCCTTACTTCTTGATATTCCCAAGATTTCCCCAAATAATATCACCAGCTGAGGCCCATTTTCAGCATATGAGACTCTGGGAGACATTTCATATTCAAGCCATAACAGTGTAGTTGCACAGACTCAGATGTCACAATGTCTACACACTGAGGCCATACATAGAGTGTACATGTGTAGTATCTCCTATTGCTCTTACAGCTATCACAAGCAAAATAGCACAAGATCAAACCCAGCATTGCAAAAATGATGCCATTGAGAAAAAGGAAACATGAAATGTTTGAAGTTGTGGTATGACACGATGTAGTGTTTTTACAGAAAAGTTGTTCATAAGTAAAAGGGATATTTCCTTAAATATTGACAGAAGCATGGTACAGTAGACACATGAATTAATAACATAGTTACAGCAAGTTTTATATGTACTTTACACATCTGTAACGCAACACTTTTATGCAACCTACAACAGCATTACCACCAGCATTTAAGGAATGCAATGTGTCATGATGCAGGGGTCTACACACATTTCAACAGTTTGCAACTCCAGTATAATTATATAGGACCAATTGCATATATTGGTCAAGAAAATGTTGCTATTCAGTGCATGACTATACAAAATAAAATTTGCTTAATATACAATTCAGCATTCCAATTACTTAGTTGTCTGTTTTACTTACCAGTCAAAATTAGTAAAGATTTTATATTCATCAATTATTTACACACAAATTATTAAAAGTTTTTAAAATTTTATTTTCAAGAGTGTAAACATATCTCCCTTCTCTTTCCTTCCTAACAAATCCTCCAATATACCCCTCCCAGCGCTCCTTCAAATTCATGGGTTTTTCAAAGTAGTTTATATCATTATAACAATATTGTTTTTTATCCCAACATTGAAACCTGTTGTATTTTGACATGTACACTTATTATGTTCCAGTCATTATACTATAAAGGCTTCAAGCATTTTGTGAAGTTTAACCAGAACAGGTTGGTACGATTATTTTATCTGATTTTCCAGGAAAGAAAATTGAAGTGTAATGAAATTAAATAACATTGTCAAGGTTGTACAGCTAACACAGTGAATGCCCCCTCAAAGCACTTGGGCTCCATGCTGCCCTATGTTTTTAGCCTCTCTCTCTCTCTCTCTCTCTCTCTCTCTCTCTCTCTCTCTCTCTCTCTCTCTCTCTCACACACACACACACACACACACACACACACACACACACACGATTTTAGAGTCTTTTCAGCATCTGGTGGAGCATGGATATATTGAGTGGAGTCTTTAAGTGAAAGGAAAAAGAAAGAATGGACTTGAGGCATTTTCCAGGCTAGGGACAGTAGAGAAAATGTGCACACTTGAGACAAAGGATGTGGTTGCTGAGAGGGATTAAACACCAAACTTCTCTTTTTATACCTACCCTAAGTTTAACCCTCACCTTCTCCCATTGCAGGGTAATTGATATACGGAGCCTGATTCAGTTTTAGGGTGTGTTGAACATCTCACATCTGTTCCAATATAAAGTCTCTGAGTTTCATTCCTATACATTTTGGTTGTGCTAAATGGGGTCTGAGGATTACATCTCACATCCAAATACAACTTTATCATTGATCTTTGCAGTCTCACATATGGCCAGCCCAGTATTCACAATCAAATCTTACTACAAATGCAACCCTCTCTCTTCAAGGTGGGCAGAATCCTTAAAAGCCCTGTACACTGTAGGTGCTCTATGGTTCAGGAAGGTGTTGGCAGTTTTCAAATATTCCTCAGCAATATTATTCCACATCACTCCTCCAAGAAAGAATACTGGACTGCTACCAAAGCTTTGTTACGTGTTACCTAGAAATATGACTCTCAGTGGTGCACTCTTGCGGCATCCTCGGAATGAATGACTCCCAGCAGGAGAAGCATTATGAATTAGGGGTGACTACTGAATAAATTGGCAGGAGATAAGTCTTTAGCAGGAAAAGTAACTTGGATTTTTTAAAACATAAGGTTGACTTTGTCTAAGTGAATGATACCTTACATGAAATTAAAGTATCTTTAAAATGAAATTATGGAAAGAACACAATATCTAATTTATAAACTTTAACTTTTTATATAAGCAAGAAAACTCTATTCACCAAAGAATGCCTTCAAATGTCTCATATTAAACAGGCATGGTTTCCACAATAATATTTGTGATCCTGAACATCCTTATTATCAAATATATTATTGTTGGAACACACTTTGAATAGGGAATAAGGTATTATTTTCGAGTGTCTTTGTGTGTGTGTGTGTGTGTGTGTGTGTGTGTGTGTGTGTGTGTGTGTGAAATGTGAATTTATCCTGTGAAGAAAGCAGAGATAAGGAGATGAAGATGAGTTTATCCAAGGCAGGCATGTAGGTATATGTCTTCATGGCCGAAAAATGTATTTGTGAGTGGTTTATGTCAGTTAACACAAAGATCTCCCTTTCCACCCATTTTCCTGCAGATGACACCTCATTCCTTTTTCTGGCTGGACAATACTCCACTGTGTATATACACCATGGTTTCATTATTTGCTGATGCATAGAAATCTAGGCTGGGTTGCACCTTGGCTATTGTAAATAGTGCAGCTGTAATCATGGGTGTGCTGGCATCTCTGCAGTATGCTGACATATTCCTTTGGGTGTATGCCTCGGATACACTTGTTATTGTTGTAAGCATGTGTATATCGTGCACTTTGAGCCAATGATAAATGAGAGACATTCATCTAGATCTGTGTTGGCTCATTAAAGGTGCTAAGATCAACCCAGTGAGTGGTTTCTTTAAGCAGTTCTTGACAGAGTAGCCTATGTTAAAGTTCCTCAGCAGAGGGCACTAGAAAGTCGTTGCTGGAGGAGGAGGAGGAGGCTTCTTGCCTTGGCAGCCAGAACTGAGGATCTGTTTTGTGACTTTGGGGACAGGGGGTGGAACCGTTCTGAGCCACAAGCCCAGAATGTGATCTGCCTTTGACTCTGCAGCCTTGGTCTGGTGGTGATCCGACTGATCTGGCACAGCTGCCTGTGTGGTGGTGGTGGTGGTGGTGGTGGTGGGACTGCACAGAGTGGCTCTGGCAGTAGTGTCTCCTGACCACCCATACACCTGAAGGCCTTTGCCTGGCACTGGATCAGCAGGGGTTGGGCTAGTGTTTCCCATAAACTCCAAATCAGCACAGGTCAGCTTAAACTTTACAAAGTTTTGCTGTCCAGTACCTAGGTGAAAAAAAAAAACAAAACTTTTTAACAGCATCTGGATTCTTTAGCTTATCTATATCTTATGACTATTTTTATTATAGTTAGTATCTTCCATGTTAAATGTCCTATATTGAACCTACTGCATGATTTTTGTAGCTCTAAACTGGTCTACCCAGTTTTTAGGAGGTGGTCACATTAGTCATTAAAAGCAAGAAGAGTGAACTCTGACCTTTTCTGTCTTTGAATGCTGGGATATGACACCCCTTGGAACCCCAGCAGTTGTTTTTGGCCAGTGGGAAGAGATGTGGAAGGACCTTCGGGTTTTATGTGTTCGTGTGTGTGTGTGTGTGTGTTTTTTTTTTTTTTTTTTTTTTTTTTTTTTTTTTTTTTTTTTTTTTTTTTTTTTTTTTTTTTTTTTTTTTTTTTTTTTTTTTTTTTTTTTTTTTTTTTTTTTTTATGTGTCATTCGTGTCTGTTCGTGTGTGTCGTGTCCGTGTGTGTGTGTGTGTATGTGTGTGTGTGTGCATGCACGTATGGTAGAGGACAACTGAGGACAACCTGTTCCTTAAGTGCCATCCACTTTTCTTTGGAGTCAGAGTCTCTTGCTGTCCTGGAATTAGTTAGGAGGGCTAGCTCTTAACTTGCTCACTTCCATCTCTTCAGTGCTAGAATCACAAGTTCCCATAGCTTTCTTCTTACGTGGATGCTGGGGATCAAACCCAGGCTAGCACTTCACCAACTGATCAACTGGACCATCTCCTCAGCTCAGCCTTGTATTTCGCTAGTGTCAGAAATCTACCCATCCTGGTGTGAGCCTACCTGCAGATTTCTCTGAGGCATACTGAATTTCTGTTAGTTTTTATAGCAAAAAAAATTCTAAGTGACATTAAAGACCTCTGGATTAGTTCTTAGTTAGAACACATCTTAATGATTCCTCAGAAATCCAGAACAGCCTCTTTTCTGTGAAGTGGTCCTATCAGCCCATTTCAGCTTCTTTATTTTCATTTAATTGGGTACCACACTTCAGTGTAAGTCTGTATATAGAGTTAATGCGATACATTCTCAGGAGGATTAAAAAAAAAAATGAAGGGCAGATCTGAAGTCTACTCCTGGTGCCCTATTACGAGGACCTGCAGTTTTCACCCCTGGTTAATGGGACATCTTTCCATAGTTGGTTAAACTATGGGCAGGAATCTGCTACCTGGCCTTTGCAGGTGTGGCCTGGGATCCCACTGTTGCACTGCCATTTTGCTTCTGCTTTGTGGTGGTTGCAATTTCCTCTGCTCACCATGACTTCCCACAGGCTTCCAGGCCACAGGGTCACCAGTTTCTCCTCCTGGAGCCAGTGATTTCTGTGCTGGAAAAGCAAAGTTCTTAAAATAATCTGCCCATCCCATCACAGCTAGTCCACCTCGGTATCCCTTCCCTGCCATGGGTAGCATGTGCCATGATTGGTCCACGGTCTCTCAGCAGTACACTGTATGTGAGCTGGCCTTCCATCTATTTCCTTTTTTATCTTCTTCACAGAGTGACTTGCTCCTAGAAAACACAGCTTCTATTCTAGGATTTCAGGGAATAGGCATCCTTGAATCCTTTCCCAGACAGATCTGGTGGCCTGCATGAATATACTTCCAAATTACATACATCTTCTTGTGAATAATGATAGGCATGTTTCCCTGCAGCTGCTTGGCCAGTTTGTCGACTGCAAAGTTCGTGCTGCTTTACTCACAGGACAGGGCTTTACTCCAGGCTCAGATGTTTTAATAGGGAGAATTAGCTGTTTGGGGTTTGCCTCAAAAGAAATAGGATCTAGGACTTAGGCAACCTTTGCAGAGCAGAAAAAAAAGAGAGAGAGAGAGAGAACAACAGGGATTCCTCTTATTTCCCACCTTCAATGACCTGGTAATGCTTAAGAATACCTGGTAGTGTCAGAGAATGAGGATGAGATGCTTTCTGCTTGGAGGGATGAGAAACCTGCTAACAGCACAGAGGGAGCAGGGCCTGTACTTTAAAACCCCCTGCTTGCCACGTTGTCATTATCAATCACCTGCTGTTCTGAACATGTCTCCATGTTTGATTTCCAACAATTAGAAATAGAAAGGCCAGTAAATACAAAGTCACAGAAACCACCAAACTGAAACACTAAACTCAGAGCTGAGAAGCTATGCATTATGCAGCAGGAATTGAACCTGAAAAATCAAGACTGTGACATCCTTCGTAAATGCATCCAAAGACCTGTCTTCATCCTTGCAGAGTGCTTGCTCCTGATGTCACTGGTGCTTATGGTTTGGGAGGGAAATGGAGAAGTCTAAAAAGCTGGGGGTTGGTCTTCATTGCTGTGTTTGGTTTGCCTTGCCTGTCATCCAGCTAGAATGTACATCGGTGATTTCGGTGAGGGCAGCCGCTGTTAACCTGTATCAAGACCCTTCCCAAGTGCTCTTGATTTCTCACTTCTCAGTCCGGCCAGCCCATCTGTGTCTCTGCTCAGTACACACACCTAATTTTACATCTGTAAAGGCTAAGGCAGAGCAAGATTCTTCCCGAATCCCCCTTTTCTTCTCACCGGGGTCCACATTACTCTCATTATGCTTTAGGGCCTTAAGAAAACATTCGTTAAGGAATGCTTGACCTTTGGTTGTTAAGAGTCTTAAAATTAGGCCCGATATGGAGGTGCAGACTTTTCATTTCAGGACTGGAAAGGCAAAGGCATGCAGATCTCTGGGCTTGAGGCCTGCATGGTCTATATAGTGAGTCCGGGCCAGCCAGGACTATACACCGAGACCCTACTGAAAAAAAGTCTTAAAATTTTGCATAGGATTTCTGTTTTACTCTTCAGTTCTCTTAATCTCACCTAAAGACTGTAGATGTGTAAAAATGTAGTTACAGGGGCCATTAAGATGACTCAGTGGGTAAAAGCCCTTGCTGTGTTTCTACAAGCCTTATAATCTGAGCCCAATCTCCAGAACCCATGGAAGAAAGTTGATTTTGGGGTATGTATCTATAATCCTAGCACTTCTATGGTGAGACGCCAGAATTGCCCAGAAACTTACAGGCTGAGTACGCAGCCCAGTGGCAGAGACAGTTAGAGACCCTGCTTCTAGAAGATGGGAAGAGAGAACTGACTCTTGAAAGTTGTCGTCTGACCTCTGAGTGCCCACTGCCTATTTGCATGCTCCCCCCCACCTCAACACACATACACACATGCATAAGTAGCAACTTACAAAGTAGCTATTGGATTTTATGACATTTAGAAAATCAGTATATATCCACACACATAGATGGAGTATGTCTATGTAATAGTGATGCCTTTCAAAATATGATCATCTAAAAATATTAAGTTTAAAAATGAGAATGATATGCCAAATGTGTATCGCTTTGCATCATTTTGCTTGCATGTACTATATCTACATCTACATCTGTGCCACCTTTATCACCCACACCATTTGTCTCTGTCCACCATTTCCCATCTCTCTTCTACGTCTATGTTTTCTCTTCTGTCCACTAAAATCTTAGGAATGAGAATATAGTATCTTAGCCTCAAGATTATGGATGGTTTATGTTTTCTTCTTGCCTGTATTTTGTCTTTGTTTCTTTGCAATAATTGTGTACCATTTGGTTTGCTTAATGAATCCTCCTCGACTTCCTGTAATGACTCATGGTTTGAACCACAGAAATATTCTTAGGTATCAGGGTTACAATAAAAGGCCACTCTGCTTGAATTATTAGTGGTTTCATACAGTTTGACTGCTTCTCAGTTTACACAGACTCAGAGATATGGAAAAACCTTAAGGTTATCCGAGCTAGTCCCACATCTTAAGGGGAGTAAACCAAAACCCAGAGAGGCTGATATTTCATCATAGCAGAGCAAGAAGTCAGAGCTGAACATCAATAGAAGATTATTACTATACAATGTATTTTTTGTGTGTGTGTAAAACATGAAGCTTTTTGAAACTGCATCATTTTGTTTCAGTGGCTATTATAAAACTTAATACTTATATGTTTAATAATGACAACAAGGTTGGAATCTCTATATTAGAATGATGTTGAAGAAAGAATTATAATTCCCAATAAGGGTGTCTAGCTTAGACTTGCTGTGCCTGAAACAGCTCCAAATTATGAGTTTGATGCCATTTCACTTTGGAAAGAGGAATGTTTTATTAAAACTGTCTCTTAAGAGAACATCTTCATGAAGTCACCATGCAAACAGAAGTTTTAGGATGCAAATTTTATCCCTTAAGTACTCAGTGTCAACACACCATGGGATCTGCCTCAGCATTGTTGGATTTCAGGCCAACATGTATTATAAAAACCAATAGATGGTTGAAATAACTTATGCTGTATGTTTGGCTGTCTGGGTCAAAATAATTGTTTTGGCTAAGACACAGTGCAGCTTATCTCATCTGGCTGCCATTATTGCCTACAAGGAGAATCTGTGTTGCCCATCTCCTACCAGCCAACACACGAGTTGATAACCTAGACCAGACCACGGTCTATAAAACTGTACCAGAAAAATCTGCAAACTCCCCACGCCCCTATCTGCACTTCTGATTCTCTGCTCTGTCATTTGATCTGCTTCGCTCTAGCATGTTGTTTGCATTTCCCCGGCACTAGAGACATCTGCTGTCCCTCAGAACCCATCATCCTCCGTGGGACTTTGCAGCTGACTGCTATGCTATTTATATTAATTGAATGCAGTACGTTCTGTATACACTGCTGATTGCCTTCATTTATTTCAGTTCTTAAAGACCCAGGGTCGCTCTCTGTACCCTTACCGTATCGTTCTACTCACTTGGTTCCAATTAGTCTCAGCTAACAAAAATACATTACAACAAAACCCTGGTTAGCCATTGCTGTTTCTAATGACATAATTTGTGAGTTTTTAGCCCTTGAAAGTAGAGACATTAGAAATTAAGTTAGAGTATCTTCTGAGGGGTTGAGAAATATTAATTGCAGGCATCTGGGATCACTTCCTTAAGGAAGATTTGTGATTTCTATTTAACTAATAAATGTTGACATAATTGAAGAGCTATAAATGCCTTTATGTTGGGCTTTCTGAGGAATTTCTGGTCATTCCCTTGCTCAGTAGAGTAAGAAATTGTGGTGACATTAACACTAAATCTTGGCTTATTTGCGCACTAAGTATTTTATAATAGTACTGAATGGTCAAAACAATTATGCAAGAGAATTTCTTGAGGAATTGTTAAAGCATGCAGATTTATCCCCAAACCACAAAGCATTGTTAATTTAGCAAATAATTATATATTTCTAATGTGAAATTTTTTGTTTGCAGCATGCCTCTTCCCTCCTGCTACTGTTATGTTTTTGCTCTACACTATAGGATATTTTCTCATGTCATCTGGACGCTTGAAAGAAAAATTTAGAAGGAACCATAGGAGATTTTACAACAAATTACCTTATCTTCATTTCTTGAATAATTAGAATGTTATAGCTAAGAAGCCTAGCCAGATCCATCTTTTACATACAGTGTTTGCACTTTATACAGCTGTCCTCTGAGGTCCACGATTTTAATTTCGGTATGTTCTGAAATAGAATAAGTTATGATACATTGAGTCCAATTAAATTTCATTGCAAAACTATAACCCCAAGCAGCAAGTTTTTATACACTGTTCACTGTTCACATGTTTTTTTCCCCCTCTGCCTTCTATCTCTAACTGAAAAGACACGACTGATCATCATCAACTCGTGTAAAAGCTGCACTCCCATGGTTCTTATGTAAAGTTAATAAAATAAATAAGAGGCAGCTGTGCACTTCAGGAAATCACTCCACTGAGGGGTTCTGGGAATACTATAACCACAAGTGTGAAGCTGGAGTCACTAGAAACCCTCAGTGGAATTACAGCTCAATAAATCAAGGCTGGCTCCCTTTACCTTTACAGCCTGGCTCTGTGCTCTGTGTGGTGCCTACGCTCCACGCCATTCCCAATGCTATCTTTTTAACGATCGTGGAACTTCTTGCTTCCTGTTCCAGGAGGTTGGGATGTTTGGGGAGAACTTTTACTAGATGCTTGGTTACTGTGGGTCTCAAACATTTCAGGCTTAGGGAACAGGGCATGGTAATAAATCCCTCTTGCCTGCTACCACAAAATAAGGAAGACAGAGAGGACAACTATGAAGAATTGGGAGACATTTTCATAACACTTCATGGAGGTATAGTAAATACATCTATGGCAAATGGTGATATCACACATGATAGTAGATCCATGAACCAGCAACGGACCACCTAGAAGCTCCTACAGGCTACGGGGGCTTGTTGACTAATGGACTGTGAGTTTTGACGATGACTGCAATAAAATTGCCATTCTTTTTAACTTGTATACTCATCAGTGACAAACCCCATAACATATTTTTCCCCCAGGATTCCTTTTTCTTGTATATCTTCTCCACCTCCATTTTCCTTTACAGTAAAAGCCAAGTCTTAGTTTCCTTAGTTGGGAAGACACTTCCAACTTTGTATCCAAACAGACTAAAATGACAAAAGATTATGCACCAATCTAGAGCAGGGATTCTAAATGTTTTCTCTCTCAATTGTTTGCTTTATAACCACAGGCAAGTTACTTAATGTTTACATGTCTCGCAATTGCCCAAAAATTACAATGTAGGGTCTGCTATAGTTTGGATCTCAAATGTTCCCCAAAGGCCTTGGGTGGGGAGAGACTGTTCAGTGGTTAAGAGTGCTTCTGCACAAGGATTTTAGCATAGATACTCAGCATACAAATAAAGGGGTGAATATGGCCACATGTGCCCACAACCCCAGTACTGGGTGTGAGGGCTGAAAAAGGAATCGCTGGGCTTGCTGGCTATCAGAAGTAATGGCAAGCTCTAGGTTCACACAGAGACCTCATGTCAGGGGAATAAGGTGGACGTTGTTCAATGAAGACATATGGTGTGCTCTGGCCTCCGTGTGCATGCATGGAAGAATGCACTGCTACATATGCACACATGTGTACACCACACATGGAAACACAAAGTTGTGCTGTTTGTGCTAGTACTATTGGTGAAAGACTTAGGAGATCGGGCCTAGAAAGAGGTGGAAGTCTTTAGGTTACTAGATGAGTGCCTTGGAAGAACAGAGAGACTCTGATCTCTTAGTTTTCTTTAGTTCCCTGGCTTGAAATGTGAATTTTCTTCACCACTCATTCCTGCTGTGATGTGCTATATAGTCAAAAGCAGCCAGACAAATTAGTCACACCAGAACCTCCAAAACTATGAGTCCAGATAAGCCTTTACTCAGTTAAGTGAATTTTTTCAGGCCTTTGTTATGTTATAGTGGCAAACGATTAACACTGTCACGGAATCCTGGGAGTGCAGTGAGGTTTCTTAGTAAGCTCCTGCTGTTTAACAAACTCTCCCCAACTCAGCTACTTGAGGCAATAGCATCTACTATTTCTTATAATGCTGCAGACTAGCTTGGGAGTTCTTCTAATCTGGAGAAGCCTTGCCGAGGTGATCATTTAAGGCCATTTTTCTTTATATGCCTGGAGGTTAGCAGTTCTAAAGTCCTGTCACCCCTATTCGAACAACACGCCCAGATGCCATCACTACAATGGTAAAGCATTCTCCTTTTTCAAAAGGATAGCCCATTGTTCTTCATAGGATGATCCCCAGATAGCTAAAGAGAGCAAATTCATGTTCAATCTGAGTCTCATGTGTGATGTTCCCTGAATAAAGCAAATCTCACAGTAGAGCCCGGATTGAAGGTAGAGAACTGGACTCTACCCCATAGGAGGGGAACAGGACTCCACCTTGTAAGGAGCAGGTATTTTTTAGGTCAGGGGAGAATTTATGGCTCTTGCAGTTTGCTACATGACAGTATGGTGATTTGTGCTGAGAATAAAGTGACTTAGTTCCTGGCGTCTGGGAAGAATTACTAAGTCTTGTTTCTTACCACCATCTTGTTGTGTCCTTTCCCTGCCCCCTTGTGTTTGTGAGCATGTGCATATGTGTGTATAGTGTGTGTGCCTGTATTAGTGGAGGCCGGACTTTCATATTGGTGTGTTCCTCAGTTGCTCTCCACCCTATTGTTAGAGCATGATTGCTTACTGGACCTAGAGCTCACTGACTCTGTACATTAAGTGGCCAGCAACCACGCCAGCCCCCCATCATCTTTCTGTCTCTGACTCTCCCAGAACTGGGAATGCTGGCATATATAGCAGTGTGCAGCATTTTTTGTGTGTTTGTTTATGTGAGTGCTGGGGACTCAAACTCTGGTCCTCATGCTTGTAAAACAAGTACTTTGCCAATGGAGATATCTCTCTAGCCCTATTTTTCCCCACTGAGGCAAAGTCATTCTGCAGCCCAGGACGGTCTGAGAATTTTGGTGATTTTCCTGTCTCAGCCTCCTAAGTAGTAAAATGGCAGGCAAAAGCCACCACACTCGGCAACCTTTATATTCTTAATTAGCACTCTCCTCAAATCTAGCCCTTGCAATTAGAGCAATTTTTGTCCAATTATCTCGATTACATATGAATAAGGAATTAAATCAATTTTGAGGTGGTTGCAATTCTAATCTCCAGTATCTGAGGCTGCTGCAGGAACCTTCTGGAATCCCTTTAAGAAGGTAAACATGGAGCATATTCAATACAAAAATAATTTTTTTCCTCCTGTCCATCTTTCATACTATTGCTCGAGTAGTGTATAAAAAGAAAAGCCTGGATTTTTGCCTTCTAAATTTCTGTCTTTTCAGGTCCACTTCTCACAATAGGCAGCTTGCACAGAGCAGCCGTTCACAGCAGTCATCCAGCCTGAGTGTTAGCTTTGTGGCTGCTGCAGTAGCAAAATACTGGCCCATGATATAACATTGGCCTGGCTCAGAGCTTTGAGTTTCATTCCTTTATAGGATTACACCTCAATAACGAAGCCCTAATTCTTTAACAATCTGTCTTACAATGACAATAATTTTATTAAATCTACCACTGGCCGTTTTCTTTCTCTGAAAGTCAAATCTTTAAAGATTTACTTTAAATGTTAAGTGGTTTTGAAGAGATTCTTATTTTAAATGGAGCATAAACTGACCATTTGAACTGAGAATGGCTTTGAAATCTACTAAACTTGACTTCCCCGAACTGGAACCTCCTACGGATGGTAACAGTCTCTATTAAAAATCAGCATTCACAACCCTCAGCATAGACGCTGGAGCCTTCGAGGCTAAAAGAGTAGGTGAACCCGGGTTGGTTTGGATTTCATTATACTTAATAACTATGATCAATGCCAGTCATGGGCTCTTGCAGACTCATTCCTGGGAAAGTTTCCATGAAGATGTGACTCAGGTAAAACAAATGTGTTTTAAGTATCTAATCTACAATGAACAATTTGTCCTATCCCCGAGGAATCAAACAATGATCCCAAACACATGTTTGGGTAACGGAATAGTAAAGACTGCCATAGCAGATTGACTAAGAAAACAGTATTCATGTGCAACCCCAGAAAGATTCTACCCAAATGAAATGATACTGTGCAGTGGGGAGAGGTACCCATCAGCTCTCAAGGGTGCCTTATTCCCCTAGAACCTCAGCCAGCATTCTCTCTGCCCTGATGGGAACTAGCCCTGCTCTCTCCCCACCTCCCAGGGGGTCAGAGAGATCTTAACCTTCTCATCAGATCCAGGCTACTCTTTCCTCCCATCCCTCCCTGCAGGACCAGGAACTCCTTTCTTTTCCCTGAAGTACCTGTAAGGAGACGCTAGTGGCTTTGATGTTTAAGTCACACAACTGTTTAGCTTGTTTGTTGAAATTTAGGAAAAGAAAAACAGCCAAGCAATAGTCAGTGACTGCAGAGAGATGGAAGGGAAGGTGTCATTATCGCGGGGGGGGGGGGCACAAAACTCTTTCCTCTTGTAGACAGACCTATGATTTAGATGCAGAATTTTGCTTTTGTATTCAGAATTAAAATAATTCAGAGGAAGATGTGAGATTCCTTTCTTCTGATACACAAGGTTTCTTTCTCATAGTTCAAGACAAAAATGGGGCCTCATGATGGAATGTGGATTTAGATAGTGTGGGTGAGACTCCCTACTCTCAGGAGAAGGTTTTATGTACCCACACAGGGAGAGTTATCCTGCTAAAGGGGTCCTGTGTACCCACATGGGACAGTTACCCTGCTGAGGTGTTCTGTGTGCCCTCATGGGAGACAGTTGCCCTGCTGAGGGGGTCCTGTGTACCCACATGGGACAGTTACCCTGCTGTGGTGTTCTGTGTGCCCACATGGGAGATTGCCATGCTGAGGGGATTCCCCATATGCACCCGAGGCACAGTTTAATTGTGCTACTGTTGCTTTTTCAGTATGGCTGAATTTGGATAAAGAACCATTTCCTTAAGCAGCAGGAAGCTATGTGTTTTGAGGACCCACTGGCAGAAGATACTACAGAAGAAAGGGTTCCAACTTCGATCCCCACAGTAAAACTAGATCCAAGAGACAGATCAAAAGGTGTGATTCTCAGCCAGAAGTGAGGTCCGGCTTTTGGCACAACTTTGTCATGATGGAGTCCCGCTAGATCCCGCATTCATGCTGGTCGGCTTGGAAGGGCTGGTCATTTGGTCTCTATGGCATTCTTGGCCACAGCGCATCCCTTTCAGGACAGCTGGGTCCTCCCTCACCTTTTATGGCTGGCGGGCCAGATGGCAAGGAAAGGGATTGTCTCCTGCTCTCTTCGGAGACAGTTGGCTGGAGGCTAGCTTTGGGGCTTGGCCCAGAGCCCATCACTCAGGTCTAAAGCCAGGAGGCTTAGAACTGTAGAGCAGAGCTCTCCTCACCTGGGACATTTTGAGGCACTCCTCTTTCATCCTGCCTCATTCTCTGCCTTAAAAGGAACAGTGTTCTGGGAGACAAAGCAGTCCCTTGGACTAGCGGAGCATCTTTGCAGTCTGACTCAAAGCCCTCCCACCTTCTAAGGAACTCCTCATGTAGCCCCCCACCCCCTTGGCTTCATGTACTTTTTAGGGGAACAAGATTGATACGGTGATAATCACATTTTTCTTGGTTAGGTGAGATGTGAGAAAATTGTTTCTTTTTCCAAAAGAAAAAAAAAAAACTATCTTAGAAACTCTTTACCTTTTTCCTCTTTAAAAGAGAGGCGTTTCCCTGCGGCCAAGGGATTGTTTCCATCCTCAAACCTTCTCTTCTCTTCTCTCATACATACGTGTCACATTTTGTAATTCTCATCACTAGTTTAGTTTGCAATAAGACGCTAACTATTCTGGGAGGTACAGTTTTCACAGTGGGTCACTCCTACCCACCTGCTTTGGTGCTGCTGTTGAGACTCCCCTGTGCCCACCCCTGATACCCCAACCAGGTCTCCTAAAGTCACCCCAATGTAGAACAAATGTATCTCACATGCTGGGCATGCTCAAGTCTTGAGTCACCATTTCTGTAGGTGGAATTGAAGTTCCAAATGTAATATTTCTGTGCAAACTTCATGTAGCTCACTTCTGCACAAGGGTTCTAAAATTCATTTCAGCAGATAATAAACTGTAATATGTAAACATCTCCAATCATGAGGATTCCCAGTTTCAGACAGCAGAGTAAGTCATAAGAGTGCTGCCATGAGACAGAGTCAGGGGTCCCGTCTCACATTGTTTACACAGGAGGGGCTTCCTTTTACATTTTGTGATATCATAAGAGTGCTGCCATGTGACAGAGTCAGGTGCTGTTCACATTGTTTACATAGAAGAGGTTTCCTTTTGTTTTGTGATGCATTAGCTGCACCACACAGTAGTTCTTTCTACCTCGAAGTATTTTAAGAGGCGCTTAACCTTATCCATAATGTTTACTCTAACTAATATCCTAGCAAACAGCATATAAGGGTTCCCATTTCTCTATATGCATACCAGAAACAGAAACCATTCTTATTGGGTGCTATTTCATTGTAGTTTTGAGTGTAATTTCTGTGACAGTTAACAATATTGAGTTTTTTTTTTTTTCATATACCTATTGGCCATTTTTGTGCTTCAGTGTGTTGTTATGTCTGCTGATTTAAAAATTGGTGCTTTTTCTTGTTCAAGTGGTCAAGTTTGCTATGCTTCCTGAGCATCATCAAGCCCCTATCAGACCCAGGTTTGCAAATGCTCCTCCCACTTTGTTGCCCCTTCCTTCTGTTGCTGGGCTCCTTGGCTGTGCAGAAGGTGGTCATTAGTTTGATGTGACCCAGTTCATCCATTTACAGCTCTGTTGCCTCTGCTTTCATGTTCTGCGCAAATGTCTTTACCCATATCCATGAGACAGAAGGTTGCCCATATTTTCTTCTAGTGAAATAAAAGTTGAATCATGTCAGAGCGCCTCCCCCCACCCAATGACACTCTTCCTCTCAGCCTTCAATCTGTTCTTGGTTTTTATTCTTTCAGTGGGTGAACACTCATATATTGTTGCTCTTGAAGATTGTTTCGGACACATCCGTTTGCTCAGTTTTTAAATAAATCACTTTCCAAAATGATTTTCTCATTTACTAATAGCAAACAGGTAAGATTCTAATGAAAGCTGTCCTAACAGGTTGACACTAATCTGCTAATCTGTGAATCCGAGAAGAAGGCTAAAATGAAAAATGTGGAATCACAATTGGATTTATCTAACTGGGAGTCTAGTTATCAGGAGTTGAACTTGTTAAGCTTTATGGAAAACTTCATTGTCACAGTCATCTTGGGTACCACTGTAACTCTCTGATGTCATTTTAATCTCTCTTTCCTCTTGCCCTCTCTCTCTTTCCCTCTCCTTCTCTTCCCCGCCTCTTTCACCCCCCCCATGTGTGTTTCTCTGTGTCAGTCTGTCTATCTGTGTGTCTCATCCTCTCTCTGGTAGATGCATGTGTGCAGGTATTTGTGTGGGTGCCCTCATGAGTCTGGACAGACACGGAGGCCAGAGGTTGACATCGACTTGTCTTCAATACTTTTCCATCTTCCTGAAGTCAGATCTCTCTGAGCTGTGGGCTCACCATTTCAGCGAGACAGACTGAGCAGTGAATCACCAGAATTCTCCTGTCTCTATCACACAAGCACTGGGGATGCAGATGTTCACAACCATGCTCAACTTGTTATATGGTTATGGGGGTGTGTGTCTATTTTATATGGTTATTAGGGCATCTAAATTCAGGATCTCATGTTCTTGTGAAGCAATTATTTTACCCATGGGGCTGTCTCCCAAGACTTCCATCTTAGTTTTTGAGGTAAGGTCTCTCCCCAAGTCTGCACCTCACCATTTCTGCTAAGGTGGCTTGCCAGTATGCCCCAGGAGTCGCCCGTCTTCACTTCCCACTACGTTTACAGTGCTGGGTTTACATGTGAACTGTGATGATCCTGGCTTGCACATGGGTTCGGGGGATCTGAACTTAGGTCCTTAGGCTGGCACAGTAAATTCTTAACCCACCCAGCCATCTGCTCAACCCCCACGTTATCATCTAAAGCACAGACTCTGCAAACTCACAGGACTTTAAGATCAGCAAGTGAACTTCTTTTTTTTTTTTTTTTTTTTTTTCGAGACAGGGTTTCTCTGTGTAGCTTTGCGCCTTTCCTGGAACTCACTTGGTAGCCCAGGCTGGCCTCGAACTCACATAGATCCACCTGGCTCTGCCTCCCGAGTGCTGGGATTAAAGGCGTGCGCCACCACCGCCCGGCTCGCAAGTGAACTTCTTAAAGTTAGGCAAATATTACAACATGGGCGGTGTCCAAGCTGAGATCCATGGGACAGCTGTGAATGTGGCCCAATACACTTGTGGATGACATCATGTCCCAGTGTTCAAAGACTGGACACTCTACATAGACAGTAAGGGCACTTGATTAAGTAGGCTGTATATGGCTCATTCAACTCCTCTTTAATTCAACGATTTAGCTTCTTGGAGGTTAAGTTTTTCATAAGAATATAGAATTTCAAATTCTTTTTTTCTTTTTTTTTTTTTTTTGGTTTTCCAAGACAGGGTTTCTCTGTGTATCTTTGGAGTCTGTCCTGGTACTCACTCTGTAACCCATGCTGGCCTCGAACTCAGAGATCTGCCTGCCTCTGCCTCCTGAGTGCTGGGATTAAAGGCGTGCACCACCACTGCCTGGCTCAGAATTCCAAATTCTTTTGTGTATGAAAATTCTTGATTTTATGTTTATATTAGAACAATTTATTATACATAGATCCTGGAAATGTCTTCATCACTTCAGTCAGCACCATGCTGGTGGCTCTAGCCAGGGTTCATGGACTTAAAGAGAAATGTCTGTGAGCCTTGACTTCCTATCATCTATATGACCATTATGTTGGTGAGGCCTTCCACTGAGGTTTATTATTATTATTATTATTATTATTATTATTACACTCCTCCATGACCTCTGCATCAAATCCTGCCCCTAGGTCCCTGCCCTACTTGAGTTCTTACACTAACTTCTTTGCTGTGATGTGGAAGTATAAACTTTCCTCCCTAAATTTCTTTGGTCATGGAGTTTTATCACAGCAATAGTAACCCTAACTAAGACACCATGTCTATTGATACTGCCGTCTTCTGGTCTTGTTTATGCAGCCATTTTTTATGAGGAACTGTTTCAGAGCAGACTTCCTGGTATTCTGGTTCTTAAAAATCTTCTTCAGTGTTCTTTGAGACATAGATGCAGGAGCTGTGACAAAGATGTATCCCTTGAGGCTAGGCTCCCCAGTTCCCTAGCAGAGATCTGTTGATCTTTGCATTATGTCCAGTTGTGGTTTTCTGTGATTGTCTCCACTTACTGTAAAGAGAAGCTTCCTTGATGATGAATGATAGCTACACTTATCTGTGAGTATAAGGATAAGATTTAAAATGTAGCTTATGGTTATGCTGGTCTATCAAAGTGGTGGTAGTAGCTTCTCTTCTAAGATCCATGACCTCACTAGTCCCTGGAAGCTTGCTAAGTTTCTAGTACTGGGATGGTTTCCATCTTGGTGTATGGGCTTCAAGTCCAATTAGATAGTTGTTGCTTATCTCCAACATGTGAGTGCCATTTACTGTACCTTTATGGTTGTCTTGCCATGCTTGGTCATTGTTGTAGTTTGGACATATCACAGCTCTGTGGGAGCATTAATTGCTTCTCTCCTTTGGCAACAAACTATGTTCTGGTACTATGAAAGCTCTATCTAGCTCCAATAATCTGAGTACTGTATCCTAAAAGTGTAGTGACTTTAGCAATAGGGGCTTACCTTGAGCCTCTGAGAGGCAACCAAAGGCTACAACAATTGTCTGTATTGTTTAGGGAGTCATTTGAACTACTTTGACCAATCATTCTAAAGGAGATTTCTCATGCCTGGTAGTGGGGTTTTGGTAGGGCACAACTTCCTTTGAGACACACACACACACACACACACACACACACACACACACTCACACACACACACTTACACATTCACTTATATGTATTGTCTATGGTTTTAGGTAAATATAAAATAATATTCTTAATTTCCTAGATTCAAATCTCAAATGGTTTTCACAAATTATTATTTTGAAGTTTCATTAGTGAGGACAAAATGTAATTTGAGAAGCTGAGTTTTTCTTTAACATTTCTTTCTTTTGCTTAAATTTATATCCTTAATGGTGCTTGGCTTGACAGTGATTTATTGTTGTAGGATTTTTACTTTTTATCCATTTGTGAAATGCTGATGTAGCAAAGTTGACATTTGAGTATAATTTATTCCCATAAACTATATAGATTTCTTAGGAGTTTTTTTTTTCTTTAGAAATTCTAGGCTTCCATGCAATTAGATAGCTGATACTTAAACACAGTTCTTAACGATTCTTTTCTTTTATATTTTAGTTGCTATTCTAATCTGAAATTCTACTGTAATTAGAATTATGTATAGTGATGTGCTGCCTATTGACTTGGCACTGAGACATCTCTCCTAAGGCTGAGAAGCCTTTCTTTTCTGCTTCTGCTCAGAGGTTCCTATGGAGGGTTCTTTGAATGACATTTGAAGCATGGAAGTGCAGTGGAAGCCATGTTGTTGAGATGTCATGGTGGTCAAAGGCAGACACTTCGGTGTGCAGATGGCTTCTTGAGTTCTTACTTCAGGGCTGTGGTAGTCTTGCAGTCACATTCTTCTTCGCAAATCCTCTTCCAGGACTCACTGAAATCATTAGTTAAATGCTCCCAATCCTTGACTTCCTCCGTATTTCTACATTACTTTGCTCATGTTGTCATAAATCTAATGTTGATACTCTTTTTACGACCCAACTCAGACTATCAGTTGATACCATCCATATCCTAATACCTGCTTATAAGATATTCATTATTATTTATATTTTATGTCCATTTCATGTCTTCCAAAAGAAATGTGGCTTTCCTAAAGTTAGCTAAAAATGTAATCTCTCTTCCTATTAATTTAACTGTAAATATTCTTCTTAATCTAACTGTTGGAAGTTTCCCAACATTTTTCTTTTTACCAGCTTGGCAGCTTTTACCCCCATTGGTTACTCCTACAATTAATACTGACAACAATAATAAATTATATTTCAAACAGAATTTCACAAAGCACACAAGATTTTTCTGTTCAGGTTCCAGCTAGAATGCTTTTATCTTTATTTGAATGCAAATTTTCAGAGCTTAACAATAAATCTAAATGACACATCTTATTTATAATACATTATTATACTGATTAGCTGGGCTGGTAACTTGTCAAACACTTCTCATCGATTGTGTAGCATGTCAGACATGCCAATAGTCCTTAGCTCCATGCTTGACCGAATTCCAAGGTTAAGGTCAAAGGAAAGCCTGTGGTGGGATTCTGAACAGAAGTTGGCCATTAGTGGGTCATGAGAGTGCCATGTACAGAGAACTCATGAAATTCTTTAAATAGTTGAGAATATTGGGATTTAGGAAAGCAGGTACAGTCTCACACATACAGAGCATGTATTAGCAATTAGAAAATTGCTTGACTTCCTTAACCCTTGTCCTGTTTAAAAGAGTCTCTTGTTTTCCTGCTGAGCTTTACTTAAAGAGGCTGCTTAGTAACAATGGCATTATCTCAGCACTCCTCATTAATGTGGAAAAGAATAAAGTTTTAAAGGAACAACATATAGTCTTCTATTCTGAATATATCAGTGGCAAATAAAAGGTGTTTGCCTGAGTGAAACACTTTTACTTATGAGTGCCAGAAATGACCTGTGCTTATCAATTTTTGAGTTCTGTGTAACTGCCCCTCATGTACCCTGAGAAATATATTATAATATTTTGTCAGTGTAGCTATTGTCTAGAACATTTTTGTCACATTTTCTTTTGTGAAAATAGAGATATAAAAGTTGCCTGAGTCTGATTTGCAAAACCACCCGTATGGGAATATATCCAAATTATTATAGTTTTTTGATTGTAAAAGAAAAACCTGTTGATCTCAGGATGTCCCAGAGGTAGACAAGATAACAGTAACAATACTCTATGACTTTGGTCTGTTGCAAATAGAACCGAGAGGTGACAAGTGATATGCTCAGTATTAGGACAGAAAATCAACATGATTATTTATGAAGATGTTCACCTCCAGGCATTCTGGGTCCAACAGAGTTCTGCTGCCAACATTGTTCTCATCAAGTACCTAAGCCCTCATAAAATATTCTTCAGACACGTTCATCAACAAGGAAAGTTTTAAAGAGTTTATTTTTGAGGTTTGTTGTCACTGTTCTTTGTGAATTGATAACCTTAATTGGATATATTTGGAACTGATCCAAATTCTTATTTGGGAATTAGATTGTTTAAGTGATTAAGCAAAGTAACTGAGGTCACCACCCTACTCAATAAGATATTTTTGGCATGCAATTCATTATAATCTCATTGTAAGTCCTTTTGATTTAAAGATTAATGCTGATTCTTTCAATTATAATATTCATCTTTTAAATTAAAATGGAACCAATCAGCAGATCATTGCAGAACTTCTGCAGGATGCTGACACTAATTTAGGAAGCCCATCTTAAAGCCAAGAGTGGGAATTTATATGCCTGTAATTCTAGCACTTGGGAGGAGGCAGGAGAAATCAGGAGTTCAAGACCATCCTCTACTACATAGCCTGAGTCTTGAGCAACAGGAGACGGCTTCAAAATAAACAAATAACAAACGAACAAATGAAAAATCCCATTTTAGTATTTGATTAACAGATAGATTGGGCATGACTATATTTATTTTGTTAAACCATATGGGGAAGATACAGGATATATATATGAATTTTACATTATTAATTCTGATTCTGTTTCTATGTTTAAAGCAACATCAATTTTTTTAGGTTATTGTCCAATCATTTGTGAATCTTTTATTGATTTTCTTGGTCATATTTTTCTCTTTAAATACATACTCATATTCATACATACAGGCCACACATGCTTGAAAAAAATCTATCTTAATAAATAGATTTGACTTTATTACTACTCAGGCTCAGTTTAAGTTCTTATGGCAAAGTTCTCCTGGTATTTCAAACCAACCGAAATGAATTACTTATGTTGTACAGAATTGCTGTCCTGGTAACCTTTGTATCATTTTATTCAATAAGATTTTTTTTTTTTGACTAAACACCCATGGGTTAATATTAAACAATAGAGTGACATAGTAGAAGAGTATGTTTATAGAAATCTTTCAAGTAAATGTATACTACAAATTTAACATTTTAAGGCAGAGTGAATAAAAAATTACATATAATATAGCGTTCATTTTTAGAAAAAGAATAAATGTATCACACTGATAAAATGGGAGGGGTCATTTTTGAAGCCTACATTATATCGAGCCTGATAGTAATATTTTTGAAGTCGTTTCAGTATCATGTGGTCAGAAAATTGATCCGTTGCCTTCCTCATGTAGGCAGAGTGAAGATGACTGTTAGTGATAAACGTCAAGGTGGTGTTAATAGTTCAACAGCCACAATAGGCATTTGTCTTTGTCCATTGTTGAGGGGTGAGCTCCCCTCCCCTCTAGAATAAAGGGGACACCATTCTCAAGTGAATTCCATTGACAAAATGAACTCAAGAAACTCAGGGGGAAGAGCACCAAGTTATGGGTAGGAAAAGTGAAGCTGCCTTGACTATGATTGGACCGTCAGAGCGGACAGCGCTTCAGGATGAGGAAGATGGATGGACTAGGAAGGAAGGAAGCCAAGGAAGCCAAAGGGGCTTTGACTGAACTCTGTCCTAAGCTGATGTCATTCCTGAGGGAAGTGCAAAAGCTGGAGAGGGTCTCTGGATCCCTCACCACCCAGGCACGAATTTTGGGTTTTTATAGTAGCTAGAGTGAAGCCGAAAGATGTACATCAATGAACTACAAATCCAGGGAAGGGGAGGAGCTAAGAGCGTTCCGTTTTGCAAGTCAATAGAGTCAGTCCTAAGTGCAAATGCTCCTCAACTGTGGAAGACATTTGATTCAGGACTGTTGGAAAGTGTGTAGTGGGGAGAGCCCAGGACGTGTTCTTCCAATTGATGAGGGTTTTTAGGTCTTGTATACCAGTGATGTAATTGTGTCTCTCCTGAGCCTTTGTGGGCCATGAAACAGAGTCACAGTCCTGACTCAAAGAGAGCCAACACAGTGTAAACCAGACTTGAATCTCCCACACCCATCTTGGTGTCCATTGCATTTGATGCCCTCAGACCAGTGTTCACTAGGGACCAGACCATTTTATTTTTTAAAGATTTATTTTTCTTATTTGTAGTTTTGTATAGGTGTATGTCGGCATGAGAGAATGTGGATATCAGTGCAGGCGCCACAGGAGGCCAGAGGCATTAGATTCCCTGGAGTTGGAGCTCTGGATGGTTGTGAGCACAGTTCAGGTCCTCTGGAAGAACAGCAAGTGCTCTTAACCACTGAACCATTGCTTCAGCCAGCGGGATGAGCTATTTAACCTACTGTCCATTTTATTAGCTTTGAATTTCCTCCCGAAATCTTAAGTTTTATGTTTCAATAGCACTTCACATACACAAAAGGAATGTGTAAAAGATTGAATTCTGCGTAAGTCTTGTAATTTTCAATGCTTGTTAGTGCAGAAAGTAAGTGTCCTAGTCAGTTTGCACCTCCTGGAGTCAAAAGAAACTTTGTTTTAAATTTTCTTTCAGGGATTAAAAGAAACATTTACTATGTTGGTTTTATTAGGTTAAAGTCTACAGTTGCCACTATGTAAGCCAGGCCCTGAAATCGTAGATGAGATTAAAACAAAGGGTGTGATATCCTGTTTCTAACCAATTATGGTCTTACCTCGTGCTGTGGCCTCTTCATGATACACAAAGGTTACCACAGTGTTCACCAAGGTCTCTCTTTTAATGAGAATTTAAGAAGAAAATATGTCACACTCACCACAAAGATGTGTTCTATGGCTATCAAAGTTCTGAAGCTACGTGCGGATAATTGGGGTCCTGAACGTGGCCCAAAGAAACCTAGTTTGCCAATTATCTAGTTATCAAGCTGAAGTCTGGTCCCCTAGTGAAAATAGAATTGCTTTCTTCTGTATAACTTTATGACAACTGGAACTAGAAAACATCACTGGCCCTTCATGAAAAGGATACTTTCTTTTTTACCAAGGTAGGTGTTTCTGAGAACAGTGCTCACATGGACCACAGGGTTTTTCATGATTGTGACTTGTATCTCCTGTTTAGTCAGGCATTTGCCTGATGATAATTAGATACTGCCAATTTATAAAGGCTATTGTCTTGGGGCTCTAAATCTCAATTTACTTAATGTCTTAAATTTACTTGAGGAAAACATGTCATTTGGATTGTTGTATACTAGCAGTTGAGAAGATCAGTTAAGCAGAAGGCTAAAACATAATTTATCAAGTCTTTAAAAAATTAGCACATTTTATTTGATCTGGTATTGGTAGTGGGAGTCTGCACTGGGTATTTCCAGGTTCTTGTCTTGACTGGGTATTTCCAGGTTCTTGTCTTCTTATTCAAAAGAACGAAAATAAGAGTTCACACAGATTTGCAAAAGAAGCAAGATAATTTTATTTTGAGTAGCACGATAATGCAGATTAAAGAGATATACACTGTCAAGGTCATGTGAATGAGAGTACTCAAGGCTGCAGATACAGCCTGGGGGTCTCTCTTTATGGGCTCTAAGGGAATAAGGAGTGTGGTTGGGTGGTTCTCTAGTTTGATTGATGAATTAAGTTTTGTAATCATTTCTCTACTTCGAATGAATGTCCCTTCCCACAACACATCTGTTTTTAATTGCATGCATGCCCAATTATGCATAGGCATAAAATGGTAAATAGGAAAGGCTCCTTAAAAGGTTATTGGAGGCTACAGTTTGCTGTATTGTGCACGTACCCAAAACCAGCTCAGTTCAGAGCAGCCCTTCTATTTTTCATGTCCGGATGAACTAGGAACATATCTGAAAAGAAACTGTCTAAATTTGTTTACAGCAAGGGGCAGGGAAATCTCATGCTATTTATTGTTCAGGGAAGTTGTGTAGCTCAATGCAGGTAGGGAGACAAGGGGATCTGAAGGTTCTGAAGTTGCTAGGTATATTATTTGGAGTTTTGTGTGTGTGTGTGTGTGTGTGTGTGTGTGTGTGTGTGTGTGTAGTACTTGTGAGTGAAAGTACATTATTACAAGAGGTTGTATGTAGATCCAAAACTAAATAGGGCATGCCAGGGTCCTATGCTTACCTGCCTGAGATTTAGCTTCAACTGTTTTTTATTCGCTCTTTGAAATTTCATGCAATGTGCTTTGATAATACTCACCCCACCCCATCCCTGATTCACCCTTTTCCATACTCACACAACTTTGTGTCTTCTTTATTTTTCACCTCTCAAGTTCAGTCTTCAATTTCCATATATTCTTGGATGTGTAGTCTTTCACTGTGGTATTTCACTGTAGTCTTTCATTGTGTTCTATTGCTGCGATGAGACACCACGCCCCTGAGCAAAAGCAACTTGGGGACGAAAGGGTTTATTTGGCTTACTCTTCCACATCATTGTTCATCCTTGAAGGAAGTCAGGGCAGGAACTCAAAGAGGGCAGGAACCTGGAGGCAGGAACTGATGCAGAGGCCATGGAGGGTGCTGCTTACTGGCTTGCTCCCCATGGCTTGCTCAGACTGCTTTCTTATAAAATTCAGGACCACTTCCTGGGTGTATGCGTGTGTGTGTGTGTGTGTGTGTGTGTGTGTGTGTGTGTGTGTGTGTCCGTGTGTGTGTGTGTGTGTCCCTACCCACCATGGGCTGGCTCCTCCCACATCAATCACCAGTTAAGAAGATACCCTACAGGCTTACTTATAGCTCCATCTTATGGAGGCATTTCCTCAGCTGAGGTTCCCTTCTTTCTGATGACTCCAGCTCATGTAAAGTTGACATAAAACAAGCCAGCACATTTATCATGGACAATGTATAAAACAAAACAAAACACCATGGATTCTTCCTCTCCCAGAAACTATCAATTGCCCATAGCTCCCTGGCAAATGATGTGACTTCATGTCCCCTTCCCTACCTACTGTGAGATTTGACTTAGCTTGAGCTTACACAGGTTGTGTATGCTATCACAGTTTGAGAGTTCATGTATACAGCTGTCCTACTGTGTGCAGAGTACACTGTTTCCTTGTAGTCTTCTGCCACCTTTGCCTCTTGGATTCTTTCTACCCCCTTTTGTTTAGTGATCCCTGAGACTTTGGAGGAAGGGTGTGATACAATTGCATATCTAGGGTTGGGATTTTTGCCAACTTTTATTCTCTGCTCCCTCGTCAGTGGTGGATTTCTGTGTTCATCATCATCTACTGCAAATAGAAGCTTCTCTGATGGAGGCTGAGAGATACGTTAATTCATGGGTATAGAGATAAGCCACTAGGAGTCGGTTTAGTAATATGTCCCTTTGTCAGAATAGCAGCAGTAAGTTCTCCCTTGAACTTCACCAATGTCCAGCCATAGGTTCTCAGTATGATCATGGTGCTAGTGATGGTTTTTATCTTTTGGATCAGGACTTAAATCCAATTAGAAAGTGGTTGGTAACTCCCATGATATGTGTATCACAATTGCACTAGTGAGCATATCTCCCCAGGACAGATATTATTACAGCGTACAGACTTCACAGCTGGGAATGGTTGATGATTACTTTTCTTCTCTGGTAACATGCATGGCACCTTCAAGCACTATAAAAGTTAGCCAGTTGGGCAGTTTCCAGGTAAGTTGATATCTTTATGCTCTGAGAGTCAAGTATGTAGTTTTTTTTTTCAGCAAAATAGTCTTTAAATTTTTTTTTTAATAATTTATTTTATGTACATTAATGATTTGCCTGCTGTGTGTCTCTGTGAGGGTGTCACAGCCCCTGGAACTGGAGCTACAGACAGTTGTGAGTTTCCATATGGGTGCTCAGAATTGAACTTGGGTCCTCTGGAAGAACAGCCAGTGCTCTTAAGACATTTCTTCAACCCCAGCAAAAAGGTATTAATAGCCAAGTTCTAGAGATAACCAATACTATTGAAAATAGACTATAATATTTAGTGTATATGAGTTCTCACTGGCCAGCAAATCCAAAAGATATAACTCATTCCTAGCATTAGGCTTTTTTGTTGTTTGTCATACCCAAAGGAGCATGGTCATCACATTATACAGTAACTACATTTTAACTCTCTCTCTCTCTCTCTCTCTCTCTCTCTCTCTCTCTCTCTCTCTCTGTGTGTGTGTGTGTGTGTGTGTGTGTTTAACTCCATTTTGACTCTTTCTCTCCCTCTCTGTGTATATTTAAGCATCTTTAATAGTATCAATTTCCATATGAACTTTTTGCAAGGTCTTTAGCATATATTCTTTCTTATATTCCCTCCTCTACCCTGCCCTCCCACCCCACCTCAATTTAACCCTTTTTGTTTCATCATTACACATTAACTCTTTATACAACTGACTTCTATCTTTCCTTCCTTGAAATTGCACTGTTGGGGAATATTATTTTAAGGTGTGTTACTTTTGTTAATATTGCATTTGTTTAACTCTGTGGAACTGTGTTACTTTGCCTGTCTAAAACACCTGATGGTCTAATCAAGAGCTGAATGGCCAATAGTGTGGCAGGAGAAAGGATAAGTGGGGATGGCAGGCAGAAAGAATGAATAGAAGGAGATATCTAGGAGAGGTGATATCCAGGATCAAGAGAAGGAGGAGGACATCAGGGGACAGTCACACAGCCAGCCACGGAGTAAGAAAGAAAGGTATACAAAAATAGAGAAAGGTAAAAGCCCAGAGGCAAAAGACAGATGAATTAATTTAAAGTTAAGATAAACTGGCAAGAAACAAGCCAAGCTAAGGCCAGGCATTCATAATTAAGAATAAGCCTCCCTGTGTGATTTATTTGGTAGCTGAGTGGTGGGCCCCTCAAAGGAGCAAAAACAAACAACAACAGCATCCTCTACTCTCTTAGTGGATCCATACTAATTTCCTGACCCCTAAGAATATTCCAAATGAAACAAATGTATGTGAAGCTGACATCCACAAAGGAGGAGAAACATTAAATGTTTATATTTCTGAGTCTGTGTTACATCACTCAGAATGATTGTTTACAGCTCCAACCACTTACCTGTGAATTTCATTTTTCTTAATACTTAAAAAATATCACACTGTGAAAAAAATTTTTTTTGGGAGGCAGACTCTTACTATATAGGCCTGGCTGGCCAGAAGCTTGCTATGTGGATTGGGTTTGGATTGACCTCAAACTCACAGAAATCTCCCTGCTTCTGCATCCCACATGCTGGGAATTAGACAGGCATCACCATGCCCAGTTTAGATTTTTTTAAATTAAGATTTATTTTTTAAAATTTTATGTGCTCAAGTGTTCTGTCTATCATATGTAAGTGTACTGTATGCATGCCTGTTGCTCTCAGAGGCCAGAAGAAGGTGTCAGATCCTCTGGAACTGGAGTTACAGATGGTTGTGAGTCACTATGTGGGTGCTGGGAACTAAGTGCAAGGCCTTTGAAGGAGCAACAAATGCCCTTAATCACTGAGCAATCTCTTAAGTTCTTTAGCTCAACTTTTTTCCCCTCATATGTAGATGTGAGCTTTGTTTCTTTATTTTATTTTATAATTTAATTTAATTTTACATATCAGCCATGGATTCCCCTGTCCTCCCTCCTCCCCCCAGCCTGCCCCCCATTCCCATCTCCTCCAGGGCAAGGACTCCCCTAGGGATTCAGCTCAGCCTGGTAGATTTAGTCCAGGCAGGTCCAGTCCCCTCCTCCCTCCTCCCCTGAGCAAAGTGTCCCTGCATAGGCCCCAGGCTCCAAACCGCCAGCTCATACACTAAGGACAGGTCCCAGTCCCACTGCCTGGGGGCCTCCCAAACAGTTCAAGCTAATCAACTGTCTCACTTATCCAGAGGGCCTGATCCAGTTGGGTGCTCCTCAGCTATTGGTTCATAGTTCATGTGTTTCCACTAGTTTGGCTATTTGTCTCTGCTTTTTCCAATCATGGTCTCAACAATTCTCTCTCATACAAACCCTCCTCTTTCTTGCCAATTGGACTCCTGGTGCTCCACCTGGGGCCTGGCTGTGGATCTCTGCATCTGCTTCCATCAGTCATTGGATGAGAGTTCTACCATGACAGTTAGGGTGTTTGGCCATCCTATCACCAGAGTAGGTCTGTTCGGGCTTTTTCTCAACCATTGCCAGTAGTCTATTGTGGAGGTATCTTTCTGGGTTTCTGGGGGCCTCTCTAGCACTTTGCTTCTTCCTATTCCCATGGGGTCTTCATTTATCATGGTCTCTTTTTCCTTGTTCTTCCTCTCTGTTCTTGATCCAGCTGGTACCTCCTGCTCCCCTAAGCTCTCTTTCCCCTGAACTTTGCCCTTCATTACCTCCCCTCACGTCCAGTTTGCTCATGTAGACCTCATCCATTTCTCTGTTGTTGGGTGATCCCTGTGTCTTTCTTAGGGTTCTCTTTACTAGGTAGCCTCCTTGGAGTTGTGAGTAGCAGTCTAGTCATCCTTTGCTTTACATCTAGTATCCATGTATGAGTGAGTACATACCATATTTGTCTTTCTGAGTCTGGGTTACCTTACTCATGATGATTTTTTTCTAGATCCATCCATTTGCCTGCAAACCTCATGATGTCGTTGTTTTTCTCTGCTGAATAGTACTCCACTGTGTATATGTACCACATTTTAGTTATCCATTCTTCAGCTGAAGGGCATCTAGGTTGTTTCTAGGTTCTGGCCATTACAAACAATGCTAATATGAACATAGCTGAGCATGTGCCCTTGTGGTATGATTGAGCATTCCTTGGGTATATGCCCAAGAGTGGTATAGCTGATTCCCAGTTTTCTAAGAAAGCACCATATTGATTTCCAAAGTGGCTGTACAAGTTTGCAATCTGCCAGAGACAGTTCTCTGTGCTGAAGAATCTGGTTTTTATCTTATAGAAAATAGAAGGTAATTTAATGAACTGGAGAAGACTTTTATAATCTTACTACATTTTTTAAAAATTGTTTTTGAGGTTTTAAAAATTGCCTGTGTATGTGTGTGTGTGTGTGTGTGTGTGTGTGTGTGTGTGTGTGTGTGTTGAGATGTTGCTCAGTTGATACAGTACATGGCTGCATGCATGCAGACTTGGTTTGATTTCCACCATTACATAAACTGGGCATGGTGCCTGTAATCCCATACTGGATAGAGGCAGGATGATCTTCCCTGTGAGTTTCAAGCCAGCCTAGAATATATGAGACTCTGTCTCCACATAAGGGAGAAACATGAGATAGTTGTATTCCTGGCTCTGGTTTATTTCTCTTTATGTCTTTTGACATGATAATTCCCAGCTCTATTAATTTTCTTAGAAGTGATATGATTTCATTTTTCTCAGTGGCTAAAATTCCATTATGTATATGTGCCACAATTTCTTTATCCATCAGAAAGTAGAAGGAGGCTACTTGGGAGTATGGGTTGGGTCATCAGGAGTTGGGATTAGTAGACAAGTGTGAGAATGTGGGGTAAATATTATCAAAATACTAGAAATGCATGTACAAAACTGTCACAATGAAATCCAGCATTTTATACAACTGATCTATATTAGCAATCCTTCCATTTTTCTCGGGTCTATCAAAAAGAATGCATTGGAAATGGCATGGGTGATAAGTATAAGCATTGGAACAGCCAGGGTGGGCAGTTGGCATTAAAATGCAGAGAAATGATACTGCTAATATGAATGAAGACAGTGGCAAGAGGGGGGGGAGGGGAGAGGGAGGGCAAGGAGAAGAGAAGAAGGGAGGAAGAGAGAGGGAGGGGAGGGAGAGAGGGGCAGAGAGAGGGAGAGAAAGAGAGAGGAGACTGAGACTCTTGGGCTTCAGCGCTGTGGTCAGCACTTGGTGAGTTCCTGAACATGGTAGCCAGAAAGACGTGAAACTCAGGGTTTGCAGGACAATTTTTGGTTTTCTGCCTTGGTCCAATGTGATTGGGCTTCACGGAAGTAGGATAAAAGAAAAAGCAAAAGGAACAAAATAGAAGAGGGCATTGATGGAATTTTAGCCATTGGATTCAGGATTATCTTGGATCCTGGAGCTAATTATAAGTAATTGGCAAGGGGATGGTGTTTTGACTTTCAGAGCATGATAACTAGCAAAATCACAATTATATAAACAGTTTTTAGCAAACTTATTTAAGTTGTTTTCTCTATAAAATTGCAAAGATTTAAAACAGATTCAATTTCTTTTCTTTTTCTTTTTTTTTCTTTCTTTTTTTTTGTGAAGCCTCTGTGTAAGAAGAATATTTTAAAATCAGAAAGAATTTGAGGGCTGGCAGGGATAATATTGATGTCAACTAATACATCACATGTATTACAAAAAGGTAAATTAAAATCTCTGAAACCTTAGCTTTCTCTCATGTTTCGGTACCCACACTGAAGAAGCACGCGGTCAGTATTTAGTTGAAATTTGGCCACTGTGTTTAAGGATGACAAAAGCGAACATCCATCCATAGACACGGAGCAGAATTGCTGTGAGGAAGGGTGGAGTTAGGACCAACTAGAGAATGCAGAGTGAGACAAAGGAAAGAGCTCTAGACCCAGCCTGCTCGCTAATCATTGGCTCATTTGTTCTTCGTACTTCAAACTCAGTGTGCACTGCCCAACTATGATATCCCTGGTCTGAAGAAAACTGAGATGAGTTAGGTGCTGCGACTGAAGTAAGGGAGAAGACAGAGTGTGGCATCACAGGTCGGTAGGATGGCTGTGACTACAGCAAGCACAGATAGTTGTGGAAAGAGGGTCTTCTTCTCCAGAGGACCAGGAACAAACACGGAAGGATTTTCCTCTCTGGTCAGAAACAGAAAACAACAACTGAGGATCATCTTTTCTTCTCCAAATAAGATTAGAGGAAGCGTGGGGTAATGCTATTCTTTTAGCTGCCGTTCTGATATGTGGTTCATTACAGGACCACGTGATGGTTAAGTTACTGGGGTAATGTAATTGGCGTACAGGATATCACGAACCTTGTCAGCCTTCCCGGTGCGTGCCTGTGGGGTGTATTTAATCAGACTGGTATTTGAATAAGTAGACAGTAAAAATGTACTGCTGTCCCTAATTTGAGTGAGTCTCATCAAAGCAAGCAAAGACCTGAATAGAGTGAAAAGGCCTGCCTTCTCAGCAGAAGGGCAGTCTTCCTGATGGAGGGCTTTCAAACCAGCACCCTAGCATTTCTCCTGTCTTCAGACTTGAACTAGACATCCAGGGCTCCAGCATGTAAGCCTTGGGTCATAACCACACCATGGTTGGCCCTTTCCATTCTCTCAGGTCTTGGGGTTCTGAGTCCTGAGGTTGCCACGTGCCTACAGACCTGGGGACTCACCAGCTTCTTGAGTCATGTGATAGTTTCTCATGGTCTTTTAATGCCCTTCTCTGTTGCTATCTCCCTTTCTCTGCGGATGAGATGTGTGTGTGTGTGTGTGTGTGTGTGTGTGTGTGTGTGTGTGTGTGTGTGTGTGTAAAAGGATACATATACACCTGTGATAGTCTCTGTTTCATTGGAGAATTCAAATACATGCAGGCCATTGAAGAAAAATTTCAAGATTGGTTCTGAAAGTACTGCATTTTGGTAAAAAACAAAAGAAAAAATAAACTTTTTTTGCAATGTAAATCTTGGAAACGCCTACAAACTCAAGGCTAGATTAAGCAATGGTAAGCAGTGGCTAAAATTTTAAAAGAAAATATATTTACTAGTGTGAAAAGAAGTAATTCTACATACTTTAAAGAAAATTGATGGTTAAAATTCAGCTTTTGACTGCTATGTACGTCACCACGTTAAAAATGGAGTTGGCAGTGAAGGAATTCTAACTGAACCATGTTTTAAGGGATTACTGAAGGTGTCAGAAATGTATTGGTAGTACAGGAACTGAACTTCGGAACTTAACAGGCACTGGGTCTGCTTTAGGGGTCAAGGAAAGCAATGGAACATGGAAGAAAAAGTGGAGGAGAAGGTCTGCCTGGTTGAACAAAGCTTAGTCTAAGGCAGGAATTTATGAAATAAGAAATCTTATGGACTTTTCATATAGCTGAAGAAATGTGCTTCAACATGTGTACAAAGATCTTGCTATGGTTTGTCAATCAACCCCCAGAGACTCTCTTGTAAGTCCTGATCCTAGCCCATGGGCACTCCTGGGAAGCTGTGGAACTCATGACAGGTAAGACTCAATGGAAAGCCTTTAGTCCCTGAGAGTACCTACAGGGGAACTGAGGGACACCAGTCTCCTCTCTTTCTAATTCTGCCTTGAGGCTTTGCCATAGGCTGCAGTTACAATTCGTATTGCTTTACCACAGGCACCCAAACAATGAGTTGGCCAATCAGCATGAAACTTTCAAAACTGTGACTGACTTTCAAATGAACCTTTCTTGTTTTTAACTTGATTAAAGCAGGTATTTTATTATAGTTAGGAAAGCTGGCTAATGCAAAGGTTAACTAAAGTTTGTATGTTTTTTTTTTTTTTTTTTTTTTTTTTTTTTTTTTTTTTTTTCTTTTTCTTTCTTTCTTTCTTTCTTTCATTTTTCGAGACAGGGTTTCTCTGTGTAGCTTTGGCGCCTTTCCTGGAACTCACTCTGTAACCTAGGCTGGCCTCAAACTCACAGAGATCCGCCTGCCTCTGCCTTCTGAGTGCTAGGATTAAAGAAATGTGCCACTACTGCCTGGCTTTTTTTTTATTATTTAAAAAAATATTTCATTTTACATACCAACCACAGTTCCCCCTTCCATCCCTCCTCCTGCTTCTCCCTCTCACTGGCCCCATGCTCTCCTCCAAAAGGTAAGGCCTCCCATGGGGAGTCAACAAAGCATGGTATATTCAGTTGAGGCAGAACCAAGCCCCTACCCCCTGAATCAAGGGTGTGCAAGGTGTCTCACCATAGGTAGTGGGCACCAAAAAGCCACCTCATGCACCAATGTTGGATCCTGAGCTTCCTGCCAGGGGACCCTCAAACTACACAACTGTTTCCCACATGCAGAGGTTTAAACAGCTGTAAAGGATTGGTTGAGTAAATAACTGTAGAATATACAATCATTATATCTAGGCTATTGGTCTCTAACTTATGATGTGATATATTGCATAAGCAATATATTTTTTAACTTGACACATAAATTATACCAGTTTTCCTGTTGGGAAAGGAAATGTATTGGTAGTATGGGAGGGTACTTTGATGGGAAGGTAGGAACCTGGAGTCAAAAATGGAGGAAATTGAAGGATCAAAACACCTCTCCCAGGGCTGAAGAAAAGTACATAGCACTCTTGCTGAGAACCTGAGTTCAGTTCCTAGCATTCATGTCAGGAGGATTTCACTGAGTGTAACTCTATATCCAGAGCATCTGAGGGTTTCTTCTGGTTCCTCAGGTACTGTACTCACATGAGCATATATCCCTACACAGACATATACACACAATTAAAAAACAAAACAAAACAAAAGAAAACACCATCTTCTCCATCTTTTCTGCATGACAACCTGGGAGCCTCTGAGACAAAGGACATGCAAGGACAGAAGGTCCAATGAGCTCTTGTGTGAGAGGTATTGCAAATGTTTCAAGGCCTATGCAAATTTTCTGGTAGTGGGTTTCTCAAAGGATGGTTTGGGAGCTTGGAGTCAGAATGTTCAATTTAAATGTTGTTGCTGAGATCATTTGTTTTTTTTTTTTTTTTTTTTTTTTTTTTTTTTTTTTTTTTTCTGGTCTTTCCAAAAGCCCTAGGACTGAACCCAGGACTTTGTGCATGTTAGGTTGAGTGCTCTATCACCGAGCTATATCTACAGCTATCCATTAAGTCTTTAGGAAGTCCATTTTATTTTCAGGCACTTTGTGCAAACCTAGACTTTTTTGTGTAAATGGAAGAGGCTGAATATTAGGTGAGGAAAACACAGAGAGGCTGGAGTGTGGCAGATAAACAGCTCAGGAAAGTCACTGGGAATGTAGGACATTTACAGAGTGTAGACTAAGGATCCTAGTCAAGGGGGCCCTGGTGATAATGCCAGGCATGGATATAATGATGACCCCAAACTTTGCCTTTTATCCAAGCTTGAGGCTCCACTCATATGTGTACATTCAATTATAGACACACCCAAAGACAAAAACAATTTATACCAAAATGTAAATGCTGTTTGTTGCTGCGAGGTTGGATTTAATTTTCTTATTTATATTTTTGTAAGTCTTTTGCATTTTTCACAATAATCTAAACATTTATTTCTTTTAAAGTCATTAAAAAAGCAAAATAAGATTTTTCAGTGTTTATAGAGCAAATGCTTATTTTATTTGTTTGTTTGTTTATCACATGGAGAGTGAACTTTGCTGGCTTTTACATGAATAGAGAAATATAGTCAAAGTACTTTACATTTCCTTTGTAAGTTTTGTGTGGTACTTGACACATATTAAAGTAGTGTGTATGTATTGAACTAACTTCCTTCCTTCTTTCCTTCCTTCCTTCCTTCCTTCCTTCCTTCCTTCCTTCCTTCCTTTCTTCCTTCCTTCCTTCCTTCTTTCCTTCCTTCTTTCCTTGCTTTCTGTTTTGGTTTAAATGACAGCATTGGAAGGTTTCATGATGTTGGCATAATCATGCTTTTCCAAGCTCTGCTTTTACCAATGATGTCTCTTCCCCCTGCCTAGGATGGGTTTCTCTTCTGTCATCTTTCCTAAGACATTTTGAAAGTTACTTTCTTCTTGACAAAGCTGTACCCAACTTTTATGATAGGCTAATTTTCACTGTCCCCGTGGTGCCCAAAACAAAATCCTTGCCATGTTATTACTTGATACCCACAGCTTTCTTCATTAGAAAATATACTAAGATTTCTATCTTATAACCCATAGAAAAATGATGAATTCTTACGTACAGAATTCCAGGGCACTAAATCTGCCCCTTATGTGTGTTCTGATTTCCACCAGGTAGAGCTGTGTCTTAGTCTGCCCCTCTGCTTTATGCAGTAACAGACATGGAGGAAGTTTTCTTTGTGTGCTGCATGAATGATAAGCACAGGAGTCAAATGCCAAGCATACAGAGACCCTACCCTTATTTGGTGGAGGCAGAGCTGGAGGTTGTGCGCAGCAAGAACGCACTGGCAGACTTGGAACAGGCTTTTAAATGTAAATAGCACATAGCAACAGCACAATTTTAAGCAGGATGTACTGCTGATTCTTTAACTTAGATTTGTTGAAGGTGAGGATACATTCTATAGCAACCCCCTCCAACATGGATATTTGCAGAAAAAAGGGACACTTTCCTCTCTCTCCCTAGTGAGAAATTTATTTTGCAACACATCCAGGATAGTCCCATCTGCATTAAGTTTAACATCAAAACTATTTGGGATCTGTTCTATATCCAGCTGCAAGAGAAAACTGCTCTATCCTTCTAGGCTCATCTATTATTATGCTTTCTGTAATGTATTATACCATGTGCAACTAATATTTTAGAATCATGGGGAAGCATCTGCTTCTGTTTTAATGTCTTGATAAAAGTGTTGTAAATATTGTAGCTGTATGAGATTCCATCCCTTCAAGGATCTGTTTCATTTCACCTGGAAATTATCTTAATTCTTAAATCCTTTCCCCAGATGCTGCACTTCAGGATGAAGTGCATGACTTTTAATCAACTTCTCTGTTAATTAGTAATGGAAACTGCACATCTTTATGTTTTCAAGAAGCAGTGTTAAAACTCCAAGATAAATAAAGAGCCAATGACATCGTATTTATTCCTGTAGCATGAAATTAGTCTTCCAGAACACAGCGTCCAGAGTCATTTAGTGACGTTAACTTAGAGAGTTAAACTTAGAATGCAGAAAGGACTGGCCGGGGCAGCACAGTCTGGCTGATGTGGCTGTTGATGCTATTCAAGGAGCCCTGACTTTTGGAGAGCCTCTTTCCCTGAGATTGTCTCTGATGCCCCTTTTAGGCAATGGGAATCACTTTGCATGAGCTCTGTGGGCAGCTGGAGAATTGCCTTCTCTGCATTAGGACACATCCCAGAGGGAGTGGGGAGCCCTTAAGAGTGTAGCAATAAACTCAAGTTGGATTATAGTCAGTTTGTTGCTTCTAAGATGGGAATGAGAGATTATAGGTTAACTTCCTATTTTGCTTCCTCCTCCTCCTCTTCCTCCTTCTCCGCCTCCTCTTCTTTCCTCTTCTTTTTCTTCCTTTCTTCTTCCTAAAAAACTTTCAGGATGTCAGTGCTAATTGGACTTAGATATTTTCTAGTTCAGGAACCTTCATTTTTTGTGAGTAAATAGTATTTTATAAATGCTCAGTACGTGACCCCAGGGAAAAATAATGCCATCCTGGTGAGACAATTAATGTGAGATTATTACCAGTTGCCATTTCACTCAGTAGAAAGATTCATCCTGCGTAAGGTTTATGTAAGTTGTCAAGGTCACTTCTGGACCCAACTTCCTGCCATCACTGAAGTAGGAGAAGGGTCACTGTGTCATGTCACACGGGTATTCCTGAGCCACGCAGGGCTTAATAATTTTCTTCTTAATGCTTTCCATAGAACAGAGCTTTTGTGGTCCAATTCAGTCCTTTTCTTTTCTCTATCATCAAATCCCTATATAAGATAAAAGTAATACTTATTCTTGTGTTCCCCCCAAAGAGCTGCTTTACAAATAAAGTTATTTTCCCCATGCAGTTGAAGATGATAGCTCTAAATGTCTGTCTATATGCCGTTCTATCTGTCTGTCTATCAATTAAAACAGAATTACACCGGGCGGTGATGGCACACGCCTTTAATCCCAGCACTCAGGAGGCAGAGCCAGGCGGATCTCTGTGAGTTCGAGGCCAGCCTGGTCTACCAAGTGAGTTCCAGGAAAGGCGCAAAGCTACACAAAGAAACCCTGTCTCGAGAAAACAAAACAAAACAAAACAAAACAAAACAAAACAAAACAAAAAAAAAAAAAAAAAACCCAAAAAAACAAAAAAACAAAAACAAAACCAGAATTACCCAAGTGATGCCCCTATAAAGCAGCTTCTCCTTGTCTTAGACTCCACAAAGAGAATTCCTAAGCAACAACCAAGAACCCTTATGTATTATCATTCATGAAGTCACCTGTTCTTTTGGCAGCATGTCTGATGTTTACTTTTACTTTGCTAATATAATTTCTGGATACTTCAGTATATTTAGTATTAGTACATGACAATGGTCCACGGATGTAGCCTCAGTCAGACTTCCCGCTTTCTCTGTTTTTGAGGAAATAGAATTTCCTCATCTTTGACAACCCAGTCTACCAACCTACTTGCCTCTGAACCACACACCCTGCCATGCTTCCTGGTAAGTGGAAGAGTCGAGGTGTCAGCACCCAGTCCAGCAAGCACTCCTTGTCTATGCTGTGTTATCTTCAGTATGTTTGGTGCATAACAGGCCTGCAGTACTTAAAAATTACTGACAGCGCCTCTCTTGTCTTGGCTGCCTTGGGTTTAAGTGCTAAGGGGCAAGAGGCCAAACCTGAGGCTCTGCCTTCTATTATCTTGTATTTCACGGTACCAGAGCTTTCTTGTTCTCTCTTGGGGCTCAGATCGGTTATGGCTCTACCATTAACTACGTTCTCTTTGTTTCTAAGGAAAGTTCCCTGGACTGTACTGGGAGATGAGCTAGAAATGAGACACAGCATGATCCCTGCTGTTCCATATTTTCATTCTAGGAAAGGATTCTTGTAATTGAAACTCTAGTTAGGTGTGGAGATTCTTGAGTCTTTCCTGAGGCTTGTTAATTAATTAAAATATAAAATTAAACCAATACTTATTTCCCTCCCTGCCTTTGTGATTGCTTTCTCTTGCAGTTTATTTACTCGCTTTGATGGATTTTTTTTTTTAACAATGTCTCTATTACCTGGATTCTAACCTCTGCAGCTGCTTCCTCGCTGCACTTTAGCTCACGATGCACAATTAAGCTGGCCACTTTCCTGTAATTAAAAAGGTTAACGATTGATTATAATCATCACTCTCCGAGGAAAAAACAGCAGGAGTAAAATTACAGATGATAGTTTTCTCTAGACCAAATGTGTTTAATATATGTTTATTTGAAGCTGATTTCAGCACTTATAGAATAGGCTGGGTTATCCTCATCTAGACTGATAGAAAGAACGGCAAACTCTGCTGATTCCCCACACGGAGGATACCCTTTTCTCTTTCTCTTTGAATTTTCTGTTTCTGAAGTTTATATCTTCATAAAATTCTTTCCTGTATCTTACTTTTTTTTTCCCCTGTAGAAAACACAAATCTTCATAAAACTTAGCTTATCTGGTTTTGGGTATCTCATTCATTCATCTGGCTTTTTCTTTTTCTTTGACGGCACTCTCGCTATGAAGCATGTGCTGATTTGAAGATGATGCCTCGGACTGCCTCTGACTCCCGAGTGCTGGGATTTATGCCATGGATCATCATGCCTAAGCTCTGCTGCTTTTCTTAAGCGTAAATGATTGCATTGCTCAGATAATTTTCATTGGTTGCTCTTCCCCCCTCCCAGCCTTTTGTATTAGTTATTTTTCCATTGCTGTGATAAAATTCCATGACCAAAAAACAAGTTAAGGAAGAGTTTACGTTAGGCTTCTGATTCCAGAAGGTTTTTATGTCCATGGTGGTAGGGAAGGTCTGGAAACAGGGAGACGAAGCTGAGAAAACACATCTCATCCTCATTCAGGAAGCAGAGAGTGAACTGAAAGCGGGGCCAGGCTATAAACACCAGTCCACCTCCAGCGACATACGTCCTGTCAGCCTTGCCAGCCTTCAAGCTCTATGTCCTCCCCAAACAGCAGCACTAACTGGCCTATGTTGTCAAATACATGAGCCGATGGGGGGCATTTCTCATCGTAACCAATACAGCTTTCATTCCTTCATACTTTATCCAGACAATTCAAGAGCAAAATGTGTGTGTGTGTGTGTGTGTGTGTGTGTGTGTGTGTGTGTGTGTGTGTGAGTCTGGTGTGTGCCTGTGTGTTTGCCCATGCAGTTATGTGTGGAGCCAGATGTGGATGTCAGGACACCTTCCTCATTGGCTTCTTCAGGTTAGTGTTTGAGACAAGATCTCTCACCGAACCTGGAGCTTGATGTTTTGACCAGACTGGCTTGCCGGTGTGCTGCAGTCATCTGCCCATCTCTTAACCCCAGGACTGAAGTTCCATAGACATGTCTTCATGCCCAGCTTTTACATGGACATTGGGTATCTGATCTCGGGTCCTTATGTTTGTATAGTCAGCACTTTACCCACTAGTCATCTCCCCAGGTCCTAACTAGTTGATTTTTTTTTTTTTTGTTCTCAAAAAGTGAGTCAAAGAAGATACAGGAAGTTGCAGATAATAACCTAGGAATAAAAGAAATGTTTAGATGATTCCTCTAGAAACAATGCCTTTCCTTGTAATTGAAGAAAAAATTGATGTTTTCAAGGTTCAAAAACCTTAACTAATTTTTTACGTTGTTTTGCTTATCTACAGCCCTACTCATTTCTTTGTATTTAATAAGTATAATCCAGTACGTACTTTCTCCTGGATATGGTTATTATAAGAATAATAGCAGGCATTATTCACTCACTAGGGATGGTTCAAAGTGCTTTGAGGTATTAATTTACTCACTCTTCCTAGGGTGGAACTGGGATCTGAGACAATTACCTTATAATGCAAGTGCTTCTATTATCCATGTTTTGCAGTTGGGGCAAGGCTGAAGAAGGGCTGTTGAACATTATAAAACTATGACTGGCAGAGTGACGATCTGTGAGCCATGTCCACTTTTGAGACTGTAACATGACATTGTCATCTGCAAAGTGCTAGAGATCTGCACAAATGAGTTACAAAAAATATCAGGAAAAAGATAATCTCACAATGTTTGAATTAAGTTTATGATTTTGTGTTGGGCCACATTGATAGCTATATTAGTTCTCTGTTATTGTGATAAAATACCATGGCCCAGCTCAGCCATGTGTGAGGATGAGTAAAAGGTAATTAGAATAAGGATCTGGCAATGAAGTTTTAAAGCTTTGATGTCTTTAAAATATTATTTCTACCAAAGCCTTCAATAAAGCCCACAGCACCAAAGGTCTTGTGCGCATGTGTGTGTGTATGTACTCACACAGGATGTGTAGAAATCAGAAAGGGCTGGAGGTGAAGTTTTGAACTTAACATTAATTTCTTCCTTCTTTTATATGGATTTGAATTAAAATGTCATTTTTTATCTCTTATATTTTTAGCATATCTTTTGATTCTATAATAGTCTCAAATGAACACTGTGATCATACATCATTTCAAATGACATGGGGTCATGTTATGATCTCTAGAGAATGCTCAAAGAGGCAATATTCACAGAGCTGGTCATCAGCACCCTGTGATGTGTGTTAAAACCCAGAGTGGTGCTAACAGCCTGAGTGCACATTTACACCACATGATAATAATTGGAAGGACTGTTTTTGTGTTACTAAGGGGTCATGAGATGATTTACAATGTACACTATTATTATCCAGTGTCAAAGAACACAGAAGTCACACATCTATTTGAATGGTGGATGCACAACTGTTTGATGCTCTGAGAAGCGTTTGAAAGAAAAGAGGACTTCAAGGCAGACTAATGGTATTAGTGGTAATACTAAGTTGTGCAAACTATCCTTTTATTTGGATTTGACTGTATTAACCAGCCATCATAACATCTCTTGAAATGGGCCTTAGCTGTAGTGAGGCCAATGTGAGTCTTTCATGAACTAGCCCAGAGTTCATCTCAGTTGCTGCAGTGTCGTGAAGCCGTAATGTGATTATTCTCTCTCAAGCAGAATCCCTGCATTTCTAGTCTATTTCAAAATGCAAATCTCAGGAGATTACACTTAAAGACTGTTACTGACCTAATTTTTCTGGTGGTTTGAATTCATTCATGTTTTGTTCCATGGAACTTTATGCTTGTAATTGTAAGCTCATACAACATATCCTGCGTTCCAGGTCGTGACACCTCATCTCCACACAATCTCATTCGATGACCTCCTGGGCTGCTGGAATAATTAGCTACACTAATGCCTGTGCGCATATCTAAAGTGGAATAAACATTAATGCCAGCGTTAATTTCTGTTACATTGACTAACTCCATGATAGACAATTTTCTATCCTGAAATAACATGTGTAGTGCTGCAGCATGGTTTAAGATAGTTGAAACTACTTTCATGATTTTTTTAGAAGAGAGAATAGACAGAAGAAAGACTTTAGAATAAGACATCTGAATTCAACGTAACATTTATCATTTGTATAATCTGCTAGAAGTTTTCAAATGATCCATATTAAAATTATTGGATAATGTATTTCTGATTGTTGTTAATCCCTATGTTAATGATAGCAGAGCTACATATTGTTCATTATTTTTGATATTGGACATAATTTTCCCTTCTCTCAACTTAACCATGGAACTTTTGTTAATTATAAAATTTTGAAGCTTAAAACTATTTACGCATCACCCTAATTTATTTATTTAATTTTTTAGAAAAAAAAATGATTAATAAAAATTGCAAACTGTCAAGAGATGGGTCTACGTATATGATGAGATGTTGAAATGAACACAGGCATTGAGTGTCTCCATCTGCTTTGTGATGCTATAACAAAATGTTTGAAGTGGCTCAGTTTTCAAAGAACAGAGGCTTATTTTTCCATGTTTAGAGACTGAGAAATCCACCATTGAGGGACCACATCTGCTGAAAGATTTCTTGCTGCTTTACTGCTTGTGGAAGACAGTGCACTGGGGAAAGACAGAAGGGAGAGAAGGTGAGCTCTTGTTCTTAGCAATAGCCCACATCGGCAGCACTAGTGTCAATCACCTATTATTATTAGCTCAGCGTGAATTTGTATGAATGGTGATGTACTTGGTGTCCATTGTGTTCATTCATACATTTTCGGGGCCCACCAGAAGTGCTCTTTTTTGTAGGGAAAGTAAGGTTGATGCCCTCTTCTCCTGAGACTATCTTCTGTAGTTTGGATAAACGTCCTAGGTGTTAATGGCATGGCTTTCAGCCTGTGTTGCTATTTTGGAGGCAGGATATCTACTATGAATGGTGTCCACTAGGGGTCCATGCTCTTCAGGGAGATACTGGAACTTTCTTCTTTATCTTTGTTTTCTGCAAACAAGGGAGCATCTTTCTTCATCATATTCATCCAACAAAGGGTGAGGTCGTATCACACACAGACCCCAAAGCAATGGGTCAACTAACAATGTACTGAAGCCTTCAAATTATAAGCCAAATTAAACCTTTCCCCTTGCAAGTTAATCATCTAAAGTATTTTGAAACAGTTACAGAAGACTGACCAATGTCAATGCTACACGGCTGTTTCATTTTTCAAATAGGATACATATGATAGATAGTATTCTGAGAGAAAAATCTATTCACTCTTTGGTTAAATATTACAGACATTTTATAATATAAAAAGAACACAGTTCTATCATAGCTAGAAACTTTATTAGTTTTAAATATACCTTCAATTTCATTTTTTGTTTTGTTTTTGTTTTTCGAGACAGGGTTTTTCTGTGTAGCTTTGTGTCTTTCTTGGATCTCACTCTGCAGACCAGGCTGGCCTTGAACTCATAGAGATCCGCCTGGCTCTGCCTCCGGAGTGTTGGGATTAAAGGCGTGCGCCACCACAGCCCAACTTCATTTTTTAAATCAATACTTACATCAATTTTGGTTGATTGACAAACATGCATTTGTTCCTAATTCCCTTTTTCTTATCTACCCGATAGAAATCAGGAAAACCCAGTTTCTCACTGTCTCGTTGGTTGAGGGTCATGAACTGACATAGTTTAGGGCTATAGGAAGCATGTTCTGGGGAAGCTTTTACCGAGGATGCCACTTCTCTGTTCTTGTATGTATAGTTGGCATTTGTATCTTTGGTTGCTGCTCTGTGAATCCCAGGTGGTAAACCTCAGGGAAATGAAGAGAACTGGGATTCTACCTCCTGCTGCCATTTTGCAGTTCTGTCCAGTATGGCAGCCACTGGCCACAGTGACCAAGGCGCACACGATGGAAAGCTGGTCAGCATTGAGGTGTGATGTAAGTATAAAATATACACCAACTTCCAAAGACAGTGTGAAAAATAACAAAGGAAATTAATGTCAGTCATAATTTCAATATTTAAAAATGTAATATATTAGAAATATTTGTTAAATAAAAGATATCATTTAAATTAATTTTAACCTGTTTTACTTTTCAGAAAATTGACTACCAAAATATTTCTATGGGCTTTTTTTTGTGTGTGTACATATGTTTATACTATATTTCTGTAGGACAGTCTTCTAGTCCAGTAGTTCTCAACCTGTGGGTCATGACCCCTTTGGGAGTTGAATGACCCTTTCACTGGGGTTTCCTAAGGCTGTCAGAAGATATGAACATTTACATTATGGTTCATAACAGTAGCAAAATTACAGTTGTAAGGTAGCAACAAAAATAATTTTATGGTTGGGGGTCATCACAACATGAGGAGCTGTATTAAAGGGTCAAAATATTAGGTATGTTGAGAACCACTGCTCTAGACTTTGCATGTGAAAAGAAGTGTTCAGGGCAATAAAATCGGAATGAGAATGACTCATGGGCTGGCAGCCTTCCTTCCTTCTGCCAGATACAATTTTCAGTTACTGAATAAGAAGATCGTGGCTGCCATTGGCTGAGTCTTGGCCAACTGCAGATATGGCAGTTTTGATGAAACTTGGGCATAGGCTTTCTGATGCTTGTCTTTGTCCACTGATACCTTCTGTGATTATTGCTTTTAAAGAAATGCCTTTTAAATAGTCAGATAGATCTAGGGATACAAACTAAGCCCACTTCTCTTTTTTTTTTTCCTTCTTTTTAACTTATAAACTGTATGGCCGTGGCAGGCTTCTAGCTAGCTGTTCTTATATCTTAAATTAACCCATTTCTATTAATCTATAAATTGCCACATGGCTTGTGGCTTACCAGTATCTTAACATGTTGCTTCTCAGCATGGTGGCTGGCAGCGTCTCTCTGACTCAGCCTTCCACTTCCCAGAATTCTCCTCTTTCCTTGTCCTTTCTATACTTCCTGCCTGGCTACTGGCCAATCAGTGTTTTATTTATTAACCAATCAGAGCAACACATTTAACATACAGAACATCCCACAGCACTTCCCCTTTTCTTTTCTTTTCTTTCTTTTTAAAAGGAAGGTTTTTAACTTTCACATAGTAAAATTACATATAACAGCCGGGTGGTGGTGACGCATGCCTTTAATCCCAGCACTCGGGAGGCAGAGGCAGGTGGATCTCTGTGAGTTTGAGGCCAGCCTGGTTTCCAAAGCGAGTTCCAGGAAAGACGCAAAGCTACACAGAGGAACCCTGTCTTGAAAAAAAAAATTACATATAACAAAACAATTATCAAGTAAGAATTACAGTTAGAATATCTAGTCTATAATATCTAGTCTATTTGTATTTGGCAAAACTGAAGAAGATATTCTATCTAGTTTATATTTGTAAGTCTAAGGTTTCATATCTAACTTATCTTTTTTCATAACTAAGGGAAATTATAACTGTCTAGTCTTCAACTACATCAAAGACCTCAGAAGGACATAATATTATCTGAGAAATGGAAGAAGGACACAAGCAGCTTTTGGGAGTCTTGCAACAGTAGACAGAGACAGCTGGCAGCCTGGACAGTCACCTAATGTTCTTTTGTAAAGTTGGGGCATCTGTCTTCATCCCACAGGCTTAGAGTCTCCCAGTCATTTTTCTCTGTGTCCTGTAGAATGTTTGGCAGTTTCCTCTGCAAAGCAGGAACCTGAAGGACCATTTTGCCAAGCAAAGTTCAGTGGTCACCTTCCTGTGGGTCCTGCATGTCCAGTCGATCAAGCAGTCCAGGCAAGAACTAGGCCCACTTCTTATTGTCTGTGTATTTTAAGTAAATTATTTATCACCTCAACCTTTAATTCTCCTAATTTTAAAACAAGAAAGTTGCTGTCTGGCTTTTTATATTATATTAGAATTCAATAATAAAATTTATACGAGATGTGTAACTAGGTGGTCAGTATATGAAAGGAGATTCTCGCTTAAAGTCTCTGGCAGTCAGCTTTCCATTACTGTAGCAAAATACCTGAGACAAATCAGTACATAAGGAAAAAGGTTTTTTCTTTTTTTGACTTGAGATGAAGGAATGCATCATGTGAGAATGTGCTGGACCAAACTGCCAACCCATTGCTGGGAATTGTAGAGCTAGAGAGGCGGCAGACCTTCAGTTGCTAGATGTCCAGCTAGGCTCTAACAATTCCCCTTCCCCTGTATGTGCACGATGTGCATGCCTGTGAGTGCACATGTGGAGCAGAGAGGTCAACTTGAGGCATCTTCCTCTGTCACTCCACATCTTGCTTTCTGACAAGGGTCCTCACTGAATCTGGAGCTCACTGTCTCAGCTAGGTGGACTGGCCAGTGCATTTCAAGGTCCACTGGTCTCTTTTCTCCCACCCAGTGCTGGGGTTACAGGCATGCACTGCCATATCCAGCGCTCACATGGGTACTGAGGATTGGAACTTAAACCTTCAGGCTTGTGCAACAATTGCACCCTACCCACTGAGTTATCTTAACATTTGAACTACTACCTAGTCGTGCTGAGGTGTGGGTTAATCCTTTAACTGGTCCAACTGTTGGAGTACTACAGTCTTTGTTATAAACTAGAACCTGCAGGCTCTCTGGTTGGTAAAAGAGTAGGAGGAGACAGACTTGCTTAGAAGGTGTGCAAGCTGGTTGTGGCTTACATCTGTAATGGCCCATTGCAAAGGCTCAAAAGGGCTCTGAGTGGTGGACTGGGCTTAGCCCTCTTCTGTAGCCCCAGCCAGAAGCCTGTCTCCCATCTTTGGCTACAACACTTTCCATTCTTTGTTCCCTCCTAAGGTCAATGAAATCGCACCCAAGATGAATAAGATTTGGAAATGCAGGAAGGAAAGGGAAAGGCTGCGATCCCATCTTGAGAGACTCTGAGCTTGTTTGATTTCAGGAATCTGGACAATTCAATTTATTTGGCCTATTTTCCTAGTTTGACAGCAGATCTATTTAGGAAAATCGTCTTGCTATTATCTCAAACGTTTTAGGGGTTTAGAAGGGATCAGAGCGGTAATACCTCAGTAGTAGGTAGTGTTCCTGTGAGGGAGGAGCCGGCCTCTGCGGTTGCTCTAGCATGGATATGCACCTGCAGGTGGAGGAACGCATTCTCCCATCGCACATTCCACACACAGCCCCCAAACCAGTCCAAACGGGTAGCAGTCACATCACTGAGATGCATGATTTAATAAGAGAGGCAGCGCTTTCGCAGTCAATATTTCAACTGCGACATTCTAAGAAGAGCACAATTGGGAGAGAGGAAGGCTTAAAACGGATTAAAATTTAAACAATTCCCAATCAAATGGAAATGTTCTGGGAATAGTGCCAGAGAGTATTGTTGAATTGGTTTTAATATAAGCATTCTAAATTTAACCAGCTGGAATTATTTGCAATTTGGGGGGGAATTATATATGTGGATATGTTAAATGGATATTTAAAATACAATATTTATTCTTTATGAAAAAATCAGACCCAGCTCTTGTTGGCCGAGGTGTCAGAATACATATTGTGTTCTGAATATCAGATCACAGAATTTTAAGATAAGATAGAATCTCGAGGTTGGTGCACGTAATTCTCTTTCTTTTTGATGGTGAAACAAACAAGGGAACTAGGCTCAGTTCCAGTAAGCAGTGAGCTCAGGCAGGACCCTGCTCTGCTTGTGTCCAAGCACGGGCCCCTTTCCCTGACCCAGCCGAGTTTCCAATAAATGTGCCAGGCTGCCACAGATCTGCTTTCTGGACAGCCAGGCTCTTCCACTGACCTTCCTGGGTAACAGATGTGATTTTAAACAAAAGCCTGGAAAAAGCCTAATTTAAAGTAATCGCAGCCCCGGAAGGCACAGAACACACTGTGATAGGCCGGGCAGGTGTCTTGGAGTCATCAGCGATGCAGGGATTGTTTCAATAGAAACAGACTAAGAATTGTGCAAGCGTCAAGTTCACTGGACTGCTGTGGCAAATGTCTGCTTGAGGTGGCAAAATCAGAGACAAGAAAGTCTACATCTAAAGACATGTGGCATTCTTTCTCCATCATGGCTGATCCAAGAACAACATCATCAGCACAGCTACACTACCCTCGCCTCCCCCGTTTTATCTGAAGAAAAGCTGGATTGCAGAGAAAGAGCCCCAGAAGAACCGGAGGGAGCATCAACGTTAGGTTTAGGTTAAACTGACCCAGGGTGGAGCTCTGGCTGCACTCTGGCTTCCAAACACAGGTGCCTCTGCAGCCTCCGGCAGTCACCCCCAGGTCTGGCCAGCACCCATCTCCAAACTGCAGGGAGGAGAGAGACACTGTTTAGCTCCAGAGCTCTCCAGCTTATTCTACAGAGCAGCGGGAAGCCTGACTTTAGTGCTGGGAGTTGTGGCTTCTGTACTGGGAGCAACTCTGGCTATTGAGTCACTTTTCGGGTTAGAGTGACAGGTGGGATAGCAAATGCAGGCTTGCTGCTGACAGTACCCAGAGCAGGGAAGAGTTAATTCTACTAGTGACCTAAATGCTTGCAGTGAAAAGCACTAGGGGAAAGTTTGAAACTGGTAAGGCGAGTTAAAGCAGCTGGGAAAAATAACAAGGAAAAGACGTCCCTGGTTATTTACACAGTCAGTCAAAAATGAGCTATCTATCGACGGTCTAGCAAAACGTAGCAGCAGACAGGAAACAAGACTTCAAGTGATAGACTTCATTTCCCTTTCACGTGTGTCTCTTTGTCTTTCTAACATTTTTATTTCTCACCAGTGTTCTCTAAAACCAACATAGGGTTGTCCCATCCTTAAAAATAAACATGTGCTTTGGACAGCACACTATTGTCTCTCCTGACAGCACAGACAGAGTTTCTAACCTCAGATAATCAGATTCTTTATTCTGAGAGGTAAGAAACTCAGCCTTCATCCCCGACCACCGGAACAAGTTGTTTAAAATGCCCTGAGTTGTCTGTGTACGTGCAAGTATATGTGAATGTGTGCGTTAATGCACACATGACTGGGAATGTGTGCAAGCTTGTGTGTGCATGTGTAGATATGTGTATGTGTGTATGAGTGAGTGTGCACATGTAGGAATCTGAGCATATGTGAGTATGTGCATGAATGTGAGAATGTGTGTGTGCATATGGTTGCAGATGTATATATGTGAATGTGAGTGTGTGTGTGTGTGTGTGTGTGTGTGATGTGGATGTGTATATGTGGACATATGTGCTCATCAGTACAGAAGAGAAAAGGGCTGACTTAGCTCCCCCAGTGTATGTGCTCTTCAGCTGCAGAGAAGTCTCAATGTGCTTTGATTTAAAAGCTGAAAATGTGTTAGGAACCCAGATGGAAAGGAACGTACTGGCTGATGATGTCTTGTGACTGCTGTAACGAGACTGTCACTTGCTTAGGTGGTTGAGTTGTTTTCTTTCATGGCCCCTTTGGGGTTAGGAATGGCATTTAGTTTGTTTTTGTATGTCTGCTGCTTTGGTTCAGTTTGCATAACGGGGCTCTCCTGTTCTGGAAGCCCACAGTTACAGCATTTGAAGTTGGCTTTTTATCTCACTCATTGATTTGGTCCCTTTCCTTTGGAAACTGAAGTCTCTCAGTTCTGGGATGGACCATTTGTCTGAAATGAATTTTCTCTAACATTTTAGCTTTGTATTTCTGGAGTTCTCACTTTACCTAATTCCTCCTGTTAATATTCTGTTATTTGTATCTTTCTTCTCTTATTTTTGTGGACTCTGATGTAATTTCCATGTCGTATCTTCAAACTTACTGGATAGTGTCACTGTAGATATTCTGTTTCTAAACCTTCTGTTTTCATCATGAGTGTTTTTGACATTTAATTTTATTTTTTTTTCTGTAATTTCTTTTTTTCTTAACTTAAAAAAACACATTTTTTTATTATTTATTTATTTATTTGGTGTGGCCATATGTCATGGAACATGTGTAGAGGTCAGAGGACAATTTTTTTTTTTTGTGGGTCGGGTTTATCCTTCTATCATCCAGGCAGGTTCCAAGGACTGAACTCAGGTCATCAGGCTTGGTAGCAAGTGTGCTTCCTAGCTGGACCACCTTGCCTCTTGGTCTAGTGCTCTCAGATCAAGGCTTGACTCTGCTCCTTGGGACAGAACATATAATGTGCTCCATTCTGCTTTGTTTCTAATTTTCATCATCTACTTTCATTTGTTAAAGGTTTTTCTCTGATGTCAGGTGAATTTTTTGCTGCTAACTTGTATTGAGAATTAAGGAGTAGACAGCTAGCTAGAAGTAACAGACGTGGCATGTGTGTATGTATGTGTTTGTATGTTGTGTGTATGTGTGTATATTTGTTATGCTATGGCAATTTGACTAACAGGCTTTCCAATAGTATGCTCAGTCTGGACTGATTTACAGAATAATCTCTTTTTCAGCCGCTTGTACTTTTAAATTGTGAGATAATCAGTTTTTCTTAGAAAAACGGCTTTCCCTTTGAGATAGATAATTCTCAGATCCCAACTGAGATGCACTGTCCTGGCTTTCAGTGAGCTGAGTCCAGACTAGGTGGAAAGGATCTGAGAATCCCCTTCACATGTGGATTCCCACTTAGCACCTGCTTGTCAGCATTGTACCACCCTCAGGTGTGCCCAAAGACCCAGGGTCCCAGCATCAGCTTCTCTATCGGTTACATCTCTTAACTTAAAAATTCCTTACGTTTAGTATTTGTGTGTGTGCTCCCGAGTGCGTGTGTGCACATGTGTGTGCGCCCATGCACATGCATACGGAGGTCAGAGAATAACTCATGGGAGTTATTTTTCTTTTTCACCATGTGGGTCCCAGATATCAAACGCAGGTCATCAGCCTTGGCAGCAAGTACCTTTACCAACTGAGCCATCCTGCCGATGCTGTATCTCTTGGCTTTTAGGATGGAGAAAGATGTCAGCTAGCTGCATCTGGGGCCACAGTGGGGCTCCATGCCTTCTCGGCGAAGGGATTCAGTACATCCCGTTCCTAGGGTTTCTGGAGTTTGGTACACTCAGTCAGCAGGCACTTAAGACCACCTCATCGCAGACTTTGGCCTCTCTTTCTCCTTTTGTGGTGTGCTAAATCAGTCATCACTATTTCCAGACTTCAAACGTTTTCTCCTTGTCTTTTTTCCAATTCTCTTTTCTTTGAGGTTACTGCCCTGTGCTGTGCTCATAAATTTCATAACTGCCCTTTCAGTAAAGTGTGGTTAGGGACAAGTATGTGTGTCTTTAATCAGCCAAGTTTTACTGGACCAGATCCCCAAAATATAAATTCTGGGCCCCATACATGAATATATTTAAAGTGTTGATACATATTAGCATTTTTGGAAAATTCAATTTATTTTACAATAGTTTTGCTGAGTTTAACTGATGCACAATAAGCTACATATGCAAAATTTCATAATTCTGACACATACACACATATACATGTTGTTACAATAAAATATAAGCATATCTATCATCTCCCAAAATTTTTGTAATGTGCTTAGAACATTTTATTTATTGATGATTTTGGAAGGAATTAACATCTTAATATAATTGAGTTATCTGACCCATGAATATAGTACTTTAGATTGTTCTATTTCTCTTAGAAATATTTTGAAGCTGTAATATGCAGATATTGCTCTTTTGCTTTTGTGTGTGTGAGTTGATGTGTAGGTACATGGGCATGAGCATGTGTGTCTGTGTGTGTGCGTGTGTGTGTGTGTGTGTGTGTGTGTGTGTTTGTGTGTGTGTGTGTGTGTGTGTGTGTGTAGGCTAGAGGACAACTAGGGCTGTTGTTTCTCAGGAGCAATCTACCTTACTTTTTGGAGATAAGGTCAATTGCTGGGACCTGGGTTTATTGTCTTGGGGAATGCTGGCCATCCCGCTTCAAGAATAATCTTGTCTCTGTGTCCTCAGTGCTTGCATTACAAAAGCATTCCATCACACTTGGCTTTTTATATGAGTGTTAAGGATCAAACTCTAGTCCGTATGCTTGTGTGGCAAACACATTTCTGACTGAGCTCTCTCCCCTGCCCAGGATTGCAGTTCCCCTTTTCAACTATATCCTTAAGTCTATCATATGTACTGATACTGTTGAAATAATATTTTAAAGATTTTTTTCCCAATTTCCTATTGTGCATTTTTATTATACAGACATACAATTGATTTCTCCACATTGATGCATCTCATACCATTGTTAAACTCATTAATTAGATATTGTAACTTTGGGCATTGCAGCAGATTTTCTACATGAACATCTATGGCAGCAGTTCTCAACCTGTGAGTTTATGACCCCTTTGGAGGTTGAAAGACCCTTTCACAGGGGTCGCCTAAGACCATCAGAAAACACAGATATTTACATTATGATTCATAACAATAGCAAAATTACAGTTATAAGGCAGCAATGAAAATAATTTTATGGTTGGGGGGTCATCACACCATGAGGAACTGAATTAAAGGGTCACAGTGTTAGGAAAATTGAGATCACTGGTCTATGGTATCTGTTAATAAAGGCAGCAGTACTTCAGTATTTGTAGCTTGAATAGCTCTTTTTATTTTGTCTAATTGCATTGAGCAGAATCTCTAGCTTGGTGTTAACTAGAAGGGGCTATCAATCTTGTTTTATTCTTGATCTAAAGATAACAGTGTCCGTTCACAGATGTCTTCTATCAGACTAAAGAAATTTCCTTAAATCAGGAACTCAGTAAAACCTTTTTTATAAAAAAAACTTTTGATCAATTATCACTGGATACTGTCAAATTCCATTTTTTGGTAATAATGTTGTTCATATGAGTTTAAACTTCTGTTAATATGATAAGTTAAGATGACTAGATTACAAGTTTTAAAATTGTTTGCATTCCTGGGACCAGCCTCACTTGGATATGATATTGATTACCCTTTTTTGATGTACTGTGGCTACCGATTTGCTAGAATTGCACTTAGAAGCCTTGCATTTCTGTTCATGTGGAATGCCAACTTGCAATTTTCTTTTCTTGTAAGGTCTTGATCTATTGTTGATATCAGAGTAATGCTGGTCTCATAATTTGGGATGGAAAGAAATCTTCCATTTCCTATTTTCTGGAAGAATTTGTAGGGAGATAGAACTATTCTTTCTTTTACAAGTTTTACTGATCATTTTAGAGAACCAGTGTTACACTTCACAGGTTTTCTCTGACTTTCTATTTTTCAGATCTCTTGATGTTTGCCCTGATCTTTATTTTCTCCCCTCCTTTGACTTCACATTTTATTTGTTCTTATATTTCTGTGTTGTCCAGGTGGAAGCTAAGCTCATTAATTCAAGACCATCCTCTCTTTCATCTTTTTTCTAATATGGGCATTTAGTACTGGGCATTTCACCTTCATAAAGCTTTGGTGACATCTTACATACTGTAATTCAGCCTTAGACTATACTGTTTCCAATTTCTTAAGTATTTTCAAACAGATTGATGCCTTTAATTTGTTGGATAGTGAACTATCTAGGCTTTTCAGCTTTTTACTTCATTGCTAAAAAAATCATTAAACCCAAATTGAACAGTTAGTCAGCAAATATTTTTGTCATATATGTGGTAGCAGCTAAACACTCTCCCTCTCCCAAGTTGAATAATAAGTATTTTAGAGATTAGGTGCAGACATACTGAGGATTACTATAGATTGCATGACTTTATTCAGTAGTTTCTTAACAACACTGTTAGTGTTCTTTTTCTATACCACATAACTATAGAAGAATTCTTTCATTAGATGTAAAAACCTGGATTACTAAAGCACATGCACATTAATAAGAAGGAGTCTGATTGCTGCTTATGTAGCAGATGTGAACTGATTCTTGTCCTGATGGGCTCAATGAGAAGAAGAGAGGTAAATGGCATACTATCCAGTTCTAACAAAAAATGAAATAATGACATCTGCAGGGAAATGTATAAACTTAGAATGCATAATCTCAAGCAAGCACACACTCAGAAACATAAAAGAAACCTTGTGCTCTGCCTAATATGCAGATCCTAGCTTGTAATGTATACATGTATATAAGTAAACACATTTACTTGTGAGTATAACATATACAAAGGAGAATAAAAAACACAGAATGCTCACTAATGAGCTCATATATATATATAAATATATAATATATATATATATACATACAGTACTTTGTGTAAGTCCTCTGAATGTGCTCTCTAAAAGTCACACATGTTCAGTGCAAAGTAACTCCTTCAGTAGGCAGTGTTCACATGATCCCACAAGGGGTTGCTACCTTACAGCAAGACCTAAATTTTAAAATATACTTCTATTGAATATACCTGTAGGACATAGTTCTTTGTAAGTAAGATCAGACTTGTATTTTATTCTTAAAAAGAATTTTAGCTGCTCAGAAGCTGCTCAGAAATTATAATTTAAAACCTCTGCTAGTGTCTGGAAATACTGATGAATTGTCTCTGAATCTCATGCAGAGTAACATGGAGGAATTTGAAAACATCAAGAAACTTATTTTTTAACTGTACATTATAGTTATAGATTATATCATTTTTGGTGAATAAATTCACTATAAAAAACAGATCAGTAGAAGGATGCTAATGTTCCTTGACCGAGAAGAAAACACACGTTCATCTTAGGTCAATGGCTTTACTTTTTTGGTTCTTGGTTTCTGTTTTTTAAAGAGTGACTAAGTGAGTACATCAAATTGTGTAGTCCATTATCCTTTTAGCTTTTAATACTAAGTTTTTAAATTTTGGCTCTGCATTGAGAGTTTAATCTTACACTCTGCTTGAGATGCAAAAGTAAAGTTAGACATAACACTTGCTCTAAAGCACCGTAATTAAGGAGGCAAGACATACACACATAAAATATCTTAAAATGCCGAGGTGGTGACCTCCAGTAAGGCTCTGGAACATCAAGGGACAATTTTGTCTCCAGGAGACAGATGACAATGTCTGGAGACAGCGGTAGTGACTGCAGCTACAGGTGCTTTTCTAGAGGATAGAGGTCATGAATGTTGCCATACAGAGAACTACTTTGGTGAAAATAATGATAATGCTGAAACTGAGCAAGGCTTCTCTGAAAGCTCATTGGAAAAGTCATTGTGGGAAGGAGACACCAGGAGAGCTTCATTAAAGAGCTGCACTTTCCACCAGCCTTTTGCATGGGTACATCTAGAGAACCACAGCATAAACAAGATTCTGGAGGAGGGAATCAGGATTGTTTATTTTGAGAGCAACAAGAAACCCAGTGCAACTAGAGTGGAAGGTTCAGATATCAGCTAGAGAGCTAGGTTGCTGCTGTATTGTGGACAACCTCAAATGCCAGCATGAAGATTTCTTGCTTTATTTATTAGACAACAGGGAGCCATTCGGTGGGTATACTTTAGAGCAAATCATGTTTAGTTAGATTAGTCTGGCAGTGGTCTGAGAAGCTATTGTAGTGGAGAAGACCGGAGACAATCAGGAGATTATTCTAACAACCCAACCTTGAGGTATGGTGCCCTAATTCAAGCGGAACTGTATTTAACTGCAATGCTTGTACTACCCATCCTTGTCTAAATGCAATTACAGGTTAGGATAGCGTCATTTGCAGCAGTAGCATCAAATCATGTCTTCACTCAGGGCACAAATGATACTTTCTAGTTTATATGTGGCACGGGTAAGTTAAGCCTTTCAATTTTGCTCATGTGTTTACAGCAACTGTGTTTGATAGGCTTAAAAAATTGTGATTTTTATTTCACCAACAGAAGCAATGAAGAAGAGGAAGAAGGGGGAAAAAAAAACCCAACCCATTTCCAGACACATTATTTCTGTGGCTCTAATGTGGATCCTTTTGTCTCTCATTTCTGTGTTCTGTAATGCTACTCTCCTTAAACATTGAGGTTTGTGAATGACAGCAGTCCACAGAATACTTCGCTGTGTGTGTTTACCACCAAATTTGTTTCCTCTCTTCTAGGCAAAAGAGGCACCAGAAGTTCACCCTTCAAGACTCACAGTGGGGTGTGTGTGTGTGTGTGTGTGGGGGGGTAATGTGAAACTGTTGGGAAGTTAGTTCAATGCTTGTGAGGCTCATTATTGACCTAGTCTCAGTGAAGTATGGTTAATATTTTTTCCTCTTTCATAATCTAGTTTTCTAGCAGCACTATTTGAATAGCTAACATTCCTTGTATCTGTGTAACTCACATTTTGAAACAGATTGGACCAGAGGATCTGGTCCTTAAAATTGAAAAGGAACAATCTTGTGTCCACTACTCATAAATTAAATAGTTTTATCTAGTTGTCATGACTACCTTGTTATACCCTATTTCCAGCAGGACATCAATAAATATCAAGGAAATGGATGAACAATAAATGGATGGAATGTACTCAGTATAGAATGGGAAAGATACTAAATCTTGTTTCTGACTTTGCAACTTTATGAAAAATGTAATTAATTTCTTTGCAGTAGAAAAACATTCCAGGATAATTTTAATATAATCTTATGATAACAGTTAACTTTTGGTTAACTAAATGAACTATAGATTATGGTATTTTAAAAGAAAAGTAATTTAAAAATATTTTTATTTTTAGTCATGTGTATGTGAATGAATCTGTTTGTGAGTCCACGTGCTCACAGGGGCCACAGGCATTGCGTCTTTGCTAGCTAGAGGTATAGGTAGTTTTGAATTACCCAACATGGATGCTGGGAGCAAACGCACATGATCTGCAGGAGCTGCACATGGTCTTAGCCACTGAGCACTACAGCCTCTGAAATGAGTTTTAATAAATGGACAACATGTGTATGCCATTACATTTATTCAGATAAAACGTCTTTTGAGTGATCACTCCACAATAAGAATGAAATGCAATCCAGCAGACCTCTCAGCTGACATGAGCACAGTCTTACTCTTTGATAGGTCTTGCACCAAGGAGTGGGAAGACAGCCCTTCTCTGAGAAAAGATGAAAAACTCATGCATGCTGAAATATCTCACTGTGTTAGATCACTTGAGAATTCTACTGAAATCACCTCACATGAGCACAGGATGGATTATGTGATGTTAAATTCTGATAATGAAAGAAGAAAGGTAAGGAGACAGGTCAATGCTAGAAACACAGGGAGCACTGGAGGTGAAAACAATCAGTAGTACCCTTGTCTATAAACACTCATGGCAGGATTGCAGTTGTCAGGAAATGGATGCCTGTCACTGAGGACACTATTTCTTTAGCTTATTGCTGCAGGTCACTAAGAAGGCTGGAGCTAATGCTGGGTGTGATAAAATCACCATCTTTGATCACACATGAACAATTTTTTCAGAATCTTCTTGAAAGAGACTGGTAGTGATCAATTGGCTGCCAATCGCCTGCATTTTTCATGTCTGCAGTCTTCAGGAGTCAGCTGGTGTTAACTGGTTAATGCTCATCATTGCCATTGCTTTGGTGTGAGGAGATGTCACTTTATCTGAAAGTTTATGTAGTAGGTATCTAGCAAGCTATCTCAGAACTTCTAAAATGAAAGCAAGTTTTACATCAAAATATTAGCTTTTAATAGTCTCAATGGCAGCTGCTTTATCCTGTGATTCTCCTATGGAGGACCTAATTTGGGAGCCAGAGTTGTAATAAGATCAGAGTGGTGACTATTTAAGATTGATTTACTCTCTGGTCATGGCACACACCTTTAATTCCAGAAGTCAGGAGGCAAAGGGAGGTGGATGGATCTCTGTGAGTTTGAGGCCCAGGACAGCCAGGGATGTTACAAAGAGAAACATTTTCCCAAAATAAAACAAACAAACAAACAAACAAACAAAAGCATTGATTTGATTATCTACAAACTTAAATACTTGGCTTCAAAGAATTTCCATTCAGAAATCATGCTAGAAGTACTTATTCTTAAACAAAAGCTAAGTTTTCACACTGGGAAAATACTATTAGAAACAAAAGGACTGTTGGTTTGAAGTATGCCTTAGTTTGTAGTCTGGACTGGAGAATAATGTGTATGTGAGACAGATTAAGCTCTATGTTTAAGTAAGGGGACCTGAGAATTCTACATATGACGTTTGAAAGGAACAACCAGTGGGAAAGGCTTAGACCTAAGTGTTAGCAGAAGGAGTAAAATTGATACAGAAGAGGGTGAGATTTAACAAATGTTACTAGCTGAGTACCAGTGAAGTTAATACTCCAGTCCATGGTGGTGGGGAAGGCACTGTAGTGGGAATAACTTAATGCGTGTTGTTGTGTGTGTGTGTGTGTGTGTGTGTGTGTGTGTGTGTGTGCGCGTGTGTGTACACACGCATTTTTTACATCTTGGTGGGTGAACCAGGAAGCTGAGAATGGGGCTGAAAGCTTCCGAGGCCTGCTTCCATGGATCATTCCTACCAGTCGAGTTTTATGTCCTAGAGTTGCCAGAATCTCCCAAAATAGCAAGAGAAAGCAGGAGACCAAGTATGGAAAAATGAGCTGGGGAGACATTCTAGACATCAACCATAACACATATTGATAACTAAGGATATTGACAGCAAAATGATGACTACATATTTCTTTTAGTGTTTTTTTTTTTTTTTAATTTAGTCTTAGCTCACACTCGCCCACACATTTTGTTAAAATCAGGTACATTTAAGTTGAGCTAACGATGCTGGGAAGCATAGGAGGAGAAAGTCTGTCTTCATTTGGGCATTTAAAAGAAATATGCAAGAGGCAGGAATACAATCTAATCAAGTTGTTCTGGTTTGCTTTTTTTTTTGTTTGTTTGTTTGTTTGCTGTGATAAAATACGCTGACCAAGAGCAATTTAGGGGAGCAAAGAGTTTATTTGACTTATGCTGTGGGACGGTCTGTATGTCAAATTGCTCTGATTGGTCAATAAATAAAACACTGATTGGCCAGTGGCCAGGCAGGAAGTAGGTGGGACAAGGAGAGAGGAGAATTGTGGGAAGCAGAAGGCTGAGGCGGGGAGACACCGCCAGCCGCCGCCATGACCAGCAGCATGTGAAGACGCTGGTAAGCCACCAGCCACATGGCAAGGTATAGATGTATGGAAATGGATTAATTTAAGCTATAAGAACAGTTGGCAAGAAGCCTGCCACGGCCATACAGTTTATATGCAATATAAGTCTCTGTGTTTACTTGGTTGGGTCTGAGCGGCTGTGGGACTGGCGGGTGAGAGATTTGTCCTGACTGTGGGCAAGGCAGGAAAACTCTAGCTACAAATGGCGCCCAATGTGTTGGCAAAAGTTTCTACCTAAAACCTGAGAAAAGATTCTAAAACGGAGCTAAAAACAGCTTCCTAATTGTTTCTCTCAAATGAGCAGCAGCTGCCGGTTTGAGTTACTGGCGGGTTCCTGGCATGTGCGCTCGATCTGCAGTATGGCAGGAATGAGGCCTCTGCAAGGGGCACATTAAGCTGCGTGGTAGATTTAGCCTTTGCTAGTACAAAACAAAAAGAGGTTTCTGGGCTATAAGCTGCTTTGATAAGAAGCATAGACCCACTATTTCTGAGAACTGATGGCTCCCAGAGCTGGCGGAAAACGTACCACCGCCATGTTGGGAAGCTGAAGTGGGTGGAGCCAGCAGCCACAGTGCCATTTCAGGCTTAAAAGGCTGCAGTTAAGCAATAGGCTCAAGGTAATATAAAAAATAAGCCACATAAAGATGGCTACCACACAGAGAATCTGGATTATGTTCTCTTTGATATTCGTAACTGAAGAAAAACATTTGATTGCAAAAGCTGTTGAGTTATGCCAAAATGTATATTTTAAAGGTACCTTGACATCAAAATTTGGCTATAAGGATATGTTGCTTTGGAAAAGAGGCTCTGCTTTTGTTTCCACAGAAAGCCAGAGGCTATGGATTTGTTCCAGATTAAGATACATCAGGTTTGACCAGCCAAGACCACCTGAAAGTTCTCCGATGACACCATGGCCCAGATGATCCAACATTCAGAATCGTTTCAAGGCAACTGGCTCAGACGATACGGTCTCACGGACTACTCCATGATCCTAAAATTTTCTTTGTGTCCCCATAAGATACAGCGCCCCCCTCCAGCAGGAAGTAGTAAGAGAAGCTACGCCCAAATTCCCAAATATACCAAGCTGGCTTTGGAGATGTGTAAAAGTTAAAACCTTCCTTTTAAAAAAAAGAAAGGGGAAGTGCTGTGGGACGGTCTGTATGTCAAATTGCTCTGATTGGTCAATAAATAAAACACTGATTGGCCAGTGGCCAGGCAGGAAATAGGTGGGACAAGGAGAGAGGAGAATTGTGGGAAGCAGAAGGCTGAGGCGGGGAGACACCGCCAGCCGCCGCCATGACCAGCAGCATGTGAAGACGCTGGTAAGCCACCAGCCACGTGGCAAGGTATAGATGTATGGAAATGGATTAATTTAAGCTATAAGAACAGTTGGCAAGAAGCCTGCCACGGCCATACAGTTTATATGCAATATAAGTCTCTGTGTTTACTTGGTTGGGTCTGAGCGGCTGTGGGACTGGCGGGTGAGAGATTTGTCCTGACTGTGGGCAAGGCAGGAAAACTCTAGCTACAGACTTACACTCACAATCTACCCCTGAGGGAACTTAAGGGAAGAACTCAGCCAGGAACTGAAGTAGTAACCACAGAGGAAAGCGGCTTACTGGTTTGCTCCCTGGCTTGCCCAGCTATCTGCTCAGGCCCACCTGCATAGGGGGCGTTACTACCCACAGTGGGCTGGGTTCTCCTATATCAATTAATAATCATGAATACTCCCCACAGACATGCCCACAGGCCTATCTGATTGGGACAATCCCCCAGGTAACTCTGGACTGTGTCAAGTTGACAGCTGAAGTTTAATTAGGAGATGGTTCCTTAAAGTTGTTGAATGAGCATTCTAAGGAGTGTTATGAGATGCTTGTGGGGTTTCCACTGTACCAAGGATACTTTATCTTTTGTACTGTTCTATTACTGATTAGAAGGTTAGACATTAGACATAATCCCAAGAGGCAAGGGGACAAGGGGAATGGAAAGGATGAGAACCAGAACCTCAAATTCATGCATTTGAGTGTTTTTTTATCCTCTTAAAAATTTCATGTAGATCAAATCAGATGAAATCAAAGCCAGGCATAGCCTTGAGGAGAAAAGAAAACATTGGAAAAACAGCAAGGCGGCAGGAAGACTTCTGAAGACAAAAGGAGGCAGGTTGGAATCAGCAGGCATCCATGTAAATCCCTTTGAAGGGCTTGCATCACACTTCCTGCTTTTACTTAGCACCATCTGGCAAAACTACATCTTCTCCCTGGAGGCCCAAGACCTTTCTCAATCTAGTTTTACTGCTCTCTCAATGTATCTCTGATTAGCATAGAGCCCAGCAAAGATGGTGCTCATGTCATTCTCTTAAAGAGAGATGTGAGGACTTGGAGATGAAACCACGTGCATGGGTTTTCAACCAGTGGTTCAGAAGAGTAGTTGTGGGAAGACCATCTGGGTCAATGTCCCTGAAGTTCTTTCTTTTTCTTTTCAAGAAAAGATTTAATTGTGTGTGTGTGTGTGTGTGTGTGTGTGTGTGTGTGTATGAGGATGTCCCCAAAAAGACCAGAAAAGGGCATCAGTTCCTTTACCCCTTGATGAAATTATAAGAAGCAGTGGTGAGCTATCTGGTGTGGGTGCTGGATTCAAATCCTATCCTCTGTCCTCTGAATGGTCAGTGAGTACTCTTTACCATTGGGCCATCTCTCCAGCCCCATCTACTGCATTTCTAAAAGAATTCTGAAAGCTAGGGTGGGATTTGGAAGGGTAATCTTAAATGTGCATTGTCTATTTAAATAGCTTTATAGATCTGTCATTTAATGAGTCCCAGTTTTCAAGGAAATTCCCGAAAATACAACAGTCAATCTTCAGACAATGAAAGGTCTTCTGGAAGGGAAAAAACAAAACAAAACAAAACAAAACAAAAAAACATAAAATTTTATGTAAGGTCTGGAAAGTTTAGACAGGTGAGCTTAAATTTCTTCATCTGTGAAATAAAATGATTAGAATAAATGGTTTTGTAATGCTTCCAGTTCAAGGATTTCATGCTTTGTTAATGTTAATTATGCAGAATATATTAACATTGAGTGCAATTCAACTCAAGGCCATTTAAAGATTCTAGTGATAGGAGTGATCTTTGGTCAGTTATGTAGCACATGTCCACCATCCTATAAGTCTGGAGGCAGAAGAAGGAGGATCACTGAGATTTGAAGGCTAGTCCTGTCTACATAGTGAGTTCTCAGCCAGCCAGCACTACAAAGTGAGAACCTATCTCAACATTCTCCTCAGAAATAAAGGCTTATCTTTGTCTTTAAATGTCATAAAAATAATTGGCAAAAAGGGCTGAGGATTGTGATAGTTAGCTTTCATTGTCAAATTCATATAATCTGGAATTGCCTAAGAAGAAAGTAATAATGAGATATTGTTTATATTGGAGTGACCTGTGGGCATATCTATAGGGAATTATCTTAATTGGTGTGGGAGGACCCAAGCCAGTATAGGTAGAAGTATTCCCTAGGCAGTAGATCCTAAACTGTGTAAGAGTGGAGAAATCAATAGGAGCACAAGTAAGCACTCAACTGGGCAGGTATAAATTGCCTATTCTCTGCTTTTGATGATGGGTAGGATGTGACAAGCTGTTTGAAATTCTGGTCTTGATTTCTCACAATGATGAACTGTAGCCTGGATTGCTTGAAGAAGGATGGCCCCCATATATTGGAGAAATTATTTTGGCCATTCCACGTAGTTAAAAGGATATTTATTTAATGGCGTAACTCACAAATTAAGTAATGGGTAGGTCGCAGGGTCTGGGGAAGGTGTAACGCAGTCCAGCGGTGTTCTCCGGAGCTCTGCACAGTCAATCTCCACCGGTCAGCGTTCCGGCACCAAGAGAGCGCCCAGAGCGAGCGCTGGCCCATCCAGCTCTCAGGTCCCCAGGCGCCTCCCCTCGCCCCGCCTCGTAGGCGTGACAGTTGCCAGAGTCTCAATGGGGGTTGGAACTTCCAGAACCAAGCTGGAATGGCTACCCACTACATCTCCCCCTTTTTGTCTAAATAAGAAGGTTCTAAACTAATACAAGACTATATACAAAGGAATGGTTATCAAATATTGTCCAGAAATAATGAGAGATAATGACCTAGATAAGATGTAACTACAATCAATGCAAACAATATCAAGCAAGAAACACATACTAAAATCCAGAGAAGTATAGAGCATAGGTAAACAGCATGTTATAAAGATCATTCAAAGGTGTCCTATCCTAAAGAACCTGAATCTAATACTTAATATGTTCTATCTAAGATATTATATATACTAAGTTGTAACTATAACTGCTAGTCTTCAATCCCATCAAAGACCTGAGAAGGAACATAATGGTACCTGAGAAATGGTAGATGGATGCAAGCAACTTTCGGGAATCTTGCAAGAGTAGACCAAGACAGCTGGCAGCCTGGACAGTCACCTAATGTTTCTCAGCATTGTTGGTGCATTCAAATTGGCTACAGGCCTAGAGTATCTGACAGACCATTTTCAGAAGCAGGATTTCTGAAAGACCATCTTACCCTGTCTTGGCAGAGTACAGTGGTCGCTTTCCTTGTGTCCCGCTTGTCCAGAAAGGAGAGCATTGCATTTGTACTGTCAGCCATCAAGGCAAGGGCAGTTCTTTGCCCAGTAGGCCATTTTGTGCCAAAAGACAAACTTCCAAATGGAAATGTCTTAGAAGCCCAACATTCTCTCGGGATCAATTGGTGCAGCCAGGAGCAATTGTGTCTCACGTCAACAGAATTCTAAGTTATTTAAATGCCATATTCTCCAGGTCTTTGATGTGGTTGAAAACTAGATAGTTGTAATTTCCTCAGTTATGACAAAAGATAAGTTAGATATAAAACCTTAAACTCACAAATATAAGATAGATAGGACATCTTCTTTAATATTGTAACTGTAATTCTTGCTCGATAATTGTTTTGTTATATGTAATTTTACCATGTTAAAGTTAAAACCTTACTTTTTTTTAAAAAAAAAGGGGAAATGCTGTGGATATCATTCTATATAAATAAAACACTGATGGCCAGTGACCAGGCAAGAAGTAGGTGGCCAGGCAGGAAGTAGGTGAGACAAGGAGAGAGAAGAATGCTGGGAAGCAGAAGGCTGGGGGAGAGACACTGCAGCCACCGCCAGGACAAGCAGCATGTAGAGACTGGTAAGCCACCAGCCACGTGGCAAGGTATAGATTTATAAAAATGGGTTAATTTAAGATAAAAGAACAGTTAGCAGGAAGCCTGCCACGGCCATACAGTTTATAAGTGATATAAGCGTCTGAGTGATTATTTTATAAGTGGATTGTGGGACTGCGGGGCTTGGGGAACCTGGAGAGAAGCCCTCCAGCAACACCCATAGGCTCATATATTTGCACACATCGTCACCAGAGAGTGAAACTGTTTGAAAGGATTAGAAGGATTAGGAAGTATGGCCTTGTTGGAGGAAGTGTGCCACTGGGGGTGGCCTTTGAGGTTTCAAAAGCCCATGGCAAGCCCAGTCTCTCTCTCTCTGCCTATGACCATTATGTAAAGCTCTCAGCTAGTGCTCCAAAGCCTGCCTGCATGCCACCATGCTCCCTACCATGATGATAATGGACTAAACCTCTGAAATTGTAAGCAAGCCCTGAATTAAATGCTTTCTTTTTAAGAATTTCCTTGATCATGGTTTCTCTTCATGGCAATAGGACACTAAGACAATAATCTAGAACTGTAAAGTGAAACAAACACCTTTAGCCTTGAAGTTGCTTTTTGTCAGAGTGTTTAAATCACAGCAACAGAAATTTAACTAACACAAGGACTAAATTAAAAATTAAAAAAAAATTCCATTCCATAAGCTCAACACACAATAAAACCTAGGTAACTTTTATAAAAGACTGTATCATGGAAATTTATTCTTATTATTTTTGGGGAAGTCCATATCCCTCCACAGAGTATGCCCCCACACAGTTCTTGGACTTATGTACGGATTGGCTGGAATAGAAATTGATATGCAATTATCTATTCATGTTAGCCAAGCTTCCAAAATTCATTGTCCTTGTCTGCAGGCTTCTTTTGATCCTGTGACAGCCTGCTACAACCTTTGCCATCAGTAGAATTTAAGAAACCTTCTCTTATTTATCCGGAGGGCCTGATCCAGTTGGGGGCTCCTCAGCTATTGGTTCATAGTTCATGTGTTTCCTTTCGTTTGTATATTTGTCCCTGTGGAGGCATCCAGACAGTGGGACTGGGTCCTGTCCTCAGTGCATGAACTGGCAGTTTGGAACCTGAGGCTTATACAGGGACACTTGGCTCAGCCTGGAGGAGGGACTGAACCTGCCTGGACTGAATCTACCAGGTTGAACTCAATTCTCTGGGGAGTCTTTGCCCTGGAGGAGATGGGAAAGGTGGGGGGTGGGGGTGGGAGGGGGAGAACAAGGGAATCTGTGGCTGATATGTAAAATTAAATTTAATAAATAAATTTAAAAAATGAAAAAAAAAAAAAAAAGAAACCTTCTCAAGGTTGCCCCTGTCCATTTGTGACACCTGCCACATACGCAGAAGTGTTCTCTGGAATTCCTTGCTGTGACTCCATGCTCTCCAGGCATGTGTGATCTGAACCCTGGGTCATCTCCTCTGTCCCCCCCCCCCCCACCCAGTAATCATCTTTAGTCTATAGTGAATTGTTTTCATGAGTTTTCAAAGATACTTCTTGGTCTACCTTCCCCATGAGGAAGCGAACCACAGAAGCTTTAATTCAGGAGAACAGAAGAGGAATTTTGTGAAAAATGTTATTGCCTTAAATGACTAACTTGATATGATCATGGCTAAAAAAAAAACCACAATAGAAAGTGAAGGAGAACAAGATTTGCTCACTGCATGTCTACTTTTTCACTTATTAAAAGTTCCTCTTGTGATGATTTTTTGTAGTTGGCTAACTTTCAGATACATGACTTGCCTTATAGCCTTCATCAACTGAGGTTCTCTCCTTCTAAGTCCACTGAACTTTATTCTGTGTACTTGTCTGGACATCACCAATGTACACAAGAGTGCATTTTGACAGTACCTAATTATAGTATGTGGAGTTTTGCAAGGCTTTTGAAGGATGTCATTTGGAAAACTCGAGACAGCTGAAGAAATTGTCAGCTCTTCTGAGAAGGGCTGGATGATGCCATTCTGTGTTCCACAGATTGAGAGAAAATTAAGGGTGGCCTTTCTGGGGGAGGAACTGAGCTGCCAGATGCAGGCCAATGGCTTGTGCAGCAGTCGAGGTAGGAATCTGCATCCATGACTTGCTGAGCAGGAAGTCCAAGAGAAGGAAGATCCTTACAGTGATGTTCATTGGCTGAGGCAAGGCCATGGAACTCAATGTGGGGCTCTCAACATCTGCATCAAGTGCTGTGATTGCCCTGAGGGAGCTTCCAGAATTTTGCTTATGTGGCTTGTATCAGAGTGTGGTAGGTGAGTAAGTTTGAATGTTGAAAGGAAGGTTGGTAAAAAGCAGTCAAGGGTATACAATTTACTAAAAAGTAAGAGTTTTTCTCAAGATGTAGAAAGTCAGAACTTCTTAAGTTTTAAAAATTAACATATATTAATTGTAGAAAATAATGGATTTTGTTATGAAATGCTCATACATGTGCGTACAGGTACTTGGCTTACAGTTACTGTCCCTGTTACCTTCTTATTCCTTCCTTACTTCTCCCTCTGTTCCCTCTATCTTTTCCCCAAAGTCCTGGTCTACTTTTGCGTCTTTTACAATTGAAATTCCACATAAGAGAAAACATGTGATAATTGCCTCAGCCTGGATTATATCATGTTCATAGTTATCTCTAGTGTCATTAATTTTCTTGCAAGTGACACAGTATTATCCTTTATGACTGAGTAAAACTCCATTGTATCTGTTTGTGGATGCTCATTAGGCCACAGTCAGTTATTGTGAAGAGTACCACAACAAACAGTTGTGTAGGAATTTCTCTAATAAGAGGACCAAGTTTTCTTTCTGTGTATACTGAGGTATAGTCTAGCTGGATCATATGAAAGCTTTATTTATTTTTTTTTTTGAGGAACTTCCATATTGATTTCCACAGTGATCACATGTTAAGATTTTTATCTTCAGTGCAAAAAGTGTATATACATTCTACCTACCCCACGTATAGCCAACCAACTAACATTTATTGTTCATTTTATTGATGATGGTCACTCTCACTGGAATGAGATAGAATCTCTGTGCAAATTTCAGTTCTATTTCTCTAATGGCTAAGAACAGAACTTGCCATGTAGCTGTCCAGGTAAACGCCTAACCAGTGTGAAATCGGAGGAAGCCTCCAGTTGGTCCAGTACCTGGAGATATGGACAGCACAAAAGCTCCCCTTTCAATAGTGTCCAAGTTAGAATTAAGTCAGCTGGAATAGACGAAGGTTGGTAAAGACAAGTACCAAGGACTATGCGCCAGAAATTAAACTAACAAGTCACTCTGTGCTCAGACCAAATTTGTTATGGCTTAAAATGTCCATGGAAATATGGCTGCTTTGTGAGTTGGTAATTAATGTTTTAGTTTTTATTTCTTAGCTTTACTGGGTGCATTGGAAGATTCTAGTCTCTTTTACTGGTCCAGTGCCTTTGAAAATTCCATGTTACTTTCATTGGGCTCTGGGATAAATGTTTTCTCTCAAACTTGCTGGATAAAAGGGAACTGAACATCCTCAGAGTCAGTGTGAGGATTTAGCTGCTCTACACATCAGGGGCCCAAAAAAGTGGTAGGCTAATGGTCCACCTAAACCATACTAACCATACTGCCACTAAAGACAAGGTGTGCTAAGTGCTGAATGTGCATATCTTTTTTTTCCCCCCTGGGAGAGGGGAGGAACAGGTTTAATTGTAGTCCATCAGTGAAGGAAGCCAGAATAGGAACTCAAACAGGGTAGGAACCTGGAGACAAGAGCTGATGCAAAGACCACTGGAGGGGTGCTCCTTACTGGCTTGCTCAGCCTGCTTCCTTTTTTTTTTTGTTAATTCCCTCCCCCAACAGGGTAAATTCTCTCATGGGGGGGGATAGCTAAGCCTTGTACATTCAGTTAAGGCAGGACCAAACCCCTCCCTGCTTTATCAGGGGTGAGCAAGGTGTCTGACCATAGGTAATGGGATCGAATGTGCACATCTTAACCTGTACACCATAGTTTATGTGTAGGGAGAAATAGTCCTGGTTGGATTAGCTGGAAAAGGTTTCATGGAATAGTTTTGATTTGAACTATACCTTCAAAAGTGAATAAAACTAAGGAAAACATACTCAAGTACATTGATATATAGGTACGTATGTGTCCATAGAGATTAGTTTCAATAATGAACTTCCTACATGCAGAACTTCCTAGGAACAGCCTTGTAAAGCCATGTTTCCACATATTGTATTCTCTGCCCTGGCTATGTGAATGAGGGAAGATGGGGATGTTACAGCCAAAGTTCTCACTGTTGTAAAGGCAGTTGGTGGTGGATTCAATGAACATATATGGGATATTCTACAGACACTATGTTTTAAGAAACCTGAAGCTTGGATGAATCCTGGTTTTATCATCTCCATGTGTGTTAGAAATATTAGCAGGCAACAGATTACTGCACTTTAGCCTGTATTTAAAATAGCTTTGACCTAATAATTTCAGCTTTAAATGAGCAGGGTGACAAAGTCGGATCATCTGACTAATGTCTCACAGATATGTACACTTTTGCATTATTATAGCTGAGATATAGGTCCCCAAACTTCAGATATAATGCTTTGTTTGGAGGCAGTGGTTTTCACTTCAGAAACTGGATCCTAGGCCCTATGTTACTAGTTAACACTGTGAACCCTAGTATGGTACTTGATCTTCCCTAGTATTTTGTCATTTTCAGTTAGATTATCTCGTCTTCCTCTAAGAATCATGTACTCTTTACTTTCCAAAAGTTGGTAGTCTGATGAGAAATTATAAAAATTATAACCAGGCACTTTGACTCAAGACTCTAATCCTTGTATTTGGGAGTTGAAGGCAGGAGTATCAGAGTTCAGGGTCAACCACAGCTGTGATAAATTCAAGGTTAGCCTGGGTCATATGCAACCCTGTCCATCTACACTAAATTCTTTGGTGCTAGAAAAATTTCAGGATGATAAGTTTCAGACAGTATAGAAATGATCATTACTAAGAAAATTACTGAGCAGAATTCAGGAGGGAGTACTGTTGATTCTTTCTAAGAAATACTAGAAATTGTACAGAATAAACACTGACATATTTCATGGGTCATACAACTGTTCACATCCTAGCTATTATGATTTTTCAGGCATGGAGCCTTTTACTCTGCAGCAGGAACTACAAATAACTTCTTGTAAGATATTATAAAGGTTTATGTGGTGATATTTTATTTGTGCTTTAATAAATAAATCTTGCCTGGAGATCAGAGGAAAAAAAGCCAGCCACAACACAGAAGTCATGCAATGTTAGCACACACCTTTAATCCTGTCACTTGGCAGGCAGGATCTTTGTGAGTTCAAGGCCACATGGAAACAGAGCCAGGTGTGGTAGCACACGCCTTAAATTCTAACACTAGTTAACCATGGAGGTCTGGAGGTCTGTACAGACAGACAGGAAGTGACATAGCTGGGCAGGAAGAGGAAGTGATATAGATGAACAGAGAGAACAAATCAGATGTCAGAACAGCAAGGCATATAGACGTGGGTAGACAGGAAGTAACTTGCGTTTGGAAGCTGCAGAGTTGGTGAGGTAAGGTTGGCTGGTGGCTTTCTCTATTTTCCTGATCTCTCTAAGGCTTTCACCCCTATATTTGGCTCTGTGTTTTTTGTTTAATAAGGCCATTTAGAAATTAATCTACAGGTTTATATTTGGAGATTAAATAGTTATAGCCCAAATACCTACATTTATCTTAAAGACCACTAATGTGGAAAGGATAGGCTAACCATCTCTCAGACACCAATGATACAATGTATCCTGCCATTATGTCCTTGGATCCTTTTCTAAGCTAAAAGTCTTGCACTTCTGATATTGATAACTCTGGATGGTAGATTTGAAGTATTTTCACTGGTCTCCTCTAATATAGGTTCCATCTTCACTGGTTTAAGTAGTCAATGTTTCAGGTCCTTTTTGGCATTAAACTATTATCTATCTATCTATCTATCTATCTATCTATCTATCTATCTATCTATCTCTCATGGATATCTATCCATCCATCTATTTCTACTAAGTCCAATTACTGTTGCCCTTATTTATCTATGTTGAGGGCTGACCAATTAGGACTGGAGTCTCATCACTGAATAAAACGTTTCCCTGTCTTCATGCACACTGGAAGAAAGAATCTGATCCTGTTATAGATGATTGTGAGCCACCATGTGGTTGCTGGGGATTAAATTCAGGACCTCTGGAAAAGCAGTCAAGTCACTTAGCTGCTGAGCTATTTTAGTAGTGGTATCAATGACTGCAGACTCACAGTTTCGAAAAAGAGACAAGAGGAGGCTTTTGTGACAACCCCTACCTTCTGCCTCCACACACAAAGAAACAGACTAGACAGAAAGGCATTGAAGGGAACTCTTAAAAATTGTGATAAGAATGCTGAAGTGCAGCTCTCCACAATTGATGGCATGTGGGAAAGGACTCAGTTTTCTTTAAGGGACTGGACACTGGGAGTTGACCAGGCTCCAGTAAGTATATAGGTAACACAAATTAGACTTTCTTCTTCTTCTTCTTCTTCTTCTTCTTCTTCTTCTTCTTCTTCTTCTTCTTCTTCTTCTTCTTCTTCTTCTTCTTCTTCTTCTTCTCCTTTTTCTTCTTCTCCTCCTCCTCCTCCTCCTTCCTCTTGTGGGGCATCACAAGGGGAGGGATGTGGTGGTATTGTGTTAACTGAAATTATTGTGCACTCTAATAAACTTATCTGGGGTCAGAGATAGAACAGCCACAATATTAAACATAGAGGTTAGGCAGTGGTAGCACACGCCTTTAATCTTAGCATTCCGGAGACAGAGATCTACCTGGATCTCTGTGTGTTCAAGGATACAGCCAAGCATGGTGACTCACATCTTTAATCCCAGTAAGTGAGCCTTTAATCCTAGGGAGTTATGGTAGTAAGCAGAAAGGTATATAAGGCGTGAGGACCAGAAACTAGAAGCATTTAGTTGGTTAAGCTTTTAGGCTTCTAGCAGTTCAGCTGAGATTTATTCTGGATGAGGACTCAGAGGCTTCCAGTCTGAGGAAACAGAATCAGCTGAGGAACTGGTGAGGTGAGGTAGCTGTGACTTGTTCTGCTTCTCTGATCTTCCAGCATTCACCCCAATACGCAGCTCTAGGTTTGATTTTATTAATAAGAACTTTTAGGATTTGTGCTACAGAGGGGAGCAGACTTGGGAGAACTGGGAAGTGCTCATGATGTGAAATTCCCAAACAATCAATAAAATTATTATGTTGAAAAAAAGAGCCGGGCGGTGGTGGCGCATGCCTTTGATCCCAGCACTCGGGAGGCAGAGCCAGGCGGAACTCTGTGAGTTCGAGGCCAGCCTGGGCTACCAAGTGAGTCCCAGGAAAGGCACAAAGCTACACAGAGAAACCCTGTCTCGAAAAACCAAAAAAAAAAAAAAAAAAAAAAAAACTTTTTCCTCTCTCAGCAGCTACTCACTACCTATTGTGCAGGTCTTTGTAGGCATCCATATTGTTGAGAATTCATAGGAGAAGCATCCTGCCCTATCAGAAGATATTATGTTGTATCAATCATCTTGGTTCTATGGCTCTTACAATCTTTTCTTTTTAAAAAATTATTTATTTGTTTGTTTATTTTTTGTGCATTAGTGTTTTGCTTGTATTTATCTCTGTGTGGGGGTGTCTGATCTTGGAGTTATAGACAGTTGTTAGGTGCCGTGTGGGTGCTGGGAATTGAACCCAGGTCTTCTGGAGGAGCAGTCAGTGCTCTTAATCCCTGAGCCATCTCTCCACCCTACAATCTTTTCATTACCTCTTATGTGATGTTCCTCAAATCTTAGGTATTGGAATTGTGTTATAGATGTCCTGTTTGAGGCTGAGAACTTCATGGTATCTTTTAGCAGTTGTAAGTCTCTCTAATAGCCTTTCTTTTCTGCAAAAAGTAATTAATGAAAGGTGATCTGCATTTATCTATGGGTATAAGAATAAGTATTTAGAGAGTAGTTAGAAGTGTATTACTTTAGTAATGTGGTAGTAGTAAGTGCTGTGGGATGGTCTGTATGTCAAATGTGTTGCTCTGATTGGTCAATAAATAAAACGCTGATTAGCCAGTGGCCAGGCAGGAAGTATAGGTGGGACTAACAGAGAGGAGAATTGAGAGAACAGGAAGGCGGAAGGAGACACTGCCAGCCACTGCCATGACAAGCAGCATGTGAAGATGCCGATAAGGCATGAGCCATGTAGCAAGGTACAGAATTATAGAAATGGGTTAATTTAAGATATAAGAACAGTTAACAAGATGCCTGAGCCATTAGGCCAAACAGTTTAAATAATGTAAGCATCTGTGTGTTTATTTTATAAGTGGGCTGTCAGACTGCCAGGCCTTCGTGGGACCCGGAGAGAAAACTCTCCAGCTACAAGTAAGTGGTCTTCAAGGGCCTGTGACAGCTCTGGCCGAGGGTTCTTGGCTGGGCTTTCAGTACTATGTATGAATTAGCTCTAATCAAGTGGGCTTTGGTTCCAGTTAGAGAGCTATTGGTTACCCCAGAGAAATGATTATCACTATTGAATTATTGAGGATATCTCACTGTCAAAGACTAACAAAAGCTTCAGTGGCAAGCAAGGGATACTCCTCTTTGAATTGTTGTTCAGGGGATCCAAGAGACCCTCAAATATAGGCTGTTGTCACTGTTCTTGGTTGCCTGCCAGAACATGAATGGAAGATCCTGTTGCTAAAGATACCACACACTTCAGTCACAGGGTTTGGAGAAATCAAGATGGTACTGATCTGGAAGCCTCCTCACTCATAGTGTTAGAAGATCTAATCCTCCAAAAGAGAAAAGTTATCAGTAGTTACACCTAGCTGGAAAACTACAGCTCTGATTGGACCAACATGATTTTTTTTTTTTTTTAAATTAAAGCTTGGTTTGGTGGCCCATGTCTGTATTTTCATAGTCTGGGGAGCCAAGGAAGCAAGAAAGGAGAAAACTCATCTGAAACTGTCTTAGTTACTGTTCTTTCCATGAGGAGGCATCATGACCAATGCAACTCTCATAAAAGAAAGTGTTTAATTGGGAGCTTGCTTACAGTTTTAGAGGGCTAGTCCAGAATCATCATGACCAGAAACAGACAGGCTTGGTGCCAAAGTGATAGTTGAGGGCTTTACATCCTTATCTGTAGGCAGCAGGCAGAGAGAGAGGCACTGGGCCACATGAGGGGTTTTTGAAACCATAAAGGCCACCCCAGGTGATACATCTTCTCCAACAAGGCCATATACCTACAAATCCTTCTCCAACAGTTTGACTCCTTGATGACTAAGCATTCAAAGATACGAGTCTATTGGGACCATTCCTCTTCAAACCACCACAGAAGTTAATAAATTGTAAGTTTCAGGGCATCATAGTGAGATCTCATCTCTGAATAAATGAGTAAACAAACAAGTAAATTTGTTTCTACATACAACCTTTCTACACATGACCTTTCCCATCTGCAAGTTCCAACATTTGTGACTAGGCGTGCAGCTCCTCATCCTTTCCATATTGTCTTTCTCCTTCAGGAATGCTGTAAGTATATGTATGTATACACATACACAACTATACACATATAGTTGATTCTTCTCAGGGCATGTTAGTTGATAGCACAGCAGCTCAGTGTTTCCCTTATATCCATTTTCAGGAACAAATCTTTATCTTTGTCTACTTCTTTAAATATTTGATGCTATTATAAATATAATGTTTTTAATGAGAATTAATTTTTGTTTTGGTTCCATTTGCTTGAGACAGAGTCTTATTATATATATAGCCTTAGTGGGCCTAAAATTTCATGCCCAGGCCATGCTGGCCTTGAACTCATAGAGATCCACTTACTTTTGCCTCCTGAGTGCTAGGATAAAAGGTGCATGCTACCATGTCCCTGTGAGAGTTACTTTAAAAAAAACTACAGTCCTTTCAAAAGTAAATTTATTATATTTTTTCCTATCTGCTTTAAAGTGTGTAAATGCTAGCTCTGAGAAAGGGTGTGTGTAAATTACCACGTTAGCCACATCTGACTCTGAGCCTCTGAAATGATGGGTTCCTCAATACAGTGGGAACATAGCCTTGGTTGTATTTGTAGCTACTGAAGTTTATATCATCATTCCAGAGTTATTACATATTTGTCGTTTACACATTACATGATATTCGTAGTTTTAATTTAATAGCAAACACAGAGTTTCCATGCAGCAAATGGGTATTAAAGTCACGGGAACTATGGAAATTAGATTTATTTGGGCTTCTGTGGTTGCTTGAATTCCACAAGATAAATGCCAGATTATTTTTTTTTATTGCCAGACTCCATACTTAAAGAGACCATGAAAAACTTGGAATTTCCTAAATAACTGTCACAAAGATATAGTTCAATTTAGACTCTAAAAATGCATTATTGTGCAGTTCGCTCCCCTTCCCTGAACACTGTGTATCTTCCTTTTCTTCAAGCCCCCAGTGCTCCTGCTTCTCATCTTATTTGCTTCATGTTGGACATGAAATTTGAAATTTGTGACTATGGCTTTCTATATTTAATATTAAATAAGTTATGGTTAAATTTTGTTGTCTTAACAGTCTTTTGTTTGGACTAGATCCTTGAAGAATTTCCATTTACATATGTGAATAAGTGTTTGTAAATCACCTGTTATAAGTTCAAAACCAACCTTGATTGGTGGGTATATAACAAACTTCAGAGATTTAGTCCTTACTTCAAAGTGCTTATTATGGCAGACATGGTAAACTATTTCGAAAACTGAGGCCGAAAAAGACATCTCAGTGCTCATCACCATCTTCTTGTGGCTCATACATTTAATTCCAGCCTTCAGGAAACAGGTAGATAGATCTTAGTTTGAGGCCAGCCTGAACTATAGAGCAAGTTCCAGGCCATTCAAGACTATATATTGAGATCTTGTCTTGGACCTCGATTTGGGCGAATGTAGGGTTGTGGGGTGGCTTGGGAAAGAGGGTTGAGGGGTGGGAGAAGGGAGAAGGGATATTTGTGGATTGTATGTGGAGTGAATAGAAAATTTCTTAATAAAGAAAAATGAAAAAAAGAAAAAGATTAAAAAAAACAAGACAAAACAAAAAATAACAAAATCTACAAATAAACAAATAAGCAAAAACAAGTCAGATTATTGTGGCCATGAACTTTCATAAAAAACAGTCCTTATTAGTTTAGTATATTTATAGGAGGATTATAGATTCAGGAATCACTATGGCTGTTTTTGAACTTGTGAAAATAAAGAAAACACTCTAAAATCAAGAATTTGTGGCATAAACACAAAATAATTTAAATAGGGACTTGATACATAGCTTTTACTATTCTATTGAGCCTTCAGATGTCATATTGTATGTAATAGAAATTATCTGTGAAAGTTTAAGGCATATGTATGTATGCATACATGCATATGTAATACATGTTCATTTTATCATCTCTCACATCTATCAAATCATATCTATTTAAATGTCTGTTACTCACTGTCCTGGCTAATTTTTAAGTCAGCTTGATACAAGCTAAAAATCATCTGAGAGAAGGGAATCTCAGTCGAGAAATTGCCTCCATAAGATCCTCGCTGTAGGCAAAGCTGTTGGGCATTCTCTTAAGCAGTGATTCATGGGAGAGCCCCTAGCTCCCTGTGGATGTAAGAAAGCAGACTATGTAAGCCAGTAAGCAGCACTCCTCCATGGCCTCTGCATCAGCACCTGCCTCCAGGTTCCTTCCTTCCTTGAGTTCCTGTCCTGACTTTGTTGATTGACGGTGATGTGAAAGTATAAATACAATAAACACTTTCCTCCCTAAGTTGTTTTTGGTCATGATGTTTCATCACAGCAATATAAATCTTAAATAAGACACCCATATATCTACCATCTATCTATCTTTGTTCCTTTGGTTTACCGCTTTTTTACCTATCCATCTATCATCTATGCTTCTATCACATACCAACACATCTTATTATTGATTTTTAATTTATATATTTATTATCTATCTATCTATCATCTATCTATCTAATCATCAAGTCTACTGATTGAGCCATACATATTTGCAAACAGGTATTATATACATACTCCTTCTATAGCTATCCAAAGTTTAAGAGTACTAGAATGTATTTCTAAAATCATATATCTATAAACCTTTCTATTTTTCAGATCATTAATCTAATGGGTGGGTATGGATCTTTCCCCTTAAAAAGTCATACTTTATTCATGTTACTTACATTGAATATACAATTAAAATTAGCCCAGTTTTCACATATGTATGTCTCATTAGTGGGAAGATAGCATATATTCACTCTTCCCTGTTATAAGTTCAAGTTTTTTGAAATATGGTATTTTATGGCATATTTTTTTGGAGAAGCTCATATTTTAATCTATAAATATATGGTAGAGTTAAGTCTTTGCTTCTTCCCTCATTGCTATGTTATTTTTAAATTAAGGAGTTTGGGTCTATATAAACATTAATTTCTGGTTGACCACCTTCCAAGGTCATATTATTTTTGCTTCAATTAATATTACATTTGAAAATTTGCATATCTCATAGTGTCTTTGGATTAAATAGAAAACATGTGATTAATTCCATTGGTAGCCGCATCACTGTTCTTGATACCTTATTAACATATAAATGATTCAGTTGAAAATGGAATGTATTCCCACTACATTTAGTCAGAATATGGTTAAAGTCACCTCTTAGTAACATTTCCCATGTATTTCTGTTTCTAAAATTTGTAGCTGGAGAGCTTCTCTCTGGGTCTCGCTGAGCCCCGGCAGTCCGATAGCCCAATTATAAAATAAACACACAGACGCTTATATTATTTACAAACTGTATGGCCATGGCAGGCTTCTTGCTAACTGTTATTATATCTTAAATTAATTCATTTCTATAAATCTATACCTTGCCATGTGGCTCATGACTTACCTGCCGGCATCTTTATATGCTGCTTGTCATGGTGGCGGCTGGCAGTGTCTCCTTCACTCAGCCTTCCACTTCCCAGAATTCTCTTCTCCTTATCCTGCCTACTTCCTGCCTGGCCACTGGCCAGTCAGTGTTTTATTTATACAGAATGATATCCACAGCAAACATTGACTCTCCAATTGTGTGTGTGTGTGTTGTGTGTGTGTGTGTGTATGTGTGTGTGTGTGTGTGTATGTGTTACCTGTTTTTGTAAGAACCTTAGTGGTAAATGTTACTTTTTTCTCAGACTCAAAACTATACATTCACTTTTTCATTGTGTTTCACAAAAATATATTATGCCCACTGAAAGGAAGAATCTGTGTGCACAATCAAGATAGTTACTCAGTACTGACAATTTTGCTGTAGGTACTCTGCGCTCAATTGCAGGGATTGGGGGTGGCTGCCGCTGGGAGCTACGGTAGGGAATTGGCTTCTATATCTCAAGGACTAGTCATCAAAGAAAGGGAGAGATAGGGGAATGGGAATAGGGAAGAGGAAGAACTTGTGGAAATAAGGCCTGTGACAATAAATATGACAGGGCAGAGGAGCTAGAAAAATGTCTCAGCACATATGTAGAATCAGAGCTAAGTGCAGAATGCAGAGAGCAGCTTTGAAGGGTCTGTTAAACAATATTACAGAAAATTTTCATGACAAAAGTCACAGAGATGAAGCTAACCATAAAAATACCATGTGTCTAAATAAAGTTATGTTAGCTTCAGTAATAATGTGATCCATTATTTTCTTTTTATGGCAAAAAGACTCTTTCTAACAACTGCAGTTGTTAGAGAAAGCACAACTTAGAGATGAAAGGAAGTCCATCAAATGTAACCTTCTAAGCTGAGAGACCCTCTGCAAAAATGGACCTTATTGGATATTTCATAAAATCTTGAATATGACTCTGGATCGTTTTCCTGCTTTAAGCCAACTAGTTTAGTTCCAAGGAGTAACTGCTCTGTAATGAATTCTTGTTAACAGAAATGGTACTTCCAATTATTCATGCTCCTCAAAAATGTCTTTTAGGAACACTTTCTTTTGAGACAAGCAATACAATTTAAGAAAAATGAATTTTCTTTTAAGTATTTTTATTTGAAATATCAGTATGCAGGATATTGTCATGGAAACATTTAAAAACAGGAGAAGGAATTTAATTATTTAGGAAAGAGTTGGGAAATACCTTGAAAGCCTTGGAGGAAAGTATACACTGGCATTATTATAAAAAGTAAGAAATGAGTAGCTGTACACAGAGACCCTCAGGTGTTTGGCATTCTCAACTGCCTGAAATAAATTAAAAACCAGACATAATTAGAAAATAAGGCTACTGAGCAGAAGCATCCACAAAAAAATGTCCTTAAAAATACCAACACAAAATTGAGGATGAATAACCAAGTATTCAAATATATGGTGCTTTCTTTCAAAAACAGTGTTTTGTTCCATGAAAGTAAAGACACATGAGGACTTATAAGAAATACAGTGCAAGACTGGAAAGATGGTTTCATGATTAAGTACACTTGTTGCTTTTCCAGAGGACATGAATTTGAGTCCCTACATCCAGGTTGTGTGGATTATAATTATCTACAATTCCAGTTCTCGAGGCTCTAATATCCTCTTTCTGCCTCTGAAGGATACACACACACACACACACACACACACACACACACACACACACACACACACATCATAAACGCATACATGCATACAGGCACACATGTCAAAAAAATAAAAAAGCAAAAATATAGAAAAGAGAAATACAGAGCAAGCCAGACATAATACCATATGCTGGAGGTGGAGGCAGAATCATCCTCAATTATATAACAAGTTCTGGCCACTCTGGGATACAGCAACAACAACAACCACAACTTCAAGCAGACAAACTAAGAAAAAACACAGAGGAAAATAAGAACACATCATGGACGGAAGGGAGAAAATGAACAAGACCCAGGAACTGGCAGCTGACATTAGCAAACATGAAAGCTACTATTCAACGTATGGAAGTATGAAAAATGTGACTGTGTATGAAAAGAATAAATACTAATGAAAAATATTGGGTTCTGGGTTGTCTGGAAAGATAGAGAAGTGGAATGTATGCTTACGGTTCTGAGCATGTAACCTTGGCCACTTTTGAAAGCTCTGGTTAATTATTTGGTCTGTCCAGGGACATAGTTGTAGCTAGAGTTTTCCTGCCTTGCCCACAGTCAGGACAAATCTTTGTCACCCGCCAGTCCCACAGCCGCTCAGACTCAACCAAGTAAACACAGAGAGTTATATTGCTTACAAACTGTATGGCAGTGGCAGGCTTCTTGCTAACTGTTCTTATAGCTTAAATTAATCCATTTCCATAAATCTATACCTTGCCACATGGCTGGTGGCTTACCGGCGTCTTCACATGCTGCTGGTCATGGCGGCGGCTGGCGGTGTCTCTCTGCCTCAGCCTTCCGCTTCCCAGAATTCTCCTCTCTCCTTGTCCACCTACTTCCTGCCTGGCACTGGCCAATCAGTGTTTTATTTGACATACAGTCCATCCCACAGCACATAGTTACAAATATACTTGCTACATAGAAACATCTAATGTCTGCAAAACACTTCACTCTTAAAAAATACATCAGTTTACTCCATTTTTTCAAATAAAATAATAAGGAAGAGTATAAGAGCGCAACACATTTTTCAATTTTTCAGATGACAGTTGAAATGAAAGTTTCAGAACTTGAAGTATCAAATCTCCATTTGTGTGAAACTTACTAAATTTATCCAAACCCATGCCAGCACTACATTCGGTTCAATATTGGTAAGTTAAAAATCTGTTTGTTAAGTAATTGAGCTAATTTTATTGTTTCATTTTACCCATCTTCTTATTGCGTGTAGATAAAAACAGTGTAATTTTCATTCTTATTACTACATCACTTCTTTTCTATATAACTAATTTAATGGAAGATCATTTAGAAAATATTTCGAAGAAGGATATAATCACTTGCTTTTTCAACCATTAAAAATTAGAAATCAAGTCTTCAATAATACATTATGCGTTCAACTGGAATCTGGCACTTTCGATGCTAATGGAAATTATAATAGTAATCCCCCGTGTGTTAATATACTGCCTGAAGAAACAAATGAAACAAAATGCAAATGGGGAGACTTTCCCACAGTCAAAGGTTTTGGCCATTTTCCATTTTTATCTGCTCGAAGCATGCAGCCAAAGGCTGCCTACATTTTCTTATCTTCAGTTTCATACCTGAGTTGGATGCAGTTACTTGTTTTTTTTTTTTTTTTTTCATTTTCAATGTGTGATTCAATTTTGAGAACTTCTTAAAAATAGTCTGGGGATTGTAAAACCCCCTGGAGCAGGGCCAGATTTCCTGGAATTAATATGCTCTCTTCCCTGCTCTCTGTTACACATGACTGCCATTGACATTTCTTGTGTACCTTGCCCTACCCATTACTAATGTGCCACACACTGCCATTGTGCTTTTACAGACACTGCTGCTTCAAATGAGCTTTAAGCAAGTAGATTTCTCTTTCATTCCGTGTGTGGTGATCTTCATAGGGAGCTGTGGTCACAATCCAGCACAACAAACAGAAACGAGCGAAATTAAATTCCAAAAGGTCAGTGGCTTCTCAGTGCTGCTGGGGCCTCTGTGTTTCTGTTGATTAAAATTTGCATACATGTTAGTGGGCACTTTCCCTCTTTTTTTTTTTTTAATTCCTCTGTTTATTTGTAATCTAGAAGAAAAATTTGCTTTGGGAACTTAGTTTTATCTCCAGTGTTCTCTGATACCTTGTATTACTCATTTTAGGAAACGTTTGGAAGTTTTAGAAAATGTTTGCAATAATTCACTAATTATGACAGAATACAAAAATATAGCTGAAAGGTAATTTTTCTTTGTTTTGTTTGGGTCTAAATGTTGCACAAATACTACTATAAAGGTCTCTTCAAAATAGTGTTTTTGTGGCCTGCAGATGCAAGTCTTGAAAATGCTTCTATCATGAGATAAATGCCTTGAATATGATGAATATGATCATTTGTTTCCAAGCATCCAGGAAATATTACAAAGCCATAACAGACTTAGTATTACATAGACGTACAGTGCTATGCAGATTTTCAGACATTTTTATTATTAGGTAAATAACCATTTGCCTGCTTTAATTATGGGAGGCTGTGAATGGACTCTGAAACTCGGATGAAACACATGACCTTGTTCAATGAAAACAAAAGAGATCTATGGTCATTTAAAAGACTAAGTAGCTTTAGAAAATATTCTTGGTGTGTTCTGGGGACCTGGGGTCTCGCTCAAATATAAGAATAGTGAGTACTACACATTGAAGCAGGCTTCCACAGGACTTTTCTGTTTGAGCTGCTTAGAAGTATCCCTTGGCAAAACCACTGCTTCATTTTTGTGTATTCCCTATAGCATGTTAAAGTCCTTGTTGAGTCTTTGTACAGATAGCATTGACTGACCTTTCAAGTAGATAATAGAAAGCAGTCAAATCTATTGAGTTAAAAGAAATTAGTCATTCCAGGTCTAGACTAGTGATTTACCAACTTAAGACAATGATCAGGTAGGACAAAACAGAAACAAACACTAAAGCACCCCACCCCTCAGATGACAGATTCCTGAAAGAGAATGCACTAAAGTTTATAGTAAAAGGTGGTGAAGGCCCACACAGACTGCCTCAGGGGTGCTGCTGCAGTGAGTGTGGACTTCTCAAATCTAAGGTGCTTCCTTTCACAGAAGATTGCTTTTGCTGACAAAGCCTGCCCTGGGTGACTTGGCTGCAGGACCTGGATTTGAACTGTGCTTCCTGACATCACTATCCTCTAGGCTTTGGCAAAGGACAATAATAGTTCGGTAGCACAAAGTTCCAAAAACTTGAGCCCCCTGGCCCAAAGAGACAGACATGCTAGAATTCTCATTGGGATTAGGCCCAAATAAATCCAGGGCCTGCTTAAGCTTCTCAGTCTGCTACATCATGCTCACTGCCCTACAGGTGTTTCCTTAGGACACTCCTTTAACTCATCCCCTGTGCAGAATTCGCTCCTTGGACCCAGCTCCCAGACAACTGGACTTGAGACAGGATAGATTTTACTCTGTCAGTTCCAGAACTGTTCATTACAAATAAGAGTTGCAGATACTAAGAGTTGCAGATACTGCATGCACATGAAAAACTAATGAGAAATGATTCTTGTTTAAATGCCTGGGGGTTGAAGAACATTGGATGGGTCAGATAGATTCTCTTCTAGTGGAATATGCAGATGGAAAGCCCGTGAAAGGACTACTAAAATCATTGTTAGAGGTAACAAGTTCATTAAAACTTTCCTTCTGGTGTTTACTTTTTTTTTTAATAACCAAACAAAGAGTTGGAGGATGGGACATTTTGACTCCTTAATTATCAGCTGCTAGATTCTCCCTTACTGTTCTGGCTACCTTCACGAAAAGGACTGTCATCCAACTAACCGATGTAACATCCCTTATGCTCCCACAACCATGCTGCATCCTCATGGATACCTTGAGAAAACTACACAATAATGTCTGCTGACTGTCGTGGCACAGCCCCGGGGAGATGATTTGAAACAGTTTTGAAGAGGCTTCCAGTGACCTCTAGGTGACTCTTCAGCCATTTCCCTGTTCCCCAAAGAGAAGAACTTCTCCTGGTGATTTAGCCTAGAGTTTCTGTGGTACAACACAGGCAAGGATGTGATTTACCCAGGCATCCCTTTGCTGGCCGTGTTTTCAAGATGCCCAGGCTCACTCAGGTGCTCCACCAGGGACTCCTGTGTCTCCTCCTCCAGCGTTACAGCACTCGTCCTGATAAGAGGGTTCTCCTCCTTGGTCTTGGTTTTCCTTGAGTACACACTGGGCAGGTAACATGAAGAAAGACACAGCTGAGATGGAAAGATGGGAAGGCAGCCATCCACTGGACAGCTGAAGAAGCAGCTTCTGGAGAGTTCTGGAGCAGCCCGGGGCAGAAGAAGGGCAGTTGGAAGAAGAATTCAAGAGTGGGCAGAGTTGAGAAGGAAGGACTTAGGAAAACTAGATGAACACAGGAAAGGAATCAGCAGCCCTGGTCACCAGAAGAGTTCCACAGAGAGCGCTCAAGTTTTCAGTCAACACTCTCAGACTACACGGTAAGAGGGGTACGCTGGCTACTGGGGCAGGATTAAGGGGTTGATGCCTAGGCCAGTGTGGAAGTTTCCATGCCAGACAGAGACCAAATCTGAGGAGTCCTGAGTTCTAGGCTTACACACAGCTACATCTGTAGGGCTAAGAGTCTAGGTGTCTGAATCCCACTACCCTTGGGAGCTCCACTTAGTTCTGCTTCCAACCAACAACTGCCTTTACTTTCTGCTTCCAAACCCCAATGGAAATAAAAGCTGTGAATCACCAGACCTTGGAGAACTTCCCTTGACTGATTGGTATCACAAAGTATTCCACGGGTGATGAAAGAAGTCTGAAAAGAGATGAGATCTGGAAGGTTTAAGTAGAAGGATCAGCATATCGCCTACTAAAGACTTGTTAGGCATAAGAAAAGGAGACACAAAAGAAATTCCGGGCAAAACAAAAAAGCATAATCACTTAGAAAATTACTAGTGACAGCGAGTATGGAAAAGTACCAAGCAATAGGCTTTCTCTATGGTATTGTGACAAACCATATAGGTTATGTGCTCTTCTATAGCAGTGTTTCATTTTTAAATCATTTTGGGAGACAGTTCTCATTTATCCCAGTCTGATCTTGGATTTACTATGTAGCCAAAGTTGGCCTTCAACTCCTATTCACCTGCCTCTACCTCCCAAGGGCTGGGATTGCAGACATGTGCCTGATACCATGCCCAGCTTTGCTACTCTACAGAATGTGGACTTCAAAGAAATGCTAAGTACAATCCACTTAAAATTAAAAAAAATAAAAACTTTAAAAGTATTACTTTAGAGATAGAATGTCATAATGAAATAAAGGGTGAGGGGCAGCAGGAAGTAACAGAGATCATTCTTTGAAGATGTGGAGAAAGAGGCAGAGATTCAAGGACTTCAGAATGTGATGATTTATGAACTGTAGAGGACGAGAGACAGGATCTAGGATGAACTTGTGGGTTTGGACTTGACTTGAGCAGCTGCATACCTGAGCTCCACGGGGACAGAGGGAGATCTGTTTATTCTACATCTATCCTTCTTGCAAATTTGTAGATCCAGGAAGCAAGATCTGTTTCCACTTTCAGAAAACCTTTTCTGCTGTCCCTCACTCAAGTTGCCCTGGTCAGCAAGTTTAACTCCCCCATTCTCATTACGCAACCAATCCTCTCTTCGCAGTTGGAAAATCTTATAAACCCGATCCTATAAAGAAACCGTGTCACCGTATTTTAAAATACATTAAGTATTTCTTAAACACTACAAATTGGTTTTTTTTGTTTCTTTTGCCAATATTGCGTTTTTGAGCAACAGAAAAATACTGTCAGAGTTTTCACCATCATGTTAGCTCAAATGGCTTTGACTGAGAATCCTAAAGTAATGATTTTCTCTGTGCTTCTTTGAGAACATGTAAATTAGAGGATTTATGTGCATATTTCTATAAAATTTATATGGTTCTCTTAAGTTTATCTGGTATTCTTAAAAGTTTTAGAAAGTGACATGTCACAAAAATACAAAAGGGATGGCAACTGAGCAGCCTGTGCAGAAATGTCATGAACACAGAAGGCACGTCCACTCTCATGTAGACGATTTTAAGTGCAGATGCCATGGGTTCCTGGACTATAATTATTGATCTGGAAGTGCACAACTTTTAAGTCAGCAGCTATATACAGCTAAAATGATTTGACATCTGTACTTTGTATTATTAATGCAATGATAATTAATAATTCTCCCAAAGAATGCTAAGGAACTCTGTTAGACTTTAAGGAAAATGTGTAGCCAAACTCATGAGATAAGAATACATGTGTTGCCACCTGCCAGAATAAAGTAAGAAGGGCTCTGATCACTATTTTTAAATTATTAGTTTTGAGTTGAGATGGTGTCCAACGTGTTGGCAAGAGTTTCCACCTAAAACCTGAGTAAAAAGATTCTAAAACGGAGCTATAAACAGTTCCTAGTTGTCTCTTTCAAGTTAGTGGCAGCATGCGTGTTTGAGCTACTATCTACTATGACGGGTTCTTGGTGTGTGCACTGGACCTGCAGTATGGCAGGAATGAGGCCTCTGCAAGTGGCATATTAAGCTGCATGGTGGATTTAGCTTTTGCTAGTACAAAACAAAAAGAGAGGTTTCTGGGCTACATGCTGCTTTGATAGAAGCATAGACCCACTATTTCTGAGAGTTGATGGCTCCCAGAGCTGGTGGAAAACATACCACTGCCATGTTGGGAAGCTAAAATGGGCGGAGCCAGCAGCCACATTGCTGTTTCAGTCTCAGAATGTTGCAGTTTAAAGCAATAGGCTCAAGGTAATATAAAAAATAAGCCACATAAAGATGGCTACCACACAGAGAATCTGGATTATGTTGTCTTTGATATTCATAACTGAAGAAAAACATTTGATTGTAAAAGCTGTTGAGTTATGCCAAAATGTATATTTTAAAGGTACCTTGACTTCAAAATTTGGATGTAAGGATATGTTGCTTTGGAAAAGAGGCTCTGCTTTTGTTTCCACAGAAAGCCAGAGACTATGGTTTTGTTCCAGATTAAGATACATCAGGTTTGACCAGCCAAGACCCCCTGAAAGTTCTCCGATGACACCATGGCCCAGATAATCCAACATCCAGACTGGATTCAAGGCAACTGGTTCAGATGATACACCCTCACGGACTACTCTATAATCCTAAAATTTTCTTTGTGTCCCCATAAGATACAGCACCCCCCTCCAGCAGGAAGTAGTAAGAGAAGCTCTGTCCAAATTCCCAAATATACCAAGCTGGCTTTGGAGATGTGTCAAAGTTAAAACCTTCCTCTTTTTAAAAAAAAAAAAAAATGAAAGAAAAGGGGAAGTGCTGTGGGATGGTCTGTATGTCAAATCGGTTGCTCTGATTGGTTAATAAATAAATAACTAATTGACCAGTAGCGAGGCAGGAAGTATAGACAGGAAAAGGAGAGAGGAGAATGCTGGGAAGTAAAAGGCTGAGGCAGAGAGACACTGTCAGCCGCTGCCATGACAAGCTACATGTAAAAGATACCGGTAAGCCACAAGCCATGTGGCAACTTATAGATTAATAGAAATGGGTTAATTTAAGATATAAGAATTAGATAACAAGAAGCCTGCTATGTATGGCCATACAGTTTGTAAGCAATATAAGTCTCTGTGTTTACTTGGTTGGGTCTGAGCGGCTGTGGGACTGGCAGGTAACAGAGATTTGTCCTTACTGTGGGTAAGGCAGGGAAACTCTAGCTACATTGAGAAGTCTACTTTTAGGGTATACGCCACAATAATCTTTACTTATTAACTTCAAGTTATATTTCCATTAGCCCCCACCCTCAAAGCCCCTAAATAGCTAAATTATTATAGGTGGAAATTGTTGATAGTTACAGATCATTTTCATATATTGAAATTGGTACTTGTTTCTAGTAATATTTACAAGAAATTTCAGAGTACATGTTATATGGGTGGGTCTTAAGTTTTGAATACATTAGAAGTAAAACCACAACAAGTCAGTATGACCATTTAACTCATACAAATGTTTCTGGAAATATATTTTGAGATATGGTCCATTAGGTAACTTCATCATGGGGCAAACATCAGAGTGTTTATATAGCTTGAAAGGTATAACCTGCTGTACACCCTGGCAATATGATAAATTTAAGGCATCACATAATAATTGGATCGGGGGAAGTGAGGTACAGTTCTCTAAGATGTAATATAGAAATAAGTTAAATGAAGGTGTCCTCACATTTTTATTACTACCCCTTACATGTATATAAGCTACTATGAACTCTTGTGAAACCTTAAGTAGATTTTAGCACTTTAATGATTTGTAAAACAATAATACTTTCTATAGAACAGTTCCATCTCAATGTTGGTTGATGAACCTTTGATAACTCATACTAAACTGTGTGATATTTAATTTATAAGGTTATACAATGAATCAGTGCATCAAACAAAGGATTCAAAGACTGCTTGATTTGCTTGATATAGTTATCATGTAACATTGGTATTTATTAAGGAACTGATTTACCTTCACAAATTATTTTAAGATAAAAAAGCACAATGCAGATGGATATTTTGGCTCAAGTACACTAAGACATTTCTATCTCACTGCAGTTAACTTTGCCAGCCTTTTAATGGTGTTGACACTTGAACTTAGTCATTCACATCAGACAAATGCACTTATGGTTGTAGTTTTGGGGAAGGAAGAGGGCAGGAGACCAATGCTCCATGCAGTGCTGGAGTGCAGAAGAGGAAAGAAACACTGACAACTGAAAGATCAAAGTGTTCTGGGTTCCACCCCTCAAAGTGTGAAGGTTGTCAGATTGGTTCCCAAAGCACAGAAACATATTCCAAACTAGAAAGTCACTTATTTGGAAGAATTTTCCTCATGACGACACCCACAAAAACAGCTTCAATGTATTATGGTATATAAGGTGGAATTTGATACCCTGTATCTTTAAGTAGTATTTTTCTTATATGAGGTAAGTCTCTGGAGCCTTCATAATTAAAACTACCCTATAATCCTGGAAAAGTGGACGGGGTTGAGATTTTCCACCACATAAGTATTGGCTAAGTTTTATTGCCTGAAAAAAAAAAAAACCCTTTTCATTAGTGAGTTTCTTTATGCTTATTTGGTGCCAGTTCTTGTATTTATTTTTGTTTTACACTAGTTTTGACTTTTATTCATATAATTCAATTCAGATTTCTATTGGTTGCAGTTGGTTTCTTGGAAATTTTTATCTTCACGATTCCTGCAAATCCCCTGTCTGGTTTTGTTTTGTATCATAGAAACAATGTGACTGAGTAGAGGGGAAAGGTCAGGAGTTAGGGGTGTTGAGAAACAAGTCCTTTTTCATTATGCTGCTCCCACTGGTGGTCCAGCACACATGGGCAGCACTAACTGGATTTACTGAGTTATCAAAAGAAAAAATACATGAAATTGGTAGGGGTCATGTTGAGGAGGTATAAGGGAAGAGTTGGATGGGAAAATGAGGGTAGATATGATTATATTTCATTATGTACATGTATGAAATTCTTAAAAATAATTAAAAGTAATCTAGTGTATCTTAGAATACTAACTCATTTATCACTGGAGTTCTTTCCTCAACAGACACTTTGTGAACCCATCTTTGTTTTTTTATCTTGCTATCTATTGTTATTTTAAATACACACACACACACACATACACACACACACTTAAATGTTTTACACTGTATCTTTGTTTCAAACTTTATATGCTTACTACATACTAATAACAAGAAACTAGGCATATAAAGGGGAAATTTATAGATAGAAGCAAATTGAAGGATACTTATATATAGATTCAGATTGGGTTATTTCACTTTCTAGTTTTTCCATTTTTTTATTCAGCATTTGATACCTTAGTGTGTTGAGCCTTGAAGTTCAGTTGCATACCCAAAGAAGGGAGAGTGTGTTCTAAGCAGAAGAACATTAAAAGAGTTGAAGAAGCCACAAAGAAAAAGGTGTATTTCCACAAACAGCAACAAGTTAATCAACTGTCAACTGTAGAATGGTTGTAAACCTAGCCTTTAATGGCTGAGCCATTTTCCAGCCCTCATCAGTAGCATAAACACCCATTAGGCTACTTGTACTTAACGGCCCTATTTTCCAAATTGCCTTCTCTTGTGTGTATTTTTGTTGTGTGGAAGGGTAAAGCACAGCAAGAGAAGACACATAGCATGAAACATTTTACCAAAACTATTTTGAGAACAGTGAGCAAGCAGATTACATCGGCTCAAATAACTCATTTCTGAGTCTTCTGGTTAGGTCTATTAAATTCTGGTATTTAATAGCTATATGTATATCACATTGATACTCAATAAATGATTAACACTCAGTGTGTGTAAGTCTATTTTAAGTATTACTTTTAAGTATTACAGAATGAAAAGAATCTTTATCTTCTGACATTTATCCTGAGCTAGACAGCTGTCATAGATTGTTCAAGTGGCCACCTTGTTCTATGAAGTTTCATTGTTATTCAGATATAAGATATGTGCCAAAATAGGATTGCCAGGAGAAATTCTATGTCACCTAACTTTCTACATCTTATCTTCCTCTGTTTCTACTTAATGTCTTTTATATTTATCGATTTAAGAGTTAAACTGAGAGTGTTATTCTAAGACAATACTCATTAGCTATCATTCTTTCATTCAACAAATATTTGTGAGTACCTATTATGTGTGATGGATATTGATTAGAGCACTTGTGATACACAGATGAATCAGATAAATAAATCATATATATTTCATAATACACACACACACACACACATACACACACACACACACACTCACAGACTGCACACACAAGGATCCATTTGGGCCTTAAACTTGCTTTGTAGTTGAAAACCACATTGAGTTTTTGATGTTTTTACCCCAACTTCTGAGTACTGAGATTATAGGCATGGGCCACCATGGCTGATTTCTGTGGTGCAGAGGATTAAACACATGATTTGTGTATCCTAGGCGTGCACTTTGGACACAAAACTCAGACAGATGGAGTTGTATTTAACCCAAAAACCTCCTTGCTGAAGACTAGCTTCAAAGTACTGGAAAGAGATGTACAACATGCCAAAGGAGAAAACACATCAATGGTTCCACCCAGCTGTGATATCTATGAATACAATGACTGTCAGGGCAAGATATCCCTAAATGTGCAATAGTGGCATTTATGTCTTGGTGGTAACAAACAGCTGTCAAATTGGATTTAGGGACCACTCAACAGTAGAAAAAGTATGCCTGGTACTGGTAAGCTAGCATATTATCTGTAGCTTATGAAGTCATGGATCTTTGGGACACTTTAGTACTGATATTTTCCTAGTATAATTCCTCACTGCACTTGAAATACTTTTCCTTTTACCCACATGTGAATGTGGCTCTCACCTCTTATCAAAGAAGCTTCTTTCTGCAACAGTCAGAGACTGTTATAGAATGCCAAGCATGTTGAAAATGAAGAGAACAAATGCCCATAGATACCCATCTGTAAGTGATACATCCACAACACAATTCCTACAACTAAGGCTCAGGGAACATTGCAGAAGAGAGTATGGAAAAACTAAGAGCCACAGAAATAAAACATCTGCTGCAAGACAGTAGCACTAGAAATGACAGGGAAGGTACACCTATAGCACACCCAAAATATGGTTGCTCAAACAAGACTTGAACAAAGATAAACCAATAGACACACTAACAATGAAGGGGAAAAGTCTCATAGAGCCCTAATGCTAGATGAAGAACTACAAGCACTTAGTGACTACTGAGAGAGGGTAAATTAGTGTTCTCTAGGGATGAGCCCCTAATTGGTTATCCAATACTAAATGGTCAATGCTAAAAGCATATACATAAAAGCAATACTAAAGGGACCTAGCAGGCTGTACTTATATATTTGTTTTTATATGCAATGTAACAGTAACTATATATGTATATATAAATGTATATAAACAACACATACATATAAGCAACATTAAAGGAACCCTGCAGGCTGTGCTTATATATTTGTTTTTTTTATATATATACAATGTAACAGTAACAATTAGAGAACCAGAGGCCATGAATTTGAGAGGGAATGTGAGGGCAAGGGAGAGGTTTGAAGGTGGAGAGAAAGAGGGGTGATTGTAACTGGAAATAAAAGAGAAGAAACTGAACATAAAGCAAAAAATTATATTTATTTAAACTGCTGCTCAGCTGACCCTAAGGCAGTTAGTGGATCTGATTTATTTATTAATTAAATCATTTCTTTTGTTTGTTTGCTTTCTTATTTATGCATCAGATCTTTTTGGATGATACTACATTACACTCTCTAAAAGTGTAAGATTGTCTAAAGACTTGACTCAGGATCAGGTGTAATTAACAAAAGCAATTACAAATGGCTGAACTATTGGTGTAAAATTTATGGTGGTCCTGGACAGCTGTGTGGAATCAAGCCTTCTTATAAGCTGTCTGATAATAAGCAAAGGGCCCAAAATTCATCTTTTATATTGGGATTGTTGATGAAAAAAAATATCACCATGAAGGAAATAATAGAGTGATTATTCTGTAGCCAGCTATGAGGGACCATGACTGAAGAATATGGATTTAGTTTATCTCCCAAACCATATTCCAGTGTAACAGTTTCATGATGTTTCTGCAGTTAGAGGGAAAAAAAGAAGTCACAAGTCAAAGCACTTCTGAAATATTGAACATCTGAAGATAGGTTATATAGCACAGTGGGTAAAACTTCCTCACTCAAGTACTAGCTGATGACATTCTTATTTTTTAGGGTTACCAAAACTAGTGGTTTGTTAACATAGCAAAAATGGTCATATGGCAGTCACAAAGATATTCAGACATGGAGGTAGGAATAAATGGCTTCTGGGGTCCAAAGACCACCCAAGATAATTTACCTTGAGATCTATAAAATTCCAGTCTTTCACAATCACAGAGCTCTAATCAGCCAATAAACCTTTCATTCTTGTGTATGTATTCAGAGAACTCCATATCCTATGATAGGGATATTTGCACATCATATTTATTATTGTCTATTTATGATATCAAGGACATGGAATAAACCCAGATGTCCATCAACAGATGAATGGATAATAAAAATGAGATTTATATATAACACAGAATATTATTTCACCTGTAAAGAAAAGTGGAATAGTGGATATATTCTAGGGAGAATATTTCATTTCTTTTTGGAACAGTGTTCCCTTCATGTTGGTAGTGAATAGAACACAAATAACTAAAATATAGTTTGTTCTCTTTTAAGTTCCAAATATGACGGCAACTTTTCTGTGTACATTTAAATTTGTAGTAGCTAAGCCTTTTTTCCCCTTGACATTTATTTTATACATTTACCAATCAAAAATCATGTCAGAATGAAAACCAATCCACATACACATTGAAAACCACTTTAACAGAGACACACAATTTCCCCAACCCATATGGCCTTGAAAATGAGCATGTGGGGGAAGGAACTGGTCTATACAAATGTGTCTGATTCTTGGGTGGCTTGTGGTCCGTGGTGGTGTTTTAACGAACTGATTTTGGCTTCTGTGGTCCATTGACCTGGGTATGGAATCAAAGCAAATGTTTTCTACTTTGTGGGATGCTGAGCCAAAGACAAGAGGTTTTGTTCCCTTTCCAATAACAATTCTTTCCTGAGTGTTCACAGGATGGTTGGACATGCTTCCCTCTATTTGAGACACATGCTTTGAGCAAGCTTTTTGTAATCTGGGAGGTTGACTTTCAAAAGCTAAAGTCATTGCAAAGCATGATGAGCAGTCATCATCTTGGTACAATTTTCAAAGCATGGAGGGCCTGCGTTCTGAACACAAAAGAGTGCTACTCCCAGCCTGGGTCCTAAGTAAGTTGTGTAAGCTATGTTTTCTAGAAGGCTAGAAGCAATTACATGTGTCCTGTCAGTTTTCAGCCTGGGAAAAGATTAATTTATTGGGCTGTTCAGAAAGGTGCCAAGGGCATCACTAGATATGTGCAAGAGAAAAGATAAAGGACAGGCTAAGAGTGTGTGGTGTATTGTACACTTGAATACTGGAGATTTTGGGGAGCAACTAAGTAGATACTTATAAAGAGGCAGATGGACTAGAAGACTGGAAGTTGATGCTCTTGCCAATGATCCTAATTCAGTTTTCAGGATCCATAACTGATGGCTCACAATTTATTATAGGGCATCCGATATCCTCTTCAGGTGTCTATTGGCACCTGTACACACATGGTGCACATATGTACATGCAGGAACCCAAGCACACACACAAAATCAATCAATAAATCTTCAAAGAGACACAAGATCAAAAATAAGAAAAAGGGGAAGATAAGGAAAGAGGATCCTCAGAACAAATTGGCCCCACAACAAATCCACTCACGGATTCCTCTAATTAGAGTTACATGCTGTCTGGGGTTTCTATAATTAAAGGGAGGTCACCTCTGACTCACCGGGACCCTGGCTCTGAGCAAGCTGCTCCAGGAATTTGGATAGTTAATGTGGAGTCAGCACTGAAAAGCTGGTGTAGGATATCTCACTCAATGTCTTAATGTTTTCAGAAGTGAAAATCCTGGCTGTGGGCTTCACTCTTTATAGTTCAGACCATTGTCCCTTGTAGGCTATCCAATAAACCTGTTTTCTTCCTAAAATAAACAAACAAACAAAGAAGACCTAATGCCATTTTGTAGTTTCATAAAAGCTGGCTCTTTGAAGTATGAGCTCTTAGACGTAACCTGGACCAGGGTTTTACTAAGAGAGAGCCCAGGTCTCCATCATTTGATTTGGGTGGATAGACTATGACGGACTCCTTTAGTAGAACTGAAGGTCTGGTTTCATACTCTTTGCCTTGTGTTTATAACTTTTTCTTTGAATACCTCACCAAAGTACTGCCGATAATGTTTCTCTTTTCTGACTCATAGCCCTGTCATTTATGAACAAGCACAGTTACAGCACCCTTGGCTTCCATTCTGTGGAAATTAGAGCTAAGCCATGTAACTGGCTTGGCCCAGACTGTCTTGACCCTGCACTTCAAGGGCTTTTTTGGTGTCACTGACTAAAATTAGGATTTTCTTTCTTCCTATGGAACATCCTGATATACCTACTTGCTCAGGATAAAACTACCACTCTCTAGAAAAAGGTAGAAACCTAATTAACATTAGGTTTCAGACACAATCACCCTTATCATGCTCATTTGTTGCTTAAAATATTTTTTATATGTGATTGAAATGGCTATTTTTATGTTTCCTCAATAATGCTCTTTCTGTTTTTATTTTTTCCATTTTTTAATTGAAAATAGATTTTTTTCCATACAATACATTCTGATTATGGTTGCCCCTCATCTGATTCTTTTTCAACTCCCTATCCACCCAAATCCATATCTGTTCTTGTTTTCTCTCAATAGAAAACAAACAGGCATCTTGAAAAAAAAAGAAAGAAAAAATAATAAAATAAGGTAAAATAAAAACAATTGAACAGAATAGAACAAAGCAAAGTAACAGAGAAAGGAAGAGCCAATGAAAAAGCACAAGAAACACAGGTAAATGCAGAGACATACACATTGGCATACACAGAGATCCCTAAAAACAAAATGGGAAGTCATAATATATAAGCAAAAGTCCTTTAGGGTAAGAAAAGAAGAGTGGAAAAAGTACCAGTAAGTTAGTTTTGTGTTGGCCATCTACTGCTGAGTTGTTCTATTTCTATGAGTTTGTAAGCTTTCTACTGTTTTTGTTGATAATCGAGTTTTAATCTGTGGTGGCCAGATAGAATGCAGAGCGTCATTTCAATTTTTGTTTGAGACTTACTTTGTGTCCAAGTATGTGATATATTTGGGGAAGTTACATGAAGTATTGAGAAGCTGGTATATTCTTTGTGTTTGGGTGAAATGTTCCACAAATATCCCTCAGGTCTAGGGTCTAGTTAGTCTGTGATCTCCAGCATTTCTCTGTTAGGGATTTTTTTTTTTTTTGGTTTGAATGACCTGTCTATTGATGAGAATGGGATATTGAAGTCATCCACTATCTATCAATGTGTGAGAGTCACTATGTGATTTTATCTGTAATGGTGCTTCTTCTATGAGCTTGGGTGCCTTTGGGATTGATACATAGATATTAAGAATTGCAATATCCTCTTGTTATATTTTTCCTTTGCTTAGTATGTAGTGCCCCTCACTATCTCTTCTGATTAATTTTGAATTGAAGTCTATTTTGTCAGATATTAAAATGGCTACAGTTTATTGGGTACATTTGCTTGGAATAACTTTTCCTATCCTTTCACCCTGAGGTGATGTCTACCTTTGATGTTAAGGTCTGTTTCTTGGATGCAGTCGAAGGATGGATCCTGTTTTTCTATCCAATCTACTAGTCTGTGTCTTTTTACTGGGGGCATCGAGACCTGATGTTGAGAGATATCAATGACCAATGTTTGTTGATTCTTGTCATTTTGTTGTTGTAGAGTGGGATTTTTCCTCCCTCTTTTCATTTTCTGGTCCAAAGTTCTTTATTTTGTGTGTTTTCTTGGGTGTGATTAACCTCTTCAGGTTGAGCTTTTCCTTGCAGTACCTTATGTAGAGGTGGATTTACAGATAGATACTACTTAAATTTGGTTTTATCATAGAATGTACTATTTTTTTCCATCTATTGTGACTGAAAGTTTTGGTGAGTATAGAATTCTGGGCTGTCATCTGCGCTCTCTTACAGTCTGTACATCTGTTCAGACCCTTCTGTCTTTTAGAGACTCCATTGAAGAGTCAGGTGCTATTCTAATAAGTCTGGCTTTATAATTTATGTAGTATTTCCCCCTTTGCAGCTTTTAATAGTCTTTCTTTGTTCTTTATATTTAATGTTTGATTATTATGTGTCATGGGGAATTTTTTTTTGTGGTTTAGTCTATTTGGTGTTTTGTGTGCTTCTTGTATCTTGATACACACTTCCTTCTTTAGGTTAGGGTCATATTCTGTGTTTTTGCTCAATGTAGCTGGAGAGTTTTCTCTCTGGGTTCTGCCAATCCCCACCAGTCCCTTAGCCCATTATAAAATAAACATACAGACCCTTATATTATTTAAACTGCTTGGTCATTAGCTCAGTCCTATCATTGTCTAGCTCTTACTCTTATATTCAGCCCATTTCTATTAACCTATACATTGTCACGTGGCTCGTGCCTTACTGGTACCTTACATCTTCCTTGTCCTGGTGGTGGCTGCAGGCAGTGTCTCCTCTGCCTTCCTGTTCCCTCAGTTCTTCTCTCTGTTAATCCCACCTATACTTCCTGTCTGGCTACTGGCCAATCAGTGTTTTATTTATACAGAGCGATATCCACAGCAACTCAAATTATTTTCTGGACTTTTGACTTTGGTTTCTCTCATTCTGCTATTCCTATTATTCTTAGATTTGGTATTTTTATAGTGTCCAAGCTTTCCTACATGTTTTGTGCCTGGATTTTGTTAGCATTTTTTAAAAACCAAATTTTCCATTTATTCTATCTTGTACAGGCCTGGGATTCTTTCTTCCATCTCTTGTATTCTGTTGGTGAGGCTTCCCTCCAAGGCTCTTGTTCAAATTCCTAAAATTTTTCACTTCCAATTTTTTTTAAAATTTCTTCTATTTCTACTTTCATGTCCTGAATGATTTCATCATTTTATTTCACTGTTTGTGTTTTCATCTATTTCACTAATGCCTTCTTAAAGGTCTTTGATTGTATTTATAAAAACTACTTTGAAGTCCATGTTTTCTTTTCTTTTTTTTCAAGCTGAAAAATTATTTATTATTGTTATTATTTCTAGAAATTATGTCAGAAAAAGAATTATAGGATGAATTATAAGAATTATGTACTATAAGAATTATAGTATAAGCTATAAATCAAGAGAACTCTTTTTTTTTAGATGGGAACATTATCAAAATTCAGCTTTATTTATTAAATCCCTATAGCCCAATATCCAGCATCTGAAACAAATATGAAACTGGAAGTTTCTCCAGTCCCACCAAGCCCCTTATAAAATAATCACTCAGAGGTTTGATATTAATTATAAATTATATGGCCCATGGCTCAGGCATCTTACTAGCTAGCTTTTATAACTTAACTCAGCCCATAACTATCAGTCTATGTATTGGCATGTGTTTCTTGGCTTTACTTGCTTACCATTACATGTTGCTCCTTGGGCGGTTTGATAATGTCTCTCCTGCCTCTGCTTTCTCCTTTCCCTATCTCTTTTGGATTTTCCCACCTGCCCCATCCTGTTCTGCCATAGGCCAATGCAGCTTTATCTATCAGCCAATCAGAGCAACACATATTCACAGTTTACAGAAAGACATCCCACAGCACTCATGTGATTGATCTTCTGGGCTCCAGATGGATGGGGCATTTCTCCCTCTCCAGATCCATTGCTTTTAACACATGCAGTGCAGCTTTTGTCTGGATTAGTCTGGCACCACTCCATATCTGTGTTTCCCTTCAGTAGATGGACCATGATCTTGCCATCTGCAGTATTCTGTGGCACTCTTTTACCTCCTCTTCCTCCCCTATGTCTTGAGGGGAGGAGTCTGATTGGAGAGGTCCAGTTTAGGGTTGAGTGTTCAAGTTCTCTTCCTCTCTGCATATTGTCTAGCTGAGGGTCTTCAAGACAACTCTTATAAAACCCATTCTGTCCAAACCCTAGCACTTTCACAATCCAGGATTTAATTCTTCTTATATCATGGTACATCAAGAGTGTTACTCATGAGATCCATTGAGATGGTTCAACACTTCTCCATATTTAATAAGAGCAACACATAAGCTTGCTACCTGTTGACTTGTGTATGACATAAATGAATGTGTGGGCAGGCTCAAAATGGTTCTAAAGCTCCTTAACCAATAAATATATTCTTTATGTTTTTCCCTTTAAGTATCTTAAAATTGAAAATAAGTATTCAAAAATTGTGAGATCTTTACACACTCATTTTTTCTAAATTAGATTTAGAAAAATTTCAATATTTTGTTAAATAAATACACAAGAATTGGTAAATAAATCCCTTCTGTTAGCTATGGTATGAATGATGACCCCCAAAGTCTCATGCAGTAAAAGTTTGCTCCTCAGCCTGTGACAAGAAGGAAAGAGAGTTAGATCATCAGTATTATTAAACTGAATGGGTTGTTGGGGTCCAGTCCTTTCTCTTTCTTTCCCTTCCCTTTCACTGCCTGTCACACGGTAAACAGGTCACCCTGCCAATATCCTGGCTGTCACAGTGATCCATTTCACCACAGGCTGAAAAGCTGTATGGCTGACCAGCCATGGTTAGGTCCTCTAAAACCATGAGATGAAACGAACTCCTTCCTTTCAAGTTGATTGATTCAGATAATTTGTTGTTACAACAGAAAAACTGGTCAATATACATTCCCATTTAATATACTTTCACTTAATGATACACATTTGAAAAATGACATAGTAGTCACTAATGTAGGGTAAATTATTAAAAAGTCCCTATGCAGATTAGTTTTTGTCAACTTAACACAAACTAGGGTCACTAGAAAATTCCTTAAGGGAGGAATTCCTTTCATCAGGTTAACCTGTAGGCATAGTCTGTCAGGGGGGATTTTCTTGATTAGTGATTCATGTGGAAGGGCCTAGAACACTGGAGAAGTGCCATTCCAGAACAGGTAGTCCTAAGTCCATGTTTTATACTTGAGCTATATTTCATTTATTAAGGCCTACTGAAGCAAGTTTGCTGGGCCCTAGTGGAGACATATTGTTCTGGCTGTTATTGATTGTGCTTTTACACTGGCATCTAAGTATCTGGGTTTGTTATGATTGTAATTCTAGTATTGTTATCTGGTTTGTCATTGTTGGATGGGTTCCCACTCCTTGGTTTCTGTTGGTCTCTCTGGATCTTAGGAACATGTGGTAACTGTGGGTTGCGTGGTAGGGAGTGCTTCTCAATCCCTTTCAGGTGGGACTACTGGGATCCTAGGTAGTACTTGTTTCTAGGTATTAGAAGCTGACATGCAGAAATGGGGATGGACTAGAAGCTGGGGCAGAGCTGAGAAAGTCAATGGAGAGATAAAAGCTGAGTCTGCCTGGAAGATCTGATTCCATAGGGAGACGGTGTGAAGGGTGTTGGGGAGGTGGCGAGACGAAAAGAAGTGGGGGAAGGAAAGCTGTAGGAGAGAATCTGCTTAGTTCCCTGGGAGTTGGGTCAGAGAAGAAGGAGAGTTGGCAGCTAGTGGTCTGCTATCAAGTGGAGATAAGACTGGAGATTTAGAACTGGAGGGTGGGAAGGAGAGTACAAATTACTTAGCAGATTCCCTGTCCAGCATGGACAGGGGGTTTCCAAGGGTAAAGAGAAGGGGTGAGCTAAATTTGGTTTTTCTTAGTCTTCAGCTTTTAAAATGTATGCCATTTACCATAACATTTGAGATAACTTACTTAGTTTTCTATTTAGATATTTATTTCATACTCTGTGTCTTCCATTGCTTTTGAGGCTATTCATATTTGACTTCCTCAGTTTTGAATACTGAGATTAGAGAATTGTCCAAAACACAGTAGCTTTTCGTAAGTCCAAGTGGCCCTGAGCGAGCTTTGTCCTGGAAGCTTGCACTAAGGAGCACATTGATGCTTGTAGATGGAGGTGCCTGAGACCATGAGTCTGCTTTTCTCTGACTACACAGAGATTATGAGCTCAGCCGGCTCATAAGCTGTTGGATTTCTAGTTGTTTTCTACTAAATAAAGTATTCTGGGCTTGAGGAATTAAAGTCACCATCATAAATTTTGAAATATATTGCACAGCAAATATAAACTCACAAGTTTGCTTGATTTCATAGTTTCCTCAAGCAGGTCATGAATGCCAGAGCCCTGTGTGAGTTTACTTAACTGATTGCTTTCCTACTTCTGTACATCTTTCCACTTTCCTACCTCCTCAGAACTCTTACCTATCTAGTGGGGCACCGATGGAACAAGCTCTCAGTTATAATTGTATAGAAGCTTCAGAGAAAACTATCCTGCTGCAGAACAGTGAATCTCTGCCTAGTTATTAGCTCCAACATGTATCTGACCTAATGATAGGAGATAACACATCTCTCAGCCCTTTACAGTGCAAGAGGCTTGACTCCAATTCAGGAGTTCAAACTTCACTCACTGTACATTTGCTTTTTTGCGATGTTAATTAGCTAATTTGTGAGGCACCCATAAGCTATAATTAGCATGGTGCTTAGATATTTTATTTCTAACAACAGGAAGATGATTACCTTTGAAAATAATAAAAGCTTTAAATCGAGGTAAGGATCTAAATTACAGTGGTTGAACAGTGAAGAAAAGTGAATTCTGCTAATCCCCAACTGCAAGTACCAATTAGTTAAGTATTAATCAATTTCCTATATAAATGGAAATGAGGAGAGTAGGATTCTTTGGTAAGATAATGTTTCTCATTGATGCAAGCACAGTCTGCTGACATTTTTTTATGAAAAAGTTCAACTTTTTATTCTCTTGTCCATGTTAGCATGAATGCTGCTATTGCCCTGGTTAAACTCACGCTGGGGCAGTCAGTCACGCTGGTAAGACGGCATGGGTGTGACTTCTGCCATTCCTAGGAGACACAGTCTCACAGCAAACCTCCTGGTCTTCTGTCTCTCACAGTCTTCCTGCTCCCTCTTCCACAATGATCTTAAGACTTAGATGCAGGAGTTGTGTTGTGGACTCACCAGTAGGGACTAGGCTTCACAACTCTGCACTTTGGTTGTTCTTGATTTTCTACAATGGTCTCCCTCTGTTGTAAAGAGAAGTTTCCTTGATGAGGGGTGAGGACCACACTTCTTGGTAGACCCTGGAGAAAGATCTGTACTTCTTTAGATATTGAAGCAGAACATCTTCACATGCTTGCCGTTCTTCCTCTATTTCTAATAGTATTTTGAATGTACACAAAACTGTTATGTCAATGAATTCGTGCTTAATATGAAGCCTCCAAAGCCAGAAAAAGGTTTAAATCTAGAAGGATTTTCTAGTCATATAATAAATTGTTTTCAGAATGTCTTTTACCAACCCCTTTGGATAGAACATCTAAGCGAGATCTTCATGTGGCTAGGCTATGGAAACAAGTAAACAGTAGTATGATCCACGAATCTACATAGTAAAAGTAATGAAGTACCTGGTATCTAAACTGAGGAGCATGTCTTGTGATGCTACAAAAGTTTCAAGATCACTCCTCAGGTTTGAGCAGTCACTACGTAGAGTAAGCAGTTCACTTAAAGCCCAGAGCTAGACTATTCAACAGTTAAAAGAAGGCAACTACATGATTTTAGTTCTCAACATTTTTCTACCTCTGTGGGAGCTACTGCCCCTACATAAACACACATAGATATATCAAGATAGGTGAAGTCTAAAATATTCCAAAATGTGAAGCTATGTGAATACTGGTATATTGTCTCAAGTAGAAGATGTCACATTATACAACAAAAATTCCCACTGAAAAATTTTAAAATACTGTCTAAAATTGTATTTAGAATTTATGTATAAGAAATGCATAAAGCATACAAACACTTTATACTCAGAACTGGATCCCATTTGCAAGGTATCAAAATGTGTATTTAAAAAGGCTTCAAAATGCAAAAGAAAACCCTGAAATCTGGTCCCAAACAATTAGTATAAGGGATACACTCAAGGGATACATGTATTTATGGATGTGTATATATGCATGTGCATGCACTTTTATGTGTATGCATATATATTTATATTGATAAATTGTTTTTTTTCAATAAATCGTAAGTCTATGGGTCCAGCAGAGTATTTCCTTTAGCAGAGATAACAGATTATAAAATGAATACATAAAAGCAAAGTTTAATTTTATCTACTGCAACAACTAGTCAGTAAAATAACCAATTTCCATTTTCAAAGTATCAAAACAAAACATCCAGAGAATAAATTTTACAAAATATGTCATATCTTTATACAGACATGATTTTTTTGGTGGTGACACTTAAATACTCATATGAAATTCTGATGGTTATGCCATATTTATTCATGAACAAATTTGTATCATAAAAACTTCAATTTCTAAGACAATGTGTACATTCAATGAAAGTTTAATTTTTAGATTACATTTATTTATTTATTCATTTAGTGTGTGTGTGTGTGTGTGTGTGTGTGTGTGTGTGTGTGTGCATGTGAGCAAGCATGGCATGTCAGACAATTTATATCAGTTCTTTCCATTTTATTATGTAGGCTCTGGGGACCTAGTTCAGCCATGACATATATTTCTCAGCTCCCCAATAAAAAACTTAATGTAATTTTAAAAAGAAAAAAAACTGGGAGACTGACATTGCCAGGATCATATTATACATCATAGTTTTTTCTTTGTTTTTGTTTTTTGTTTTTGTTTTTTGAGACAGGGTTTCTCTGTGTAACAGAGTCCTGGCTGTCCTGGAATTTGGTTTGTAGACCAGGCTGGTCTTGAACTCACAGAGATCCTCCTTCTGCCTCCCGAGTGCTGGGATTAAAGGCATGTGCCACCACTGTCTGGCTACATCATAGTTTGTATATTATATGTTGTATAGCTGTAGTATTTTATAAGGTTTAAATATTAAGGAGCAAGTTATTATTTTTATCATTAATATTATATTAATATTTATTTAACATTACTATTAATAATAAAATATTAATTGAAAAGACAGACAAGTAAACATTCCAGGGCCAGAACAACTGACAATGATTACTAACTTCAGTGTGATGAATGTAGTTACAATGAAGAAATCATTTTATATCCAATGAATTTTGTCGGGTTGGTTGTTTATATAAAAACTTGGGTCAATTCAATTCTCATATACAAAAACTCTTGATTTTATAATTAAAAATGACTGGTAAATTAATAATTTCTAGAATAAAAACCATAAAATAACATGTTCCTGACCTTGAGAAGAATCTGTGAGAAAGGTCATTCCCATCTATTGCTACTAGATTGAAATAGGAATTTGTGCTTATGTACATCAAAACTTTCACAGAAAAATGTTCAAAATCATACTGTAGTTAGTATCCTTGAACTGTGACAACCCAGTTGTACTTGAATAGTAGAATCAATCAGTAAGTCGTGGAATGTACACAACACACACACACACACACACACACACACACACACACACACACACATTTATATAATACTGTAAAGAACAGAAATGAATAAACCAATTTACAAAATACCAGGAAGAATTCTGGCAAAATATACTGAGAGAAAAAAAATACAAAAATGTTAAAAAGGTGCATGTTGCATAATTACATTTGTGCAAAATCCCAAAATAGGTAAAATAATTAAAAGTTATAGGAATCAACAGAGACTACATTTAGAATGTAGTGCCATAGGAGAAGGAACAGGGGACATGTGATGGTGTATGTCTTGATTGTCTAGTGCTTAATCACTTGGGTATACTTTGTAAAAAATTAATAATTGTTTGATTTTATGTCCCTTCCTCAATGTATGTTATGCTTTCATTGTCAGTTTTAGTCTGGATAGTATACAATTTTATGATTGTCAGATTAGCAATATCATATAACATAAAAACATTTAACAAAATTAAAATAATAACACTTGGCTAATGACATTCATTTAAGAATTTAGAAAATATTTATTGGTTATATTTTGACTAATATTCAAAAGAATGACCTGCCTGTGGAATAACCCAGATATTTTAGTTAATATGGTTGATTTTAAAATAATAAATAAAACCTTGGCAGTAGTTAATATTGTTTTCAAACATGATTAACTGATAATCCCTGAAAAAAAATCTATTTTAAAGTTTCACAGATTCACAGACCTGGAAAGAACAATACTCAACTTCATATGGAAAAACAAAAAACCCAGGATAGCCAAAAGAATCCTGTACAATAAACCAACCTCTGGAGGCATCATGATCCCTGACTTCAAGCTCTACTATAGAGCTACAGTAATAAAAACAGCTTGGTATTGGCATAAAAACCAACATGTGGACCAATGGAATTGAAGACCCTGACATTAATACACACACCTATGAACATATAATTTTTGACAAAGAAGCCAAAACTGTACAATGGAAAAAAGAAAGCATCTTCAACAAATGGTGCTGCCATAACTGGATGTCAACATGTAGAAGGCTGCAAATAGATCCATATCTGTCACCGTGCACAAAACTTAAGTCCAAGTGGATCAAAGACCTCAACATAAATCCAGTTACTCTGAACCTGATAGAAGAGAAAGTAGGAAGTAGTCTTGAATGCATTGGCACTGGAGATCACTTCCTAAATATAACACCAGTAGCACAGACACTGATAGAAACAATCAATCAATGGAAACTCTTAAAATTGAGAAGCTTTTGTAGAGCAAAGGACACAGTCAACAAGGCAAAGCAAGAGCCTACAGAATGGAAAAAGATCTTCACCAACCCCACATCTGACAGAGGGCTGATATCCAGAATATATAAAGAACTCAAGAAATTAAACATCAAAATGCCCAACAGTCCAATTAAGAAATGGGCTATAGAGCTAAATAGAGAATTCTCAACAAAGGAAGCTCAAATAGTTGAAAGACATTCAAGGAATTGCTCAACATCCCTAATCATCAGGGAAATGCAAATCAAAATGTCTCTGAGATACCACCTTACACCCGTTAGAATGGCTAAGATCAAAAACACTGAAGACTGCTTATGCTGGAGAGGATGTGGAGCAAGGGGAACTCTCCTACACTGTTGGTGAGAATGCAAACTTGTATAGCCACTTTGGAAATCAATATGGCACTTTCTTAGAAAATTGGGATTCAATCTTCCCCAAGACCCAGCTATACCACTCTTGGGCATATACCCAAGGAATGCTCAATCATACCACAAGGGCACATGCTCAGCTATGTTCATATCAGCATTGTTTGTGATAGCCAGAACCTAGAAACAACCTAGATGCCCTTTAGCTGAAGAATGGATAACTAAAATGTGGTACATATACACAATGGAGTACTATTCAGCAGACAAAAACAATGACATCATGAGGTTTGCAGGCAAATTGATGGATCTAGAAAAAATCATCCTGAGTGAGGTAATCCAGACTCAGAAAGACAAACATGGTATGTACTCACTCATACATGGATACTAGATGTAAAGCAAAGGATGACTAGACTGCTACTCACAACTCCAGGGAGGCTACCTAGTAAAGAAAACCCTAAGAAAGACACAGGGATCACCCAACGACAGAGAAATGGATGAGGTCTACATGAGCAAATTGGACATGAGGGGAGGTAATGAAGGGCAAGGTTCAGGGGAAAGAGAGCTTAGGGGAGCAGGAGGTACCGGCTGGATCAAGAACAGAAAGGGAGAATAAGGAAAGAGATACCATGATAAATGAAAACTCCATGGGAATAGGAAGAGGCAAAGTGCTAGAGAGGTCCCCAGAAATCCACAAAGATACCTCCACAATAGACTACTGGCAATGGTCGAGAGAAAGACCGAGCTGACCTACTCTGGTGATCGGATGACTGAACAACCTAACTGTCATGATAGAACTCTCATCCAGTGCCTGATGGAAGCAGATGCAGAGATCCATGGCCAAGCCCCAGGTGGAGCTCCAGGAGTTCAATTGGTGAGAGAGAGGAGGGATTATATGAGCAAGAGATACTGAGACCATGACTGGAAAAACCACAGGGACAAATAGCCAAACTAGTGGAAACACATGAACTATGAACCAATAGCTCAGGAATCCCATGGAACTGGATTAGGCCCTCTGGATAAGTGAGACAGTTGATTAGCTTGAACTATTTAGGAGGCTCCCAGGCAGTGGGACCAGGACCTGTCCTTAGTGCATGAGCTGGCTTTTTGGAACCTAGGGCCTATACTGGGACACTTTGCTCAGTCTAGGTGAAAGGATGAAGGGACTGGACCTGTCTCAACTGAATCTACCAGGCTGAGCTGAATCCCCAGGGGAGTCTTTGCCTTGGAGGAGGTAGGAATGAGGGGTGGATTGGGGGGAGAGGGGGGTTGGGTGGGAGGAGGGAGGACAGGGGAATCCGTGGCTGATATATAAAAGTAAATTAATTATAAAATTAAAAAAATATGAAATTTGAAAAAAATTCACAGAATTTCTAATTATTAACCTTTATGTTTTCAAAATGTAAAATATTCGGTAATGTTAACTCTCATGAGAATAACAAAGCTTACTAGAATTATTGGACACTGGAAGAGTGACCATCCTGTGATAAACCACTGAGTCCCAGGCGTTCCTTCTGTGAGGAACACACAGTTAGACTCCCTGCTATAACCACTTAGGGAGAACTTGCCTGAGGTATTCATACTTAAACTTCCAAAGGCCTTTTGTTGTCATAAGCCACTTTATTTAATTCCTTCATCTCAGAAATGGGAATCCAACCACCTTCCTGACATCGCCGTGACACGATGATTAATTAGCTAATGTTTGTGAAGTGCTTTGAGGATATAAAGTGCAAAATAAGTGTTAAGCACACTTAAACATCACAATCAATCAACACAATCCATTATTATGCAACATCTTCTTCCAGTTCAGATAGAGTCAACTAATTTACTTAATGTGAAAGTTAGCATATAACACAATAAGCTAAAATTTTATGTTAGAAGATATAGCAGGCATCAGGGAAGTATAATTTATTCATTAAATATTTTAATTATCACCCATTATGAATTTTACCCTTAGTTAAAAAACAAGAAAAAAGATCCCATTTCAACTTTCTACCTCAGAGTTATGCATTAAGTCCACTCATATAATTGTATATGGTGGCGTGTCCTTGGCTGTCCTCAATTCTAAACATAGCATTTAATTCCCCAAATTACTGTTGTTTTCTTTCAGAGTATTTCTGAAGGCAAGAACTACATTTAATTCATAAAACACAACAAATGGCTTTAGTAAGAATATGTGGAGATCTTTTTGTTATATGTGATTTGGGTAAAATATAAAAAAATTATGCAGGATAGAGGTCATCTCCAAGTGATTGCAGAAATGACTTGACACAGTCCAGGAATATCTACTCTGAGCCCAGATTCACAGAAAAATGACAATAGGAAATATAAACTCCTTCCCATTTATTTGAAATCCCAGTTGACACTATGTAGGATTGGGGTATTAAATCAATTTTATTTGTCCACATTTAATATAGAAATCAACAAATGCTAACTGGAAAGTGATTTATTATTATTAAAAACATTTAAAAGTGTTCATAAAAATGCCTGAATCCTATCCTCTAACTACATGAAAACACACTTATTCTTTGCTACAGCATGCAATTTCAGTTTTTTTTTTGAAATATTCATCACATCAGGATTTTTTATTATTACCCATGCCTTTAAATTATAGGATAGTTAGAATCAACCTCATCAATACCATAATCCCTGTGTACTGTCCTATATTCCTTCTTGTATGTATCAGAATTCATACAGAACCATGAGTTTTGGGTTGCAAAAGAGAATTTATTTTTGTACCTGTGTAATCTGCTGCTTTCTTCATTTTTTGCAGGAAATTTTAAGATATATAACGAACAAATCTAGAGCACTGGTAGCTTCAACACTTTCTCTTGCCTCTGTAGACCTAAGGACATTCTTTCTCTGTGTT